>NC_086444.1:230611571-231811571 GCF_028390025.1 Pseudophryne corroboree
GCATGATAAATAGAAATATGCAATTTCCACCCTTGGAAGCCAAAACAACAATGTCATTAATATGTTACCAGCAGAAAAGGACTGGTGTTCAGTACCTAATGTTAAAACCATCTAGAAAGTTTATGAGTTAAGCAGCATCACTTATTTAAATTGAAAGAGCAAATGTCTGTATTTTTCATGTATCAAATGGCTTCAAGTCAGTTAAACAGGAATATTTAAAGTTGTTACAGCATAGCTTTAACTGTAGCAGATGGATGAGTATTCATGGATGTAATGCCAGGTGACTGGACAGGAGCCAGGAATATCCAATCAGGTGTTGAATTAATTGAACACACCCTTAGGCATATTAAAAATGTGGAGCCCAACAGTTTTTATGGAATAATGATTAAAATTCAAAAGGGTTGGCGGTGAGTGTTGATTGGTCTGCTAGACGCAGCGTCTGTCAGTACCAGAAGAGATGAGCGATATGGAGTAAGACTGTTTTCCTAGTGAAAGACTAAAAATTAAGTCATAGCACATAGGAAATCCACAGTGGGGTGGGACTGCCACCAATAATGGAATATAAAAGACTGATTAATTGTTTTAAATAAGGTGAGTAAGATGTTGAATGTGCTGTACTATAGGAAAAGAAAAACATATTTGTATTTGCAGTATGTCTTACAAAGAAGCCTTGTATAAGACTACCCACCAAGATAAAACAGTAGTTTCCAGCAGCATATAAGACTACAAAGAGGATGATCTTTTCCTGTAGTTATTGTGGATATTCCATTTAGTGGGCATTGTCACGTTACATGCCATGCCCCTTTCATGCCCAATTTCTTCTCTCTCCTGGAACCTATTTTCTGAATAGCAACACATTTTTTCTTCCCATTACTCCGCTATCCCCCTCTTAATACCAATGCATATATGAGATTGTTCTTTGATAAGCAGTAGCAAATGGAATTGAAAGACTACTATATGCAAGGGCGTAGCTACCATAGGTGCAGGGAGTGCAGCTGCTATGGGGCCTAGAGCTGAGGAGGCCCACCTTTCCTGTCAAAGAGGGTATTATAATGTTACATACTATGAACTGGGACACTAAGATGTGGCACATTATAACGTTGAGTCCCTATAGTGTGGCATAATATGAACTAGGGGCAGTGTAATGTGTTATAAATATGAACTGGGGACACTGTATGACAATGTTAATAGGGTTACTGTGTGGCATAATGTGTACTGGCAGCCCTACAATTGTGACATATTGTGAACTAGGGCACTACTATAGTTCATAAAATAAACTAGGGCACCATTATGGGGCATAAAATTAACAACTGCTGCGGAGAGATGCCTCTATAAAAGCATTGGGACAGTGGCCCCTTCAAAATGTTGCTACGGGGCCCACAAAGTTCTGGCTACGCCCCCGACTATATGACCCAAGTGTAATAGACTCCAATTTTTTGGTCACAGTGTAATGCTGACATGATAACTGCTAGATTTAAAGCAGCAATTAGTTTTAAGGAAACACCAACCTGGTGATCTGAGAGAGGAAAAGGGGAGTTGGCCCAAAGGTGGGTGAGGATGTGCAATCATTGTGTGTGTGAGTGCGTTAGTCCAGTGGTAATGGTAGGAGAAGGAGGTTACAAATTTGAAAGCTTAAAATGAAAACAGGGACGGTAGATAAAGGAAAATTGGTGGTCATTCAGAGTTGATCGCAGTCAGCAACTTTTTGCTGCTGCTGTGATCAACTAGTATGGGGGAGTGTATTTTAGCTTAGCAGGGCTACGATCGCTTGTGCAGCCCTGCTAAGCTAAAAAAATTTCAAGCAGAAAAAGACCAGCCCTATACCTACTTACACTGTGCGACGATCTCTGCGATGCTGGAGCTGGCTTTGACGTCAGACATCCGCCCTCCGTTCTGCTGGACACGCCTGCGTTTTCCTTACCACTCCCCGAAAACGGTCTCCAACGGTCCGGATCCGCCCAGGTACGCCTTCTTCTTGTCAATCTTCTTTGCGGTCGTCTCTGCGACCGCTTCCATCGTTGGACGCGACGTAACCCGGCGACCCCTGTCGCCAGGCAACATCGTGCACGCGGATTGCGGCCGCCACGGATGCGCGTTCCGGACCCGTTCGCACCGCAGCGAGAATCCGCTGTGTGCGAACTGGTCGGAATGACCCCCATTGTTGTCTCGGGAAGAGATAAAAAAAAATACAAAGACATATAAGCAGAATGTATCCTTGTAAGTAACAACATTAAGTAACTTTCCCCATGTCTCTAGAGCAGAGATGAATTTTGTGATTAGAAGAGACATTGGGGCTAAGGACCTGATCGGTGCTGTGCATTTTCGCACAGCAGTGATCAGGCCTGAATTGCGCATGCACCGGCGCCGCAGTTCGCCGGCGCATCGCAGTGCAATGCTTTTGTACTTCTGCAACGGGGCTGGGACTGAAATGTGGGGTGGGCTAGCCCTGTGCTGGGCGTCCCCCCGCATGTCAGTATGCCTGATTGTAGCTGTGCTAAATTTAGCACAGCTACAATCAACTCTGAATCACCCCCATTGATGTTTGTGTCACAGGGCCCTCCTGTCTCTCTTGCTCTTTCCCATACTTGGGTGTTAAATATACTGTACATCGAACTCAGTTGAACTCTAGTGTTCCTTCATCTTCCCCATAAAGGAAGTACAGTACAAAGCTCCAAAGTAAAGCACAGGACAGGTTTAAAATAAGCCTCCCCTGCATGCAGTAATGTGTTTAAGATTATATTATTGCCAATGCTGGAGGCATTGTATACATCAGACCCTGCAAGATAAACACCTTTATATACAGTATAGATGGGTGTGGATAGTTGGGTCGACAGTAACTAGGTCGACACTCACCACTATTAGTCGACAGTGACTAGGTCGACACATGAAATAGGACAACACGGCCATTAGGTCGACATGGAAAAAGGTCGACATGAGTTTAAATAAAAAATTGGTGTCGTTTTCTTCGTAAAGTGACCGGGAACCCCAATTAGTGCACCTTGTCCACTCTCAGCTTCGGGCAAGGTGCCTTGCTCCCCTACCGCTGCACCCGGCACAAGTTACTGTTCCCAATCATAGTCCACGTGGATCGGAAAGTATGAAACAGTTCAAAAAATTATTGAAAAAATGAAAAACTCATGTCATCCTTTTCATGTGTCGATGCCTTGGCCATGACCTAGTGACCATGTCGACCTAATTCATGTTGACCAATAGTGGTCGACATAAAGACTGGATACTATATATATATATATATACTGTATATATAAAGCAGGGAAGTCCCGCACTCTCACCCAACACAGGTAACTGCTGGGGTGCCAATCAAAGCCTGGCCCAATATGGGGTCAGACTCATAGTACAATACAGAGTACATCCACAAAAAGTGGAAGACAGATAGCACTCTCTAGACTTGCGTAATAAATGCCAGAAAAATTTATTCAAAAAATGGTTCCTTATGTTTCCATAACAAACAGAAAATGAAAGGGCTCACCAACGTTTCGGTCCCATGCTGGGACCTTTTTCAAGGTAGTAGCAAATTAGAGAAAAGTCCAATGTAGTCACAGCGTCATCAGAGATGTAGACAAGGAACCAGGAGCACAGTCAAAATTCAGGTTTGCAATAATCAAAGTTTCGATTCAATTTTGCTAATCTTTATCAAGATCAGCCTATGAGGCTTTCACATATTTAAAGGTACATCCATAGAGACACTATAGGGAAATAAACATTGAAAGAAACACTATTAGCCTCCCAGGCCCCTGAGCATTGAGTGTAAATTGATAGAAGAAAATCTTTATGTTGATAGAAAAACTATTCCACTCTAAATGAAGCTCCTTAGAAACACCAAATCATCTGATCACCATAAGATTCTTTGTACGTGGGAGGTTAGGACAAAACACCTACAGACACCAGTGAGTATCTTTGTTTTTGAGTTTGTTTTGTTGTTTAACTATGGTTACTTTTGGCCATCAGTTTTACCGTTATTCAGCTTGGGTATATGTTGTGATTACAGCTTGAGTGTCCAATACATTGAACTGCTGTGTTAATATGGCTGATAAACGATCAGTGTGAGTATTCCCATATGGTAGATAGATACACACCGAGTGATCTTTAGGTGAATTGGGCATTTTAAGCTCTTATATTCTGTTACAGTGATTGACCCATTGAAAGAGGATCAGGGTATTAGTTCTCTGATGCCCTTGTGATTAGTTGGTAAGGCACGCCATGGAAGTTTGTGAGTATTTCTACCTTAGCACTTGGTGATAGCGCTGCCTCCATACCATCAGCCCTAATCCAACTACCGTGTATGGGAAAGACAATCTATCGCCAAAAGGTGTCCAAACCACAATTTTTACCTTCGGTACACCATATATGAATATGTAACAAGCGCTGCCCGCTTCCGCACGCGTTTCAGTTCCCGGAAGTGAGCCACGATGTGCATTTCAGACAAGGTCCACGTACATTTAAAGGGGAACACTATGATGTAAACACACCAAGTGCACAGGCGTCGCCCGGGCAACCAAGTGTGATACTAACTATAGAGGGATAAATTCAAACCAGTGCCAGAGACCCGGGAAGCCGTATATAACATAAACCTGTTGGACATCAATCAGAATATACTTGATAGATTATAAACAATAATACTTATGTTCCAAATACATATTAAATAAACAAAACACAAACAGACACACAAAAAATATATGTATATATAAAAAAATACATATATATACAAAATATATATATATATATATATATATATATATATACAGGTTGAGTATCCCATATCCAAATATTCCGAAATACGGAATATTCCGAAATACTGACTTTTTTGACTGAGAGTGAGATAGTGAAACCTTTGTTTTTTGATGGCTCAATGTGCACAAACTTTGTTTAATACACAAAGTTATTAAAAATATTGTATTAAATGATCTTCAGGCTGTGTGTATAAGGTATATATGAAACATAAATTAATTGTGTGAATGTAGACACACTTTGTTTAATGCACAAAGTTACAAAAAATATTGGCTAAAATGACCTTCAGGCTGTGTGTATAAGGTGTATATGTAACATAAATGAATTCTGTGCTTAGATTTAGGTCCCATCACCATGATATCTCATTATGGTATGCAATTATTCCAAAATACGGAAAAATCCGATATCCAAAATACCTCTGGTCCCAAGCATTTTGGATAAGGGATACTCAACCTGTATATATATATATATATATATATATATATATATATATATATATATATAAATATACAAAATTGTGTATAAAAAAGTAAAATAAAGATAGAAAGAAAATTGCAAAACACAATAAATACAGGTTCCAACTGCATTGGTCACAAGAAATTCATCATCTCATAAAAGGTCATATATAATCAAGAATAACATTACAGAATGATACTTAATTTACGTCATAAGCTGTATACCTTTTCATAAACATCCACTCCCACCAACTAATAGAATATATGAGTACGTTTGTAAATTGGGTACATAGCTCAATGGACTAACATTGGCACTCAAAGGAAAATATTCATTGAATTATATTCATTAAGTCCCTTAGATGCTACAGTATTTAACTGAGAAATCCAAAAACTCTCCCATTTTTTTTAAAAACCAGCAGACGATCACCCCCATTAGACACTGGGGGGACCTAGTCTATGAGCATGCATTTCAAATTAGAAACTTGATGACCATTTGTTAAGTAATGTCGAGCCACCGGTTTATCGGTGATGCCTGTTTGTAAGGCTGCCCTGATTGTCATACTGCGATTGGCCATACGATTCCGGAAGCATCTGGAGGTGAGACCCACATAGTACAACCCACAGGAGCATGTCAGTAAATAGATGACAAAATCCAATTTACAATGTAAATGGTATTTGATTTTTATACTCTTGTCCGAGTGTGGATGAGGGAACACTTGTCCTATCAAAAGAGATCTACACGTGGTACAATTGCCACAGGAAAAACAGCCTGGTCTCTTACACATAATTTCAATAATGTTCAACTACTTTTCGGGTGTCAATGTGGGTCTCATCAACATCTGCCTAAAGTTGGCCCCTCTACTATAGTCCATCATTGGTGGACCCATACGGGTGATTGGTAAAGTGGGATCCGATGACAGGACAGACCAATGTTTACGTAATGTTTTCTGTGTATGCTGTGCATGGTTATCAAACCTAGTGGAATAGCTCATTCGATCTTTGATACCCGATTTCCTTGGGATCTGTCCTCCAAAGATCTTCCTCGCTTTCTGAAGGCTTATACAGATCACTTTGGAGGTGTATCCACGCTCTCTAAATCTTGACTTCATTTCATTTAATTGATGTTCCCTGATCTGTACATCACTATTAATATGCATAACCCTCAGGAATTGGGACACTGGCAGGTTGTCTTTCAGGGCTGGAGGGTGAAAACTATTAGCTAGTAAAGGTGGTGTTTCTGTCTGTGGGTTTTTCTAAACAATGATGTTACAAATCTGTTCCCTGTGATTGTAATGGAAACAATCAGAAAGTTAATTTGGTGATCCGATGACTCCGAGGTGAAGTTAATGGGACTGTCAAGTTGATTGATTCTGTCAACCATCTCATGAAAGGATTCCTTAGACCCTTCCCACACCATGAATACATCATCTATAAACTGCTTGTAGAATCGGATCTTTGAACCATATTTAGGAAATATGTATCTGTTTTCAAAACGGGTCATGAAGATGTTGGCATAGGAGGGTGCTAGGTTTGAACCCATGGCGGTCCCAGATTGTTGTATAAAAAAGGCCTCATTGTATGTAAAATGGTTCAAACCCAATACGAGACTAGTCAATTCCAAGATGTACTCAATGGGAATAATGGGGGTGGAGTCAATCATAAGTGTCTCAGTGCTTCCAGACCCTCATGGTGTGGAATCACCATGTAGAGGGATTGCACATCCATGGTGGTGAGGAGAACATCCTCAAGAGGACCCTCGATCTGTCTTAATTGTTGTAAAAAATCCTGTGTCTCGAATAAAACTTTTACTCATGGAAACATACGGTTGCAGTATATAGTCAACATATTTGGCCACAGGTTGCAACAATGAGCCCTCAGCGGCTATTATTGGTCATCCTGGAGGTCGAATTAAAGATTTATGAATCTTAGGGCGTGTATAGATAATCGGGCATCTGGGTTGTTCAACTTTAAGAAATTCAATAGTGTCCTCATCAATCCAACTGCTTTCAAGACCTCTCTTAAGGCATCGGTCAACCTTATTTTTAATTTCCGGAACTGGATTCTTATCCACCTTGTGATAGGTGTTAGTGTCGGCTAACTGGCGGTTGATTTCAGTATTGTAGTCAGTCCAATCTTGGACTACCACAGCCCCTCCCTTGTCAGGAAGCCATATCACTAAAGCGGTATTCGTCCGTAGTCGATTTAAGGCTGCCCTCTCTTCCATTGTTAAATTATCAAACAATCGGGGGAGCAAATGTATTTAAATCTTGATGACAAGCCTAAGAAAGGTCTTGAGACTGGGGTAGTTAGAACTAGGATCAAATTTAAATGTTCTTTTAAAAGGTTTCTTGTTCTCCATATTGCCCTTATCGGCAAAGAATTATTTTAAATGGAGGTTTCTCCTGAATTTGTATTGATCAACCGTGCCTTGAAAAGATTGATGGTTAAAAGTAGGAACATATGAAAGGCCTTTAGCCAAAAGGCTTAATTCCAACTGATCAAGGGTCATACTGGAAATATTCACAACAGAATTCAGGTTCGCTTCCTGCGTCCCCTCTTCTTTTTAAAGCCAGCACCCGCCTCATGTGTGGTCTGTGCTTCTTTGGTCTCCACTCGATGGAGGAAGACCTGCTGATTCTAAGCCTGGCTCTAAAAAATGAGTGCCACCGTGTCGGGCATCTGAATGGTTGGTATCAGATGTAGATACAGAAGATACAAATTCTCTTGAGAGGGGGGCCTGTCTGCGGTTCCTAAAGAAACTACCACTCTGATCACCCTGATTGGAATTATTATTCCCCAACAGCCACCGATAAAGGGTGTGATTTGGGTAATCGGTAGAGACGGTAGTCAATTTCTTCCTTTTAAAGGATGTTAACTCCCAACGATATGAATCAATTTCTAGAGTCTTGCGGGTAAACAACATCCCAACTTTAGGGAGGAGAAATCCTGTTTTTTGTAGCAGGTGGTGTGGGGTGCTTAATAAGTGCTCCCTTGATCTACTCATTTTGGTTATAGAAGAAGCTGGAACTGAGTTGAGGAAAGTCAAAAGTGAAATAGAACTATTGGAGGTTACAGCTGTCCCTTTATTGCAAGATGACAAGAGTGCCAATTGGCTAGAGAGGCTTCAATCCCAGATTGATTCATATCATAGGGAGTTAACATCCTTTAAAAGGAAGAAATTGACTACCGTCTCTACCGATTACCAAAATCACACCGTTTATCGGTGGCTGTTGAGGAATAATAATTCCAATCAGGGTGATCGGAGTGGTTGTTTCTTTAGGAACCGCAGGCAGGTCCCCCTCTCACGAGAATTTGTGTCTTCTCTATCTACATCTGATACCGACCATTCAGATGCCCGACACGGTGGCACTCATTTTTCAGAGCCAGGCTTAGAAACAGCAGGTCTTCCTCCATCGAGCGGAGACCAAAGAAGCACAGACCACAAACGAGGCGGGTGGCTTTAAAAAGAAGGGGACGCAGGAAGCGAACCTGACTTCTGTTGTGAATATTTCCAGTATGACCCTTGATCAGTCGGAATTAAGCCTTTTGGCTAAAGGCCTTTCATTTGTTCCTACTTTCAACCATCAATCTTTTCCAGGCACAGTTGATCAATACAAATTCAGGAGAAACCTCCGTTTAAAAGAATTCTTTGCCGATAAGGGCAATATGGAGAACAAGAAACCTTTTAAAAGAACATTTAAATTTGATCCTAGTTTTAACAACCCCAGTCTCAAGACCTTTCTTAGGCTTGTCAACAAAGATTTAAACACATTTGCTCCCCCACGATTGTTTGATAATTTAACAATAGAAGAGAGGGCAGCCTTAAATCGACTACGGGCGAATACCGCTTTAGCGATATGGCCTGCTGACAAGGGAGGGGCTGTGGTAGTCCAGGATTGGACTAACTACAATACTGAAATCAACCGCCAGTTAGCCGACACTAACACCTATCACAAGGTAGGATAAGAATGGATAAGAATCCAGGATAAGGTGGATAAGAATCCAGTTCCGGGAAATTAAAAATAAGCTTGACTGATGCCTTAAGAGAAGTCTTGAAAGCAGTTGGATTAATGAGGACACTTTTAAATTTCTTAAAGTTGAACAACCCAGATGCCAGATTATCTATACACTCCCCAAGATTCATAAATCTTTAATTCAACCTCCAGGATGACCAATAATAGCCGCTGAGGGCTTATTGCTGCAACCTGTGGCCCAATATGTTGCCTATATATTGCAACTGTATGTTTCCATGAGTAAAAGTTTTATTCAAGACACAGGATTTTTTACAACAATTAAGACAGACCGAGAGTCTTCTTGAGGACGTTCTCCTCACCACCATGGATGTGCAATCCCTCTACGCGGAGATTCCACACCATGAGGGTCTGGAAGCACTGAGAGAGACACTTATGATTGGTTTCACCCCCATTATTCCCATTGGATACATCTTGGAATTGACGAGTCTCGTATTGGGTTTGAATCATTTTACATACAATGGGGTATATTTACTAAGATTCGTAATTTCCGAAAATAGGTCAAAGTTCAATCACGAATGACATCGGCAGTGTAAAACTGCAACTTTTTGAATTGATTACGACTAATTTACTAAGCTGTCGTATTCGTGTTTTTCTTTTCTTCCGATGTCGATGTCATTCGTGTTTTTTTACCTAATTTAACGGCAGTGATTAGCAAAACACTGCCGTTTTTTTTTACAATCAATCTCGGCCGGATTTGTGTGATCCGTGCTGGGGTTTTTTTTTTTTTTTTTTTAAAGTAAACAATGTAATTTTTTTTAAAAAAATGCGTGGGGTCCCCCCTCCTAAGCATAACCAGCCTCGGGCTCTTTGAGCCGATCCTGGTTGCAGAAATATGTGGAAAAAAATGACAGGGGTTCCCCCATATTTAAGCAACCAGCATCGGGCTCTGCGCCTGGTCCTGGTCCCAAAAATACGGGGGACAAAAAGAGTAGGGGTCCCCCGTATTTTTAAAACCAGCACCGGGCTCCACTAGCTGGACAGATAATGCCACAGCCGGGGGTCACTTTTATACAGCGCCCTGCGGCCGTGGCATCAAAAATCCAACTAGTCACCCCTGGCCGGGGTACCCTGGGGGAGTGGGAACCCCTTCAATCAAGGGGTCCCCCCCCCCCAGCCACCCAAGGGCCAGGGGTGAAGCCCGAGGCTGTCCCCCCCCATCCAATGGGCTGCGGATGGGAGGGCTGATAGCCTTTGTTGTAAAATAAAAGATATTGTTTTTAGTAGCAGTACTACAAGTCCCAGCAAGCCTCCCCCGCATGCTGGTACTTGGAGAACCACAAGTACCAGCATGCGGCGGAAAAACGGGCCCGCTGGTACCTGTAGTACTACCACTAAAAAAATACCCAAAAAAACACAAGACACACACACCGTGAAAGTATAATTTTATTACATACATACACACATACATACATACATACTTACCTTATGTTCCCACGCAGGTCGGTCCTCTTCTCCAGTAGAATCCAAGGGGTACCTGTTGAATAAATTATACTCACGAGATCCAGGGGTCCAGGCTCCTCGGCAAATCCAGGGATAATCCACGTACTTGAATAAAACAAAAAAACGGTTGCCCGACCACGAACTGAAAGGTGACCCATGTTTGCACATGGGTCACCTTCCCACGAATGCCAGAAACCCACTTTGCCTTCTGGCTAAGTGGGTTTCTTCAGCCAATCAGGGAGTGCCACGTTGTAGCACTCTCCTGATCAGCTGTGTGCTCCTGTCTTCACTGACAGGCGGCACGCGGCAGTGTTACAATGTAGCGCCTATGCGCTACATTGTAACCAATGATGGGAACTTTCTGCCCTGCGGTTGACCTAAAGTGACGTCACCGCTGAGCAGAAAGTTCCCATCATTGGTTACAATGTAGCGCATAGGCGCTACATTGTAACACTGCCGCGTGCTGCCTGTCAGTGAGGACAGCAGCACACAGCTGATCAGGAGAGTGCTACAACGTCGCACTCCCTGATTGGCTGAAGAAACCCACTTAGCCAGAAGGCAAAGTGGGTTTCTGGCATTCGTGGGAAGGTGACCCATGTGCAAACATGGGTCACCTTTCAGTTCGTGGTCGGGCAACCGTTTTTTTGTTTTATTCAAGTACGTGGATTATCCCTGGATTTGCCGAGGAGCCTGGACCACTGGATCTGGTGAGTAGAATTTCTTCAACAGGTACCCCTTGGATTCTACTGGAGAAGAGGACCGACCTGCGTGGGAACATAAGGTAAGTATGTATGTATGTGTGTATGTATGTAATAAAATTATACTTTCACGGTGTGTGTGTCTTGTGTTTTTTTGGGTATTTTTTTAGTGGTAGTACTACAGGTACCAGCGGGCCCGTTTTTCCGCCGCATGCTGGTACTTGTGGTTCTCCAAGTACAAGCATGCGGGGGAGGCTTGCTGGGACTTGTAGTACTGCTACTAAAAACAATATCTTTTATTTTACAACAAAGGCTATCAGCCCTCCCATCCGCAGCCCATTGGATGGGGGGGGACAGCCTCGGGCTTCACCCCTGGCCCTTGGGTGGCTGGGGGGGGGGGGACCCCTTGATTGAAGGGGTCCCCACTCCCCCAGGGTACCCCGGCCAGGGGTGACTAGTTGGATTTTTGATGCCACGGCCGCAGGGCGCTGTATAAAAGTGACCCCCGGCTGTGGCATTATCTGTCCAGCTAGTGGAGCCCGGTGCTGGTTTTAAAAATACGGGGGACCCCTACTCTTTTTGTCCCCCGTATTTTTGGGACCAGGACCAGGCGCAGAGCCCGATGCTGGTTGCTTAAATATGGGGGAACCCCTGTCATTTTTTTCCCCATATTTCTGCAACCAGGATCGGCTCAAAGAGCCCGAGGCTGGTTATGCTTAGGAGGGGGGACCCCACGCAATTTTTTTTAACAACAAAAAACACTTTCCCACCCCTTCCCATTGATATACATGCACGGATCTCATGGATCCCTGCATGCATCTCAAATCACGAATAAAAAAAGCAGGTCTGTTTTTTTTTAGGACTTTTTTGCGAATTGTAATTTTTCACGGCAGTGTTTTGTGTTTTTTTGCTTAGTAAATGACCGAGATTCGTATCTAAACAGGCGTAATTTGACCGATGGTGTATTCATTCGTAATTTTTTACCTGAACTAGCAAAAAATTACGAATGCCCTCATCACTGCCGTGATTAGTGTTTAGTAAATGACCGAGATTGACCGAGATGACACTTTGATGAAAAAACGGCATCTCGGTCAAAATCGGGAGCTTAGTAAATATACCCCAATGAGGCCTTTTTTATACAACAATCTGGGACCGCCATGGGTTCAAACCTAGCGCCCTCCTACGCCAACATCTTCATGACCCGTTTTGAGAACAGATACATTTTTCCTGAATATGGTTCAAAGATCCGCTTCTACAAGCAGTTTATAGATGATGTACTCATGGTGTGGGAAGGGTCTAAGGAATCCTTTCATGAGATGGTTGACAGAATCAATCAACTCGACAGTCCCATTAAATTCACCTCGGAGTCATCGGATCACCAAATTAACTTTTTGGATATTTCCATTACAATCACAGGGAACAGATTTGTAACATCATTGTTTAGAAAACTGACAGACAGAAACACCACGTTACTAGCTAATAGTTTTCACCCTCCAGCCCTGAAAGACAACCTGCCCATGTCCCAATTCCTGAGGGTTATGCATATTAATAGTGATGTACAGATCAGGGAACATCAATTAAATGAAATGAAGTCAAGATTTAGAGAGCGTGGCTACACCTCCAAAGTGATCTGTAAATGCCTTCAGAAAGCGAGGAATATCTTTGAAGGACAGATCCTGAGGAAATCGGGTATCAAATATCGAATGAGCTATTCCACTAGGTTTGATAACCATGCACAGCATACACAGAAAACATTATGTAAACATTGGTCTGTCCTGTCATCGGATCCCACGTTACCATTCACCCGTATGGGTCCACCAATGATGGCCTATAGTAGAGGGGCCAACTTGAAGCAGATGTTGATAAGACCCACATTGACACCCGAAAAGAAGTTGAACATTATAGAAATTATGCGTAAGAGACCAGGCTGTTTTTCCTGTGCAATTGTACCACATGTAGATCTCTTTTGATAGGACAAGAGTCCCCTCATCCACACTCGGGCAAGAGTATAAAAATCAAATACCATTTACATTGTAATTTGGATTTTGTCATCTATTTACTGACATGACCCTGTGGGTTGTACTATGTGGGTCTCACCTCCAGATGCTTCCGGGATCGTATGGCCAATCACCGTACGACAATCAGGGCAGCCTTACAAACAGGCATCACGGATAAACCGGTGGCTCGACATTACTTAACAAATGGTCATCAAGTTTCCTATTTGAAATGCATGCTCATAGACTGGGTCTCCCAGTGTCTAATAGGGGTGATCGTCTGCTGGCTCTTAAAAAAAGGAGAGTTTTTGGATTTCTCAGTTAAATCGTATGCTCACATGCTTGTAAATAGAAGTTGTGAAAAACAAAAATAAGGTATCTGCCACAAAATATGTGTCACAACTGAGGGCCTGAGCTGACGGGAGGCAGCCTCAGTTGTAGGGGCTGAGATGTACCGGAACCTGGGAGGTTGTATCAGACCCCTGGACATGTAAGTAACATGAATAATAACTGCCCGAAGGCGTGACCACGACAACTTGGATAAAAGTCAATGATGTTTATTATGACAACTCCACAACACAGCAGCAGTAAAAGAAAACGTAAAAGTCAGCAAAGAATAAATACAGTTCCTGGGTACTACAGGATGGCAGGAGCCACAGGGCACTGGTAGTGTGAGATAGTTCTTATGATCTTCTAGATGGAAAGTCCTTACCAGGCCCGACTGTAGCAATGGAGGTAACCCAGGATTGTGCCAGCTGGTGTTCCAGGAAAAGCTGGGTTGCTGAAGATAAAACAGCTGCTGTGGATACTGGCTGGAACCAGACTGTTGTTAGCACGGAGTGGATACTGGCTGGAACCAGTTAAATAATAAATGAACTTGGGAGCGATGAAATATGAACTGAAATGTAGAACTTGAGAGCGGAGAAATAATAATACCGGTGGAGAGTGGTAAAGTGTAGAAAGGACACCGGCCCTTTAAGGGAAGCTGTACTCTGCTGGAAGCTGAGCTGGAAGCAGGTAATGTTGTAGCTGGAAACAGATGAATCCACAATGGATTGGAGAGTCAGGCTACACCGCAGGTGGAATGCTGGTGCGGGTCTCTATGGTGGAAGTCTTGAGACAGGAGCTGGAACCTGGAAGACAATCACAGGAGAGAGACAAACAGGAACTAGGTTTGACAACCAAAGCACTGACGCCTTCCTTGCTCAGGCACAGTGTATTTATACCTGCAGCAAGGAAGGGATTGGCTAGGCAATTATGCAGATTAACAATACTGACAACAGATTGGAGGAAATGATCAGCTGACAGAATCCAAGAAGGCTGCGCCCATGCAGACACTTGGAGGGAAGTTTGGTTTGTAATCCATGTGGTAATGAAAACAGTAATGGCGGCGCCGGCCACTGGAGACAGGAGACGCCAGGCTGACAAGTGCACATCCAACCACGCGGACACAGCGGAGGCCGCGGCTGACGTAATCGCCACTCTGACACTCTGCATGCAGAAGCTCAGGGACGGCGGCGGAGGCCGCGGGAGACGCCATGCCAGATGTAATAAGGCGTTACTGTGACAGCGTCTCAGAGAGACAGGAGAGGATGCAGGAATGTGAACATTAGGATAACAGATGGGATCCGGTCCTGGAGCGCTGAGCCAGCCTTAGGAGGCATCTGATGGGTAAGAAATGGCGTCCAGATACCCGGATCGTGACAGCACCCCCCCCTTTAGGAGTGGCCCCAGGACACTTCTTTGGCTTTTGAGGAAACTTGGAATGGAATCTCCGGACCAAGGCAGGAGCATGGACATCAGAAGCATTGGTCCATGAACGTTCCTCAGGGCCGTAACCCTTCCAGTCAATAAGATACTGTAGTTGACCGTAACGGTGACGTGAGTCCAGGATCTTGGCCACTTCATACTCAACGCCTCGTTGAGTTTGGACTTTCGGAGTTGGAGGAAGTGAGGAATGAAACCGATTCAAGATCAGCGGTTTCAACAGGGAAACATGGAATGTCCTGAGTATTTTTAAGAAGGGAGGCAACTGGAGTCTGTAAGCAACAGGATTGATGACTTGTTCAATCTTGAAAGGACCGATATAGCGAGGTGCAAACTTCATACTGGGAACTCTTAACCTCAAATTCTTCGTGGATAACCATACCCGATCACCCACCTTGAGAGCAGGAACTGCTCGACGCTTCTTATCCGCAAACTTCTTGTACCTGAACGATGCCTTGAGCAGAGCTGATCGTACGCTCTTCCAGATATTGGCAAACTGATGCAAGGTGATATCCACTGCGGGAACAGAAGTTGCTGGAAGCGGTTGGAACTCAGGAACTTTAGGGTGGAATCCAAAGTTAGTGAAGAATGGTGTTGAAGCAGATGAAGAATGATACTGGTTGTTATGACAGAACTCGGCCCAGGGAAGTAATTGAACCCAGTCATCTTGAGAGGAGGACACATAGATGCGGAGGAAGGCCTCCAAGTCCTGATTCACCCTCTCGGTTTGACCATTGGTCTGAGGATGGTAAGCCGTGGAAAACTTTAGCTTGACTTGGAGGACTTGACATAAACTTCGCCAGAATTTGGCTGTGAATTGAACTCCTCGATCTGAGATAATTTCTTCAGGAAGACCGTGGAGTCGGAAGATCTCTTGTATGAATACTTGAGCCAACTTGGAAGCTGACGGAAGACCGGTGAGAGGAATGAAGTGTGCCATCTTGGTGAACCGGTCAACTACCACCCAGATGGTATTGAACTTGTTGCACATGGGTAAGTCTGTAATGAAATCCACGACAAGTGGGTCCATGGTCGACGGGGAACGGATAGTGGAACCAGTTGCCCCGCAGGCGACTGGCGGGATACTTTATGTTGGGCACACTTTGGGCAAGATGCAATAAACTCCAAGACGTCCTTTTTCAGAGTTGGCCACCAATAGGACCTAGAGATAAACTCCAGGGTTTTTTGGATACCTGTATGTCCGGCAAAACGGGAAGCATGGGCCCAATGCATGAGCTTCTTCCTTAGCATCGGCTTCACAAAACTTTTCCCTGATGGGGGCGTAGAGTCCATCCCTACCGTGGAGAATGCCAACGGATTTATAATAGGATGCTTGTCTGAAGACTCTGACTCATTTTCTTGCTCCCATGAGCGGGAAAGGGCATCGGCCTTGTGATTCTGAGAGCCCGGACAGAACTGGAGTTTAAAGTCGAACCTGGAAAAGAAAAGTGCCCATCTGGCCTGACGAGGGTTGAGACATTGTGCGCCCTTCAGGTATAAAAGGTTTTTGTGGTCTGTAAGTATGGTGATTGAATGAGAAGCTCCCTCCAACAGATACCTCCACTCTTCTAGAGCGAGCTTGATGGCTAGCAACTCCTGGTCGCCAATGGCATAGTTGCGCTCAGCTGGGGAGAACTTCCGGGAGAAGAAACTGCAAGGGTGTAAATGGCCATCTTTAGCCCTCTGAGATAACACCGCTCCTACTCCAACGGAGGAGGCATCCACCTCTAAGATGAAAGGAGAGTCGATGTCAGGCTGTTTCAGAACAGGCGCAGAGATGAACCTTTGTTTTAAAAGATGAAATGCTTGCATGGCTTCTTCAGACCACTTGGACGGGTTAGCACCCTTCTTAGTGAAAGCAGTAATAGGCGCCACAATGGTGGAAAAGTCTCGTATAAACTTTCGTTAATAGTTGGCGAACCCTAAGAACCTCTGGACCCCTTTGAGGGTTAAGGGTACCGGCCAATTTTGGATTGCTTGTAGTTTCTCAGGATCCATCTCTAGTCCGGAACCGGACACAATGTACCCTAGAAACGGAATGGACTTGACTTCAAAGACGCATTTTTCTAATTTGCAATAGAGATGATTGACACGGAGACGGGACAGAACCTCTTTAACCCAAAAACGATGTTCCTCTAAATCGTTGGCAAAAATGAGGATATCGTCTAGATAGACCACGACATGACGGTATAGAATGTCTCTGAAGATCTCATTGACAAAATGCTGGAAGACAGCTGGAGCATTGCTCAATCCGAAGGGCATGACGAGGTACTCATAATGTCCGTCACGGGTGTTAAAGGCGGTCTTCCACTCGTCACCCTCACGGATCCGGATGAGATTGTATGCACCTCGCAAGTCCAGCTTTGTAAAGATGGTAGCTCCGCTAACTCTGTCAAAGAGCTCAGTAATCAGGGGTAAAGGATAACGGTTCTTGATGGTAATGTCGTTCAAACCTCTGTAGTCGATGCACGGCCGCAGACCACCATCTTTCTTTTTTACAAAAAAGAAGCCTGCGCCGGCTGGAGAAGAAGAAGGTCGAATGAACCCCTTTGCTAGGTTCTCTTTAATATATTCCTCCATAGAATGCGTCTCAGGCAGAGACAACGGATAAGTTCGGCCTCGAGGTGGAACCTTCCCTGGAACGAGATCAATCGGACAGTCCCATTCTCTATGAGGAGGAAGGATATCAGCAGAAGCTTTACTGAACACATCCGTGAAATCTTGATATGGAGGAGGTGGAACATCAGACGACCTGGGGGAGGAAGAACAGACAGGCAATACTTTAAACAAACATGTCTCAGCACAGGAGGAACCCCATGCTAGGATTTGCGTAGTCGTCCAATCAATTGTAGGATTGTGAAGACGGAGCCATGGAAGGCCCAGGACCACAGGATGTGTGGCTCTTGGAATCACTAAAAAAGAAATAAGTTCGGAATGAAGAACTCCCACTCTCAGACGAACTGGTAGAGTCCTTAAAGAAATGACTGCATCAAAAATTTTGCTGCCATCCACGGCAGTTAAAGAAATGGACGAAGGAAGTCTCTCGGTGGGTAGGGACCACCGTTTAACATAGGCTTCGGTAATAAAGTTCCCAGCTGCTCCGGAATCAAGGAGGGCAATGACGTTCCGATAACGTTGAGCAACTTGAAGCGAGACTGGGAGATTACAATCTTGAGGAGATGGAGAGGAGATCATTACTCCTAGCCGGCCCTCTCCTTGGCGAGCTAGGATTTGGAGTTTCCCGGACGTTTGGGACAGGCATTAATGGTGTGAGACGGAGCTGCACAATAGAGACAGAGAAACTCGGAGAGACGTCTTCGGCGCTCAGCAGGAGTTAAACGGGAACGGCCAAGTTGCATGGGCTCATCTTTAGATGGTGACAGTTGACGAGGAGGAGGAGCAGAAGATTTTGGAGCAGATGATCTTCCACGCTCAGTTGCTCTCTCTCTGAAACGTAAATCAACTTTCGTGCAGAGTGAGATTAGCTCATCTAACTTAGAAGGTAAGTCTCTGGTAGCTAACTCATCTTTAATACGCTCAGATAAGCCATGCCAGAATGCAGCATACAGGGCCTCGTCGTTCCATGCCAGTTCGGATGCCAGGATCTGGAACTGTATCAGATATTGTCCTACAGTACGTGACCCCTGGCGTAAACGGAGAATCTCGGATGAAGCTGAGGTTACCCGGCCTGGCTCGTCGAAGATGCGCCTGAATGTTGACACGAAGGCAGTGTAGGAAGATAGCAGGGTGTCGGACCTCTCCCATAACGGTGATGCCCAATCAAGGGCTGAGCCACTGAGAAGAGAAATAATGTAGGCAATTTTTGTACGGTCACTGGGAAAATTGCCCGGTTGTAGCTCAAACTGAATCTCACACTGGTTGAGAAATCCCCTGCAGAATCTTGGAGATCCGTCAAATTTTGCTGGCGTTGGAAGATGAAGACGTGGAGCAGAAATGGGTAAGGTGGGTGGGGTTATAGCTGGAGTCACTGTGGTTGACGCACCAGACGCGCCTGATCCACGGAGAGTTGTCTGAATCCCATCCAGCCGAGTAGAGAGATCCTGGAGACAGCGGATGATGTGGCCCTGTGCAGCCTCCTGATGTTCTAGTCGGGCTGCCAGTTCTTGCATCGGCCTGGCCGCTTGATCCTGGTCTCCGGCTGGATTCATTAGGTCAGTGCTTACTGTCACAACTGAGGGCCTGAGCTGACGGGAGGCAGCCTCAGTTGTAGGGGCTGAGATGTACCGGAACCTGGGAGGTTGTATCAGACCCCTGGACATGTAAGTAACATGAATAATAACTGCCCGAAGGCGTGACCACGACAACTTGGATAAAAGTCAATGATGTTTATTATGACAACTCCGCAACACAGCAGCAGTAAAAGAAAACGTAAAAGTCAGCAAAGAATAAATACAGTTCCTGGGTACTACAGGATGGCAGGAGCCACAGGGCACTGGTAGTGTGAGATAGTTCTTATGATCTTTTAGATGGAAAGTCCTTACCAGGCCCGACTGTAGCAATGGAGATAACCCAGGATTGTGCCAGCTGGTGTTCCAGGAAAAGCTGGGTTGCTGAAGATAAAACAGCTGCTGTGGATACTGGCTGGAACCAGACTGTTGTTAGCACGGAGTGGATACTGGCTGGAACCAGTTAAATAATAAATGAACTTGGGAGCGATGAAATATGAACTGAAATGTAGAACTTGAGAGCGGAGAAATAATAATACCGGTGGAGAGTGGTAAAGTGTAGAAAGGACACCGGCCCTTTAAGGGAAGCTGTACTCTGCTGGAAGCTGAGCTGGAAGCAGGTAATGTTGTAGCTGGAAACAGATGAATCCACAATGGATTGGAGAGTCAGGCTACACCGCAGGTGGAATGCTGGTGCAGGTCTCTATGGTGGAAGTCTTGAGACAGGAGCTGGAACCTGGAAGACAATCACAGGAGAGAGACAAACAGGAACTAGGTTTGACAACCAAAGCACTGACGCCTTCCTTGCTCAGGCACAGTGTATTTATACCTGCAGCAAGGAAGGGATTGGCTAGGCAATTATGCAGATTAACAATACTGACAACAGATTGGAGGAAATGATCAGCTGACAGAATCCAAGATGGCTGCGCCCATGCAGACACTTGGAGGGAAGTTTGGTTTGTAATCCATGTGGTAATGAAAACAGTAATGGCGGTGCCGGCCACTGGAGACAGGAGACGCCAGGCTGACAAGTGCACATCCAACCACGCGGACACAGCGGAGGCCGCGGCTGACGTAATCGCCACTCTGACACTCTGCATGCAGAAGCTCAGGGACGGCGGCGGAGGCCGCGGGAGACGCCATGCCAGATGTAATAAGGCGTTACTGTGACAGCGTCTCAGAGAGACAGGAGAGGATGCAGGAATGTGAACATTAGGATAACAGATGGGATCCGGTCCTGGAGCGCTGAGCCAGCCTTAGGAGGCATCTGATGGGTAAGAAATGGCGTCCAGATACCCGGATCGTGACAATATGTAAGTAAAAATGCATTTCAAAAATTAAAAAAATAGAAACCCACAAGGTTTTCACAAAATAAATCTCCAGACTCCGTGGAGGGGAAAATATCCAGTCTTGATTCTGTGGTATACATCAGTTTATTTGCATCCCAGTATTAAAGCCGAGATTATCTTAATCCCTGAAAATAGAGAAGGGGGTACAAATTCGGAGGCTTTGGCCCCTAATTTTTCAGTTTGTCCAGTAATTTGGTAATTATATATTTGCTTGGTTAAAGTCCTTTCTGTTCCACACCAATATAGGAGTGGAGGTGAAAGCCTGTGTGTTCCTGATTCCGTGTGCCTCTCTGATTTTTAATCACCTTTCGGACAATGTCCTCTTCCTCTTGCCTCTTCTTATAATGTGAAAAGTCATCAAATATGGAGGTGGTATGTTTGTAGCTAGCTATGATTAGGAGAACTTGGTGAGCTTTTTCCAGGGGGACCACTTGTCGCTGAAATGAGGGGTTTATTAAAGTGTGTATGTCCTGTTTAAACAACATAAGGGTGGGTAGGAGGGCCCAAGGACAATTCCATCTTGAGCCTCTTTTTTGTCTTTGCATGATGTGCTCTTTGGGGCCTAGTTTTTAAAACTGCCATCCTGTCTGCCACTATAGTGTCACTCCTAGATGGGCCAGATGTTTGTGCCCATCTAGGTGTGGCACTGCTGTTGTGTGTCACTTAGCTTAGTCATCCAGCTACCTCGGTGCAACCTTTTGGCCTAAAAACAAAATTGTGAGGTGTGAGGTGTTCAGAATAGACTGGAAATTAGTGGAAATTAATGTTATTGAGGTTAATAATACTGTTTTTATGTTTAAAAAAAAAAAATCCAGATCCAAAACCCAAAAAGGTGGTTTTGGCAAAACCAATTCAGATCCAAAACACACACGGAGATCCAGATCCAAAACCAAAACACAAAACTTGAAAGTGTCAGGCGCACATCTCTAATTTAAACTAGAGATGTGCGGCTGGCACTTTTCGTGTTTTGGTATTGGTTTCTAATTCCACTTTCATGTTTTGGTTTTTGCTTGGTTTTGCCAAAACCACCCTTTTGTATTTTGGTTTTGGGTCTGGACGATTTTTGAAAAAACCATAAAAGCTAAAATCACAGAATTTGGGGATAATTTTGCTCCTACGGTATTATTAACCTCAATAACAATAATTTCCAGTCATTTCCAGTCTATTCTGAACACCTCACAATATTGTTTTTAGGCCAAAAGGTTGCACTGAAGTTGCTGGATGACTAAGCTAAGCGACACAAGTGAACAACACAAACACCTGGCCCATCTAGGAGTGGCACTGCAGTGTCAGACAGGAGGGCAGATATAAAAAAAAGGCCCCAAACAGCACATCATGCAAAGAAGAAAAAGAATTGCAATGAGGTAGTTGTATGACTAAGCCAAGCGACACAAACAATTGGCCCATCTAGGCGTGGCACTGCAGTGGCAGATAGGAGGGCAAATATAAAAAAAAGGCCCCAAACAACACATCATGCAAAGAAGAAAAAGAATTGCAATGAGGTAGTTGTATGACTAAGCCAAGCGACACAAACAATTGGCCCATCTAGGCATGGCACTGCAGTGGCAGACAAGAGGGCAGATATAAAAAAGGCCCCAAACAGCACATCATGCAAAGATGTAGAAGAGGTGCAATGAGGTAGCTGTATGACTAAGCCAAGCGACACAAACAATTGGCCCATCTAGGAGTGGCACTGCAGTGGCAGACAGGAGGGCAGATATAAAAAAGGCCCCTAACAGCTAGAGATGAGCGGGTTCGGTTCCTCGGGATCCGAACCCCCCCGAACTTCACCCATTTTACACGGTTCCGAGGCAGCCTCGGATCCTCCCGCCTTTCTCGGTTAACCCGAGCGCGCCCGAACATCATCATCCCGCAGTCGGATTCTAGCGAGATTCGTATTCTATATAAGGAGCCGCGCGTCGCAGCCATTTTCACTCGTAGTTTGGAGATGATAGCGAGAGGACGTGGCTGCGTTCTCTCAGTTTCTGTGTTCAGTGTGCTGCAAATATCTGTGCTCAGTGTGCTGCAAATATCTGTGCTCAGTGTGTTGCAAATATCTGTGCTCAGTGTGCTGAAAATATCTACGTTCTCTGCCTGAAAAACGCTCCATATCTGTGCTGCATTGTAGTATATAGTAGGAGGACAGTGCAGAATTTTGCTGACAACCAGTATATATATATAGCAGTACGGTACAGTAGTCCATTGCTCTACCTCTGTGTCGTCAAGTATACTATCCATCCATACCTGTGCTGCATTTTAGTTGTGTGCAGTATATAGTAGGAGAACAGTGCAGAATTTTGCTGACCACCAGTATATATATAGCAGTACGGTACAGTAGTCCATTGCTCTACCTCTGTGTCGTCAAGTATACTATCCATCCATACCTGTGCTGCATTTTAGTTGTGCGCAGTATATAGTAGGAGGACAGTGCAGAATTTTGCTGACCACCAGTATATATATAGCAGTACGGTACAGTAGTCCATTGCTCTACCTCTGTGTCGTCAAGTATACTATCCATCCATACCTGTGCTGCATTTTAGTTGTGCGCAGTATATAGCAAGAGGACAGTGCAGAATTTTGCTGACCACTAGTATATATATATAGCAGTACGGTACAGTAGGCCATTGCTCTACCTCTGTGTCGTCAAGTATACTATCCATCCATACCTGTGCTGCATTTTAGTTGCGCGCAGTATATAGTAGGAGGACAGTGCAGAGTTTTGCTGACCACCAGTATATAATATATATATAGCAGTACGGTACAGTAGTCCATTGCTCTACCTCTGTGTCGTCAAGTATACTATCCATCCATACCTGTGCAGCATTTTAGTTGTGCGCAGTATATAGTAGGAGGACAGTGCAGAATTTTGCTGACCACCAGTATATATATAGCAGTACGGTACAGTAGTCCATTGCTCTACCTCTGTGTCGTCAAGTATACTATCCATCCATACCTGTGCTGCATTTTAGTTGTGCGCAGTATATAGTAGGAGGACAGTGCAGAATTTTGCTGACCACCAGTATATGTATAGCAGTACGGTACAGTAGGCCATTGCTCTACCTCTGTGTCGTCAAGTATACTATCCATCCATACCTGTGCTGCATTTTAGTTGTGCGCAGTATATAGTAGGAGGACAGTGCAGAATTTTGCTGACCACCAGTATATAATATATATATATATATATATATATATATAGCAGTACGGTACAGTAGTCCATTGCTCTACCTCTGTGTCGTCAAGTATACTATCCATCCATACCTGTGCTGCATTTTAGTTGTGCATAGTATATAGTAGGAGGACAGTGCAGAATTTTGCTGACCACCAGTATATATATAGTATATATATAGTGTGAGCTTCGCTCAATTAGCCTACGGGGGAGTGCCAGACATATTTCTCCAATATATATATATATATATATATATATAGCAGTACGGTACAGTAAACCATTGCTATTGATATATTACTGGCATATAATTCCACACATTAAAAAATGGAGAACAAAAATGTGGAGGGTAAAATAGGGAAAGATCAAGATCCACTTCCACCTCGTGCTGAAGCTGCTGCCACTAGTCATGGTCGAGACGATGAAATGCCATCAACGTTTGTCTGCCAAGGCCGATGCCCAATATCGTAGAGAGCAAGTAAAATAAAAAAAACAAAAGTTCAGTAAAATGACCCAAAAATCAAAATTAAAAGCATCTGATGAGAAGCGTAAACTTGCCAATATGCCATTTATGACACGGAGTGGCAAGGAACGGCTGAGGCCCTGGCCTATGTTCATGGCTAGTGGTTCAGATTCACATGAGGATGGAAGCACTCATCCTCCCGCTAGAAAAATGAAAAGACTTAAGCTGGCAAAAGCACAGCAAAGAACTGTGCGTTCTTCTAAATCACAAATCCCCAAGGAGAGTCCAATTGTGTTGGTTGCGATGCCTGACCTTCCCAACTGTGGACGGGAAGAGGTGGCGCCTTCCACCATTTGCACGCCCCCTGCAAGTGCTGGAAGGAGCACCCACAGTCCAGTTCCTGATATTGAAATTGAAGATGTCACTGTTGAGGTACATCAGGACATGGGTGTTGCTGGCGCTGAGGAGGAAATTGACAAGGAGGATTCTAATGGTGAGGTGGTTTGTTTAAGTCAGGCACCCGGGGAGACACCTGTTGTCCGTGGGACAAATATGGCCATTGACATGCCTGGTCAAATTACAAGAAAAATCACCTCTTCGGTGTGGAATTATTTTAACAGAAATGCGGACAACAGGTGTCAAGCCGTGTGTTGCCTTTGTCAATCAGTAATAAGTAGGGGTAAGGACGTTAACCACCTAGGAACATCCTCCCTTATACGTCACCTGGAGCGCATTCATCAGAAGTCATTGACAAGTTCAAAAACTTTGGGTGACTGCGGAAGCAGTCCACTGACAACTAAATCCCTTCCTCTTGTAACCAAGCTCCTGCAAACTACACCACCAACTCCCTCAGTGTCAATTTCCTCCTTAGACAGGAAAGCCAATAGTCCTGCAGGCCATGTCACTGGCAAGTCTGATGAGTCCTCTCCTGCCTGGGATTCCTCCGATGCATCCTTGAGTGTAATGCCTACTGCTGCTGGCGCTGCTGTTGTTGCTGCTGGGAGTCGATCGTCATCCCAGAGGGGAAGTCGGAAGACCACTTGTACTACTTCCAGTAAGCAATTGACTGTCCAACAGTCCTTTGCGAGGAAGATAAAATATCACAGCAGTCATCCTGCTGCAAGCAGATAACTCAGGCCTTGGCAGCCTGGGTGGTGTTAAACGTGTGTCTGGTATCCACCGTTAATTCACAGGGAATTAGATAATTTATTGAGTTAGTGTGTCCCCGGTACCAAATACCATCTAGGTTCCATTTCTCTAGGCAGGCGATACCCAGAATGTACACAGACCTCAGAAAAAGAGTCACCAGTGTCCTAAAAAATGCCCACTTAACCACGGACATGTGGACAAGTAAAGCAGGGCAGACTCAGGACTATATGACTGTGACAGCCCAATGGGTAGATGTATTGCCTCCCGCAGCAAGAACAGCAGTGGCGGCACCAGTAGGAGCATCTCGCAAATGCCAACTCGTTCCTAGGCAGGCTACGCTTTGTATCACCGCTTTCCATAAGAGGCACACAGCTGACAACCTCTTACGGAAACTGAGGAACATCATCGCAGAATGGCTTACCCCAATTGGACTCTCCTGGGGATTTGTGACATCGGACACCGCCACCAATATTATGCGTGCATTACATGTGGGCAAATTCCAGCACGTCTCATGTTTTGCACATACATTGAATTTGGTGGTGCAGAATTTTTTTAAAAACTACATGGGCGTGCAAGAGATGCTGTCAGTGGCCCGAAGAATTGCGGGACACTTTCGGCATTCAGCCACCGCGTGTCGAAGACTGGAACACCAGCTAACACTCCTGAACCTGCCCCGCCATCATCTGAAGCAAGAGGTGGTAACGAGGTGGAATTCAACCTTCTATATGCTTCAGAGGATGGAGGAACAGCAAAAGGCCTTTCAAGCCTATACATCTGCCTACGATATAGGCAAAGGAGGGGGAATGCACCTGACTCAAGCGCAGTGGAGAATGATTTCAACGTTGTGCAAGGTTCTGCAACCCTTTGAACTTGCCACACGTGAAGTCAGTTCAGACACTGCCAGCTTGAGTCAGGTCATTCCCCTCATCAGGCTTTTGCAGAAGAAGCTGGAGAGATTGAAGGAGGAGCTAAAACGGAGTGATTCCGCTAGGTATGTGGGACTTGTGGATGGAGCCCTTAATTCGCTTAACCAGGATTCACGGGTGGTCAATCTGTTGAAATCAGAGCACTACATTTTGGCCACCGTGCTCGATCCTAGGTTTAAAGCCTACGTTGTATCTCTCTTTCTGGCAGACACAAGTCTGCAGAGGTGCAAAGACCTGCTGGTGAGACACTTGTCAAGTCAAGCGGAACGTGACTCGTCAACAGCTCCTCCTTCACATTCTCCCGCAACTGGGGCTGGGAGGAAAAGGCTAAGAATTCCGAGCCCACCCGCTGGCGGTGATGCAGGGCAGTCTGGTGCGAGTGCTGACATCTGGTCCGGACTGAAGGACCTGCCAACGATTACTGACGTGTCGTCTACTGTCACTGCATATGATTGTGTCACCATTGAAAGAATGGTGGAGGATTATATGAGTGACCGCATCCAAGTAGGCACGTCAGACTGTCCGTACGTATACTGGCAGGAAAAAGAGCCAATTTGGAGGCCCTTGCACAAACTGGCTTTATTTTACCTAAGTTGCCCCCCCTCCAGTGTGTACTCCGAAAGAGTGTTTAGTGCAGCCGCTCACCTTGTCAGCAATCGGCGTACGAGGTTACTTACAGAAAATGTGGAGAAGATGATGTTCATCAAAATGAATTATAATCAATTCCTCCGTGGAGACATTCACCAGCAGCAATTGCCTCCAGAAAGTACACAGGGACCTGAGATGGTGGATTCCAGTGGGGACGAATTAATAATCTGTGAGGAGGGGGATGTACACAGTGAAAGGGGTGAGGAATCGGAGGATGAGGAGGAGGTGGACATCTTGCCTCTGTAGAGCCAGTTTGTGCAAGGAGAGATTGATTGCTTCTTTTTTGGTGGGGGCCCAAACCAACCAGTCATTTCAGTCACAGTCGTGTGGCAGACCTTGTCGCTGAAATTATGGGTTTGTTAAAGTGTGCATGTCCTGTTTATACAACATAAGGGTGGGTGGGAGGGCCCAAGGACAATTCCATCTTGTACCTCTTTTTCTTTAATTTATCTTTGCATCATGTGCTGTTTGGGGACTATTTTTTGAAGTGCCATCCTGTCTGACACTGCAGTGCAACTCCTAGATGGGCCAGGTGTTTGTGTCGGCCACTTGGGTCGCTTAGCTTAGCCATCCAGCGACCTTGGTGTACCTCTTTTTTTCTTTGCATCATGTGCTGTTTGGGGACTATTTTCTGAAGTGCCATCCTGTCTGACACTGCAGTGCCACTCCTAGATGGGCCAGGTGTTTGTGTCGGCCACTTGGGTCGCTTAGCTTAGCCATCCAGCGACCTTGGTGCACCTCTTTTTTTCTTTGCATCATGTGCTGTTCGGAGACTATTTTTTGAAGTGCCATCCTGTCTGACACTGCAGTGCCACTCCTAGATGGGCCAGGTGTTTGTGTCGGCCACTTGGGTCGCTTAGCTTAGCCATCCAGCGACCTTGGTGCACCTCTTTTTTTCTTTGCATCATGTGCTGTTTGGGGACTATTTTTTAAATCTGCCATCCTGTCTGAAACTGCAGTGCCACTCCTAGATGGGCCAGGTGTTTGTTTCGGCCACTTGGGTCGCTTACGTAAGCATAAAAAGAGGGGGTGTAGTAAAATTGAGAAAGTAACTATTAATGACAAAACAGTTGAAATAAGAGATTTCATTACCTGCGACACAAGCAATGTTATCTATGCGATTACCTGCAAATGTAATTTGACATATATTGGACGAACATCTCGACCTTTAAAAACCAGACTGGGAGAACATGTCCGGAATATTAAAAAGGGTCTCGAAACACACTCCCTGTCAGCCCATTTCAAGTTGAAACATGGTTGCCGTATTTCCGAAGTCTCTGGGTTCTATGGATTGAGACATATAAAAGGGAATAAACGTACCAATAATACAGCAACCCTGTTAGCAAAAACAGAGATGAGCCTTATCTTTAATTATAACACGCTAGACCCTACAGGTCTAAACAGTGATTTCGAGATCAAATGGTTCATGTAAATCACTTTTACTTATTATTTTTTTCGTTTACTTCTTAATAGATATAACAAGCATTGAGTATATTAAACATTTACCCTAATAATGGGAAGTCGTTACACTTTAGACACTTCTTATGCACTTTATTATATGAAAATTAAAAGACATAACAAGCATTGAGTATATTAAATACTTATCCTAATAATGGGAATTCGTTACTCTTTAGACACTTCTTATGCACTTTACTATATGAAAATCTATCCATTCTATTGTAATACAGTTTGAGTATCCCTTATCCAAAATGCTTGGGACCAGAGGTATTTAGGATATCGTATTTTTCCGTATTTTGGAATAATTAGATACCACAATGAGATATCATGGTGATGGGACCTAAATCTAAGCACAGAATGCATTTATGTTACATATACACACATATGTACACACAGCCTGAAGGTAGTTTTAGCAAATATTTTTTATAACTTTGTGCATTAAACAAAGCGTGTGTACATTCACACAATACATTTATGTTTCACATACACCATATACACACAGCCTGAAGGTCATTTAATACAATATTTTTAATAACTTTGTGTATTAAACAAAGTTTGTGTACATTGAGCCATCAAAAAACAAAGGTTTCACTATCTCACTCTCGCTCAAAAAAGTCCGTATTTCAGAATATTACGTATTTCGGAATATTTGGATATGGGATACTCAACCTGTATATATATTGGTAGCACTCTATATTAATGTATTAATTAATGCATTATTATTTATTTATTTATTTTTCCCCCTCTGATTAGTAGTATTGTATTTACATGTTGGGATCACTGGAAGTGTATCTATATACATCTGTATGCTGACTGCGATTTTGTTTTCTAGAACCTAATTCATCTAATATATTATGACGTCATTTAAGGATTTTTTAAGTCTGGACTTTTGTTTCCAATTATGGAACATCGCGATATGAACAATAGATTTCCGGTCAGACGCTGCAACTAAGACATTTAATGGACTTTATTTCCCAGATGTATTATGGTGGAACTACAAGAATATAACTTCCGGTGACGGCCTGAATATTCTAGCAGGAAAGACTACATCTCCCAAGAGACCTATACACCAGGGACGTGCAGTCAGGGGAGGCAGTGCCTCCCCTGTCATTAATGATTAAAATAATACAAAGAAGATACTTATGACACATAGTCTGTGTCATAAGTATCTGCTTTGGCCTTTATATTATTTTAATTATTTGTACCTTTGTAAAAAAAACGTTAAAATAGTGTTTTGGAGGCACCGTTCTCGGTGCCTCCCGATGTCAGTTGTAAAAGAGTGGAAGCGGGGGGCGGGGCTAAACATTTGGCAGTAAAAGACCATTCAAAAATTCACAGAAAGCTGCACTAGAACAAGTGCCTCTTTGACAGGGGCGTGCATTCAGCCCATATGAAAGCACGCCCCTGTCACTGAGGAAGATGTGATTGGGCAGTGACGGGGGGGGGGAAGGGAGGGGGTTAAATCAAGGCAGGTGTCAACCCTGTCATCTTTTTTTTTAAATTCATACACCATAGGTTCCCAAACTGTGCGCCGCGGCTCCCTGGGGTGCCGCAGCGCTGTCACAGAGGAGCTGCACCATGAAGTTAGCCGGAGGATGGAAGGGGAGACTGTGTGCTGCATGAGCGGCGGCCGGGCAGTGAGGAGTCAGCCGGGTTCCGGGGAGTGCTGGCGGCAGGGCAGAGCGGCCGTCCAGTGTGTGTAATTAGCCGGGGGGGGAAGTGCGGGGACAGGAGCGGCCATCTAGTATGTAATCAGCGGAGGGGGGGGAGCACGGGCGGCTCGAGCGGCCGTCTGGAGCGGGGGGAGAGGAGAGCGCGGCCGTCTCGTAAGTGATCAGCGGGGGGGAGCGCGGGCGGCTGGAGCTAGGTGCAGCCGAAGTCAGCCGCGATGTGTAATCAGCTGGCGCCGTGAGGGGGGAGGGGGGGTGCGGGATGTCTGCGGCTAGTTCATCGGCTGCAGGGGGGGAATGTCACTGGTCACAGAGTCACCCGGCGGGGGGATGTTGTGCTCTCAGGTGCAGGGGTGGGGGGGTAACCGATGACTGGAGTAACCCGGCAGGGAAGGGGTGGTGTTGTACGGGATGTGTTTGTGTGCACGGGGAACCTGTGAGTGTAATCAGTGGAGAATGCGGGTGCAAGCAGGCTGGAGTGGCCAAGTAGTGCGCTCCAGTGACCAAGGAGTCCGCTGGGCAAGGATCCTGACGGCTCATTGAAGTACTGGCCGGCGTGACAGAGGAGCTGGCTGAAAAAGTGAGTAAAATATTAATATATGATACTGTGGGCGGGATGTACTAAGCGGAAAATGCGGTAAACTCCCTGTTTACCGCATTTTCCTAATGTACTAACCCCCGGCCGGCAGGACAGCGCCGCGGCGGGGTACGCCAGCTGTAGCTGGCGTACGACCATAGAAGCCTATGGGCTTCTCTCCGCGGCGCTGTGTGAGGGATCCGATCGGATCCCTCCCAGCATGCCCTGCGGCCGCCCCCGCCACCCCGCGCATGCGCAGACTGACTTCTGGGGCCGAATCCCGGAAGTCAGGCTGCCGCTGCGCATCGCGGAGGACAGCTCTTATCGGAAGAGCTGTCCTCTGCAATGCTGATCGCATATGTTAGTACATATGCGATCAGCATCGTGGGGCAGGGCGGCGATGTACATTAGTACATCCCGCCCCTCATGTGAGATGCTGCATAGGGAAATCTATAGGAGGGGGGTGCCTGCTGTAAGTGACTTAAGGGGCCTACACACTTGGCGACCCGCCGCCGAGCTGCCCGACAGCCGATATGGCCGTCAAACGACCCGATGGCAGAGGGGGAGGTGACGGGGGGAGTGGAAGTTTCTTCACTCCCCCCATCACCCGGCTCCATAGCCCTGCATGCTAATTTGAACGAGATTGTCCATATTGGCCTGCAGGTATGAGCGAGCCGGCACCAACGATGAACGAGAGCTGGGCTGCGCATCGTTCATCGGTGGTGCCTACACACTGAAAGATATGAACGAGTTCTCGTTCATTAATGAACGAGAACGTTCATATTGTTCAGTAAAATCTTTAAGTGTGTATGTAGGGCCCTTTATGTGACGACAAGCTGGTAAGCAGGTGGGGGGCTGGTCTTGGTGAATGGATGCACAGGAGCCTTTTTAGATTGATTTATTTGACTGCAAAAAACCTGTTATTTTATACAAAGCCTGTTTTTAAAAAAAAATGAATGCAGGTGCAGGTGACCAGTATCGCACTGCAAAAAGACATAGGGGGTCATTCCGAGTTGATCGCTAGCTGCTGTGCAGCGATAAGGCTAAAAAATGGCTTTTCTGCGACCCAACTACTTTAAAAAAGGGACAGTTTGGTAAATATTTTGGCATAAGGGTGCCTTGAAAAAGTCAGGGATACCCAAAGGGTACCTTGGACTAAAAAAGTTTGGGAACCACTGTCATACACTATTTACAATAGTATATGGCACGGCCACGTGGCCGTCCCTGTCTGACCACCCGCCCTCCGGCCGCCAGCCCATTCTGCACCTTATTGCTGCCGCTGCGCTGCCAGTTACACAGCAGCAGCAGCATGCCATGCACGGAGGCCGAAGAGCTCCGCCTCCTTGAGCCCTGCTCGTAGGTGAGAGCTTCCCGGGGCCAGCTGCGAGCTGGTGGCAGACTGGACTCTCTCTCCCCGCGCGACGTGCGGCGGTGGATGGTGTGCGGGGATCCGGACCTGCTGAGCCTGGACAGGTGAGCGGGGAGGGGGCTGCTGCTTGTGACAGCGGATGGGGGCGGGGGGGAGCTGCTTCTGTAGATTGAGACATCCTCCGTGACTTGTGGGGGTGGGAGGCTGTCTGTGCTGCTAGGACACCCCCTGTGATGGGGGAGAGGTGTTTGAGGAGCCTGGCTGTACCCTGTCACCCAGTACCTCCATCACCCACTATCTCCCTATCACCCTAATCATGTCACCCGCTATTTCCCTGTCACCCAATGTCTTCCTGTCACCCTAATCATGTTACCCACTATCTCCCTGTCACCCCTGCGTCGCCAGTCACCCACTATCTCCGTCTCCCCTGTGTCGCCAGTCACCCACTATCTCCTTGTCACCCCTGCATCGCCAGTCACCCACTATCTCCCTGTCATCCCTGCGTCGCCGTCACCCATTATCTCCCTGTCACCCCTGCGTCGCCAGTCACCCACTATCTCCGTGTCAGCCCTACGTCGCCAGTCACCCACTATCTCCCTGTCTCCCCTGCGTCGCCAGTCACCCACTATCTCCCTGTCTCCCCTGCGTCGCCAGTCACCCACAGTCGCCTGGCTGTACCCTGTCACCCAGTACCTCCATCACCCACTATCTCCCTATCACCCTAATCATGTCACCCGCTATCTCCCTGTCACCCAATGTCTTCCTGTCACCCTAATCATGTTACCCACTATCTCCCTGTCACCCCTGCGTCGCCAGTCACCCACTATCTCCGTGTCACCCCTGTGTCGCCAGTCACCCACTATCTCCCTGTCTCCCCTGTGTCGCCAGTCACCCACTATCTCCCTGTCACCCCTGCATCGCCAGTCACCCACTATCTCCCTGTCATCCCTGCATCGCCGTCACCCATTATCTCCCTGTCACCCCTGCGTCGCCAGTCACCCACTATCTCCGTGTCAGCCCTACGTCGCCAGTCACCCACTATCTCCCTGTCTCCCCTGCGTCACCAGTCACCCACTATCTCCCTGTCTCCCCTGCGTCGCCAGTCACCCACTATCTCCCTGTCACCCCTGCGTTGCCAGTCACCCACTATCTCTGTCACCCCTGCGTCGCCAGTCACCCACTATCTCCCTGTCACCCCTGCGTTGCCATCACCCACTATCTCCGTCACCCCTGCATCGCCAATCATCCACTATCTCCCTGTCACCCCTGCGTCGCCAGTCACCCACTATCTCATGTCTCCCCTGCGTCGCCAGTCACCCACTATCTCCGTGTCACCCCTGCGTCGCCAGTCACCCACTATCTCCCTGTCTCCCCTGCGTCGCCAGTCACCCACTATCTCCCTGTCACCCCTGCGTCGCCAGTCACCCACTATCTCTGTCACCCCTGCGTCGCCAGTCACCCACTATCTCCCTGTCACCCCTGCGATTCCAGTCACCCACTATCTCCAGGGGGAGGGGGCGCACCAGCCAGAAATTTGCCTAGGGCATCAAAATAGTCGGTGCTGGCTCTGCCCAGTCCCGTACCTTGCGCCCACCTCCACCTCACTTTCACTGCCCATCTCTGGCCTACTCTGCCAGACTCCGCGACCAGTAACTAAAATCATGAGCTGCAGCTGTCACCTAGTGCAGTACGGCCAGAGAGGGGAGGAGAGGCCACGATCCCCGCTCATCCCCGCTCCTCCCCTCTTTTTTCACTCTATCTCCGACCCTGGATTCCTGGCTGCAATTTCCACCGGCGACCCCCAGAGTTAACATCGAAGGAGGAGCCACGCTGCAGTTCTAGACCCTGGACCAGGTAAGTAAATAGCAATATAAGTGTCACTCACTGCCTGTCCCCATCACCCTTTCCTTCTATCTGTCACACTCTCACCTACTGCTGTTACGCTTTCCCTGGCATCACCCACTGCTGTCACCCTCTACCTGCCGTCACCCTCTCCCTGTCATCCACTGCTATCACCCTTATACAGGACTTCCATTAACTTAATAGTGCTGCATCCATAGCGCTATTAAGTTAATGGAAGCCCTGTACAACAAAATTGCATTCATGTCTTCCTTCCAGTCCCAAAGACTAGGTTTTTTTTTTTTATTTCATAAAAATTTACAATATATTAGCCACCTGCTCATCACAAGTTTGATGAGCAGGCTAGCTGCAGGCATTGGCAGCAGCTGCATCGGACTGATATGCGAATTAGTGGCGGGGGCCTGGGTCAGTTGATAGTGGGTGATTTTGTAAGTAGTAGACATCGGCTCAGGGGCAGTAGTGGGCATTGGCTCAACGGTGGTAGGGATCATCGGCAGGACTCGGCGGACATTATCGCTGCAGTGCCTCACCAGCCAATGACCTCACCGCACGCCACTGCTATACACCGCTTCCTGTCTGGCTGGTCTATGAGCGATGAACGGCCGGATATGTGGAGAAAGACTACATCTCCCATGAGCTCCGTGCCGTAGCGTCACTTCCGCCGGAATTCACAATACGCGATTCACTATTGTTATCTCTTATCTCCTATTTTCACTTTTTACTGTGACTACAGTTAGGGATTGTGTATTTCCTGAGTTAGATTGAACTATATTTATTACATATAAAAATGGCAAAGAGAAAAGGTTTGAAAATCCTTTCAATTATTATGTCATTTCCTGCTCACTCTTCATTGGCGCTTTGTCCTTAAAATATCAAGCTACAAACACACTCCAATATGTCTTGATAAAGGCCCAGATGTGGGCTGAAACGCGTCGACAAACAGGAGTGTGAGTAGCTCTTATCCGGATTTTTCCAATATTTTTTTTTTTAAATTAAGTATCTTTTCTGCAAGAGGTTACCATCTCTCTTTGCCGTTTTTACCTACTCTTTTCATTATTTTATGAACTACCATGCATGGTTATCCATGCATTTATTTTATTTTCATGTATTGTTAAATAAAATCTGTAACCCCCTTTTTTTACTCACTTTGGTATGAGCATTGCTATTTTTTCTTTTTCTGGGGTTCACGGAATAATACATGATTTAACATACAAGCTGCATTTTCCACTTGAAGCCCAAAGATACCTTGATAGGAGTCTTTTAACACATCAAACTGTGAGTTGGGGTATGCCATATTGAATTATCACCTATCACTCTAGGAAAAGTAAAGATACCTTTATGAGTTTTCCACCCACCTCCAGAGTGTGAGTGTCGGGGTACGCATTGGCTGTTTACTTCTTGAAGTCTGTTTGAACACCATGTATGTTCCACTATAAAGAAACCGCTATATGCTTATAGTGCTTGATGCATGTGTGAGTGGGGTACGCCCTAAATCTATCTAAGTTTGTTGGAGATATTGTGTATATCACACTCAATACTAGTAGGACCTATTACATATTGGCTGTTTCTATTATCTTTATTTATGACCTACGCCTGGAGACCATACCAGAAATTTCCAGCTGTGATCCTCATATGAAAATTTAAAGATACCTTGATAGGAGTTACACAGTTCTTCAAATTGTGAGTTGTGGTACGCGATTTCTGGATTGTCCTTTTTCCTTGAAGGAGAGAAAAATACCTTTACATGTTTGTAACCAGCCTATTGAGTGTGAGTGTTGGGGTACGCATCTCCTGCCTTCTCCAGGAAATTATCACAAGTCACTCTTTAGTCTGAGTGTGATCCCATTTCTGGCACACTGGGTGTTATATGAACAAAAGAAGGTGACCCCCACAAAGAAACCTTGATGTGTTTTACACTTTCATTTTCAGTGTGAGTGGGGTACGCTTTGAATCCACTTCAGTCATTTAAAGGCACCATATGAACTATAAGTTTTGAAATTACTTACTACACATTGGGCTGTCCTTGTTATTTTGTCTTTTTTATGGCATCCATACCTGGGAAACCTATATTTTATTGACCTGAATCGGAGATACATCTGAGAAGAAAGAATCCGTCACTCAGCCTAAAAGGGACGTTATGGTGATATCTCAGTTTAGTGCTTGTGGTGTATGACAGTGTTTCAAATCACTAGAGTTATATGTCCAAATCACTGGAATTAATTGGCAAGATCACTGGAATTAAAAATTATACGTCCAAATCACTGGAATTATTTGGCAAAATCACTGAAATTATACGTCCAAATCACTGTTATTAATTGGCAAAATCACTGTAAATAATTATACGTCCAAATCACTGGAATTAATTGGCAAAATCACTGTAATTATACGTCCAAATCACTGGAATTAATTGGCAAGATCACTATAATTAATAATTATACGTCCAAATCACTGGAATTAATTGGCAAAATCACTGGAATTATTAATTATACGTCCAAATCACTGGAATTCATTGGCAAAATCACTGGAATTATATGTCCAAATCACTGGAATTAATTGGCAAGATCACTGTAATTAATAATTATACGTCCAAATCACTGGAATTATTTGGCAACATTACTGGAATTATACATCCAAATCACTGTTATTAATTGCCAAAATCACTGTAATTAATAATTATACGTCCAAATCACTGGAATTAATTGGCAAAATCACTGTAATTATACGTCCAAATCAGTGGAATTAATTGGCAAAATCACTGTAATTAATAATTATACGTCCAAATCACTGTAATTAATTGGAAAAATCACTGTAATTAATAATTATACATCCAAATCACTGTAATTAATTGGCAAAATCACTGGAATTATACGTCGAAATCACTGTAATTAATTGGCAAATCACTGTAATTAATAATTATACGTCCAAATCACTGGAATGAATTGGCAAAATCACTGTAATTATACATCCAAATCACTGGAATTAATTGGCCAGATCACTGTAATTAATAATTATCCATCCAAATCACTGGAATTAAGTGGCAAAATCTCTGGAATTAAATTGCAAAATCTCACTATCGCCTGCCTAGTGAAGTGAAATCTAGATGGGATTTGTTACCGGGGACACAATACCTCCATCAATTGTCTAAATCCCACTGCACTAATGGCGGATACCGGATGCACGTCTAACACCAACATAAGTGTCAAGGCCTCAGTTATGAGGGCTTCCATCATCATGTGAAGCTGAACCACTAGTCATGAACATAGGCCAGGGCCTCAGCCGTTCCTTGCCACTCCGTGTCGTAAATGGCATATTGGCAAGTTTACGTTTCTCCTTAGACCATTTCAATTTATTTTTTTGGGTCTTTTTACTGAACTTTGGCTTTTTGGATTTTACATGCCCTATACTATCACAATGGGCATCGGCCTTGGCAGACGACGTTGGTGGCATTTCATTGTCTATGTCATGGCTAGTGGCAGCAGCTTCAGCACTAGGAGGAAGTGGTTCTTGATCTTTCCCTATTTTATCCTCCAAATTTTTGTTCTCCATTATTTTTCTGGAGTTATGTAACACAATATGCGGCACAAGAGCACATACCCCTACACCTCACAAGGCAAACAGTAAAAATTATTTGGATTAAATATTAATAACTCCTTTATTTGGAGTAAATAATATACAGCACAGGACAGCATCACTGAATTTATATGGCAGCACCACTGGACTGGATTAACACAGAATTATATGGATTTATATGGAATTATACGGCAGGATAACTGGAACTATACGGCAGTATCACAGGAATTATATGGCAGTGTCACATGAATTATACGCCAGTATTCTGAAAATTATACGGCAATATCACAGGAATTATACGACAGTATCACTGGAATTATACGCCAGTATTCCGAGAATTATATGGCAGTATCACAGGAATTATACGCCAGTATCACGGGAATTATATGGCAGTATCACAGGAATTATACGCCAGTATCACGGGAATTATATGGCAGTATCACAGGAATTATACGCCAGTATCACGGGAATTATATGGCAGTATCACTGGAATTATACGCCAGTTTCACAGGAATTATATGGCAGTATCACTGGAATTATACGCCAGTATTCTGAGAATTATATGGCAGTATCACAGGAATTATATGGCAGTATCACAGGAATTATATGGCAGTATCACAGGAATTATACGCCAGTATCACGGGAATTATATGGCAGTATCACAGGAATTATACGCCAGTATTCCGAGAATTATATGGCAGTATCACAGGAATTATACGCCAGTATCACGGGAATTATATGGCAGTATCACAGGAATTATACGCCAGTATCACGGGAATTATATGGCAGTATCACAGGAATTATACGCCAGTATCACAGGAATTATATGGCAGTATCACTGGAATTATACGCCAGTATCACGGGAATTATATGGCAGTATCACAGGAATTATACGCCAGTATTCTGAGAATTGTACGGCAATATCACAGGAATTATACGCCAGTATCATGGGAATTATATGGTGGTAACACTGGATATATGGCAGCATAGGACACCACCACTGTGACTGGTCACTGGACTGATGCTGCACAAGACACTTCCCCTGGTCTAATGCAGGACAACACAGCACCACTGAAAGGGACTTAAACAGCTACACTGAATATATGGCAGCAGAGGACACCACCACTGTGACTGGTCACTGGACTGATGCTGCACAAGACACTTCCCCTGGTCTAGTACAGGACAAGACAACATCACTGATAGAGACTTATACAGCTACACTGGATATATGGCAGCATAGGACACCACCACTGTGACTGGTCACTGGACTGATGCTGCAAAAGACACTTCCCCTGGTCTAATGCAGGACAACACAGCACCACTGAAAGGGACTTAAACAGCTACACTGAATATATGCAGGGCCGGTGCAAGGTTGCTAGGCACCCTAGGCAAAGCTACACAATACTGCCCCTGCATAAATGTACTAATGCGGGATGAGAAAGGGCCATGAGAGGTGCGAGATGCAGTGCCGCTGCCAGCATTTCAACGCCACTGCAACAGCAACTTGCACCCTTCACCTTTAACTGGATTCCCCCTTTAAGTATACAACATTCTCGGGGGGAGGGGATACATTACCTTAATACTTGCTGGCAAATCCTATCTTCACTGCTTTCTTTAGTCAGGTTAGCTCTGCTGGTTACTCACTGATCTGCCTGGGCTGTCACCTATAGGAGGAGCCATAGTGCAGCAGAATTCCACTAGGTGATGGACCTCCGCCATTTAGATAAAAAGCAGCGCCAGTGACCGGAATAATGGGGCCAAGTATACTGATGTCTCCGGGGCCCCCTATCTCAACCCAGCACTCCCACCCATGCATGCCTTCCCCAGAGCACCTATAGCTAATGTGCTGTGGCAGCTGGCATTCATCTGGCAGTGCAGCGGTGGTTGCTCAGCTACTTCTAGGCGGCCGCAGTGGGATCCAAAGAGGCAGGGACAGAGAAGCGCCAGAGCTGCACGTCATCATGCCCTTTATACTGTATATTTGGGTCTATTTAATGGTGCATCAGGTGTTAACAGCATGAGTCACTGCAGCTGTGGAACACGGTCCTGGCTGCAATGCTCAGCTTGCTGTTTCTACTCAATGCTGCCTTCCCTGGTATCCCAGCGCTACTGGTTCCCATTACACAGCCCACATCCTCTGGACCCGACATTTCACTGTGCACCAAGCGCCAATTGGTGCATTTAAACTTGGTGCCACCGCACTGTATTGTAACAATGGTAGATGGCTATACCGGTCTCACCAGTATGTGGCAACTCAAGTTTTCTCGTTCAGCGCACTGGGGTAAACCTGATTGTCTACCTGCAGTGCGGTCAAATCGCTGCGTTGGGAGGCGGTGGTCCTGGTCCCCTTGCAGGCAGCTCTGCTCTCGCACATAGCACTGCAGTCCAGGGGCTAAGTCCCAGCTGCAGCGGCCCCTAGAAACCGCCCCCTAGTGCAGCTTGCAAGGCGTTAACACATACATCACCGTAGCCGCCAGAGATGGTGTGGGGCTGCAGCACAGCGATAAACATTTAAATAAACATTTTTACACACCTGGCGCTGGTAATACATGTTGACACTGGCACCTAGCGACCCCTAAGCATTTTGGTCCTTTCCAAGACTCAGGGTCCCTTGGCACCTTGTTTCTGGGGCTGACAAAGGGGAGAGGTGTGCAGAATGCAATATGGAGAGAAACATGGAGAGGGGAGGAAATAGGAAGGATGGACAAATGTATTATATGCTGCATAGCATGCGTCCCAACTCATGAGGGAGTGGGGGACCTGCCACCATTAATTACAAAACAAAGGGTGCAGCACACAGCAATCATTACAAAATATAGGTCCCCCATTGGTGTACATTGTTGGTAGAGATAGCGACTGGACCCCTTTCTCCCTGTCTGTGAGGTCTAACTCGTGCTGGGAGTGAGGGACAGTCTGCAACTACTTGTCAATATACAAGTGTCTTTAAAAGTGTTTGAATACACTTATAAAGTGGCAAGTACTTTGCAGACTGTCTCTCACTCCCAGCATGCGATCTGCAAACAGGGAGAGATCAGGTTACTCACTCACTGAAGCAGCCGACCCGAATACGGTACAGCAGAGCCAGACAGTCTCATGTCATGATCTCCATCCTGTAGTAGCCTCACAATGTCTCCATACATGTGCTCCCCCCCTCCCCCTTGCACTGCCACTCAGGTCACTTGCCCAGCCTGACCCATCAACATTACGCCACCAGCGGCAGGTACTCTACCCAGGGTGTGTGCAGCAGGGGCGACCCCTTCTGCAGGTGCCTCACAGTGATTGCCGTATATGCATGTTGCGACCATGAAGGGTGGAAAAGAGGGGGGGGGGGGAGGTGAGAATATATGGGGTATGCAGCCGCAGCCAGTTTGGGGGGGGGGTGTAATTGCGGGTAAGGTGGGTTGTAATGTGTGGGATGCAATTGTGGGGAGCAGGTAACATGAGATGAGATCACGGGGGCTGAGTAGGAGGGTGCTGTTGTCGTGGTGCGGGGAGGGAATATGCGGATGCTATCGCAGGGGTGGAGGGGGGATTGCAGAGAGAGGATCAGACAGTGTTGTAATTCAACTGTACAGAGAACCTGCTTATCACCAGCATGCTGCTTACTTTATGTGCATAAAACCGATGGGTTACACTTACTGTGCTAGCTAGTTACAGTTAAGCGTCCGTGACATCCCTGCTCCTCGTCTCTTAAGGAAGAGGAGCCGCTCAGCTAATGAAATAAAGGAAGAAGCATTCATCGGCAGCGTGCAGCGCCGCCCTCCAGTGGCAGCCGCCCATAGGCAGCTGCCTAAAGCTGCCTAGTGGTGGCGCCGGCCCTGAATATATGGCAGTAGAGGACACCACCACTGTGACTGGTCACTGGACTGATGCTGCACAAGACACTTCCCCTGGTCTAGTACAGGACAAGACAACATCACTGATAGAGACTTATACAGCTACACTGGATATATGGCAGCAGAGGACACCACCACTGTGACTGGTCACTGGACTGATGCTGCACAAGACACTACCCCTGGTCTGATGCAAGACAACACAGCAAAAATGCAAGGGACTTATACAGCAGCCAGCAGCACTGGGGACATATAGCAGCAGAGGACACCAACACTGTGACTGACTGGACTGATGCAGCATAAGACACTGACTACACTGGACTGAGCCTCACAGCAAAACACAGCACTAGACCACTTTCTTGCCCCCACACAGACACTGAGGACGGAGACACGTCCTCTCACTAACTCTCCGAGACTGGAGTGAAAATGGCCACGACGCGCGGCTCCTTATATGGAATCCAAATCCTGCGAGAATCCGACAGCGGGATGATGACGTTTTGCCTCGTTCGGGCTTCCGAGTCAGGCGGGAAAACCCGAGCCTGACTCGGAACCGGGCTCAGAGCGTGAAGTCCTGTAGGGTTCGGTTCTCTGAGAACCGAACCCGCTCATCTCTAATTTAAACTAGTATTTTTGAGGTATTCCTGTGCAGAAATGTCCTGTGCAGGATACACCCCAGTACACACATACTGTTGATTTATATTGCATAAGCTTTTTTATTCTTTAACTTGTGCTCATACTGATTCCAGAGATGCTCTCCAACTCAGTCATATTTTCCAGTATTAAAAGTGATTCCAGTAGTTTTCCACAATGTCTTGTGTTTCACACAGGATACATTAAATTCTGCTGGCTTAAACACCAGGCTTGCTGGTCCACTTGTATAGCATAGGAAAGTAAATCAAAAAGCAACAAAACCATAAAAAATGCATAAATAGTCCAAAAAGAGATGATTACAGACATTAATAACTGCAGTAGTCATAATGTGGTAACGTAAATTAGCAGAGTGTAGTCACCAAAAGTAAATTGACTCACATAAATACTAGTTATAGCAGCTATTCTGATGTGCATATCTTAATGGTTATATGAAGTTTCAAAGAACTTTTATACATAATAATACATTGGTAGTGCTGATCAATCATTTGAATCATTAGCAGCAGCAACACCACCACTAATTAAATGTGTGGTTTGAAATGTTGCTGTAGTGCCCCTTGTGTGTCACCCCGGTCTGTTAGCCTTTCACACTTTAGACTGTAAGCTCGCAAGAGCAGGGCCTTCTGCCCTCGTGTGCCTTTCCTTCTCTCACTTACACTATCTTATACTCAATATTCTCTTTGATGGCACCTAACCCTGGGTTTTCTGTATATACCTAGTACTTGTCCTATATTGTCTCAAACTGTAAGTACTTTTTTCTTGTTTTGCTCATTTGTTTATGTACTCTGTACTGGGCACTGCGGATCCCTTGTGGCACCATATAAATAAAAGAGAATAATAATAAATAATAATAATGATAAAAATAATAATAATACATATTTTGATACATTGGGGGGATTTATTTGGTCCTATTAAAGTAAGAACAACACATTTAATTATATTTATTAACATTTACTTATATAGGGCCTAATTCAGACCTGATTACTGCTGTGTATTTTCATAGCTAGCTGTAATCAACATAGCTGTAATAAAACAAGACTGGGTAATACCAGATCAATGATGAGGTTGCACATAAAGATATTCAGGTTTATATGCCACTGGATGTTTTTTTACAACTCAGACTGTCAGTGATATATTTACTAAAAGTCGATTTTGATAGATTTTTTGACGATGTTTGGACGATTTTTTTTTACCGGTTTTGTCTTTCAGGGGATCCAAATCACGCATTTACGAAAAGATTGTTTTTGACATTGTTTAAAATAAATAAGTAAAAAATCATCTGTTAGTAAATGTGTGATTTAGACCCTGTAACACAAAAGTGATCAAAAATTGACCAAAGACCAAAAATTTATCAAAATCGACTTTTAGTAAATATACCTGTACCCCTCAACCCCCAAATGAAAAGGTGACAGGCACATAGATATTGGGGATTGCACATACATTTGTAAGCCAGTAAGATGGGTGCTGTCACAGAGAGTATATTTGTGTTTACGTTTGGGGCTGGGCAGAGGGATAGGGTTTATTATCAGTATGGGCTGGGCACAAGTTAGCTGTTGGGAGTGATTCTTTATGTATATTTAAAAGCATACCTGACCTTACAGACTGCAGGTAACTTTGGACAATCAAAACAGTCTAAAAAATACTGTATCCATCTCCTAAATGGTTAACCAGAGAAACAAGCCTAAATTTATCCGAGCATCAAGTCGTGAGTAACAGGATCCAAAAAAAGAAGCTGTAAATACACCTACATGCAGTATATTTATTTGTCATGACATAAATCAGCCCCCAATTTCATGACTTACATATATTATACCATAAAAATAGACCAAGAAATACTTAATAAGAAAGTCAGGAAAGTTACAATGAATCATAGTGGATAGTTAAACAGTATACTACTGCTAAGTGATAATGCCTTTCCTCCTCCAAGGCATATGCTCTATAACGTTGTGGTCTGTATACTAAACCTTTTAGAGAGATAAAGTGGACGAAGATAAAGTACCAGCCAATCAGCTCCTAATGGTCATGTCACAGGCTGTGTTTGAAATATGACAGTTAGGAGCTGTTTTTTTGCTACTATATCTCCATCACTTTATATCTCTCTAGGGCTTAGTACATAGATCCCTATATTGCTTACGGATTTATAGCAGCCAGCAATAAGCCAAAGATAAAGAAACCAGCAAGGGCAGTGCCCACCTGCCTGCACTAAGTAGAAAATCTATGCGCAAATGGGTGTTTATGATGCAGCTAGTAAATGACTTTGTATATATAACAAAAAAAAGAAAAGGGTCCAATATACAGTTAAAAATGTAAACAGAATAATGCAAATCCTAACAGTCAAGCAATAACTTAAGTTAAAAAAAGACACTAAAGAGAATATTGAATAGAGCTTGAGGAGCCTTAAGCTGGGTACACACTAGGCGATATTTGAAACGATATTGCTCATTTTCACCCTTTTCAGCGATAATATCGTCCAGTGTGTATGCACAATATCGTTAACAATGTGCGCTCCCACGGGTCATTAACAAGGGCCTCTGTCGTCCTTACATGCAGGTAAATTTTGACTGTCATTGACGATGCATGTACAGGACGGAGGCAGGGTGACGACACTGAACGATTTCGTTAGCAATATCTAATGTGTACCCAGCATTAAGCATTGTTCTGATTCGCTATTGTTGGTGTGAACAAACATAAGCATTATCTTGTACCAATAATATCCCATGCAGTGCATTGCATGAGGCTTCTACGGAACCCCATGCTTCATTGAATCTCTCCAATACTCTTTTAAGAGTGTTACCTGTGTGTCTTTGGGGTTATCACCTTGGAACGTACCTGGGTGAAGAGTGAGCCGCAGAAGACTGGTATCTGGAATCACTCCATTAGGCAGCTGGTGACACTATTTTATGAATCTTGTTTGTTATATAAATCCTCAACATTATTACACCAGACGGTCATCATTTTGGCTACAAATGGTACGAAATGAGGAACAGCTCCAAATACATAAAGGGCAGATACAACTAAGGGGTCTATTTACTAAGCCTTGGATGGAGATAAAGTGGACGGAGATAAAGTGCCAGACAATGAGCTCCTAACTGCCATGTCACAGGCTGTTTGAAAAATATCAGGAGCTGGTTGGTCGTTACTTTAACTCCATCCACTTTATCTCCACCCAAGGCTTAGTACACAGGTTCTCAAACTCGGTCCTCAGGACCCCACACAGTGCATGTTTTACAGGTCTCCTCACAGAATCACAAGTGAAATAATTAGCTCCACCTGTGGACCTTTTAAAATGTGTCAGTGAGTAATTAATACACCTGTGCACTTTCTGGATTACCTGCAAAACATGTACTGTGTGGGGTCCTGAGGACCGAGTTTGAGAACCACTGGCTCAGTAAATAGACCCCTGAGTGTGGAAGTCACCGAAAACAGCTTCCAACAGCTTTACCTGATACCTTACAGAAGGCTGATTCTGCTCTCAGTCTATGGAAGTGCAAGCAGAATTCGCCAACCGTAAGTGGCAAACAACTAGCGTAACGCAAGCTTCCAAGCTCCCCGAGCTCTCCTCTTTTATTGAGCAGTCTTGATTGTCGCAAAATAAAATAGTATGGAGATAAGTGTTAAAGAAAATGTTTGACAATGTTGGGCGCAGGTTCAGAAAGGGGTGGCAGAGAGTAAGCTATATAAAGAATATATATTACACTGTAATAGCAATGTGAGCGTGCCTTTAAGATGTAATTTCATAAAGTATACATTTCTTCGGTTTCCATGACACTGTTCTTGATCTCTCGCCACACTTATGAGTGTTAATAAGCAATACAAGTAACTCAGCTCCTCGTTTCCAGATGGCATTAATATATACATGACTAAACTGTTGTTTAAGGGATAAATATTGCAGCTGAAACTAATACTGCTATAGCAACCTTACTGCCAATTCATGCGTCCATCGGATCTGTCTGCTGAAAAGCTGAGTATAACTAAATGTTCCAGTCTTCTCTTCTATCTGGTCCTAATCTCTGGTCAATGTGTTGGCTCGGAAATAAATTGTCCATCACTGGAGTGGTGCCTGAATTAAATAGAGTTTCATGTTCCAATGAAGTACAGGATTTGGGATCAAAATCTGTAATAAATAAAGTACTAATTTGCTTGTTAACATTGTGAAAAGTTGTTCAAACATCACCAGCAGCATGACTTCAGTTACTTAGCCCTCCCAAGTGGTCAAATCAACCGAGCCAAATACTGGACTATTCAAGGCACAAATGACTGTCAATTTCTTGCTTATAATTGAATATATATAAAATTGAAATCATTTCACTAATAATTTCACAAGTTCATTAGTATAAACATACCGGTAGTTTCAAAATAATCCTCATATAGCACTGGACCTCATTTATGATAATGGATGTGCACTGAAAAATGCCTTGGTTTTGCACCTCCCTACCTGTATGTCCCGCCCTACTAGTTCATGTTGCACACCTACTCTCCATTCCTCCTTTTGGCCAACCAAATTCCACCCACCTACTCTGGCACAAACTAAAGCACCTTGGCGGCAGTGCCGTCTTAACAGCATTGTAGGCCATGGGACAAACAATGCACTGGGGTAACTACATGTGCTCATGCGGTATAAAGGCATGTTCCTGCATTAAGCACATGTGCCTAATAGAAAAGGCATGGTTAACACAAGGGCAGATCGACCAAGTGACGGCAGTAATGGCGATGTCAGCGGTGGCAGTACATGTGCAGCACATACTCAAGGTATTATTATTACCCGTGTGGATTGGGTAAATTTTATCACATCCGCATCCTCATACGCGGATGGTGATAAATCGGCCCCCAAGACCCTGTATGTAACCACTAATCAGAAGTACTTCACCAAAATATTTAAATCTTATGAATATCTCGCCTTGCAGCAGAAAACCTTATGTTGTTCTTGGGTCTCAGGCTCAGTGATGTCCGAGAGCCAAGCAGTTAGTAATGAACACCCAAATCTGCCAAGCGGTCTGTGACGCCCCTGCAGTTGCATCCAGCTTGATGTACTAATCACAAATCTCATCCTTTAAATGCTTATCATTTTTAATTATGCAGAAATAATTGTGTAACATCACACACAAACTATTTGTGTAGCACATCCACAATTCTGAAATTGAGGCCCTGAATTTTCGTCCAGCATTACAATAAGTTACTTGCTATAAATTAAGGGAAGTGGAAATATCACAGCAGGTTTATGTACCAGCAAATATGGAGGAAACCCTTTTCTCATACGACCTAGAGGATGCTGGGGACGACATCAAGACCATGGGGTATAGACGGGATCCGCAGGAAACATGGGCACTCTAAAGACTTTTCATTGGGTGTGAACTGGCTCCTCCCTCTATGCCCCTCCTCCAGACCTCAGTTTTAGAAATGTGCCCAGGTCGACTGGATGCACTGTGAGGAGCTCTACTGAGTTTCTCTGAAAAGACTTATCTTAGGTTTTTTATTTTCAGGGAGATCTGCTGGCATCAGACTCCCTGCTTCGTGGGACTGAGGGGGCAGAAGCAGAACCAACTTCCTCAGAGTTTCATGGCTCTGCTTCTGGCTGACAGGACACCATTAGCTCCTGAAGGGAACTGAACGCTAGCCGTGTCTAGATGATCACTCCCACAGCATTCCGTCACCCCCCTCACAGAGCCAGAAGTCAGAAGACAGGTGAGTATAAGAAGAATGATCTTATATCAAGTAAGTGACGGCTGAGGTGCGGCGCGGCTGGCGGGAGCGCAGCGCGCCATTGCTGCCCACACACACAGGCACTGCAGGGTGCAGTGCGCGAGGGGGGGCAAACTGGGCAGCAAGAAAAATACCCCAAACTGGCTAAAAGAGGGCATAAGTTGCTGCTGGCACAGCCCTACCCCCGCCAGTATAAATATTACAGTGTTTTTATGAGTGTAAGGACGCGCCATTGCGGGGGCGGAGCTTCTTCCTCAGGCAGCCAGCACACTACTCAGCGCCATTTTCTCTCTCTCCTCAGGCTGCAGAGAACACGCTGGTCCTCTCCTCCACTTCTGACAAGTACAGGGTGCTATTAAGGGGGGGGCACAAAGCGATTGTGGTGCATTTGATAGTGTATATTACTATTTAAAAAGCGCTGTTAGGCTGTGGACATACTGTGTTCACAGGAAATACTGGCGCTGGGATTGTGAACTGGCTGCGCCTTTCCTGTGTCCCTCTGACAGATTTTACTGTGGGTCTCTCCCCAAAATAAGTCCCAGTGTGTCTGTTGGTGTGCTGTACACGTGTGAGGCATGTCTGAGGCAGGGAGTTCCTCCCCGGAGGAAGCCATTTTAGGGACACAGAGTTATAATGTGGTGGCGCTACCAGCACACCAAGAGCCTGCATGGGTGAAAGAGATACATGACAGTATGCATCTGATTAACCGTAGATTAGATAAGTCTGAATCTAAGGCTGCATGCTGGAGAAAATCTGTGGAAGATGTGATTTTTCAGGATGCTTTTATTCCTTATGCGGGAGGCCCCTCTGGGTCACATAAGAGACCATTTGCAAATGTTGTAAACACTGATACCGACACGGATTCTGACTCTTGTGTCGACGATAGTGAATCCAGAGAGATAGATCATAAATTGGCAAAAAATATACAATATATGATTGTGGCTATAAGGGACGTGTTGGAGGTTACAGAAACCACTCCTGTACCTCAGGAGAAGGCGTATTTATGTAAGCAAAAGAAGTCCAAAGTCACGTTCCCTCCTTTACACGAAGTTAATGCTCTGTTTGAAGGGATGTGGGTGAATCCTGATAAAATATTCAACCAGCTTACCCTTTCCCGGCTGAGGACAGGAAAAAGTGGGAGTCACCCCCTGTGTTAGACAGTGCACTTTCCAGGTTGACAAAGAAGGTAGTTCTCCCTGCTCCTGGCACGGCTTCTCTTAAATAACCGGCAGACCGCAAAATGGAAACGACATTGAAATCCATTTATGTTAACAATGGTACACTGATCAGGCCCACTATTGCCTGCGCATGGGTGAGTCGCGCTGTTGAAAAATGGTCAGAAAGCGTGTCATCAGACATTGACACGATTGATAAAGTTGAGATACTCCTTAAGTTAGGGAATATCAAGGACGCTGCCGCCTACATGCTGGAAGCAATGAAGGCTATTGGACTCTTGAGATCACAGGCCGCTACCATGGCAGTATCGGCTAGGCGGGCGTTGTGGATTTGCCAGTGGAACGCGGATGCAGACTCCAAAAGAAACATGGAGGCTCTCCCATATAAAGGTGAGGCCTTATTTGTCGATGGCCTGGATGCGTTAGTCTCGGCGGCTACCGCAGGTAAGTCGACATTTTTGCCCTCTGCGCCTGCACCGGCAAAAAAGACCTATCACCCGCAAATGCAGTCCTTTCGGCCCAATAAATACAAAAAGACGAGAGGTTCCCCCTTCTTTGCAGGTAGGGGAAGGGGAAAGAAGCCCACAGCGGCTCCAGGTTCCCAAGAGCAGAAGTCTACCCCTACTTCTGCCAAATCCCCAGCATGACGCTGGAGTTCCCTTGCGGGAGGCCGCTCAGGTGGGGCACGTCTCAGACTCTTCAGCCAGGATTGGATTCTGTCTGGCCTGGATCCCTGGGTGTTGCAAATAGTATCCCAGGGGTACAAGCTGGAGTTTCAAGACGTTCCCCCATGCCGATTTTTCAAATCGACCTTGCCAGTTTCTCCGTCAGAAAGAGAAGCAGTAACAGCGGCAATCCAAAAATTATGTCAAGACCAGGTCATAGTCCTGGTACCGTTGTCACAACAAGGGAAGGGTTTTTATTCAAGCCTCTTTGTGGTTCCGAAGCCAGACGGCTCAGTCAGACCGATCCTAAATTTAAAGGATCTGAATTGTTACCTAAAAAGGTTCAAATTCAAGATAGAATCACTTCGGGTAGTGATTGAGAGTCTGGAGGAGGGGGACTACTTGGTGTCGGTGGACATAAAGGATGCTTACCTGCATGTTCCCATTTATCCTCCTCACCAGGCTTATCTGAGATTCGCGGTTCAGGATTGCCATTACCAATTCCAGACGTTACCTTTCAGTGTCTCCACGGCGCCGAGGGTATTCACCAAGGTGATGGCGGAGATGATGGTTCTCCTTCGTCAGAAAGGAGTCAATATAATTCCTTATCTGGACGACCTTCTGATAAAGGCGAGATCCAGGGAGCAGTTGTTACAAAACATATCACTCTCTCTGTCAATACTCCAACAACATGGGTGGATCATAAATTACCTAAAGTCACCGTTGGAACCGACGACAAGGTTGTCTTTCCTCGGGATGATTCTGGACACAGAAGTTCAGAGAGTATTTCTTCCGCTGGAAAAGGCTCTGGAAATCCAGAAAATGGTAAAACAGATATTGAAACCATCAAGTGTTGTCGATCCATCAGTGCATTCGGTTGTTGGGGAAGATGGTGGTGGCCTACGAGGCCATACAGTTTGGCAGGTTCCATGCCAGAGTATTCCAGTGGGACCTGTTGGACAAGTAGTCGGGGTCACACCTACACATGCACAGAAAGATAATCCTGTCGTCAAAAACCAGGATTTCGCTCCTGTGGTGGTAACACCGCTCTCACCTGCTAGAGGGACGCAGGTTCGGGATTCAGGACTGGATCCTGGTAACCACGGATGCAAGTCTCCGAGGCTGGGGAGCAGTCTCTCAGGGAGAAAACTTCCAGGGACGTTGGTCACAACAGGAAGCCTGCCTTCACATAAACGTTCTGGAGCTAAGAGCCATTTACAACGGCCTTCAACAAGCGGTACATCTTCTTCAAGACCGTCCCGTGCAGATCCAGGCGGACAATGTAACAGCAGTCGCATACATAAACAGGCAGGGCGGAACGAAAAGCAGAGGGGCAATGGCAGAGGCGACAAAAATCCTCAGCTGGGCAGAAAAACATCTACAAGCTCTGTCGGCAATATTCATTCCGGGAGTAGACAATTGGGAAGCAGACTTCCTCAGCAGACACGATCTCCATCCAGGAGAGTGGGGCCTCCACCAAGAAGTCTTCGCACAGGTGACAAGTCTTTGGGGAGTTCCTCAAATAGACATGATGGCATCTCGTCTCAACAAGAAGCTTCGGAGATACTGTCCCAGGTCGAGAGACCCTCAAGCAGTAGCAGTGGATGCACTGGTGACCCAGTGGGTGTTTCCGTCAGTGTATGTCTTCCCTCCACTTCCGCTGATCCCAAAAGCACTCAGGATCATAAGAAAAACAAGGGTTCGAGCAACCTTCATTGCCCCAGACTGGCCAAGGAGGGCTTGGTACCCAGATCTTCAGCAGTTGCTCATAGAAGATCCTCAGCCTTTTACTCCTCGAGAGGACCTGCTGCTGCAGGGGCCGTGCGTGTACCAAGACTTACCGTGGCTACGTTTGATGGCATGGCTGTTGAGCACCGTATCCCTAGCCAGGAAGGGTATTCCCAAGGAGGTCATCCCCACCCTTATTTAGGCCAGAAAGGGAGTAACGTCGAAACACTACCACCGTATTTGGAGAAAATATGTGTCTTGGTGTGAATTCAAGAAGGCTCCTACGGAAGAGTTTGAGTTGGGATGTTTTCTCCATTTTTTGCAGGATGATGTGGAGCTGGGCCTCCGATTGGGATCCAAGGTCCAGATTTCGGCCTTGTCAGTGTTCTTCCAGAAACAATTGGCCTCTCTTCCAGAGGTTCAGACCTTTGTGAAAGGGGTTCTGCACATCCAGCCTCCATTCGTGCCTCCAGTGACACCATGGGACCTTAACGTGGTATTGCAGTTCCTTCAATCGGATTGGTTTGAGCCTCTACAAAAGATAGAGTTGAAGTTTCTCACTTGGAAAGTGGTGATGCTTTTGGCTTTGGCATCCGCAAGGCGGGTGTCTGAATTGGGGGCCTTGTCTCACAAGAGCCCTTACCTGATCTTCCATGAAGATAGGGCAGAGTTGAGGACTCGTCAACATTTTCTTCCGAAGGTGGTTTCATCTTTCCACATAAACCAACCTATTGTAGGGCCAGTAGTTACTGACACATTCACTGATTCAAAATCTCTAGATTTGGTTAGAGCTTTGAAAATCTATGTCACTAGAATGGCTCGTATACGGAAAACAGAGACTCTGTTTGTCCTGTATGCTCACAACAAGATTGGCTGTCCTGCTTCCAAGCAGACTATTGCACGTTGGATTAGAAATACGATTCAGCAAGCTCATACTACGGCTGGATTGCCGTTACCGACGTCGGTAAAGGTCCACTCCACTAGGAAGGTGGGCTCATCCTGGGCAGCTGCCCGGGGGGTCTCTGCATTACAACTTTGCCGAGCAGCTACTTGGTCAGGGTCAAACACATTTGCTAAGTTCTACAAGTTTGACACCTTGGCCGAGCTTTGGTATAGACCCCATGGTCTTGATGTCGTCCCCAGCATCCTCTAGGACGTATGAGAAAATGGGATTTTGATACCTACCAGTAAATCCTTTTCTCCTAGTCCGTAGAGGATGCTGGGCGCCAGTCCCAGTGCGTACTCTACCTGCAGTTTAGTTATTAGAGTTACACAAGTTGTGTTTTCATGGTTTCAGTATGTTGCTGCAATTGGTTCATGCCTGTTGGCGTGTGTTATGTTGAATGCCATGTGTGCGGCATGGTTGAGGGTGTGAGTTGGTAGATATCTCACCACTAGTTAAGTAATTCCTTTCCTCGAAATGTCAGTCTCCCTGGGCACAGTTCCTACAACTGAGGTCTGGAGGAGGGGCATAGAGGGAGGGGCCAGTTCACATCCAATGAAAAGTCTTTAGAGTGCCCATGTCTTGTGCGGATCCCGTCTATACCCCATGGTCTTGATGTCATCCCCAGCATCCTCTACGGACTAGGAGAAAAGGATTTACCGGTAGGTATCAAAATCCTATTTTATCTGCACAGGTTTGCTAAGCTTTTACGATGTTCAAATGAGTTGATTGTTTTATACCAGTTTCCAATATATTCCTTGCAATGGAAGTCGTGCTGCACTCACAGCACAATCATAATGTTTGCACTGAATAGTGGCCCTAATTCATGTTTATAAGGAATTGCACAGCCACAAGGAAGCATCATTAAAACTCAAATGCAACAGGAGTCGTCAGCAGGAGATAGACGCCTCCTGTTAGCATTTATAAGATTTCAGTGATATGTCTCGGGACGCAGCTTTGGATCACCATCATGACCATCGGTTCAAATTAGCAGATGTTTCAAATACTGGCCAACCTGCATAAGCTGATGCTAACTCAGGCTGGCCGCAGGATCTGGACACCCGGGTCCAAGAAGTCTGTGTTTGACGATGCAGACCTTGGACCTGTCACGTCTTCAAAATGTAGACGACACGCCAACATGTTGAAGAACAGTGCTGCCCCCCCAAATGCTGCAGCATGTCAATCAGATGCATTAAAGAAACAGGGGTAAATGTATGAAAGGTCGCTATAGGGGGAAGCGGTATCAGCGTACGTTATGGGCAATGATCCCGCTTTCCCCCCATGTATGACAGTGGCAGTATATGCCCAATGACAGGAATGCTATGCGTCCCTGTCCTTATCAGCACTGCGTTCTAGAAGATAGCATGACAATATATGAGGGCAATGTAAGAACGGTTCTGACACCTGCAGCTATCGATTTTGACAGCTGCAGGTGTCGATACCCTATGACCCTGGCTGTGGTGGGACAGAGCTGGTTGTGGTGGGACAGAGCTGGCTGTGGTGGAACAGAGCTTCCCCTGGCTGTGGTGTGTGTTGGCTCCGTGCTGCATGTGAGATCTCGCGAAAGTAGCAAGATGCCGCACATGCGCAGTGGAGCTGGCCAGGCAGGGAGACACAGCACATCAGCACTCAGCTGATTCGCTGTGTGCTTAGATGGGTATTGCCAGAGGGGGAAGTTTTTACTCCCCCACTCCGGCAGACAAGATGATCATACATCTTGTCGTAGTGGCTTCTTGCTTCGCCTCGATAATGAATCATAGCAGGAAGTGTTATGTGCCGCTATAATACACTCCTCCCACCACTTCTGCAACTCACCAAAGTCCTGTAGTGATTTGCACACAGACCACATTACATACCCCACCTGGAATATTTCCCCACCTCACCTAAACCTTTATGAGTAGATTTGTTGCAATCCTTCAATACATTTTTCTTTGCTGACAACACATTAATGGCGGGATGTACTAAAGGAAAAATGTGGAAAACCCCCAGGGATTTTACCACATTTCCAAGTGTACTAAGACCCGGCCCTCCACTTTTCAATGCAGAGGGTATCACCATTCTTACTACATCCTACCACCTCAGCTGCCCCATGCCGCTCACGCCGACCCTCCTCACCTCCTGGTTCGGCTCCACGATCCCTCAACCTCCTCCCCCGCAACACAGCCATTTCTCCTTCCGGCTGCAGGGAGGAGGAGGAGCACAGGGACTCCCTGCACAGGTCACCTCCCGGGGCTGGGAGTTGATGAACCACACAGAGACCCCCTGACAACCCTCTTTCAGATATCGCAGGGGGTCTCTATCATCGCATTGCGATGCTAATTGCATATGTTAGTACATATGTGATTAGCATCGCTGCGATGATCAGTGATGTATGTAAGTACATCCCGCCCTAAGGGGGTAATTCCAAGTTGATCGCAGCAGGATTTTTGTTAGCAATTGGGCAAAACCATGTGCACTGAAGGGGAGGCAGATACAACATGTGCAGAGAGAGTTAGATTTGGGTGTGGTGTGTTCAATCTGCAATCTAATTTGCAGTGTATAAATAAATCAGCCAGTATTTACCCTGCACAGAAACAATATAACCCACCCACATCTAACTCTCTCTGCACATGTTATATCTGCCTTCCCTGCAGTGCACATGGGCCCTCATTCCGAGTTGATCGGTCGCAAGGCGAATTTAGCAGAGTTACACACGCTAAGCCACCGCCTACTGGGAGTGAATCTTAGCTTCTTAAAATTGCGACCGATGTATTCGCAATATTGCGATTACTAACTACTTAGCAGTTTCAGAGTAGCTCCAGACTTACTCTGCCTGTGCGATCAGTTCAGTGCTTGTCGTTTCTGGTTGACGTCACAAACACACCCAGCGTTCGCCCAGGCACTCCCACCGTTTCTCCGGCCACTCCTGCGTTTTTTCCGGAAACGGTAGCGTTTTCAGCCACACGCCCCTGAAACGCCGTGTTTCCGCCCAGTAACACCCATTTCCTGTCAATCACATTACGTTCGCCGGAGCGAAGAAAAAGCCGTGAGTAAAAATACTTTCTTCATAGTAAAGTTACTTGGCGCAGTCGCAGTGCGAACATTGCGCATGCGTACTAAGCGGATTTTCACTGCGATGCGATGAAAAATACAGAGCGAACAACTCGGAATGAGGGCCATGGTTTTGCCCAATTGCTATCAAAAATCCTGCTGCGATCAACTTGGAATTACCCCCCAAGTGTGCAGAAAAAAGACACCTTTCAGTTCCAGTCACACCTGTGCCAAATGCAAAATGTATGCCCTCTAGCGCTGGTGGGAAAGATACTCTCTCTATGTGCCACCTCAGTCCAGCTGCAAGCTTCTGTACAAATTGAGGTATTCATTTAAGTGTGAGCTGAGCAAAAAAATAAAAAAAAGAGATGTTTCCAGCACATCGTTGCGCATGTATGCACTGAGCCATTTCATTGTAAATTCTAACTAATTTGGCACGTGTGGGAATACTGCCTTGTACGTTATTTTATCCAAGTCTTTCAGGCAGCGTCCCAGTCACTTAACTCCTTATTGATTCTGAAATAGATATATTTCAGCTTGATGGTTTTACCGTACATATACTAACTGTACGTACGTAAGGCAATCAAATTTTATGGCCCAGGAAATGGATGTCAGCAACAGATGGATATGAAACAGGACATATATCATGCACCCACGTTGTATTCCAGGAACCAGGTAGTTCTGGTGATTTCTACATTTGTTTTCCAACAATTAAACGACAACAGAATAAAAGAAGACATAAAATGTGCATATGCTACAAATGTCCTTTTATCGTTATTTGTACCTACAACAATGCACACACTACAGGTCATTGTCTTATGTATTGCACAATGTGTCAGGTAGGTAGGTACGGACATTTGATGAACTGTTTTTTGGAAGAACAAAATGAGAATAAGTCTGAATTACTGTGTTTATGAGTTGTAGCCATTGTACAAGGCAGAAGATATATCAGGCAAATTATACATTCATTGTTAATTCATTCTTTACTGAAAACATAAAAACAAAAATCTAATTAAAATTGATTCGTTATAAAAGTATTTGTACAGCATCTGGCTTTTTTATTTTTTACAAGGCATAAACTTTACTGTAATTTTTCTCAGTGACTTTTCACACTACATAGAATTGTCCCTAGAGCAGTGGCTCTCAAACTGTGTACCATGGCACCCTGGGGTGCCTTGGGGCACTTACATGGGTGCCTTGGATTGGTGGTCCAGGACCAATTCAAATTATTTATGGTCAATGTGATTAGCATAACCAGTGCTGGTGGCTGCCAATCATAAAATATGTGGACACACAGGAGAGAATCTCATCCCTTACCACATAACTGTGACATATAAGGATGACATATAAACACATATATACTGTATATTTGAATATATTTTCATATCAATATATTTACATCATTTAATATTATTTTCTACATTTCTCAATAAGAAACTCAGGGCCTTGGGGTGCCGTGAAACTTTTTTTGATACTCTATGGCGCCGTGATTCAAAAAAGTTTGGGAACCATAGCCCTACAGTTTCAAATCTTTGTGTTATATATTTCAAAGAGACACAAGAGCTGGTGGGTATAGAATTACAATTTTTATTATTACATAAAATTATTATAAAATAATATCACACAACACAGTAGTATCAATACACTAACTAGTATATTAACATTACTTTATTGTAGGATATAATTTTATAATATTAATGTTATGGAATAATAAAAATATAATTCTATCCCCAGCAGTTGAATAGCAGCCCTCTCATTTTGACTTTTTGAAATGTTTACTATTAACAAGATTCCAGGGGGGGTTGAATTTACTGGTTTTTTGGTGATTTTGCATATTGCAAATTTACTAAAGACCAAATAGCAAATTTGCCATACAAGTCAAGGAAAATCATCAAAACAACCATCGTCAGAATAACATTGGTATCAATGGAAATCGCAAATTTAGAGACTTGTATTTGCAAAATCGCACCAAGGTCCCAATTCAGCGTGGAATGAATGCTGCTCCAAAAGTGTTCGCCTGCTGAAGCCCTCTGCAGTGTGTGCACGCACAGAAGCCACACTGCACGTGTGCACACAGTGAGATGCGACAACATCTCACATGTGCGTACGTCTCCACCTGATTGATAGGCAGAGGCGTTCGTGGGGCGGGTGGCGGCATTGCAGTGGAGTTTTAGGGGAGCGGTCCGCACAATGCAGGCGTTTTCAGACCGTTTCTGTGGCGGGCCACAGCGGCTGCGTGACATCACACACTGCTGCTGCAAGCCTAAATATGGTGGGTATAAAGTATAACTTTACTACATACATGCACTCACACTCAAATATACTTACCTTGTTACCTTGTCCCTGATGCCGCTGCATCCACTCCTCCAGTAGAATCTACTATATGAATAGGATTAAAAAAAAATCCATATTCACCTATCTTTGCAACGTTCGATCCTCTTCTCCAGTAGGCATCCAGGGGATTAAAAACAAACAAACACATAACCAGAACCAGGCCGGATCTAGAGGAGCTATGAACCCAGCAGCTTCCATGGGAACAGGCTGCTGACTATGAGCAGCATGTCAATCAACAGACAGACTGGTATTGATGTATCGCAGCTAAAATCGCACCTCACAGCACCATACAACACGATTCCTATCACCATCGGAAAAGAAGATTCTGTACGACATGCTTCTTAGCAAACTTGCTAGTTCCTTTCTGGCGATTAGGGCCAGTAAGGGACGATTTGCAATCTCTGACAAAATTGATTATAATAAATCCCCCCCCCCCTCCCCAGTCTTGATATTGTGAGAGCAGCAGTTGAGTGCTCCGCACTCCTAGTGCCATCAGCTGAGTGCCATCTTTTTAGTTTATTTATTATTATATATTTCACAATGGTGGGTATTTATTAGAGTGGCTTTTTCAATCTAACCGCAATGGTTTATCCAGTGGTTTTGAGGCTTAAAATGTAAATTGTCAGTTACTGTATATGCAGGATCTTTGAATCTCCTAAATCACCAGCGCTTTATCCAAAAACAAACATCCATCTAGGGATGCCCAGACCAAGTAACATTGGCTCCCATCCTGGTAGAACTGGCTGGTGGATAACATGATTAAAAAGAAATGTGTGCCCCTTACTAAATTAAAGTGTTATACAGTATGTGCCCTCTTTATTTTCTTTTATTAATGCAAATGTCTCCATAATTATTATAATCTTTCTGTCTTAATAATAATAATCAAAAATATTGCTCACTTCAATTTTCTGTAGTGTAGTGGCAATTATACTAATCTTTCTTGCTCTTCTTTGTTGACCCAATGTAGGGGGTAATTCAGAGTTGATCGCAGCAGCAAATTTGTTAGCAGTTGGGCAAAACCATGGGGGTCATTCCGAGCCGATCGTTCGCTGCAGTTTATCGCAGCGCAGCAATTGGGTCAGAATTGCGCATGCACCGACGCAGGGCGGAAGGGGGCGCAGTCCGGACAATGCAGGCGTGGCTGGACCGTTGAGGGGGGGTGGGTGGGCCGCGGTGGCTGTCTCATGCAGCCGATGCAGCCAGTGGCAGCGACGATCAACTACCGGCCAGCCGCAGGAGCTGCGCTGGCCGGGAGTTACTCCACAAATACAAAAGCATTGCACAGCTTTTGTATTTGTGCGGGAAGGGGGGGGGGACGTACTGACATGCGGGGCGGACTAGCCCTGTGCTGGGCGTCCCCCTGCATGTCAGGGAAGATGATCGTAGCTGTGCTAAACTACGATCAACTCGGAATGACCCCGCATGTGCACTGCAGGTGTGGCAGATATAACATTTGCAGAGAGAGTTAGATCAACTCTGAATTACCCCCATAGGGTTTAAATACTAAAAAATCCCATAGCAGTTCTATCTACTGATCACTAGAGCATCTCCAACGCAAATGAGCTAGGAATATCAAGCTTGTCTACTTTACAGACAAGCCGACAATCATGATTGCTATTTATAAGGCAATAAGAATCAGTCTTAAAAAATACAGCTGCTGGTTAGCTACGGAATTGCCAACATGAACTTATTTGTATTTGGGATGCTCTAACAAGCATTTTTTTTGCACTGTTTTTCTTAACACTTGGACTATGGGGGTTATTCAAAGATGAGCGCAGATGGATGCGTATGCAGCCAGACCTGCGTTCATCTCTGCACATGCTGGGGGCCACCCAGCACAGAGCAAGGCCGCCCAGCATGTGTGAGGCCGCCTCCCGGTCATCGGCCATTTTCTCGGCACTGCCCCTGCATTACCGCAAATCCGCCCCCGCAGCGGCCTCACCTGTCAATCGCATTGCAGTCACATCCAGCGGGGATGCGACTGCAATATGTATGGTCGTGCAGCCATCGGCAAACTGTGCTGCGGGCCGCTGTTGCGGCTGGATTTGAATGACCCTCAATATACGTTCTTAAACGGAAACTACCTTTGAGCTGATTCACACTTGCATGTAAGTCACCCACAATAAAAAAATGTTATTGCGTGCATGGAAATAAATGCGGATATTGCCTGTATGCTGAGTTACACGTATATATGCGACAATACTGTCCCTATCCATACACAGTGGTCATCCTTATCAGCACAGCATTGCACCAGTTACACTGAAGTTTGTATATCTGCAGGTTAATGTATTCAGTGGCGATTTGTGGCAGGTCACATTCACAATGGCAGTTGTCAGCAATATTGCCTTTAGTAAGCCTGTAACTTGCTGAAAACAGTTAATTTGACCAATTCATTAAATTCCCCTCTAGGTAGAGTTTTCTACCACTAGGTTTCTAACAAGAACAAACATTTTTCTATATATCAAATCCACCTTTTGTGGCTCTCTCGCATGATGAACTTACATATAGTATACTAATAGTGGTCACTAGAATACCACATGGGCCAATATTTACTAATATTCGTGTTTGAGTCGGTTTGTGTAGTGTTTAAACTCGTTTTGTATCGGGTGCCTTTTCATGCCACTTTTTGAATCCATATACGCAAAGTTACGAAGCAGTCGACTTTATGGTTTTCGTGTTTTCCAATGTCGATGCCAGTCGTTTTTTTTTGGCACATTTACGGCCGTCATTGTCGTTTGCGTACGTGTTTTTGTTGTATTTGCTGTTTTTTTCCCTAAGTTAAACGCGGCAGGGTTTTTTTTTCCCCATGGCCGCATTTTCACTTTCAGTTTCGATTTTCATCCACGTTCGTGATTGGTTGTGTTTCAGATGGTAGGAGTGTCTGTGCGCAACCATATAAATACGCCCCAAACCGTCCGCAACTCGTGGGTTTAGTTAGTGGTGAGGAAGAGGGAGGTTGTGCTGTGGAGGTAGGTGAATTTGTGGTTTGGTAAGGAGTGTTGGTAGCGATTTCTGAGTGTGGTATTGTGTTTGAAAGTCGTCTTGTCATTCTTGTTGTCTTGTATTTTGTGGTTTTGTTTCATTTTTAGTCCAAGTTGTTTTTCTTTATAGTCCCTTGTCAGTGTTTGTGTGTGTGTGTGTGTGTGTGTGTGGGGGTGTGTGTGTGAGTTGTGTAGTGGTAGTGGAGGAGTGTGTTGTTTGTAATTTTTTTTTCTGTGTTAACTGTTTAGACACACAATTATGTGTGACTCAGAGGTGGGTGAGGTGGAGGGTGTGAGTGAGGGGGAGGAGGTTGGTCAGGTGGAGGAGGTGAGTGTTAGTGAGGTGGGTGAGGTTGCTGCAGCAGCCTCAAGTGATAGTGACAGTCAGAGTGCTCCGCAGCCACGCACCACTACTAAGACTGGGCGGAATGTAAAGTTTAGTTTCGCTGAAAATGTGGCATTGGTGCGTGAGCTGATGAAGTATCAGAGGCAGCTATTTGGCCCTGAGTCCGCCAAGGTGCCAACACGGAGGAAGACGGTGTTGTGGGCGAAAGTTGTTGCTGCTGTCAATAGTGAGGGGGTGGTCAAGCGGACGAAGGACACGTGCCGCAAACGGTACTATGACATAAAGCGACGTGTCAAGTCCAAAATGGCCAAGGAGGCCAAGTCGGCTCGGAAAACCGGTGGTAGGCAGCCCTATATTGCAAGATATCTGGAGTATGAGAAGCCCATGCGGAGTGTAATACCTCCTGAAGTTGTCTCTGCAACCCATGTCCGGGATTCAGATAGGCCCAGGAAGAATGGTGAGCATGTGTATTTGCATTTACATTCTATGATTTTTTTTTTTTTTTTTTGTAAATGTGTGTCATGTGACGTTGCATATTACTCCCATCTTCAAGTGTGTGTCAGCAAATACATTGTTTTGGGTAATGTTTTATACAAAAGCCAATGTAACATCTTACTTTATTGTATGTCATGTGTAGAGATGAGCGGGTTCGGTTTCTCTGAAACCGAACCCGCACGAACTTCATGTTTTTTTCACGGGTCCGAGCAGACTCGGATCCTCCCGCCTTGCTCGGTTAACCCGAGCGCGCCCGAACGTCATCATGACGCTGTCGGATTCTCGCGAGACTCGGATTCTATATAAGGAGCCGCGCGTCGCCGCCATTTTCACACGTGCATTGAGATTGATAGGGAGAGGACGTGGCTGGCGTCCTCTCCATTAGAAATTAGATTAGAAGAGAGAGAGAGATTGTGCAGAGTCAGACAGAGTTTACCACAGTGACCAGTGCAGTTGTTGTTAGTTAACTTTTATTTATTTTAATATATCCGTTCTCTGCTATATCCGTTCTCTGCCTGAAAAAAAACGATACACAGCAGCAGCCAGTCACACAGTGTGACTCAGTCTGTGTGCACTCAGCTCAGCCCAGTGTGCTGCACATCAATGTATAAAAGGCAAAGCTTATAATAATTGTGGGGGAGACTGGGGAGCACTGCAGGTTGTTATAGCAGGAGCCCCCAGGAGTACATAATATTATATTAATTTAAAATTAAACAGTGCACACTTTTGCTGCAGGAGTGCCACTGCCAGTGTGACTAGTGGTGACCAGTGCCTGACCACCAGTATAGTAGTATATTGTTGTATGTATTGTATACTATCTCTTTATCAACCAGTCTATATTAGCAGCAGACACAGTACAGTGCGGTAGTTCACGGCTGTGGCTACCTCTGTGTCGGCAGTCGGAACTCGGCAGGCAGTCCGTCCATCCATAATTGTATTACAATATATACCACCTAACCGTGGTATTTTTTTTTCTTTCTTTATACCGTCGTCATAGTGTCATACTAGTTGTTACGAGTATACTACTATCTCTTTATCAACCAGTGTACAGTGCGGTAGTTCACGGCTGTGGCTACCTCTGTGTCGGCAGTCGGCAGGCAGTCCGTCCATCCATAATTGTATTATTATTATAATATATACCACCTAACCGTGGTTTTTTTTTCATTCTTTATACCGTCATAGTGTCATACTAGTTGTTACGAGTATACTACTATCTCTTTATCAACCAGTGTACAGTGCGGTAGTTCACGGCTGTGGCTACCTCTGTGTCGGCAGTCGGCAGGCAGTCCGTCCATCCATAATTGTATTATTATTATAATATATACCACCTAACCGTGGTTTTTTTTTCATTCTTTATACCGTCATAGTGTCATACTAGTTGTTACGAGTATACTACTATCTCTTTATCAACCAGTGTACAGTGCGGTAGTTCACGGCTGTGGCTACCTCTGTGTCGGCAGTCGGCAGGCAGTCCGTCCATCCATAATTGTATTATTATTATAATATATACCACCTAACCGTGGTTTTTTTTTCATTCTTTATACCGTCGTCATAGTGTCATACTAGTTGTTACGAGTATACTACTATCTCTTTATCAACCAGTGTACAGTGCGGTAGTTCACGGCTGTGGCTACCTCTGTGTCGGCAGTCGGCAGGCAGTCCGTCCATCCATAATTGTATTATTATTATAATATATACCACCTAACCGTGGTTTTTTTTTCATTCTTTATACCGTCGTCATAGTGTCATACTAGTTGTTACGAGTATACTACTATCTCTTTATCAACCAGTGTACAGTGCGGTAGTTCACGGCTGTGGCTACCTCTGTGTCGGCAGTCGGCAGGCAGTCCGTCCATCCATAATTGTATTATTATTATAATATATACCACCTAACCGTGGTATTTTTTTTTCTTTCTTTATACCGTCGTCATAGTGTCATACTAGTTGTTACGAGTATACTACTATCTCTTTATCAACCAGTGTACAGTGCGGTAGTTCACGGCTGTGGCTACCTCTGTGTCGGCAGTCGGCAGGCAGTCCGTCCATCCATAATTGTATTATTATTATAATATATACCACCTAACCGTGGTTTTTTTTTCATTCTTTATACCGTCGTCATAGTGTCATACTAGTTGTTACGAGTATACTACTATCTCTTTATCAACCAGTGTACAGTGCGGTAGTTCACGGCTGTGGCTACCTCTGTGTCGGCAGTCGGCAGGCAGTCCGTCCATCCATAATTGTATTATTATTATAATATATACCACCTAACCGTGGTTTTTTTTTCATTCTTTATACCGTCGTCATAGTGTCATACTAGTTGTTACGAGTATACTACTATCTCTTTATCAACCAGTGTACAGTGCGGTAGTTCACGGCTGTGGCTACCTCTGTGTCGGCAGTCGGCAGGCAGTCCGTCCATCCATAATTGTATTATTATTATAATATATACCACCTAACCGTGGTTTTTTTTTCATTCTTTATACCGTCGTCATAGTGTCATACTAGTTGTTACGAGTATACTACTATCTCTTTATCAACCAGTGTACAGTGCGGTAGTTCACGGCTGTGGCTACCTCTGTGTCGGCAGTCGGCAGGCAGTCCGTCCATCCATAATTGTATTATTATTATAATATATACCACCTAACCGTGGTTTTTTTTTCATTCTTTATACCGTCGTCATAGTGTCATACTAGTTGTTACGAGTATACTACTATCTCTTTATCAACCAGTGTACAGTGCGGTAGTTCACGGCTGTGGCTACCTCTGTGTCGGCAGTCGGCAGGCAGTCCGTCCATCCATAATTGTATTATTATTATAATATATACCACCTAACCGTGGTTTTTTTTTCATTCTTTATACCGTCGTCATAGTGTCATACTAGTTGTTACGAGTATACTACTATCTCTTTATCAACCAGTGTACAGTGCGGTAGTTCACGGCTGTGGCTACCTCTGTGTCGGCAGTCGGCAGGTATCCAATACTAGTATCCAATCCATCCATCTCCATTGTTTACCTGAGGTGCCTTTTAGTTCTGCCTATAAAATATGGAGAACAAAAAAGTTGAGGTTCCAAAATTAGGGAAAGATCAAGATCCACTTCCACCTCGTGCTGAAGCTGCTGCCACTAGTCATGGCCGAGACGATGAAATGCCAGCAACGTCGTCTGCCAAGGCCGATGCCCAATGTCATAGTACAGAGCATGTCAAATCCAAAACACCAAATATCAGAAAAAAAAGGACTCCAAAACCTAAAATAAAATTGTCGGAGGAGAAGCGTAAACTTGCCAATATGCCATTTACCACACGGAGTGGCAAGGAACGGCTGAGGCCCTGGCCTATGTTCATGGCTAGTGGTTCAGCTTCACATGAGGATGGAAGCACTCAGCCTCTCGCTAGAAAACTGAAAAGACTCAAGCTGGCAAAAGCACCGCAAAGAACTGTGCGTTCTTCGAAATCCCAAATCCACAAGGAGAGTCCAATTGTGTCGGTTGCGATGCCTGACCTTCCCAACACTGGAGGTGAAGAGCATGCGCCTTCCACCATTTGCACGCCCCCTGCAAGTGCTGGAAGGAGCACCCGCAGTCCAGTTCCTGATAGTCAGATTGAAGATGTCAGTGTTGAAGTACACCAGGATGAGGAGGATATGGGTGTTGCTGGCGCTGGGGAGGAAATTGACCAGGAGGATTCTGATGGTGAGGTGGTTTGTTTAAGTCAGGCACCCGGGGAGACACCTGTTGTCCGTGGGAGGAATATGGCCGTTGACATGCCAGGTGAAAATACCAAAAAAATCAGCTCTTCGGTGTGGAGGTATTTCACCAGAAATGCGGACAACAGGTGTCAAGCCGTGTGTTCCCTTTGTCAAGCTGTAATAAGTAGGGGTAAGGACGTTAACCACCTCGGAACATCCTCCCTTATACGTCACCTGCAGCGCATTCATAATAAGTCAGTGACAAGTTCAAAAACTTTGGGTGACAGCGGAAGCAGTCCACTGACCAGTAAATCCCTTCCTCTTGTAACCAAGCTCACGCAAACCACCCCACCAACTCCCTCAGTGTCAATTTCCTCCTTCCCCAGGAATGCCAATAGTCCTGCAGGCCATGTCACTGGCAAGTCTGACGAGTCCTCTCCTGCCTGGGATTCCTCCGATGCATCCTTGCGTGTAACGCCTACTGCTGCTGGCGCTGCTGTTGTTGCCGCTGGGAGTCGATGGTCATCCCAGAGGGGAAGTCGTAAGCCCACTTGTACTACTTCCAGTAAGCAATTGACTGTTCAACAGTCCTTTGCGAGGAAGATGAAATATCACAGCAGTCATCCTACTGCAAAGCGGATAACTGAGGCCTTGGCATCCTGGGTGGTGAGAAACGTGGTTCCGGTATCCATCATTACTGCAGAGCCAACTAGAGACTTGTTGGAGGTACTGTGTCCCCGGTACCAAATACCATCTAGGTTCCATTTCTCTAGGCAGGCGATACCGAAAATGTACACAGACCTCAGAAAAAGAGTCACCAGTGTCCTAAAAAATGCAGCTGTACCCAATGTCCACTTGACCACGGACATGTGGACAAGTGGAGCAGGGCAGGGTCAGGACTATATGACTGTGACAGCCCACTGGGTAGATGTATGGACTCCCGCCGCAAGAACAGCAGCGGCGGCACCAGTAGCAGCATCTCGCAAACGCCAACTCTTTCCTAGGCAGGCTACGCTTTGTATCACCGCTTTCCAGAATACGCACACAGCTGAAAACCTCTTACGGCAACTGAGGAAGATCATCGCGGAATGGCTTACCCCAATTGGACTCTCCTGTGGATTTGTGGCATCGGACAACGCCAGCAATATTGTGTGTGCATTAAATCTGGGCCAATTCCAGCACGTCCCATGTTTTGCACATACCTTGAATTTGGTGGTGCAGAATTTTTTAAAAAACGACAGGGGCGTGCAAGAGATGCTGTCGGTGGCCAGAAGAATTGCGGGACACTTTCGGCGTACAGGCACCACGTACAGAAAACTGGAGCACCACCAAAAACTACTGAACCTGCCCTGCCATCATCTGAAGCAAGAAGTGGTAACGAGGTGGAATTCAACCCTCTATATGCTTCAGAGGTTGGAGGAGCAGCAAAAGGCCATTCAAGCCTATACAATTGAGCACGATATAGTAGGTGGAATGCACCTGTCTCAAGTGCAGTGGAGAATGATTTCAACGTTGTGCAAGGTTCTGATGCCCTTTGAACTTGCCACACGTGAAGTCAGTTCAGACACTGCCAGCCTGAGTCAGGTCATTCCCCTCATCAGGCTTTTGCAGAAGAAGCTGGAGGCATTGAAGAAGGAGCTAACACGGAGCGATTCCGCTAGGCATGTGGGACTTGTGGATGCAGCCCTTAATTCGCTTAACAAGGATTCACGGGTGGTCAATCTGTTGAAATCAGAGCACTACATTTTGGCCACCGTGCTCGATCCTAGATTTAAAGCCTACCTTGGATCTCTCTTTCCGGCAGACACAGGTCTGCTGGGGTTGAAAGACCTGCTGGTGACAAAATTGTCAAGTCAAGCGGAACGCGACCTGTCAACATCTCCTCCTTCACATTCTCCCGCAACTGGGGGTGCGAGGAAAAGGCTCAGAATTCCGAGCCCACCCGCTGGCGGTGATGCAGGGCAGTCTGGAGCGACTGCTGATGCTGACATCTGGTCCGGACTGAAGGACCTGACAACGATTACGGACATGTCGTCTACTGTCACTGCATATGATTCTCTCAACATTGATAGAATGGTGGAGGATTATATGAGTGACCGCATCCAAGTAGGCACGTCACACAGTCCGTACTTATACTGGCAGGAAAAAGAGGCAATTTGGAGGCCCTTGCACAAACTGGCTTTATTCTACCTAAGTTGCCCTCCCACAAGTGTGTACTCCGAAAGAGTGTTTAGTGCCGCCGCTCACCTTGTCAGCAATCGGCGTACGAGGTTACATCCAGAAAATGTGGAGAAGATGATGTTCATTAAAATGAATTATAATCAATTCCTCCGCGGAGACATTGACCAGCAGCAATTGCCTCCACAAAGTACACAGGGAGCTGAGATGGTGGATTCCAGTGGGGACGAATTGATAATCTGTGAGGAGGGGGATGTACACGGTGATATATCGGAGGGTGAAGATGAGGTGGACATCTTGCCTCTGTAGAGCCAGTTTGTGCAAGGAGAGATTAATTGCTTCTTTTTTGGGGGGGGTCCAAACCAACCCGTCATATCAGTCACAGTCGTGTGGCAGACCCTGTCACTGAAATGATGGGTTGGTTAAAGTGTGCATGTCCTGTTTTGTTTATACAACATAAGGGTGGGTGGGAGGGCCCAAGGATAATTCCATCTTGCACCTCTTTTTTCTTTTCTTTTTCTTTGCATCATGTGCTGATTGGGGAGGGTTTTTTGGAAGGGACATCCTGCGTGACACTGCAGTGCCACTCCTAGATGGGCCCGGTGTTTGTGTCGGCCACTAGGGTCGCTAATCTTACTCACACAGCTACCTCATTGCGCCTCTTTTTTTCTTTGCGTCATGTGCTGTTTGGGGAGGGTTTTTTGGAAGGGACATCCTGCGTGACACTGCAGTGCCACTCCTAGATGTGCCCGGTGTTTGTGTCGGCCACTAGGGTCGCTAATCTTACTCACACAGTCAGCTACCTCATTGCGCCTCTTTTTTTCTTTGCGTCATGTGCTGTTTGGGGAGGGTTTTTTGGAAGGGCCATCCTGCGTGACACTGCAGTGCCACTCCTAGATGGGCCCGGTGTTTGTGTCGGCCACTAGGGTCGCTTATCTTTCTCACACAGTCAGCTACCTCATTGCGCCTCTTTTTTTCTTTGCGTCATGTGCTGTTTGGGGAGGGTTTTTTGGAAGGGACATCCTGCGTGACACTGCAGTGCCACTCCTAGATGGGCCCGGTGTTTGTGTCGGCCACTAGGGTCGCTAATCTTACTCACACAGCTACCTCATTGCGCCTCTTTTTTTCTTTGCGTCATGTGCTGTTTGGGGAGGGTTTTTTGGAAGGGACATCCTGCGTGACACTGCAGTGCCACTCCTAGATGGGCCCGGTGTTTGTGTCGGCCACTAGGGTCGCTTATCTTACTCACACAGCGACCTCGGTGCAAATTTTAGGACTAAAAATAATATTGTGAGGTGTGATGTGTTCAGAATAGGCTGAAAATGAGTGTAAATTATGTTTTTTGAGGTTAATAATACTTTGGGATCAAAATTACCCCCAAATTCTATGATTTAAGCTGTTTTTTAGGTTTTTTTGAAAAAAACACCCGAATCCAAAACACACCCGAATCCGACAAAAATAATTCGGTGAGGTTTTGCCAAAACGCGTTCGAACCCAAAACACGGCCGCGGAACCGAACCCAAAACCAAAACACAAAACCCGAAAAATTTCAGGCGCTCATCTCTAGTCATGTGTTTTTATGAAAGATATTTTGCATGTGTAGTTTGGACTTGGTGTGTCTCTGAATTGTCCTGCAATAATGTTTTCCTTTTGGGCGTTTTTTAATTTAAAATTGTGACTATGTTTTATATTTTTGTGATCCATGTGCAATGTTTAAAAAACAGTGGTTGTCATGTTAGAGGCTGGAGTAGTGGAAAGTGGTTTGGAAACCACTTACATGTGTAATGTCATTATTAGATAATGTAAAATATTTAAACAAAATAACACTATTTCATTGATAATTTTTAGCTTGTATTTGTACCGTGACACCACACTGCAGTGTAATTTTTAAAATATTGCTACATTTTGGTTTGGCTCATATAGTGGTAATGTGTGTTTGGAGTGCCACATCACAGAGCAATTTATATATTGCATCTGTAATATTTTTCCTTTCAATACAAAATGAAGATGTGTGTGTTTTTGGTTGGTAATTTTTTTATTTTTACTTGTGGCCTATGTCAGTGTCCTGTACATGTTTTCCTGTGTTGATTTTGCCATAGTGCATATGTCTATTGGACAATGTTTATTGTTTTATGTTTTTTTTTTGTTTCCGGTCCTTATGGTTTTTTTTTTAAAAAAAAAAGAAGCATTTCTTAAAGAATAAATGTTTATAAGCATAATGGGTGGATGTATCCACAATAGCATGCATTTTTTATTTTTTTTATTTTATACAGTGTTTGAAATAAGCAGTACTACTCGTCGGCCAGTAACTCTTATGACATCTGATGATGATGACGCTGCGGAAGCAGGTAAAGTGTCCATTGTAGTATAGGGTATGTTTGTAAAGGAATGGCCATAACAAAATTGTACTTTCATTAAAAGGTCCATCAAAAGAAGTATGGAGCAGCAGAAGTGGCATTTCTGTAAGACATCACCACAAAAAACCTGTGGCCGAAAAGAAAGCAAGGTCGTATGTCCCGGGCCAACCACAGCAGGCTACCCCGCCACGAAGATTATCATCTGTATGTTCTGTCCCCCCACTCCAAATTTTGGACACACCTCCAAAACATCCTCCACACTCCCCTCATCTTGATTATGAGTATCAAACTGAAATAAATGTAAAAAATTTCAGAACGTAATCAAAAATGTTCATAACCGCATTAAGCCAAAACACATCAAAAACTTAGATACGTACTGCAGTAAGTAAAAGCTGAAATGGAATCCTAGCTAAATGGCCTTGTCCACATCCAGTAAAGGTATGTATGTCCACTTGAGCCATACAGTATGACATTGTGTGTAAGATGCTGCAACAAAAAAGCATGTTATTATAATTGAAAAAAGTAAGGTTGTTTTTCCAAATTTCACGTGTGTGTTTGAGGTAACATTGCAAAATACATATAAAAACATTACTATGTTTGTTTGATCAAAGCTATAAGGTAACACATTATGGATTCCAATGTGTTTTTATGGTGGAGTATGTGTGAGCTACAATTAACCTAAAGTGTTTGCTTTCACAATTAAGTAACCAGACACATTTTCCACAAACAGGCATATGTATGTATTTAAGTTATGAGTGATGGTGTTGCTAGGCAGAATAGTTGAAAGCAACAGTGAATGACATGTGTTCCATGTGTAGTGATTTGTTTACATTTCTCAAACATATGGATAGCTAACGGAGATTTTTTTTACATTTCAGCTTCTAGTCCTGGAAACAGCATCTCTCCGCAACAACAGCAACACAGTGACATGGAGGAGACAAACATCTTAGAAATGCAGACATTAAGGCAAGGAATGAGCCCCCCAGCACCTGTGAGTACACCACCACAGCAAAGCACACCACCACCCACAACACAGCCCAACAACACCAATAACACAAGGCCCTGATCAGGTGTTTTGGTCCATTTGGGCTAGACAGCAGGCCACTAATGAAGATTGCTTGCATAGGCAGACACAAATGTTTGCAAGCCTACCATCTCACCTCAGAAGAATATCAAGAAATCTGAGTAGACAAAATGAACAAACAACCAGAATAGGTAATACCATGGAACTCATGCGTACAGACATTACACAGGTCATGGGCAACTTACAACGCATAATGGAAGAACAGCACAGACTAATGGAAGAACAGCACAGACAACAGCAAAGTTATATGAACATTTTTCAAAACAATCAAAAGATTAATGAAAGTTTATTCCGAATTGTAGACAATCAAAATGCTGCTACACGTGAACTAAATGCCACCCTCACTAACCTGAATGAAACACTCAGATGCATGCACCAACAGCAAACAAGCAGCAGTTCTGGTACGACTACTCCAAATATCACGCCAGTTTCATCACCACCAAGACGCTCCACCAGAGCACGACAACATGACAGTGCTAAAGGCAAAGGGCAGGACAAGCGGCCACCAAAAAAAACGTGAAAATAATACAAGTTAGACATTTGTGATAAGTAACTCAAAATAGTTAGTAAGTGTATGTTTGGCAAAAAAATATATAACACTTAGCTCCTTGACAATTTTTACAACATCAGTAGTTATAAGTGGTACAAACGACAACATAAAATTTGTACGCACATTTATTCTTTACCATTTTTTTGGGGTATTGGAGGAGGAAAATGTTGATGGAGCCGCACATACATGTTAGCAGGAAGTAAACTGACCACTTGATTTTTTTCTAATCATTACTCTTTCTAGATTCCAATCATTCTCTTTTCCTGCAGACACAATAATTGGCAGCCAGGCAGAATGTCTTTAGCAGGAAGTAAACTGACCACTTGATTTTTTTCTAATCATTACTGTTTCTAGATTCCAATCATTCTCTTTTCCTGCAGACAATCCAAATTACAATGTTATTGTTAACTATTTTACCTTTCTTCTCTATACAACATTACAAGAAGAACACAATTGAGTTGCGTAAAAAGCTTTTAATATGTTGGCATTGAATTTTTAACAAAACATTGACAAAATGAATGTCAGTATTGTTGGGACATGTTCGTGTGTGTTAAAAATTAGTAAGAATGTTATTACACATGATGCAGAAACCAACAAATAAGAACTTTTTAACCAAAAAACAAAGAACGTGTATAATAATGTATATATGTGGCAAACTGTGTATTTACTTACACATCATCAAGTTTACTGCATCAAACATTAGGAAATAAATTATTCCTGATTACAGTAAGTTTGTGTGTCTTAAATATGATGGAGCATCACACATAGGGACACATGTATTCCTGAAGGCTAACATATTATATGTTGAGGAGTGTTTTTTGGGAACACAGGTTCTCAAACTCGGCCCTCAGGACCCCACACAGTGCATGTTTTGCAGGTCTACTCACAGAATCACAAGTGACATAATTAGCTCCACCTGTGAACCTTTTAACATATGTCTGTGAGTAATTCATACACCTGTGCTTCTACTGGGTTACGTGAAAAACATGCACTGTGTGTGGTCCTGAGGGCCGAGTTTGTGAACATGTGCATTAGGACGTTACACACAATGATAAAGTGAAATACTAAATGGATTATGTGGGCTTGTAATAAATTTGCACTGCAAGTTTACGATCACTTATCCAGACTTAATGCATGCCACTCATAATCTGTTGTTGACTTTAAAAATACACACAATACACATGCGACATTTGGTTTGCATAAAGCGAGGGTATGTTTGTATGTGTCAAGGAGGCAGACACATTCTGAGTAATGGTTTTGCCAAAAAAAATGGCAAAACATCTATTTATGATTACACAACAAATGAAATAAGCAAAGCAAACTTACCTTAGAAATAGCGAGTGATGAGCTCTTGCCTAACCTGCCTCCCTACATCTGTACTCCAAGTATCACCAGATGTCTCTAATTCCTCTGCTTGCTGGCTGCTTTCTTCCTCCTCCTCCTCCTCAACATGTGGCAGATGTTGTTGCAAACACATGTTATGAAGAAAGCAGCAGCAGAACACAATTTGAGTCACCTTGGAGGGACTATACAACAAAAGGCCACCAGACTTATCCAGACACCGAAACCTAGATTTCAGCACACCAAAACATCTTTCTATCACATTCCGCGTGGACTTATGTGCATGATTGTAATTGTGTTCAGCAGGGGTATCAGGTCGGGACAATGGAGTTAGAAGCCAAGAGAAACAGCCATATCCTCCATCACCTAAAAGACAGATATAGTAACGTGATTCATGTTAAGATACAGCAACACATAAGTAACACACTGTGGGGCAGATGTATTAACCTGTAGAAGGCATAAGGAAGTGATAAACCAGTGATATGTGCAAGGTAATAAAGGCAGCAGACAATCTGTTCCTAAATGTTCATTTACATATTGGAGCTGATTGGCTGGTGCCTTTATCACCTTGCACAGATCACTGGTTTCTCACTTCCTTATGCCTTCTACAGGTTAATACATCTGCACCTGTATTTGGACAAAGTATACGCAGGCCTACACATATCAAATTACATACCCAGCAGCCATCCATCTGGCATTTGTCCGTCCTCAAACTTATCAAAGAGGGATGACTGACTGAGGATGAAGGAGTCATGGCAGCCCCCAGGGTAACCAGCAACAACACTCATTATTTTGAGATTTGCATCACAAACCACCTGCACATTTGTGGAGTGTTCGAAATGGCGATTAGTATATATGTGCTGCCTGCCCCTAGGTGGTCTCAGCTGAATGTGTGTGCAATCTATGGCTCCAAGCACATTGGGCATGCCAGCCAGCTCATAGAAATCTACCCAGACGGCATGCCACTGAGACTCCTGAGTAGGGAAGCAGATTGAGGCCTCGATGTGGGGCTGCAAAACAGCCAACACCTGTGTGTATATTTTAAAGAACAATAAACATGAGATTTTAGGACAGAACTGGCACCAGAGAAATTAAAAAAAAACAAAAAACAGAAGAGGTAGTTAGGCATACATCACCTGTGTTAAGATTCTGGAAAATGAGGGCTGTGAGATTCCTATGACATCCCCAGACACAGCCTGAAAGCTGCCAGTAGCCATAAAGTGCAACACAGCCAGGAGTTTGTGCAGGCCTGAGACAGAGCGAGAGCGTACTGTCTCAGGGTCTAGGCCCAGTTTGACAAGGTCATACAGACGGAAAATGTTGTTACGATTTAGACGGAACATCTGTATGACCTTATCATCGGACAATGCGTTCAAGTTTAAATGCCCCCTAAAAAACGAGGCCTGCGCAGCCTCCGCGGAACCTGTACAACCTACTGACCATGTTGTTTCTTGGCCCTGGGTACTTACAGGCTGATGTCTGAGTCTGAGGAATCCCACAGCGCACAAAAGATCACTGGCCCACAGTCCTGCTGCCATTTCTGAGTGTAGGTGTATTGAAATGGGCCTAACATCCTTTTATAGGCATCCTAATTCAGGTGTGAGTGATTTTTTACTGGCAACACATGTAAACACGCCTGAAAAAAGCAGGTCTATTTTTCTGCCGCTTTTTTTAACGAATCGCAAAAAAATTAAACGGCCGCATTTGAGCACTCAGAGACTAACACCCAAATACGAATGAATAGTGAATACCCGTGTTGTATGAAATAACAGCCGCGTTTGACCGATGGTCTATTCATTTGTATTTCTGAACATTGGCATTCAAACCATTACGAATAGTCCAAACACTGCCGAGATTTGTGCTTAGTGAATTCACAGATTGGGACTTAGAAAAAAAAACACAAAACGGACAAACTCGGATTTTTAGTAAATACTGGCCATTGTCTTTAAGACAAGTCGGCTAAATACAATCTTTACACTGACGTGTCTATAGTGCAGTCCTCGTGATCTGCTTATAAGTAGCTAAAAGCAACATACATTTCAGGAGCTTATTAGAAACAAAGATGATTACTGTAGCTGCGACCATTAGGGTAAGATTATTTCCTATATACAGGTGTCTTTGTGATGTAATTGATGACTAGAACTCACATTCATCTCCATAGCAATAAAATGTGAAATATGTCAAATTCTGTCACGATTATGAAAATCTAATAAATATTCCTTTAGTAGCTAACCTTCTCATGTTGGATCAGTTTCTATTTTTCCTCAGTAATTTTTCCCGATAAGCATGCTTATCGCAATATTTTGTTTTCGGTCTTATGTAACAAGCTGTTAATCAGATTCTTATCTCATTTTTTTGGGAGATACAAATCTGTTTTTCTCTTATCACAAAAAGCATTCCAGACCCATTGGAGTGTATTTAATACGATATAAATCATATGTATCAAATAATCCAGGCAGATATTTTTTGGAAAATGTTATATATATTAAACTGTATTTGGCGCTCTACAAAACTTCAAACGGGCTCTCAAGGAACACTTCTTCACCAAACCCAGCCGTCTCTCATACTCAGCCCTCTGTGGCCCATGCTCACTTTCTACCCCATTTGTGTCACCACTGTCTGTGTGCCCCTCCCCTTTAGAAGGGTCCTCTTCCCTCATGTGCCTTTACATCTCTTACTCTATCTTCTTTTCAATACTTCCATTGATGGCACCAAACCCCTGGTTTTCTGCCGCCCTGATACTTATTTCAGTGCTGCTTACTGCTGCAGCTATGTTTATATATCCTGTACTTGTCCTATATTATATGGAATTGTAAGTCATTGGTTTCTTGTTTTACTTATTTGTAATTGGTCGCTGTGGATCCCATCTGGTGCCATTAAAATAAAGGGTAGTAATAATAATAACTGTAGCTGTAGAAGGCATTAAATGCCCTTGATGTAGTTTCATCTAATTATTCTGTATTTTTTTTTAAAATCAATTGTCTGTTATATATGGCCCTTTTTTTTTTAGCTGTGTTAACATATATTTTTTTACATTTTTCTTTATTTTTTTAAAGACCCCTGCAGTGTCATGAGACAGACCCACGACTACGACATCAACCTCACCTGGCACTGCTCCGAGGCTGAATATGGTGTCTCAGTGATTCCTGCAGTGTCTTTCACGTTCAAGAGCACAGTACAAAAATGCGATACAAATCTTTCAAATTATCGCATTTTACAATCGCACAAAAAAGGCTAACATCGCATACACTATAAATATCGTATTTGATGGCTATATATACAGCCACAGTATAACTGATGGTCATTCAAATGTGGTTGGCGGTCCAATCACTGCTGCTTCCATGGAAGCAGCAGTTATAGCGCTGTATGGTGATGCCGCAGGAAGAGTCTATTACAAGCAGACACCTCCAGCTGCTGTAGTGATCTGACCTGTGTCCTATGATGCAGCATTGGATCATTCACACACCATCGGGGGGTTTGCGGCACCCATGGGGACGCTCAAGCTGCCTATCACAGAGGCTGAGATGCCGATGTGCGTTCCCATTGGTCGTTGGTTGTTTCTTCTGCTCTTTTGAACATGCATGAAGATTTGTATGTATAGTTAACGACAGCATACATCAGGATGTGGCCACTCTTTTGTAAGATTGCACAGTGTGTATGCAGTTGCACTATATTGTTTGTCCGGAGGGTCAAGGGAGTTCACGAAAAATTGTTGACGACATTGCATCTCTTGCAAGTCATCTAATGTGTACCCAGCTTTAGTGTGATTTATAATCAGAGGTGTTACTTACCTCCTGGACACCCGGTGCAGCGACGAAAAAGGGGTGGGGCTTCACATGTGGCATCCTTTTTCTGTCACTTGGGGTCTGAAAAGAGACTGATCTTTGCAGGAAGGGGGCGGAGTTTCAACAGAGGGGCAGGGCTTTGCGTTCCGATACCCGTTTTTCGTCACTTGGTGGGTTTGGGAGGTGCAGACTCTTTCCCGGAGAGTGCTGTACCTGCAGTGCTGGCTCTTACACCGTGACAGGAGTTGAGTGCTGCACATACTGTAACAGTGACACCCGTGAACAGGCCACACACCCCGCGTGACGCCACTGTTAATACCATCCACAAGACAAGAGGCTCTTGGCCTAGGTCCTAACGATTATGTAAGTAATGAATGGCCCTCCTGGGTTCCCCAAGTGTACGCATTGAGTTACCCACATGTTTGGTTACTAAAAGCAGGCTTTATTTATATACAAATGATAAGTATTTTTTTTCTTTGTTTTATATTAATTTGTATTATTAAATATAATTATATATATGCAACACTATTACGAAAAATGTATTAAACAACTGTGAGGATCTGATGGGTTACTAAGAAAGGAAAATCAGTTAATTGAATCTACCCCAAATGTTGTACTGTACTAGAATTCGTAATAAAAGACTTATTGCAGATTTTTACTAATATACAGTAGGATAAGAAAAAGAACACAGCTTTAACCTGTTAGAGCTTGCATGTTTATTGAACAAATTCTACTAAAATAGTTAAAATACATTGGGTACTTGAAATGCATCATTAAAGATCACATTATTACAAAAGCTTGCCTTTTATCAATACACAACTGCAACCATACATATATGCCACAACTGCTTAATACTGATTAAATTGCTCTACTATATACAGCACATTTGATATCTTCTACTCATACAATATGACACCCAAAACAAAAAAAATAGATTACAAGATAAAGAAAAACAAAGGCTAAGCATGCATCTAGATAGTAACAGTCAATAGGCTAAAACAGTTCAGAGCATAGTCTGTCTTGTGAAGGAAGAGCTAAAGACAGGGTTATATATAAAAAGTTAAATAATAATAAAAGTGGCCTTCCAGATCGTATCTAACACAACAGCATTTCAGAAGTAGATTCTTTATTTTGTCACCGAGAGCAAGAACAAAAGTGTATAAAAAAAAATAAAAATAAAAAGTATATATTTGTGAGTACTAGGACAAAAAGAGTGGGGTGGGAAGGGGGAATATGCAAAATTATTAGCTGCCTCAATCCTAAATGTGATACCTGCCACAGATCCCAGGACATTTAAAAACATGCCCTTTTCTTTTATGCGCACATTCTAAAAAGATGGAAAAAAAAATAATAGTGAAAGATTTCTACAAGGTGTGTGCATTTTTATTGCTATATCACTTAAATATACGGACAGGGGCTTAAAGATTAAAGATTTATGAAAATTACATTTTTGTGATTGCTCCCACTAGAATTGCTTGTTGGTATAACTACTCAGAAGTGCATTAAAAGAAAAAAGAAAAAAAAACCCCTTCTAACTTGGCCTGTTCCTAGTTACCCTATACGACTTAATTAAAAAGCCACACTGAAAAAAAAAAAAAATCAATCTTGCCTAAAGAACAACAATCAGGAAAATGTACCAACACCTTCTTAAAAAATGAAAATAAAATAAAAAAATAAAATAAAATAAAAAATCCCCAACAGAGCTAACTTGCCAAGGAGCATGTTTAAAAGTCCAAAATAGCACCATTCATCAGTGTCTCAAATCCTGTGGCAGCTTCTCTGTCACTTACCACAAGGAAACAATGTGTTTCAACAACTATTTCTATACATTAAAAAGTGTACATGGATAAAATATAGAGCTATACAGACAATGGATGAAAATAAAGTAAACATGTATGCTACATCTAGATGAAAAGAATACATAATATAAGGGGAACTCTTAGCCTCTGAGAGTATAGTTTATTTTGAAATTGCATCTGTCACATACACATCGTGGAAGCAGCCATTTTCTGTGTGAAACAGTATTCACAAGATGACTGCCTATTTGTTCACTAGTAACTAATGATATCACTGACGATCAAAATACCTGATGAGTGATGACACCAATTCCTAGTGAACAAATAAGCCACTTTCACATGAATAATGTTTCCATGCACAAACTGGCTGGTGCTACGTGTGTAAGCAATAGTACTGAATTAGAAAGGCTTTATGTTACCGGTTTATTGTCAACACTGGTGCTTGAGAATAGGAAGACGTTGTTGTGGTAGAAACAGGCCACAAGGCCCACCTGTACTGTATGTAAACATGGATTCACAGTGTGAAGAGATTCACCTGATCTAGACTGTATAAACTGAGTTATGGTACAACTTTGACAGTGACCATTCTCTTAAGCAAGGCTCAGAGTCCCATATATTCTTACACTTGATGATTTACACAGGAACAATTCCCAATATATAACATCATGAGCGTATCAACAACCATAAACCAAATGTACTACACATGGAAGAGATATGATTAAAAAAGGAAGAGGTAATTAATTTCAGTGAAATGAAGACCGCAGCCATTTTCTGGAGTCAGGGATCTTTTTGCCTTATTGTCCTCTTTGTGGTTGACCCCTCTGGGCAGATGGAGAGATTCCTGGTACAGAAAAGAACAGAGACTTTAAACTAGTAAACAACACAGCAGAAATTATGATGTCTTAGTAGAAAGTCAAGGATTAAACATTATATGGATTAATATAAATTGTGTTACAAGACATAGAAGCATTTTAGCAAAATGAGGTCTCCTGTATGTCCTGGTTTTTCAGGACCAGTTCCCTCTTTTTCTAGGAGAATCTATATTCATAGGAAATACGTAATAGGCACTCATAACTGTGGCCTGAGCTAGTACTTAACAGGAAATATTGAGTTTATGGCATGACCAATATACACATTCCATAGGAGTCAGACTTTTATTTTAAAATTTATTGTAAATTTAAGGACAGATCTACATAATCACACATAATATATACACTAGTTATGATGCTATTTTCTGCCAACTCACATCCGGCTGAAACACAGAGCCATATGACATGTACTACTGACTGTGCAATAAGGATTACAGTAAAACAGTGCTCCTCATGGACATGGTGTCATGGTGTTCAACCCTGGAAGCACAATACTTCCTAGTAAACTAGTCACAGCTGCTAAACTATTTTGTAAAGTGCAACAGTAACATTCACAAGATGCAGCCACTAATAACTATGGACTTCGCTGAGGCATGAGGCAAAAAGTCTATGCTCTGATGCATCTATAGGTACTGTAAGATATGTAGTAGATGATGTAGAAACTGGCGTACACTGCAATAGCAACAAGGACACAGCCACGCATCACTGCAGCATTTCCACTTTTTTTTAAATCAAAAACGTAATGACTTGGCGGCGTTCATTACTATGACATTATGTCAAAACACAGAAAAGACATCCACAAACTCAGGGCTACATACAGTATGAGCAAAATGTTGTACCCAGTGGAGGCTGGGGCAGAGAGGCACTGGATGATTAAAATCAACTTGTCTGTATAGCAGACAGCAGCATCAGTCACTCTGTTTGATAAGACTGGTAAAGCTACATGTCCTGTGGAAAAGATATGGCTAGTGGACTGGATAGGACCTAGAGCAATAAGGGTTGTGAGACTACAGGTTCCATTGATACAAATGAAGACTGACACACAGCACAAACTGGCTACAGAACCAGACCAACTGAATAATGAGCAAAGTTGCATAACTTTATCATATGTTGTACCAATATATTCTGCTCTGCAATATAATTCAGGTGGTCTAACTCCAGGAGCCATGTGAACACAGTCCCTAAAAGCTGTACTGCTTGCAGAATATTGGTGGCACTTCCTACAATTTTAATAAGCATCTCTTTCATGTCTCAGCTAGGTCCTACTGTATGTTTGTCTAACTAAATGGTGTATTCAGCGCCATTCTGTCACCCTTGCCAAAGATGGACTTAAAAATAATAGTGTGTTATTTCCATAGCGCTAGCAAACTCCATTGCGCTTTATAAGTGGGAACAAAACAACTGGGTTATAACAGTCAGACTAAACGATGAGGGCCCTGCTCGCAATTCAAAATCTATATACTAGTTCTCATATGAAAAGCCACCTTCCATCTCCAGTGTTCCTGCAAAAATAATGAAGTTACTTAGGGCAAGAGGACCACTATGTATTGACTGCAGCAAAGGATTCACATCTTGCGTTATCATCTGATACTTGTCACTATTATAACCCCAGGGGGTAATTCTGAGTTGATTGCAGCAGGAACTTTGGCCCTCATTCCGAGTTGTTTGCTCGCAAGCTGCTTTTAGCAGCTTTACACACGCTAAGCCGCCGCCTACTTTTGCGATCGAAAGATTCTCAAAATTGCGACCACACACCTCTTAGCAGTTTCTGAGTAGCTCCAGACTTACTCGGCATCTGCGATCAGTTCAGTGCTTGTCGTTCCTGGTTTGACGTCACAAACACACCCAGCATTCGCCCAGACACTCCTCCGTTTCTTCAGCCACTCCCGCGTTTTTCCCAGAAACGGTAGCGTTTTTTCGCACACCCCCATAAAACGGCCTGTTTCCGCCCAGAAACACCCACTTCCTGTCAATCACATTACGATCACCAGAACGAAGAAAAAACCGTGAGTAAAATTCCTAACTGCATAGTAAATTTACTTGGCGCAGTCGCAGTGCGGACATTGCGCATGCGCACTAAGCGGAAAATCGCTGCGATGCGAAAAAATTTACCGAGCGAACAACTCAGAATGACCCCCTTTGTTAGCAGTTGGGCAAAACCATGTGCACTGCAGGGGAGGCAGATATAACATGTGCAGAGAGAGTTAGATTTGGGTGGGTTATATTGTTTCTGTGCAGGGTAAATACTGGCTGCTTTATTTTTACACTGCAATTTAGATTGCAGATTGAACACACCACACCCAAATCTACCTCTCTCTGCACATGTTATATCTGCCTCCCCTGCAGTGCACATGGGTTTGCCCAACTGCTAACAAAGTTCCTGCTCTGATCAACTCAGAATTACCCCCCATATTCCTACACAGGACTGGCTTACATGGACTGGCAGCGACCCTCTGTGTGGACTCTACCTGACCTAATAACCTTCCTGCATAATTACAGTATAACATTCTAATACAAATGTAATTATTCTGCTTCTACATTTTCTGCACTGTGTGCTTGTATTTCATGGGGCCTGGGGCTGCTCTACTCTTTATACTTCCACCCCACTCTTACATATCCTCCTAAACGTGACTTGGATTTGTTCTGTTGTGTCATAGCTACTTTGTTTTGTACATTCTCTTTGTAATACAGGTTGAGTATCCCTTATCCAAAATGCTTGGGACCAGAAGTATTTTGGATATCGGATTTTTCCGTATTTTGGAATAATAGCATACCATAATGAGATGTCATGGTGATGGGACCTAAATCTAAGCACAGAATGCACTTATGTTACATATACACCTTTATACACACAGCCTGAAGGTAATTTTAGCCAATATTTTTTATAACTTTGTGTATTAAACAAAGTGTGTGTACATTCACACAATTCATTTATGTTTCATATACACCTTATACACACAGCCTGAAGGTCACTTAATACAATATTTTTAATAACTTTGTGTATTAAACAAAGTTTGTGTACACTGAGCCATCAGAAAACAAAGGTTTCACTATCTCAGTCTCACTCAAAACAGTCCGTATTTCGGAATATTTGGATATGGGATACTCAACCTGTATAACAATATTTTACAGAATGATAACTTGTGCTGTACCTCTCCCCTTCTCACTTGGCCCTTTTTTTCTCTTCTTCCCCCCTTACATGTAAAATTTGATATTAAAGATACAGGTTGAGTATCCCATATCCAAATATTCAGAAATACGGAATTTTTTGAGTGAGACTGTGATAGTGAAACCTTTGTTTTCTGATGGCTCAATGTACACAAACTTTGTTTAATACACAAAGTTATTAAAAATATTGTATTAAATGACCTTCAGGCTGTGTGTATAAGGTGTATGTGAAACATAAATGTATTGTGTGAATGTACACACGCTTTGTTTAATGCACAAAGTTATAAAAAATATTTGCTAAAACTACCTTCAGGCTGTGTGTACAAGGTGTATATGTAACATAAATGCATTCTGTGCTTAGATTTAGGTTTTAGCAGCTTTGCACACGCTAAGCCGCCGCCTACTGGGAGTGAATCTTAGCTTATTAAAATTGCGAACGAAAGATTCGCAATATTGCGATAAGACATCTCTGTGCAGTTTCTGAGTAACTCGAGACTTACTCGGCATCTGCGATCAGTTCAGTGCTTGTCGTTCCTGGTTTGACGTCACAAACACACCCAGCGTTTGCCCAGACACTCCTCCGTTTCTCCAGCCACTCCCGCGTTTTTCCCAGAAACGGTAGCGTTTTTTCACACACACCCATAAAACGGCCAGTTTCCGCCCAGAAACACCCACTTCCTGTCAATCACATTACGATCACCAGAACGAGGAAAAAACCGTGAGTAAAATTCCTAACTACATAGCAAATTTACTTGGCGCAGTCGCAGTGCGAACATTGCGCATGCGCACTAAGCGGAAAATCGCTGCGATGTGAAGAAATTTACAGAGCGAACAACTCGGAATGACCCCCAAGGTGTATATGAAACATAAATGCATTCTGTGCTTAGACTTAGGTCCCATCGCCATGATATCTCATTATGGTATGCAATTATTCCAAAATACGGAAAAATCCGATATCCAAAATACCTCTGGTCCCAAGCATTTTGGATAAGGGATACTCAACCTGTATATTCTTTTTTTATTTATTAAAAGAGAATTTGGCCCACAAGCAATTGGCTGTAGCATATATCCAGTTCTCTGCACTGAAATACATTGATGTGTCTGGCATATAATTATGATAATGTTCTTCATCGAACGGCATCCAGAACACAGATCTATGTTGTGGCAAACAAATGATTTTTAACAGTTCATGTTTATACTGAAAATAATTTTTAATCCAAATTAGCCAGAAGGAGTACACTAATATGTATTTCTAATTAGAGAATGATCAATCAACAGAGCTGTCTGTCTTGTCAGAAAATAGACTTTTGTAGCATAGGCTGCTTTTCTTCCAGCCAAGGCAGTTTTGCAGGATGTGGGAGGGAGGAACATACAGACTGCAGTCTGGGAAAAGGTCCCAGTGTATTGTGCTGGGCAATTCCTCTCAGCTGTGAAAACATGAAGGGAGATGAAAGCTCATCATATGCTGAAATGCAATGGGATCTTTCCAGGTGTTTAAAAACAAGAAGTTAGAATGTTTTCTTTTAAATATTCCAAATAATAAAAAAGACACACTGATTGCCTTTACTATACTGTAGTATTTATTTTGTGCTGACAAACCACCTTGAACGTCCATCAGAAGACAACACATGTTTAAGACATCAAAATTTTCTTCTGTTTTGAAACCCCAGAGGAAACGCGATGTTGTGGCGATTTCTACAAGATTGGGAAATAACAGGATATAAACACTCAGTTTGTACATCAGTGCAAATGCTTTAACTACTGTATCAAGATGGCCAGTCTATTAGGAGGCCTGAAGAGAACAATCCTGTGGTTTGGCCTGAGAAGTTAACGACAGGATGTTTGCAATTTGGCCACATGGATGAACTAATTGGTAAATTCATCAAATAGCACTAAAAGTAACTGGAAAGGGGGGCACACATGTAGCGATTCGGGCTCAGCGCGATGTGTGCTGAGCCCGATGTGGCCTTAGCACACATTGCAGCAGGCGTCTGTACACACGCTGCAATGTGTGCTAACCCGATCCTAACTAGACCGCAAGGCTCTCATTGCAGTCAAGATCTGAGACGGCGATAGGTATACACACAGAGCAATCAGTGCTTAAATTCTAAACGATATAGACAGATCACTTAGAAAATAGGCTAATATCTCTCTGTGTGTACCCCCCTGAAGACTTGGAACTGATCAGTGTGGTTCTCAGCTCTAAGAGATAGTGGACACTATACTCAAAGGATATAGTGCTGTGTGTGGATGTGTTCCAGCCAATTTTTATTTTGTACTGGGTATTGTGTTTATTTGTGGGCACAGGTGAGCAGCAATGGTGTGCAAATTTGCCAATACCACCAGTGATGTGATAGCGTAAAAGAATATGCTAACGCTATATAAATACATGTTGATAAATATTGTTCATGGTGAAGACAGTGCACATGTGCAATGAAAATAAATGGTGTGATCCACTTACATGAGAACTTTCGGAGACATTGAGATTAATTAGAACACACTATGCTGAGGTTCAGATACTCTTTACATCAGGCCCAATGAGTGGGTATGCCAACAGTACCATGCATTCTGAGATTACATACATTTATTTCATTATTTAATTTTGTATTTTTTCCCCCCAATGTGGAAATGTTAGCTATAAGGAACTATAGCCACATATCCCCTTACTTGCGGGAAAAAACACAACAGTAATATTTTATAGGAGCTACTGTATTTCAAATGACCTTTTTTAATTACACTGCAAGAAACATCCACTTGCTGGTAAAGTTTTGGTTCTAGGTCATTACCCAATAAAATAAAAATGCTCAATCAGTCATTACAATTTTTTAACTTAATCTGTTTTATTTCAAAGTTTTTGAGGGCATGTTTTTTGTCACGTTTCATGGACACTGATGAATTTTTACTGTTAGTTGTCCGGATTAACTGACTTGGTATGGGGTACGTGACATTGCTAAAGGTGCACTTGCTACAGCTTCACAAACATTTGATATATTTTCAAAGACCTCAACTTTTAAAATGATTTCTCTATACAACAATATTGAACAAAAGAACCTAGGTACTATTAAATATAACAAGAGCTTTGAGTCAGGCACCTAACACTGAAGGGCAATTAGCAGTGCTTATACTGCCCCCACGTTTAAAACAAATTGAAGGTGGCAGTTGAGTCATCATCTAATAAAGATTTACTTCTCTAGAATCTAGATCATGATGAGCTGTACTGGCATCCAACTGGGAATCCAGCAAGTTATCTCTGTGATCTCTAAGTAATTATGTATGCAGATTATAATTATATATATTTGTAAACTTGTCTGGAATGGTGCTGTCATGTGCTATGTTATTTTGATGCTTCCTCCACTATGTATTGCACTAGGGAACTCTTATGGCTCCATATTTAATAAAAGCTAATAACCCAAAACTAAATAAATCTTGGAGAGCAGGAACCAATGGCACTTAACATGGTTTAATAAAAACTAACGTTTTGACCATCATCGACTTATTTTCAACAGTGCAGAGACCTTAGTCAGACACTTTTCAGTTTAGTCTTATTTATATAGTTTAAATAAATCCAAGCCATCAGGAATGTTAGTATGTCTTTGCCACAAGAAGTGCTGATGTCCAATGAAGGCCTTTTCTGTACATGGAAACTGTAGGACGGCTGTAATGCATCTGTAAAATGGGAACTGTAGGATGGAGGGCATGCATCTACTGAATAGGTCTTGTAAACAGTACAAGCCCCTGAAGGAGAACTGCATTACTCGATTCACAGTAACACATTAATAAACACAGGCACAACGTCCCCTCACCCAAAATTTTTTTTTAGGGAAACAATGAAGGCTTTATTAAAGTCAAAAGGTAGTGGTGTACTAAAGAGCTAGGACTTTACTGTGATATTTACACTTTTCCACCTCTCTATACAGACTGCTTCCTGCACACTGGACACACTACGGAGGCCCATCAGTACAAAATGTCTTGTTGTGCACATCTGGAGGACTAAATTATCACAAAACATGTTTTACCTCCCACAAGTTCTATATTGACTGAAGTGGATAAACATTGAGATCATTTTTCCACATGAAACTATTCTGTTCAAAGCATCTGTGAGTGAAAGATCCTAATAAAAGCAACATTAAGAATGCACAGTCTGTCAGCAACTCTATCCGACTTTAGTGGACATCTTCTGCATGTTTAGTCTCTGCAAATTAACTCCATGTTTATTGAATTAAGACATGGGTCCCAAATCGGTGAGAAGTAATGTACAAAGCTGACGTGAGCATTTATGTCTCTGTGATTTGAGTAGCATGAAATTACACAGACTGGTTAGCGAGACAGCCCAGACTACTAATAGATATTAAAAACAAATAGCATTCTGTTTGGTTTAGTCACATTTTGAAATTTCTGCCAGATAATTTTCTAGAATAAATGAGTCACCATATAACCAAGCGCTGAGAACAAAACTTACAGAGAATCTGTCACTAAAACCCTCAACAAATAAAGCACCTATAAACCAGACTATGGGGGACATGTACTAAGAAGTGATAAAAGTGAAGAAGTGAGCCAGTGGAGAAGTTGCCCATGGCAACCAATCAGCACTGACGTAACATTTTTAATTTGCATACTACAAACATATACAGAGCAGCTGATTGGTTGCCATGGGCAGCTTCTCCACTGGCTCACTTCTCCACTTTTATCACTGCTTAGTACATGTCCCCCTAAGAGCTATTTTTAAGAAGTGGCGGTTTTTGTGAGCTTCTCGGCAGGTTGGAGCTGAATATTTAAAGCAGCACTCTTGTTCAGTGTAAAGCATGCTGGGCAATTTGGGGAAATTTTAAGGCAGCACTGAATGTTTAAGGCAGCACTGAATGTTGTGGCTTTAAAATTTCAGCTCCAACCAGCAGAGAAGGGCAACTTAAAAAAAACACTGCTTTGTAAATATAGCCCCCAGAATTAAATTGGGTACCATCTGCAGGGTGTGCTTTATAGCATGTACTACAGTAAGGCATTGCTATATATGCTTAACATGCTCCTTATAAACCCATGGAGACGGTCACAAAAAACTGCAAATGTATAAGTGGGACACAAGTTAGTTTATAACTAACTTGAGGCCCTCTTCCCTCATGTGCTTATCCTTTTCTTACGTTAATAATCCTCAACTGCCCAAATCCCGCAGTTTTCTGGCCACCTTGAAACTTATCTCTATGTCGTTTACTGGTGTAGTTATGCTTAGTTACCCTGTACTTGTCCTATATTGTTTTCAACTGTAAGTCACTGTTTTCCTGTTTTGATTATGTGCATATGTACTCTGTAATTGGGCGCTGCGGAACCCTTGTGGCGCCATATAAATAAAGGATAATAATAATAATAATAATAATAATAATAATAACTGGCCACAGATATTAAGAGTTGATTAAGTGGTCACTTGTCTGGCCGGCTTAAGGCAGTGATAGGCTACCATTGAAACCCTGTTAATCAGAGCAGAAAAGCACAGATACAGGTAAGTATTACATTGGTGTGGGGCTGGGGTCACCTGGCATATGCCGGGTCCATATTATTAGTAGTAGTCTAAACGCTGGTATACCCATGACTGAAAATTGCAACTGTAGAGCAAATTCTCTACTGCGAGTATCTGCTATAAGGGCAGATTCCCAATCTATGGGACAAAACAAGAACAAGCATAGTATTAGTGCCATACTATGGTAGAATATGTACCAGCAAACATTGGGGGTAATTCCAAGTTGATCGCAGCAGGATTTTTTTTAGCAGTTGGGCAAAACCATGTGCACTGCAGGGGAGGCAGATATAACATGTGCAGAGAGAGTTAGATTTGGGTGTGGTGTGTTCAATCTGCAATCTAATTTGCAGTGTAAAAATAAAGCAGCCAGTATTTTACCCTGCACAGAAATAAAATAACCCACCCAAATCTAACTCTATCTGCACATGTTATATCTGCCTCCCCTGCAGTGCACATGGTTTTGCCAACTGCTAAAAAAAATCCTGCTGCGATCAACTTGGAATTACCCCCATTGCTCTGTCCTTCCAGCATAAAATGAGCATTTTTGTCCATGGTATATGTAAAAGGAGAAGGTGTCTGCATCTAGGGAGATGGCAGCAAACATATTGTCCAAAGGGGATGTAGTAGCAAATTCGACATTCAAAATGTTGATAATCGGAACAGGGGCCCTGTGAGGTCGAACCCGGGACGCTGACATGTTGGGATTTAAAGGATCATATCTGAAGTTGTAAAGCAGACACTCTTGAAATGCTTTACATCACACGCTGTCCCCATTCTCATTGTCAACATTCTGAATGTCGATCTAACATACTGAACCGGCCCAAAGCCACAGGTAGCCAGTCATGTGTTTAGGCTAGATTCATTTTGTGAACATGTAACAAAGCACACTGTAGTCTTAAGCTGGGTACATATTAGATGACATGTCAAGTGAATTTGCTGATAACGAGCACGCGTTTTATCGTCCAGTGTATACGCAACTAGATCGTTAGCGATGCCCACTCCCATGGGTCGTCAGCGACACCCCCAGTCGCCTGCACATGCAGCTCAATCTGGTGATGTCACTAGCGATGCCATGCTGCGGAATGCATTATGGCCACGCTCCTCTCCTCACCACAGCTCCATTGCAGCCGACATCAGCAAATGTGTGTGCACTTGCCGATTTCGGCACCTGCCAGGTCCTGTCACTAGCGAGATCGCCGGGTACACACATCGTCTAGTGTATACCCAGTTTTACAGACTGACCTGTACTGTGAAAACCCTAAGCCAATCAGGAATCTGTGTCTTTAGGCTCCCACCTGGGCAACATCTGAACATTTAGAGCATGGGCCCAGCAGTTATGCATCGGCCCTGCATCGGCCGGCAACTCTCCATAATAGTAATAGTCAAAAGTGAGTGCAGTAGGGCATGAAAACCCCCAGATTTTACTGTGCAAGCACTTACACTGAGCCATGTTTTATCATCATTATTATTAGAGCAGAATGTGTATAAATAATACACATACATATACACACACATGTACATAAACATACAGCTTTCTCATTAAAGGAGTTTTGTGTGAGTTTATAACTGGAGGTGGTTTACATTATCCTATTAGTGAATAGTCAGAAAAATGTTTATTCATTTAGATCAAACCCTCTTCCAGTGGAATATACCATGTAATCCTCTACACCAGTGATTTTCAACCTTTTTTTTACTCGCGGCACACCGAACAATATTTTAAAATTGCCAAGGCACACCATCAGTTCCCCACAGAAAAAAAACTATACACACACATTGGCCCTCACAATAAAAAAAAAAATCCACACATTGGCCTACACAGAAAAAACAATCACATTGCTCCCCACATAAATCCTATTGCTCCACACATAAATCAATCACATTTCTCCCCATAAATCCTTATTCTCCCCACATAAATCCTATTGTTCCCCACAGGAGAAATAAAAATAAGATTTTACTTACCGGTAAATCTATTTCTCGTAGTCCGTAGAGGATGCTGGGACTCCGTAAGGACCATGGGGAATAGACGGGCTCCGCAGGAGATAGGGCACTTTAAGAAAGCTTTGGACTCTGGGTGTGCACTGGCTCCTCCCTCTATGCCCCTCCTCCAGACCTCAGTTAGGGAAACTGTGCCCAGAGGAGATGGACAGTACGAGGAAGGATTTTTGTAAATCTAAGGGCGAGATCCATACCAGCCACACCAATCACACCGTATAACTTGTGATAAACTACCCAGTTAACAGTATGAACAACAACATAGCCACGGTTCAACCGATAAACTATAACATAACCCTTATGTAAGCAATGACTATATACAAGTCTTGCAGAAGAAGTCCGCACTTGGGACGGGCGCCCAGCATCCTCTACGGACTACGAGAAATAGATTTACCGGTTAGTAAAATCTTATTTTCTCTAACGTCCTTGAGGATGCTGGGACTCCGTAAGGACCATGGGGATTATACCAAAGCTCCCAAACGGGCGGGAGAGTGCGGATGACTCTGCAGCACCGATTGAGCAAACAGGAGGTCCTCCTCAGCCAGGGTATCAAACTTATATAACTTTGCAAAGGTGTTAGACCCCGACCAAGTAGCTGCTCAGCACAACTGTAATGCCGAGACCCCTCGGGCAGCCGCCCAAGAAGAGCCCACTTTCCTAGTGGAATGGGCCTTAACCAATTTCGGTAACGGCAATCCTGCCGTAGAATGCGCCTGCTGAATCGTGTTACAGATCCAGCGAGCAATAGTCTGCTTTGAAGCAGGAGCGCCAACCTTGTTGGCCGCATACAGAACAAACAGAGCTTCAGTCTTCCTGATTTTAGCCGTTCTGGTCACATAAATCTTCAAAGCCCTGACCACATCCAGGGACTCGGAATCCTCCAAGTCCCGTGTAGCCACAGGCACGACAAAAGGTTGGTTCATATGAAAAGATGAGACCACCTTTTGGCAGAAATTGAGGACGAGTCCTCAACTCTGCCCTATCCACGTGAAAAACCAAGTATGGGCTTTTATGTGATAAAGCCGCCAATTCTGAAACACGTCTAGCCGAAGCTAATGCCAACAACATGACCACTTTCCACGTGAGGTATTTCAACTCCACAGTTTTGAGTGGTTCAAACCAAGGTGACTTGAGGAAACGTAACACCACGTTAAGATCCCAAGGCGCCACCGGAGGCACAAAGGGAGGCTGAATATGCAGCACCCCCTTCACAAAAGTCTGTACTTCAGGAAGAGAGGCTAATTCTCTTTGAAAGAAAATGGATAAGGCCGAAATTTGGACCTTTATGGACCCTAATTTTAGGCCCAAAGTCACTCCTGTTTGAAGGAAGTGAAGCAGACGGCCCAAATGGAACTCCTCCGTAGGAGCAGCTCTGGCCTCACACCAAGAAACATATTTCTGCCATATACGGTGATAATGTTTTAACGTCACGTCTTTCCTAGCCTTGATCAGGGTAGGAATGACTTCCTCCGGAATTCCTTTTTCCGCTAGGATCCGGCGTTCAACCGCCATGCCGTCAAACGCAGCCACGGTAAGTCTTGGAACAGACAGGGCCCCTGCCGCAGCAGGTCCTGCCTTAGAGGAAGAGGCCACGGATCTTCTGTGAGCAACTCTTGCAGCTCCGGATACCAAGTCCTCCGTGGCCAATCTGGAACAATGAGGATTGTTCTGACCCTGCTCATTCTTATTATTCTCAACACTTTGGGTATGAGAGGAAGAGGAGGAAACACATAGACCGATCTGAACACCCAAGGTGTCACCAGAGCGTCTACCGCTACCGCCTGAGGGTCCCTTGACCTGGCGCAATACCGCTTTAGCTTTTTGTTGAGACGGGATGCCATCATGTCGATTTGAGGCAGTCCCCATCTATCCGTGATCTGTGCGAAGACTTCTTGATGAAGTCCCCACTCTCCCGGATGCAGGTCGTGCCTGCTGAGGAAGTCCGCCTCCCAGTTGTCCACCCCCGGGATGAACACTGCTGATAGTGCGCTTACATGGCCTTCCGCCCAGCGTAGAATCCTGGTCACTTCTGCCATGGCCACGCTGCTCCTTGTTCCGCCTTGCCGGTTTATATGAGCCACTGCCGTGACGTTGTCCGACTGAATCAGAACCGGTTTTCTCCGAAGCAATTCCTCCGCTTGACACAGGGCGTTGTATATGGCCCTCAACTCCAGGACGTTGATGTGGAGACAAGTCTCTAGGTTTGACCAGAGACCTTGGAAATTTCTTCCCAGTGTTACTGCTCCCCAGCCTCGGAGGCTTGCGTCCGTGGTCACCAGGACCCAGTCCTGAATGCCGAACCTGCGACCCTCTAGCAGGTGAGCACTGTTCAGCCACCACAGGAGAGATACCCTGGTCCTGGGAAACAGGGTGATCCTTTGATGCATTTGTAAATGGGACCTGGACCATTTGTCCAAGAGGTCCCATTGAAAGGTCCTCGCATGGAACCTGCCGAAAGGGATGGCCTCGTATGAAGCCACCATCTTCCCCAGGACCCGCGTGCAATGATGCACTGAAACCTTTTTTGGTTTTAAGAGGTTCCTGACCATGGCTATGAGCTCCTGAACCTTTTCGATCGGAAGAAAAACCTTTTTCTGGTCTGTGTCTAGAATCAGGCCCAAAAAGGTCAGACGCGTTGTAGGGACTAGCTGGGACTTCGGTATATTGAGAATCCAGCCGTGTATCTGCAACGTCTTCATGGACAGAGACACACTGTCCAGCAACTTCTCCCGAGATCTCGCCTTTATGAGGAGATCGTCCAAGTATGGGATAACTGTGACCCCCTGCCTGCGCAGGAGCACCATCATTTCCGCCATTACCTTGGTGAAATCCTCGGGGCCGTGGAAAGCCCAAACGGCAACGTCTGAAATTAGTAGTGACAGTCCTGCACTGCAAATCTCAGGAACGCCTGATGAGGGGGGAATATCGGAACATGAAGGTATGCATCCTTTATGTCCAGGGACAGCATCCAATCCCCCCCCTCCAGGCTGGCGATGACCGCCCTGAGTGATTCCATCTTGAACTTGAACCTCTTCAAGTACAGGTTCAGAGATTTTAGGTTTAAAATGGGTCTGACCGAACCGTCCGGTTTCGGAACCACAAACAGGGTCGAGTAATATCTCTCCTTGCTGGAGATGAGGAACTGTGACAATCACCTGTTGAATATACAATTTTTGGATTGCCGCCAACACTAGCTCCATCTCTCTGACGGGGAAGCTGGCAGAGCAGGTTTGAAAAACCGGCGAGGAGGCAAGTCTTCGAATTCCAGCCTGTATCCCTGAGAAACAATCTCTAATGCCCAGGGATCCACCTGCGAGTGAACCCAGACGTGGCTGAAAAACCGAAGACGAGCCCCCACTAGATCTGCCTCCCCCCGGGAAGCCCCAGCGTCATGCGGTGGACTTTGCAGAGGCAGGGGAGGACTTTTGCTCTTGGGAACTAGCTGTGTGCAGCTTCTTTCCCCTACCTTTCCCTCTGGCAACAAAGGACGATCCCCGCACCTTTTTGTTTTTATTGGAACGAAAGGACTGCATTTGATAATGAGGTGCCTTTTTTGTATGCTGCGGGGGGACATAAGGTAAGAAATTCGACTTACCAGCCGTAGCCGTAGAGACAAGGTCCGAGAGGCTGTCTCCAAACAACTCCTTCCCTTTGTAAAGCAAGGACTCCATATGCCGCTTTGAATCGGCATCTCCCGTCCACTGTCGGGTCCACAAGAGCCGCCTAGCAGAAATAGACATAGCATTTATTCTGGAGCTTAATAAACAAATGTCTCTCTGAGCATCTCTCATATACAAGGCAGCATCTCTGATATGCTCTATGGTCATTTGAATAGCATCCCTATCTAAGGTGTCAATCTCCATAGATAGGGAATCTGCCCATGCCACAACCGCACTACAAACCCAGGCCGACGCCATAGCCGGTCTAGCAATAGTACCTGAATGAGTGTAAATGTGCTTCAAAGTAATTTCCTGCCTGCGGTCAGCAGGTTCCTTGAGGGAAGCCGTATCCTGAGAAGGCAGTGCCACCTTTTTGGACAAGCGTGTCAGCGCCTTGTCTACTTTAGGCGAAGATTCCCAGCATATCCTATCAGTTTGTGGAAAAGGATACGCCATAAGAATCCTTTTGGGAACTTGTGGTCTCCTATCCAGAGATTCCCAAGCCTTTTCGCACAATTCACTTAGTTCAAATTAGGATGGAAAGGTGACTTCAGGCTTTTTCCCTTTATACATGTGTACCCTCGTGTCAGGGACCGGGGGTTCTCATTGATCTGGGATATGGTGCGCTTCTGAGACCCCGAAGGGCCTGGCGCCACAGGGACAGGCATGGACTGGCTACCTGACTGATCCCTAGCTTCTGCCTTGTCTAACCTTTTATGCAATAGATTAACATTTGCATTCAAGACATTCAGCATATCCACCCATTCCGGTGTCGGCGTTGCCGACATGACATTCAAGCACTCCCCCTCCACATTAAGCAAGCCTTCCTCGTCAAACATGTCGACACGCGCGTACCGACACACTTCACACACACAGGGAACCCCTTTCCTGAAGACAGTATCCCTGTCAAGGCCCTTTCGAGAGACAGAGAGAGAGTATGCCAGCACACACCCCAGCGCAATGATCCTGGAGACCAACACAAAATGTTTTTCCCCAGCAGCGCTGTATAATATGTTATCCGCCAATTATGTGCCCCCTTCCCCCCCCCCTCTCTTTTAAACACCCCTTCACCGTGTGTAAGCAGGGGAGAGTCCGGGGAGCTTCCTCTCAGCGGTGCTGTGGAGAGAAAATGGCGCTGGTGAGTGCTGAGGGAGAAGCCCCACCCCCTCGGCGGCGGGCTTCTGTCCCGCTCAAACTTACAAAAATATGGCGGGGGCTCTTTATATACATGTACAGTGCCCACCTGTACATGTATATTGTCTTTTGCCATAAGAGGTGTTTATATTGCTGCCCAGGGCGCCCCCCCCCCCCCCCCTGCGCCCTGCACCCTTACAGTGACCGGAGTGTGTGAGGTGTATGGGAGCAATGACGCACAGCTGCAGTGCTGTGCGTTACCTCCGTGAAGCTGAAGGCTTCTGCCGCCTGACGACTTCTGTCTTCTAGCTCTGTGAGGAGAACGGCGGCGCGGCTCCGGGGGTGGACGCCCAGTAAGAACCTGCGTTCACCCCCTCTGCAGCTAATGGTGTCCAGTAGCCGAGGAAGCAGTGCCTATCTTAGACAAGAAGGTCTGCTCCTCTCTCCTCAGTCCCTCGATGCAGGGAGCCTGTTGCCAGCAGTGCTCCCTGTGAAAAAGTAGAGAAAAAATCCAAACAAAAATGCTTTTAGGCAGAGAACTCAGGAGAGCTCTCTGCGGTGCACCCATCCTGCTCTGGGCACCGTGTAAAACTGAGGTCTGGAGGAGGGGCAAAGAGGGAGGAGCCAGTGCACACCCAGAGTCCAAAGCTTTCTTAAAGTGCCCTATCTCCTGCGGAGCCCGTCTATTCCCCATGGTCCTTACGGAGTCCAAGCATCCTCAAGGATGTTAGAGAAATAACAAATATTATCAGATGTCCTCCTCTCTGTCTCTCAGTGGAGTTCTGCGAATACTGAGCAGCAGGCGGTCGGGCAGGTGTGGATGTGGGTGGGCAAGGAAAGCTGTGTATGCATGCGGGAACTGGAAGATGTGTACGCAGGCGGGTGGGCTGGCTGGGTGGTGAGAAGCGACCGCTGTGACCTATGATATCACATCGTTTTCAAGGCATAGGTAATGGCCAGAGCACAACTGATCCTCTAAGAAGAGCCCGGGCCAACAGTTCACTCTGAAGGTGCAGGAAGCTGCTCTGGCTCTGCGGCACACCTTGCAACTGGTCGCGGCACACTAGTGTGCCACGGCACACTCCCTGAAAAAGCCTGAACTACACCAATAACTAGGACCAATTAACCATACACAATTATTTTTGGATTATAGGATGAAATGAACTCGGCTTCTAGACACTGCATCGGCTGCCGTAATAGCAGGGGAGGGGCTTCCTTTGGGAAGCACACTGTGCTATCACAGTCAAGGCCTGGCAGTCCCATGGGGTTAAAAAACCTCCCCGTCCCCCTTTCCCTGGCTGCCTGTCTATGATTAGCAGGAAGTGCTTCCAATGGGAAGTTACTGCCATTGCATAGTAGTCCCTGTACGTGGAGGATTTACTGGGTAGCTGCAAACCTGCAGCCAGTTGGTAAAATCCGCCACGGATAGACACTTAGGAATGGACATTAGGTAAATATATTCATTATAGATGTTACCTTAGGGAATCTTCCATCTGCCATTGTGGTGTCACATGGGCCTCCTGTACCATAGGTTGTTAAATGTGGATGGTATTCCTATAAAGACAGTTATTACAAAAGTGTTACATTCTTCTGCATTTTGTACAAAAACATAAAAGGCTTCAGTCATTATGAATTACAAAGACATATTTAGAAAGGAGCACTGTGAAAGGTTAATTAGGCCTGTAGTGAAAATGCAATTCTTTTGTGACATGATGCACCTTGTTCTGGGTAACTTTCTCTGTTTTTACTGGTAAGCAAAGTTTACATGTGAAAATGACAGCAGCTGCAGAAAGTACATGTTGGTTCTCCTGAAGGGAGGAACTGCATGGATTGCAGAGGGCCGCTAGCCACAGTAATGTATCTCATTCTGTACCCAGAAACAAGATAACATGCTGCAGGATGAGGTAATCTCGTAAACCAGAATGGGTAGAGGCCACGTATTTACATTTGCAGTTTACAGTAGAAATTAAATAAGTGGGTGTCCCAAGTACAGGGAAGTAACTACTTCAGGTGCAGGTGTTGTGATTGCTACGGGCCGCCGGGTCGGCTTCCCCACTCCAGCAGCTCACTCATACTGTCCTAATAGTGTCAAAACCACAGCGATGATCAGCAGCACTTCGCAACAAACTGAATTGCCCACTATATCTAATACATCTTCAGAGTTCTTATAGCTTGACCTAGGGGTAGATTTACTGATGCTTCTAAATAGGAAAGGTGGAGATGTTGCACTTCGCAACCAATCAAATTCTAAATATTACTTTCTAGCAAGTACTAGAGACATGATAGATAGAACCTGATCGGTTTCTATTGGCAATTCCTCCACTTTTCCTTTTAAGAAGTGTTAGTAAATACAGCCCTTTTATTTGTCTTTATTGTCAAATTGTAAGCAATATATTTCAATTTCAATTTGAAGCAGGTCTATAATTACTTGAACAAATAATCATGTAATGTGGACCATTGGAAGCTACAGAGTATATCTCTGCATTCCGCAATACTGTGCACACTTTACCACAAAACAATATTTCATATACAGGTTGAGTATCCCATATACAAATATTCCGAAATACGGACTTTTTTGAGTGAGAGTGAAATAGTGAAACCTTTGTTTTTTGATGGCTCAATGTACACAAACTTTGTTTAATACACAAAGTTATTAAAAATATTGTATTAAATGACCTTCAGGCTGTGTGTATAAGGTGTATATGAAACATAAATGAATTGTGTGAATGTACACACACTTTGTTTAATGCACAAAGTTATAAAAAATATTGGCTAAAATTACCTTCCGGCTGTGTGTATAAGGTGTATATGTAACATAAATGCATTCTGTGCTTAGATTTAAGTCACATCACCATGATATCTCATTACAGTATGTAATTATTCCAAAATACGGAAAAATCCCATATCCAAAATACCTCTGGTCCCAAGCATTTTGGATAAGGGATACTCAACCTGTATTAGTAAAAATAATTATTTCCAATGAACACAAAAAGGGAAACATAATGGGATATATTCAGTAAAAGCTGACTTCACTGCCAGACTTATTGTACTGTATAGGGCAGTCTAAAGGTCCCCATACACTACTGCGACTTCTCCGAGGGGAGAATATGATCTCCCTTGAACTGTCCTGCAGCTGCCCAGGCGGCAGGATAGCATACGATACATGCAGTCCTTTGCATACGATGTATAGTATGCGATCCCAGCCAAGGCTGCCAGATCCGATAAATCTATAGTGCAGCCCTTGCAATCTCCGGCTCCGATCCAATGTGCACGGGACCGCGCATCGGATCGGAGGTAAAACACATGCGATTTGACACTTTTCATCCGATTTCTCGGCCCAATGCGGCGGAATTGGATGAAAAGTGCCCAAATCGCACTAGTGTATGGGCACTACAACAGCAGAATTCAGAAAGGACATCACATTTCCTTCTTACAGAGATCGCATACAGTCACTTCTCTGCAGATATTCTGTACAGGACTATTTTATGTTCACAACTTTTAAACATTTTTGTTCAGCAGATTTTTATTCCAACAGCAGTGGAACAGGACATAAACAAGGAATACATATTTTATATTTCATAAATCATTCTTAATTTAAATTATAAATAAATTCTGCTATCTCTCAGTACTCTCATCGGATTTATGATATAGCATTAACAATGAACAATATTATATATATTTAGTAAATATGCTGAGAGCTAGGTAATATTAGATGACATTTGTACACATCAGAGAATTGGAAGGATCATCTACTCACAAGAATGGGCACTTATATAGTGTCTTTGGACCTGAGTCACTATCATTAGCGATTATAGGCAGACTGCGCATGTACTGCAAATGCATTGTACGTGCACTAAGGTCAAATTCGCTCTGCGTTTGCAGCCTGTGTGAATCAATCATAATTTGATTGACAGGAAGTGACCGTTCACGGGTGGTAACATGACGTTTGTGGGGAGTGGTTGGGAAAACACAGGCGTGTCATGGTTGTTTTCAGGGTGTGTATATGATGTCATCTGCTAACGCTGCGATTAAAATTATGGCGGCCGGTGCGACTGCATTCTCATTGTCATGGGTTAGCCGTAACTGTCGATTGTGCTTGTTTTTTGCGTACGCATTGCGATTCTGCTAATGCATACTGAGATTTGCGACCACACTGGTGGGCATCTTTTATCCTTTCTGGGCTGCTCTTCACATGCGATTTTTAGCTTTAGAACTTTTCAGCCTCAATACCGATCCATAGTGAATTAGGCCCTTTGTCATGTTTGAGGATTGTAATACAAGCAGTGGCCAAAACAATGGCAAAACCTTAGCAAATGTGGGTCACCAAGCACATACCTTACAGGAGTGGCCACTCATGTTAACTAAACTAATAATATGTCAGCATGTTTGTTGGATCGCGTCACGACCAAGACAACTTGCTAATGTTTAATTAGCAACAGTGAAGTCAGCATGGATGTCCGAAAGAAAGACATTATCAATACAGGGAAACAGTGGGGTGAGATGCACACTTCAGGATTGCGGTGTTGGTATATTAATTGCAACCCACAACAATCACCCAACTGCAGATCAATTATCTGAGGTGTAAATAGTTGCATGAAAAAAAAGAACACATTGCAACATTTCTGTCTTCCAGGATGACAGAACATGTGATGACTCAATGTTCTGCTGAGCAAGCCAATAATATGATCCATATGCCAGGGTCTTCTCAGTCACCAGACCTGACCCAAACAAGTATTCATGGGATACTTTGGAAGAACAACATTCTGAACCAAGTTTTGCTGAGTGACTTTCTTGAGAAAGATTGTTGCACAATCGCAGACACTGGAGACTCCGTAACACGGTACATATTGGCTCAATGCATTATTAAATGACAATGTATTGGAATTTAACTTTTTTCATTCACTACTTGTATGGCGACAGTACTTACAGTTACAGATACTGTGTTCATACACAGTGGGACACTGTAGCACAAACTGTCACTAATGAATTAAAATTCCAGTGAGTTTCATTAGGCTGGATTCAAATGATATCGCACCCGCTATCTCCCACCTTAAGTGACGGGAGATAGAGGGGCGATATTCAAATGTGCTCCGTTTTCGCGCTGATCGCGCTCATTACAGTCTAAACCCAACTAAAGTAATGGGCGCGATTGTGAAGAGACCTGTTTGGACGCCTAAACAGGTCTCTTCACACGCATTTCAGCTCACTCCTCCGGGGTAGCGAGCTGAAATGAAGCTGTCGTGCCCGTTGGCAGTAACATTAGAATACCACTGGTGAGCGCGATAGGGGGCAGGAGTGGAAATGGAAGAATTGAATCCGTCCCAGTATATCATGCATTTTGAACTAGTTTATAAAACAAACTCAAATGGATAAGTTTAAAACTGGATTTCGCTTACAGGGTGACAGGCTTAATAACTGTACTCCATTTTTAAATGTAGTATTCTATATGTTTTTTCTTAGGTGACCCCTAGAATGATTATGTTGGCGCTATGCAAAATATACCCTCTTGTGGCAGATATTAAAGCTGCAGGTGTTCCCAGGATGTAACAATAGCTTATGTCAGCCCTTTTCTAAATAAGAAAGCTTCAGCTGAAATCTCTATAAAATACAATTAGTTATCCTTTAGTTATGTACATCATGGCTATATTCATTTCAATTATTAAAGGAGCGGGAAACAATTCTTGTCTCTTGTTAAATACTGCTGCTTTTGGGGACTATTATAGTGGTTTGGACAGTGCTGGTGGGAGGCGTACAGTACCACAGGGGGTGGCATATGACTGCTTGTCAGCTGTGTAGAACTACACATCATTATAAACAGAATGGGCAGGCGCATTTCATCTTATAACCTACATTAAAAAAACCACAAGTTAATGCTGCCCAGATAATCCAATTTAGAAGGCCCAATTTATGTCACAACTAAGTAGTCAATGGTCTACCACAGTGGTTCCCAAATGAGGTCCTCAAGGCACTCTTAACAGTCCAGGATTTAAGGATATCCATGGTTGAGACAGATGGTAAAATCAAATTTGATGAGGTACTAATTAAGCTACCTGTGCCCAAGTATGGTTATCCTTAAAGCCTAGACTGTTACGGTGCCTGAGGATTGAGATTGGGAACCTCTTGTCTAACAGAATTTATAAACAAAGCTATACAACGGAGTCTTTGGATGCTGTCAATATAGGTAACAGCCATATAACATAACTTGGAGGGTCCCATTCAAGCAACATGCCACTAAATACACATTCCTTAAGTAACTACAACTCTTACTGAACAACTAGTGTATGTATTTTGCACCTTAACAAAGATGGATTTCAGTGAGCCAACAAGTTGTGCGGGAAATATGGATGGGATTTGTGGTATTGAATGTATTGCCTCAAATATGAACTATCTCCACATTTAAATACTTTGATAGCCCACTCAAAGGAATATATATATTAAGGATTAAAATGAGAAAAGACTACAGATTATGCTTTATCAAGACTTTCCAACTTCAAAAAGTGGCAACTATTTGCTTAATTCAGAGAAATATTTTATCACAGTGATCAGCTAACATGGAGCAGCTGACAACGTTCAAGTGTTGAATTTGTCAGCAGAAAATAACCATTTAGTCACTTGATCTGCTCTTCACCTACTTTCTCATATTTGACATCTTGTGATTTCTTTATGGTTACTAACTGTGCCCAATTGCAATGTATTCTTATTAACACACAGTGCCGTAACTAGACATTTTAGCGCTGTGTGAAAGAAATGCCATTTGCGCTCCCACCCCCCTTATGTAAAGTAGGAGCAGTGTGCGCCATAGGCGCAGATCAAAAAGATAGGGGTGTGGCTTCATGGGGAAGGGGTGTAGCCACAAAATACCACCAATTCATATTACGGTGCACAGTAGTCTCCATGATTTAAATTACGCCGCACATTAGCGCCACTACACCAGGTAGAGCACCTTTTACACATTACGGCAGGTGGAGTTCCCTTTTGACACATTACAGCAGACAGAGTACAACTTTTTAAACATTACGGCAGACAGCGTCCCCTTTTCACACATTACGGCACACAGAGTCCACCTTTTACACATTAGGTAGACTGGATGGATGGATAGATACTTACTGTCTCTCCCCGCTTGCTCAGACGTCAGGCTCCTCAGTGCAGCAGCTGCTGGAGGATCCCGGGCAGGGGTGGACTCGGGAACCGCAGCAGCGCACTGTAATTGGTGGCGGCGCCGCTGCAGTTGTCCCTCTCCTTCCACACTGGCTGGCAGCCGCCGCTGCTGTGAATGCTGGGATGAGGGAAGCGCAGCCCAGCATTCACAGCGGCGGCGGCCAGCCTAACTTGCTTTTGCTTGCTTTACTAGAGTGACCATATTATCCCTTTTACCTGGGACACTCATGGATTACACAGGTTCTGTGGCTGGCTGACTTCAAGCCTACATTTCAGCTGGTTTTAATCAGCCAGAGAACCTGTGTAATCCATGAGCGTCCCACGTAAAAGGTATAATATGGTCACTCTAGCTTTACTCCCAACTCAGAAGCAGACCCTAAATGATGCCAATTCTCCACTATAGGTAACTTCTGCCTCTATAGTTGTTATTGTACCACAGTATTCTGGATCCTCATCCAATCTCTCTGCAGTGCTGTTTCAGAAGAGGGATGGGAACCTGACAGCTATTGGAAGTTGTTGCTTTCAGTATATCTAGGAATACCATGGCTCTGCAACTTGTTCCCAGCTAAAGCATCTCAGAACTTGTCCAGTCTTAGCGCACTCGGCGAGTAAGTCCCTACCTGCACAGTATTGCAGCGCTGGTAGGCGACTTTTCGCCGGGTCACAGTGGCTGCGTGTGACATCATGCAGCCGCCACGCCCCTCCCCCCGCGCATGGTCCAGGCACACCTGAGTTGCCCGGTCTGAGCCCCCACAATGGCAGCCAAACGCCACCGGCCTGCCCCCTCCCGCCCAGCGAACAGGCAGAGTCGATCGCTGGGCTGAGATGCCAATTGTATCTCTGGCATGCACATGTGCACTGCGGCACAAGCGCAGTTCAGACCTGATCGCCCGCTGTGCGGAAATGCACAGCAGCGATCAGGTCTGAATTAGCACCATGGTTTTGCTCATCTGCTAACAAATTTGCTGCTACGATCAGGTCTGAATTAGGCCCTATATGTGAAATGTAGAACAAATATTAAATCAATATGATCATCACAGGATACACATGACAAAACTGCTTAAATGAAAAATACAGAAATATTAATAACATTATGGGAACCAAATAATGCAGAGGTGCAAATATTTTGTGAATATTTGCAAATAGTAATGACCCACCAAAGAACAAAAATCAAGTTATATTACAGGGCAAAAAATTCTCTTCAGACACCCAGTAAACAATGTTTCCCTTTCTAAATGTCCACTCAAAACCTGCATTAGCCTACCTTACTCCACTACAGGAACTCTTACTATCTGGATACAGCACAGGGTACCTTACTGCAATTAGCCCACATTTGTCATCCCAATTTCCCATCCTACTGGACAGAGTAAGGTTCTGCTTCCCACTGATGGCATTAACTTGATGCAAATAAAGAAAAACCCAACTGCTTACCAGAAAAAAACAGGTGCAAAAGGGCAACAATAGGCACAAAAGGAGAAAGAGCAAAATTACATACTTTCCACAGTCATAAAATAACTTTATTATGTTATTTTGCACAGGAACAAAGGAAAACATATATAAGGGTAAAAGTAATTATTGCGCAATTCAAGAAACATTTTTCATGTAAATATTGCAAAAACATAAATACAGTAAAAATAAACATAGGATATGCAGATTCCTGGATGAATACAATATAGCCCACATACAGTACTATAAACAGTCCATTTAAAAAAGTTTTAAAATCACTAAAATACAGATAGATTTTATTTATATATATATATATATATATATATATATATATAAAATCTATCTTAATCTCTATGATTTTCACTGTGAAATGAGAAGATGTAACATAATTTATCTGCATCTTACTGTATTTTGTTTTCTTTTGTTATGTTATTTTTGCCTGTCTCCTACACCTAAGTGGCCATATTATGTCACTTGGGATCTCTTCAAGATATAAAATCAGTAAGTTTTTTTCTTTTTTTATGGAGACCCTCCCCCTAGTCAAAGCCCCTCCTCCTAGCCAAAACCCCTCCCACCAGCTAAAGACCCTCGCCCAGATATAGCACTATATAATTGCAATATTTTTGCCTGAAGCTCCATTTTAGGGGAGGAGCCACCACATGACAATATTTAAAAATCAGTAGTGAAGTTTTAATATATATATATATATATATATATATATATATATATAAAAACCACAGGGATCGGACCTCACACCATTCCTTACCAAAAAGAGCACCTCTGCCAAGAATAGGCCTGACGTTCCCGACCACCCTCAGGGTACCCCCGACTCTGACCCCGATGACGACGATCTCACGCCTCTTACCCGCAGAGACGAGATGCGGGATGTCAAGACCTCCATTCAAGCTCTCCACTCCCTGAAGTCTGATATTGCCGAAATTGGCTCCAGAACGGAACAACTCGAGCGGCGAGTGGAGGAGGTGGTGACGTTCCAGAAACTGTCGAGACTGACTTCCACCAACTCCGACAGGATGTTGCCCGGATGCAGGAGGAGCATGAGGACCAGGATAATAGAGCGAGGAGGAATAATCTAAGGATTCGGGGCATTCCAGAAGACGTTGAAGCGGGCTACCTTGAACTTTACCTCAAGCGCCTTTTCACCTTCCTGTCACCTGAGACCCCCGAAGACCACCTACTCCTGGACCGAGCACACCGAGCTCTTCGGCCCCGCTCCCAAGACTCTTCTCAGCCTAGAGACGTCATTCTCCGAATGCACTACTTCACCGCGAAAGAGTCCGTCATGAGGGAAGCGCGGCGATTGAGGTCTGTGACTTTCCAAAATGTCTCCCTGCTGATCTTCCAAGACCTATCCCCCCTCACCCTGGCCAAGCGTAGGGACTTTAAGCCCATCACTTCCCTGCTCTCCCAGCACAATATCAAGTATCGCTGGGGCTTCCCGTTCCGTATCCTGGTCTGGCATCAGGGGAAACTACTAACAGCCAGAAATCCACCCGAGGCTCAATCGCTGCTCTCCAAATTGAGCATCCACACCAACGTACAGGACCCCTCTGCTACCTCCCCGGACGCAGCGGCACCTGCCTCCGACCCCAGCTCGGAGTGGTTCACGGTTCCAGCGTCTTCGACCTCTCGGACTCATCCACTAGATCCCTGATGGACTTGTAGCTCTTTGAGTTGTTATACTTTGCCTATGTTTATGCCGGCCTTTCCTGGTCGTACTCCCCACCTGGGGAGCTGTTTATCTTTAGATCTCCCATGTTCTCACCCCTAGATCCCTTAGTCGGTTCTCAACTGTTTTATTGTTACCTTTTGTTGCGATGTGACCCTGTTTATGGTTCTTATTTCCCTTTTTCCTCTTTCTCCTGCTTCTTTTTCTCTCTCTTCTTCACTACCTCTCTGGAGCTGGCGCTCCACCCGTTCTTCATTCCTGTTTTCTCTCCAACCTCTCTTTGAAGGTCCCTCCAGGGGGGACCCGCTTATTGGACATCACCATGCAGTTGGTGATGCATCGCCTGGATGCCAGGCGGCGCCCCCTACGGGCTTCGAGCCCGTTTTCTGACCTAGGTGCCCTCCCGACGCCTAGCATCCCTTCCCCCTGTCAACACCATTGGTCCTGGCCTCTACTGCTGGACGACCACCTACCCTCCCCCCCCCCTCCGGTGCTCTTTCCTTCCCCCCTCCTTTCTGACCACGCTATCCTCTGCTCTGCTTCTTCGTCTATTCTGCATTCCTCTTTACTGCTTGCCATGGGTCTCCGGGTACTCTCTTTTAATGTGAAGGGCCTGAATAGCCCTCAAAAGAGAGGTAAGCTCTTTGCCACCCTTAAACTTCACAGAGGTGACCTGGTCTTCCTCCAGGAGACTCATTTTCTACATGATGCCCACCCTACCCTACAATGTAAACCGTACCCTGACGTGTTTCATGCCTGTGACCATTTGGCTAAAAAGCGGGGAGTTGCGATCCTATTTTGCCAGCCATCTCACCTTTGAACTCCTCGACTCCCATGGGGACAGGGAAAGCCGGTTCCTTGTGTTGGTGGGGAAACTTAATCACAAATTGTGCACCTTAGAACATCTATGCCCCTAACCAGGGACAGGAGCGGTTCTTTGCGAAACTAGACACGCTCCTCACTCAAGTCCGGCAGGGCGACCTCATACTAGCTGGAGATTTTAACGCTGTGTTAAATCCGAACATAGACCGCTCTCCCTCTCTCTCCTCTGCTTCCCTGTCGGACTCTCTCCGCTCTAGATCCCTCCTCCGTCTCATGCGATCCCAGCTTCTCTACGACTCCTGGAGGATCAAAGATCCCGCAGCACGTGACTACACCTTCTACTCCGCTCCTCATAACTCTTACTCCCGCATCGATATGATCATGCTCAGCCACGAACTTGCCTTGAACCTCCGGGCTGCCCATGTTCACCTACTGATATGGTCTGACCATGCTCCTATCTCCTGCGATCTCTCTCGGGTCTTCTCTCTCGCCCCCGCCCCATGACTTGGCGCCTCAACGACTCCCTCCTTCACAACCCGGAGACACGCTCCCACCTTCGGGATAAGCTTTCTGACTATTTTACCCTGAACGATTCCCCCGACACTTCCAGGTCCACTCTTTTGCTGGCACACAAGGCGGTCCTCCAGGGGCACATCATCAGCCTAGCTTCACGGGCCAAGAAACAATCCCTCACCCAGCTTAATAGACTTTCTATCAGACTCCATTTACTCGAGACCAAGCATAAGGCGTCCTCCGACCAGAACATCTTGTCCGAACTCCGTACTGTTAAGGCGGAACTTGATCTTCTTCTCTCCAGACGGGTGGCTAAACGTCTTAAATGGCTTCGCCAGTCTTTTTATGAGAAGGGGGATAAGGCGGACAAGATTCTGGCGGCACGACTCCGCTCTGCTAGGGCCAAAACTAATATTATTTCCATTAGAGACCCTCTTAATCGGTTAGTCTATGACCCTACCGCCATTAGGGCGGCGTTTCAATCCTATTACAATAATTTATATAATCTCCCACACACCCCCGCCAGGTCCCTCCTCCCAGCCCCACTCTGACTTGATCTCTCACTTTCTCTCGGCCTCCAACCTGCCTAAATTGCCCCGAGACGCCATGGACCATCTTAACAGGGAGATCTCGGTGGAAGAAATTACCCAGACCATTCTCTCACAAAAGATTGGTAAATCTCCTGGCCCGGATGGGTTTACAGCTCTTTACTACAAACAATTCTCCGATCTCCTCTCCCCCCACCTTCAATCCCTGTTTAATAAGATCATCCATGGCGACCCCCTTCCATCCGAGATGTTGGAGGCTAGAATTGTGGTGATCCCTAAAGAAGGCAAGGACGCCCTCAACTGCGCTAGCTACCGCCCTATATCTCTCCTGAACCTGGACCTTAACATTTTTGCTAAGATTCTAGCTAACTGCCTCAACCCGTATCTCCCTTCCCTTGTCCACTACGACCAAGTGGGGTTTATCCCGGGCCGCCAGGCGAGAGACAACACCAGACGCGCTATGGATCTTATACATATCTTGAACTCCAGGGGATCCCCCACTATCATACTCTCCTTGGATGCTGAAAAAGCTTTCGACCGGATCTCCTGGAGTTTCTTAAGAGCCGCCCTGGAGGCCTTCGGCTTGTCTGGTGCCTTCCTCTCTGGTGTCCTGGCGCTATACTCCTCCCCCTCTGCCACAGTCCTAATTAATGGGGTCCCATCCGCCCCGGTCAATATATCGAATGGTACACGTCAGGGCTGCCCCCTGTCACCATTGATATTCGCCCTTGTCATCGAGCCTCTCGCCTCTCAAATTAGAGCTCACCAGGGTATACATAGTATACCAGTGGGTCGTACCGAGCCCAAAATTTCCCTCTTCGTCGATGACGTCCTATTTTCCTTAACCCAGCCCCTTATCTCGCTCCCGAACCTATTTTTAGTCCTCCATTCCTACAGTCTTGTATCAGGCTACAAGATCAATTATTCCAAGTCCGAGGCCATGCTACTTCACGCCCCCCCCCCCCCCCCCCCCCCCCGTGAGGCTGACTCCCTCCGTACCAATTTCAATTTTAGATGGCAGCCTACGAGGATCAAAAACCTAGGGATTTATTTGACTTCCCGCTACGACTCTCTCTTTAGAGAAAACTTCCCACCCCTCCTCACCAAAATGCTTGCTGATCTGACATCCTGGAGGAGTCTTTTTATTTCGTGGCTGGGCAGGATCATTGCGGTTAAAATGAACATAATCCCCAAATGGCTCTACCTTTTCCAGACCCTCCCTGTGGCAGTCCCGGCCTCCTTTCTCCGTACTATCCAGCGAGCACTCGTGCGCTTTATCTGGAACCACAGACCTCCCCGCATTGCTGCCAATACCCTAAAACGGCCGACCTCCGCAGGCAGCAGAGGTCTCCCGGATATTAAACTCTACTATCTGGCCTCTCATCTCTCCCATATTGTTGCCTCCTATGCCCCCCCCGGGGTCTGCTTCCTGGCTAGATATTGAAGCAGCCTATCTCAACCTATTGGACCTGTCTCCCCTGTGGGGTTTGCCCTCGACCTCCTGACCCCCAGCCTCCAAACTCCTCCCCACGATCAAATTTAATCTTAAAATTTGGGATTCCTATCCCTTGAAGATGGGCCTTACCACTACCCCCTCACCCTTGACCCTTATCTGGCAGAACCCTTTGTTTCCTCCTGGATACTCGGCTACGAGATTCCGTACATGGATAACGTTGGGTTTTAAATTCCCAACCGATTTTGCCGATCGGGGCCAATGGTTGTCTCTCCCTGACCTACAACAGAAGACCCCCTCGCACCCACTTAATCCCTTTCAATTCCTGCAAATCCGGAACTTCTTAGGCTCCCTGCCCTCCTCCGAACCCTCACGCCCCTGGAAAGTTTATGCGTACACTATCCCCTCTCCAAAGGCTCAATCTCTTCACTCTACTCCCTTTTACTGGATTCGTCCCTTCCTTCCTCCTGGCCTCACGAGCTCGCCTGGGAACGTGATCTCGGGCCCCCTCCGGAGGGTGGCGACTGGGAGGACATGAGACTGGGGATTGCTAAGTGCTCCATTGCTACCGCCTTCAAAGAGACGGCTTACAAAATCTACTACCGTTGGTACTATACCCCGGACAGGCTACATAAACTCTTTCCGTCTACTTTTCCTGCTTGTTGGAGGAATTGTGGATCTAGAGGCGACATGCTACATATATGGTGGACATGTCCGTCCATCATCCCCTTTTGGAACTTAGTCCACTCCATCGTTTCTCTCCTAAATTCCCCCGTACTGAGAGATCCCTGGATCTTTCTGCTGTGCTACCCCCCTCCGACACTTGATAAATTCTCCCGTAAACTGACTACACATATTTTAACCGCAGCTAAATCACTGAGAGCCCTCCACTGGAAAGACCCCTCCCCTCCCTCTCAGCCCTCAAAGCCAAAATTTGTCATATTGCATCTATGGAACAGATTACGTACTACCTTCATGACCGTGGTCATGTGTTTGAGCAGGTTTGGGCCCCCTGGCTCACAGCTGAACGTCAACCACCACCTTGCCTCTTACGTGGACCCATGGGCATCGCCGACTGACCTCTCTCTGCCTCCTTCTTATTCTTCACTTGCATTCTTTCTCTATCTTTTACCCTATACCCACTAGTCTCAGCAAATATACTGTGATTGGATTCCTCTGTCGTGGTCTTCTCTTTCCCCTACCCTCCTCCCCCCTCCTTCCCGTCCCCCCCAAATTGGATACTTAATTACTGCTATGTTATTTTTGTTTGCTTTTACGGCTTATTCTAAAATTGTGGCTTCCGTTGGACGTTGGTCCTTCTGACCACCAGTCCCCCCTCTCGATATCTGTTTATCTATTGTAATTTGCCACGCAAAATAAAGAATTTAATAAATATATATATATATATATATATATATATATATACCACAAATGGACTCCGGCACTCCAGTCCTCCCCCTCAGGGTGTATCCTGCTCCGGTGCCCTCCCCAGGGAAGCGCTCCCTGACATGTACCAACAATCAAAATCAGAGGCGGCACTCGGAGTCTTTAAAGGCAGTGAAAAAACTGTATTAGTGAGGTCAACTAATACAGTTTTTTCACTGCCTTTAAAGACTCCGAGTGCCGCCTCTGATTTTGATTGTTGGTACATGTCAGGGAGCGCTTCCCTGGGGAGGGCACCGGAGCAGGATACACCCTGAGGGGGAGGACTGGAGTGCCGGAGTCCATTTGTGGTATACTATTAGCCCTTGCACGCCATGCAGGCGTAAAGGACTACTCAGGGCACCCAGTAACTGTTTAACTGGTACATGACCACCCTGCTTCATCAGGTCTGATTTTATCAGCACGAGCACTTTATATACACGGATTTGTGCACAGCACTATTGCACCAGCACTATTGCACTTTGAAACGTGACAAGATGGCCATGGCTGCACAAGAAAGCGGAGACTTGACTTCATTCCTGCTCCACTGTGACACGTATGACACACTGAGCTTCTCGGACATAGAAGCAGAAAGAATTTTGCATAAGGAACCAGCGTTTACAGAGTCGGTCACACCCTCTGGGGAAGACATCCAGCGAGAATTGTTCCGGCTAAAAAATAAGAATTTACTTACCGATAATTCTATTTCTCATAGTCCGTAGTGGATGCTGGGGACTCCGAAAGGACCATGGGGAATAGCGGCTTAGCAGGAGACTGGGCACAAAGTAAAAGCTTTAGGACTAGCTGGTGTGCACTGGCTCCTCCCCCTATGACCCTCCTCCAAGCCTCAGTTAGGATACTGTGCCCAGATGAGCGTACACAATAAGGAAGGATTTTGAATCCCGGGTAAGACTCATACCAGCCACACCAATCACACCGTACAACTTGTGATCTGAACCCAGTTAACAGCATGATAACAGAAGGAGCCTCTGAAAAGATGGCTCACAACAACAATAACCCGATTTTTGTAACAATAACTATGTACAAGTACTGCAGACAATCCGCACTTGGGATGGGCGCCCAGCATCCACTACGGACTATGAGAAATAGAATTATCGGTAAGTAAATTCTTATTTTCTCTAACGTCCTAGTGGATGCTGGGGACTCCGAAAGGACCATGGGGATTATACCAAAGCTTCCAAACGGGCGGGAGAGTGCGGATGACTCTGCAGCACCGAATGAGAGAACTCCAGGTCCTCCTCAGCCAGGGTATCAAATTTGTAGAATTTAGCAAACGTGTTTGCCCCTGACCAAGTAGCAGCTCGGCAAAGTTGTAAAGCCGAGACCCCTCGGGCAGCCGCCCAAGATGAGCCCACTTTCCGTGTGGAATGGGCTTTTATAGATTTTGGCTGTGGCAGGCCTGCCACAGAATGTGCAAGCTGAATTGTACTACAAATCCAACGAGCAATCGTCTGCTTAGAAGCAGGAGCACCCAGCTTGTTGGGTGCATACAGGATAAACAGCGAGTCAGATTTTCTGACTCCAGCCGTCCTGGAAACATATATTTTCAGGGCCCTGACTACGTCCAGCAACTTGGAATCCTCCAAGTCCCTAGTAGCCGCAGGCACCCCAATAGGTTGGTTTAAGTGAAATGCTGAAACCACCTTAGGGAGAAATTGAGGACGAGTCCTCAATTCTGCCCTGTCCGTATGTGAGATATTTCAAGTCCACAGTGGTGAGTGGTTCAAACCAATGTGATTTTAGGAATCCCAACACTACATTGAGATCCCAAGGTGCCACTGGAGGCACAAAAGGAGGCTGTATATGCAGTACTCCCTTGACAAACGTCTGAACTTCAGGAACAGAAGCTAGTTCTTTTTGGAAGAATATCGACTGGGCCGAAATTTGAACCTTAATGGACCCTAATTTGAGGCCCATAGACAGTCCTGTTTGCAGGAAATGCAGGAATCGACCCAGTTGAAATTCCTCCGTAGGGCCCTTCCTGGCCTCGCACCACGCAACATATTTACGCCAAATACGGTGATAATGTTGTACGGTTACATCCTTCCTGGCTTTGATCAGGGTAGGGATGACTTCATGCGGAATGCCTTTTTCCTTCAGGATCCGGCGTTCAACCGCCATGCCGTCAAACGCAGCCGCGGTAAGTCTTGGAACAGACATGGTCCCTGCTGGAGCAGGTCCTGTCTTAGAGGTAGAGGCCACGGGTCTTCCGTGAGCATCTCTTGAATTTCCGGGTACCAAGTCCTTCTTGGCCAATCCGGAGCCACGAGTATAGTCTTTACTCCTCTCCTTCTTATGATTCTCAGTACTTTTGGTATGAGAGGAAGAGGAGGGAACACATACACTGACCGGTACACCCACGGTGTTACCAGAGCGTCCACAGCTATTGCCTGAGGGTCCCTTGACCTGGAGCAATATCTGTCCAGTTTTTTGTTGAGGCGAGACGCCATCATGTCCACCTTTGGTTTTTCCCAACGGTTTACAATCATGTGGAAGACTTCTGGGTGAAGTCCCCACTCCCCCGGGTGAAGATCGTGTCTGCTGAGGAAGTCTGCTTCCCAGTTGTCCACTCCCGGAATGAACACTGCTGACAGTGCTATCACATGATTTTCCGCCCAGCGAAGAATCCGTCACTTCCGTCATTGCCCTCCTGCTTCTTGTGCCGCCCTGTCTGTTTACGTGGGCGACTGCCGTGATGTTGTCCGACTGGATCAATACTGGCTGACCCTGAAGCAGAGGCCTTGCCTGACTTAGGGCATTGTAAATGGCCCTTAGTTCCAGGATATTTATGTGAAGTGACGTTTCCATGCTTGACCACAAGCCCTGGAAATTTTTTTTTTTTTTTCCTGTGTGACTGCTCCCCAGCCTCTCAGGCTGGCATCCGTGGTCACCAGGACCCAATCCTGAATGCCGAATCTGCGGCCCTCTAGGAGATGAGCACTCTGTAACCACCACAGGAGAGACACCCTTGTCCTTGGAGACAGGGTTATCCGCTGATGCATTTGAAGATGCGATCCGGACCATTTGTCTAGCAGATCCAACTGAAAAGTTCTTGCGTGGAATCTGCCGAATGGAATCGCTTCGTAAGAAGCCACCATCTTTCCCAGGACCCTTGTGCACTGATGCACTGACACCTGGCCTGGTCTTAGGAGTTTCCTGACTAGGTCGGATAACTCCCTGGCTTTCTCTTCCGGGAGAAACACCTTTTTCTGTACTGTGTCCAGAATCATCCCTAGGAACAGCAGACGTGTCGTCGGAATCAGCTGCGATTTTGGAATATTTAGAATCCATCCGTGCTGTCGTAGTACTATTTGAGATAGTGCTACTCCGACCTCTAACTGTTCTCTGGACCGTGCCCTTATCAGGAGATCGTCCAAGTAAGGGATAATTAAGACGCCTTTTCTTCGAAGAAGAATCATCATTTCGGCCATTACCTTGGTAAAGACCCGGGGTGCCGTGGACAATCCAAACGGCAGCGTCTGAAACTGATAGTGACAGTTCTGTACCACAAACCTGAGGTACCCTTGGTGAGAAGGGCAAATTGGGACATGGAGGTAAGCATCCTTGATGTCCAAAGACACCATGTAGTCCCCTTCTTCCAGGTTCGCTATCACTGCTCTGAGTGACTCCATCTTGAACTTGAACCTTTTTATGTAAGTGTTCAAGGCTTTCAGATTTAAAATGGGTCTCACCGAGCCGTCCGGCTTCGGTGCCACAAACAGCGTGGAGTAATACCCCTTTCCCTGTTGTAGGAGGGGTACCTTGATTATCACTTGCTGGGAATACAGCTTGTGAATGGCTTCCAATACCGCCTCCCTGTCGGGGGTAGACGTTGGTAAAGCAGACTTCAGGAACCGGCGAGGAGGAGACGTCTCGAATTCCAATTTGTACCCCTGAGATACTACCTGCAGGATCCAGGGGTCCACTTGCGAGTGAGCCCACTGCGCGCTGAAATTCTTGAGACGGGCCCCCACCGTGCCTGAGTCCGCTTGTAAGGCCCCAGCGTCATGCTGAGGACTTGGCAGAAGCGGGGGAGGGCTTCTGGTCGTGGGAAGAAGCTGTCTGTTGCAGTCTTTTTCCCCTTCCTCTGCCCCGGGGCAGATATGAGTGGCCTTTTGCCCGCTTGCCCTTATGGGGACGAAAGGACTGAGCCTGAAAAGGCGGTATCTTTTTCTGCTGCGAGGTGACTTGGGGTAAAAAGGTGGATTTCCCAGCCGTTGCCGTGGCCACCAGGTCCGATAGACCGCCCCCAAATAACTCCTCCCCTTTATACGGCAATACTTCCATATGCCGTTTGGAATCCGCATCCCCTGACCACTGTCGCGTCCATAATCCTCTTCTGGCAGAAATGGACATCGCACTTACTCTTGATGCCAGAGTGCAAATGTCTCTCTGTGCATCTCGCATATATAGGAATGCATCCTTTAAATGCTCTATAGTCAATAATATATTGTCCCTGTCCAGGGTATCAATATTTTCAGTCAGGGAATCCGACCAAGCCACCCCAACACTGCACATCCAGGCTGAGGCGATTGCTGGTCGCAGTATAACACCAGTATGTGTGTATATACTTTTAAGGATATTTTCCAGCCTCCTATCTGCTGGCTCCTTAAGGGCGGCCGTTTCTGGAGACGGTAACGCCACTTGTTTTGATAAGCGTGTGAGCGCCTTATCCACCCTAGGGGGTGTTTCCCAACGAGCCCTAACCTCTGGTGGGAAGGGATATAGTGCCAATAATTTTTTAGAAATTAGCAGTTTTTTGTCGGGGGTAACCCACGCTTCATCACACACTTCATTCAATTCATCTGATTCAGGAAAAACTACGGGTAGTTTTTTCACACCCCACATAATACCCCTTTTTGTGGTACTTGCAGTATCAGAGATGTGCAAAACCTCCTTCATTGCCGTGATCATGTAACGTGTGGCCCTACTGGAAAATACGTTTGTTTCTTCACCGTCGACACTGGAGTCAGTGTCTGTGTCCGTGTCGACCCACTGAGGTAACGGGCGTTTAATAGCCCCTGACGGTGTTTGAGATGCCTGGACAGGCACTAACTGAGCTGCCGGCTGTCTCATGTCGTCAACAGTTTTCTGTAACGTGCCGACACTGTCACGTAATTCCTTAATTACGGCCATCCATTCAGGTGTCGACTCCCTAGGGGGTGACATCACCATTATAGGCAATTGCTCCGCCTCCACATCATTTTCCTCCTCATACATGTCGACACACACGTACCGACACCCAGCACACACACAGGGAATGCTCTGATAGAGGACAGGACCCACTTAGCCCCTTGGGGAGACAGAGGGAGAGTTTGCCAGCACACACCAGAGCGCTATATATGTATAGGGACAACCTTACAATAAGTGTCTATCCCTTATAGCTGCTTATATCTGTTATTTTGCCAAATAAGTGCCCCCCTCTCTTTTTTACCCTGTTTCTGTAGTTGCAGGATGCAGGGGAGATTCTGGGAGCCTTCCTACCAGCGGAGCTGTGTGGGAAAAATGGCGCTGTGTGCTGAGGAGATAGGCCCCGCCCCCTTCACGGCGGGCTCTTCTCCCGCTTTTTTCTGGAAAACTGGCAGGGGTTAAATACATCCATATAGCCCAGGAGCTATATGTGATGTATTTTTTGCCAAATAAGGTAAATTCATTGCTTCCCAGGGCGCCCCCCCCCAGCGTCCTGCACCCTCAGTGACCGAAGTGTGCTGAGAGCAATGGTGCACAGCTGCAGTGCTGTGCGCTACCTTATGAAGACAGGAAAGTCTTCTGCCGCCGATTTATGGACCTCTTCTTGCTTCAGCATCTGTAAGGGGGCCGGCGGCGCGGCTCCGGGACCCATCCATGGCTGGGCCTGTGATCGTCCCTCTGGAGCTAATGTCCAGTAGCCTAAGAAGCCCAATCCACTCTGCACGCAGGTGAGTTCGCTTCTTCTCCCCTTAGTCCCTCGATGCAGTGAGCCTGTTGCCAGCAGGTCTCACTGAAAATAAAAAACCTATTTAAACTTTTACTCTAAGCAGCTCAGGAGAGCCACCTAGATTGCACCCTTCTCGTTCGGGCACAAAATCTTAACTGAGGCTTGGAGGAGGGTCATAGGGGGAGGAGCCAGTGCACACCAGCTAGTCCTAAAGCTTTTACTTTGTGCCCAGTCTCCTGCGGAGCCGCTATTCCCCATGGTCCTTTCGGAGTCCCCAGCATCCACTAGGACGTTAGAGAAAAACGTGAATTGGATTACCTCTACCACAGCAGGACGTTGTCTGATTACTATAGAGCGAAACAGCTACCGAGGGGCTTTAGAGTCCACAATATTCCTACCATCGGACGATACAGCATGGAATTTTGTAAGAAATGGATTGCTGTACTAAACAAATGTTCCATGGACTTGGTACTCCTAGTGATAGAGGAATCCACTAAAGAGCTGGAGCGAACCAGAGAGAATATAGGCAAATTTGAACTTGAACACGCTACAGTCTTATCCCTGGAACAATCCAAAACCTGGATGATAAAACTTAATGAGCAAGTGGAACAGTACAAATATAACCTCTTGAAATTCAAGAAAGAGAAACTGAGAAAAGTTCAGATGGATTACACGCAGCACCGGGTATACACCTGGTTAGGCAATACTAAAGCGGAGAACATCAGGAGGAGGCCCACCCGTAACCCGAGATTTAGAAGTGGAGGCAGGCAAGGCTACACCTCAGCCAGTGATTCGGAGGAAGCGAACACATCCTCAGCCATTTCCTCAAACGAGAGGACCCCTTTAGGGGTAAAGACCCGAGCGGAGGCGGCGGCTCGGGGAGGAAAAGGAGGCAAACGCGGCGGGGAGGACAAAGCCAAAGACAAAACAAAAACCACCAAGGGGAAGACACGCTAATTTTTAATCTGTCTACAACCCCCCTCACACCCGCTGAGGTGAGTGTACTTAATAAAGGGTTGTCCTATGTCCCCACAAATTTTGGGGATGATTTTGGATGGACGGTGGAGACATACAAGTTACATCGCACTTTAAAGATCAAGGAACATTTTAGTAAAATACCCCCCAGTAAAGATAAGGTAACATTACCAGCAAGAATCCAGAGCTTGGGGCCTAAGTCACGGTTCGACCCTGTCTCCCAAAACTCCTCCCTAAAAACTTTTCACAGGATGCTGGAAACAGCAGGAAGGGACACCATTCCTCAGAAACATCATAATCTTCTAAAAGAGGAACGTACTGCTTTGAAAGAACTAAGTAGTCGTAAAGACATCGTTATCCGCAATGCGGACAAGGGAGGGGCCGTAGTTGTGCAGGATATTACAGATTATAAGACAGAATGTCTTCGCCTACTGAATGACCGGGACACTTACTGCAGACTGAGTTCGGATCCATCTCAGGAATACAGAACACAGTTAGGGATATTGATTCAGGAAGCGCAGGATGAGGGTGTGATAACAGCAGATGTTGGCAGGAAGCTGTGCCCAGAACATCCAGTAACGCCCATATTTTATACCATCCCTAAGATACACAAAAACGCACAGAGGCCTCCGGGAAGACCGATTATATCGGCCCGGGGGTCTCTGTGCGAGCCAGCAGCAGTGTACCTGGATACCTACCTGCAGCCCTGTATCCAGAATACGGTCTCCCATTTAAAAGATTCTAGTATGCTACTCAGAAAGTTTTTGTCTATTAAGGGGGTACCAACAGACGTGATACTGGCCACCTTAGACGTCACAAGCCTCTACACGTGCATACCTCATGCACAGGGTCTACAGGCTGTGAGACAGCTGATAACAGGCAATAGACATTATGAAGGACCAGATGTAGATTTTTTTTATCTCGCTGTTAGAATTTACGCTAACCCACAATTTTTTTTTATCTTTGACGGGGTATATTATAGACAGCTAACGGGGTGTGCCATGGGGTCATCTGTGGCACCCTCGTTCGCAAACTCCTACATGTGGGAAGTAGAGAGGGAGCTCTTCTTTGCAGATAAAGGGGTGTCGGATTGCCTGTTCATTTATTATAGGTACATAGACGACCTATTGCTGTTTTGGGAGGGCACAGAGCAGGCATTAAATAAATTGGTAGTGACACACAATGCCACAACCAGCCCTATTAAGTTCACCGTAACAAGCAACAGGACAGAGATCTGTTTCTTGGACATTCACATCAAAAATCCAAGATAATCAGATCATTACGAGTCTGTACAAGAAACCGACCGACCGAAACACCATGCTAAGGCATGATAGTTTTCACCCTCCAACGACAATTAAGGGGCTCCCCTACTCCCAATTCGTACGGGTCTGCAGAGTGAATAGTGACAAGAAACAGAGGATAGCCCAATTGGACGAAATGGAGCAGAGATTTCTCCAAAGGGGATATCCCAAAAAATTATTACAGGCAGCCAGGGTAAAAGCCATGGACAAAAAGAGAGAAGAGCTACTGCAACCAGCTGCAGCAAGGGATATGACAAAGGTCATTCCATGGGTTAACGAATTCTCCACTAGGAGTGCTGTCGTTAAAAAGAAAGTGCGGAAGTTTTGGCCCATTGTCACTTCTGACCCAGATTTAAAAATCTTCAAAGATAAAAGACTGATGCCAAGCCATAAAAGAGGCAAAAGCATCAGAGATTTTGTGGTAAAGACGGACATGTCCAAATTAAAAGCACCCCCGGCAAAGAACTTTTTATCACGGAAGAATGGTTGCTACAAGTGCACAGGGTGCACCACGTGCTCTCATATGTCACCCGGAGACAATATTGTCCATCCATATACAGGGAAGAAATTCCCCATCAGGTGGCCGTTAACTTGCAGCACCAAATTCGTGGTTTATGCCATCATGTGCCCGTGCGGGCACTATTACATTGGCAAAACTGAGTGCCAGTTCAAAACTAGAATGGCACAGCACAGGCAGGCAATATGCAATGCACTGGCCACTGGCAGCGGAGATCAGCCTGTGGCCAGGCATTTTTTGGAAAACAGACATGGCATGGCAACATTCAAACACAGGATCATTGATCATGTGCCAATGTTGCCTAGAGGTGGTAACCGAGGACAACAGTTATTACGACTAGAGTCCAGGTGGATCCACAGGTTAAACACCTTGAAACCGGGTGGGCTGAACGACAGTCTAGGCCTAATTAATTTCCTGTGAGACTAGTAACAGATATAATGCAACAGAAGCAACTGTCAGCAAATATGCCCCCAGAAAAAATGATCTGGGGATACATATAAAAAGGGTTTCACATTAGGAGAGAGGGAATGATAAAAGGAGAACAGGCCCAAGCTGATTTGAATTTCCAACAAGCAGCCAAACATCTGGATCACTAGATTTTAATATATGGAATAGGGGTGTGATTTTATTGTGCACAAATGAATATAACACCCATCCCGACAGCTACTTAATAATAATTATTTAGTTGGAGCATGGGTCTTATTACATTAAAAGTTGATGCACAGTTGGTATTAAAAGGGTTAAGGTGAACACATAGACAGGTTTATGATAAAAGGATTTTTTACTAATTGTATTTATGGCACTCATTTTTACGGAGTGTAGCGGTGTAGTTTAGCACCAGGTATTATTGGTTTTAGATATGTATTTTAAATATGTTGTTGATAAGGATATTATATGAAGGGTTAAGTGTTCACTCTTTCTCCTTCCCCTCTAGCGTCGCCATGGTCACGCGGCCCACAATGATACGTCACTTCCGGTATAGACGAAGCATGCTGAACATGGAACAGGAAGTGCGGCAGCGTGTCTGCGGTGGACGCTGGCGGGGACATCAGAAAGAGGAGGGGGGTAAGTGTGTATTTATTGCTCACCATTGTCACTGTGTGTTTGTCCTGAAGACGGGGAGGTGGTCCCCGAAACGTTGACCTCACTAATACAGTTTTTTCACTGCCTTTAAAGACTCCGAGTGCCGCCTCTGATTTTGATTGTTGGTATATATATATATATATATATATATATATATATAGGTAATATGATGGGATATTAATAAATACTCACCTCTATACATTAGATTACAGATTGCTTTGTTTTATATCAATAAATATTTGGCTTTTAGCATTGTGCACACACTTACTGGGAGCTTATTCAAAGAATCATCAAGACCTTTATGCTCATTGGGTCTATTTATATGTGTGCAGGGCCTTCCTACCTTTATGTCTGTCTGTTTTTACCCAGTTTTGTTCAATTACTGTGCAATGGAAAATGCTGCGCTATATAAGAAACGGTTCATAAATAATACATAAATAAATAATAATAAATGTGTGTAGCTGTATAAATGGCCCATTTACCCTCACCAGAGTATAAAGAAACCTTTATTAATAAAAGAAAATAATAATAATAAGCTCATAGGTTATTAACTATGCAACTAACCTGAAATAAATACTAGTGAAGGAACCACTTATTTTGCTACATACAGTGTAGTTCTACACTATCAGGAACAGAAAGACACTAATACAGAGCCTAAGGTAACCTTCCTCAGGACACCAGCTACAGCGCACTGAGCAACAGTTGGAATGCTGTAGTATGGATAGACTTCAGGTGTCAAGTGTTGAATTACCTGGGGAATTCCTATTGCTACTTATGTGTATAAACACACGCGTAGTATTGCTGACACCTACATCTTTCATTCTGCTCTGCTGACCTAATTCTGAAAGGATGACATGTTCATCTTACCAGCTGCTTCGTGATTTTCTTCCCTACTTACTGCTGTGACAGTACAACAAGCTGGAAGGTAGATATTTCCCTGCAGGGATTGGCAGCTGAAATGGGAGGAGTTACACAACATACAGCACACCAGACATGATAAAGCAAAATATACATTCCTAAATATTGTATCTTACCATTCTAACAACATGGCAGCAGTTCAGAGACTGCATTGTGGTCATAACCACAAGGAGAACAATCTGCAAAAAAACACAATACATATATAATTACAGAAAATCAATAAATGACATATCTAACAGTGAAATACATGAATGTGTTTTGAAGATATTAAAAAGGTTATTGAGCAGGATACTGTCATTAGAGAATAATGTCAACTATAGTCATTTCCATATTGCTCAGTATGTGTGGGTATAATATTGCAGAGAGATGAGAGTTCTCTGTATGCCATTTCTCCAGAGCTTAGCATCTGAGAGCAGTGCACCCCCTATTGCATGTCCTTGCATAGCCTGCTCTATTAATAGCTGCCTTCACAACTTTGAAATACACCCAGTGATTCATAGACGGAATGAGACAAAGGCATATACTGTACCCCCCAACCAGTGCAGACATGCGCCCCGGAACATCCCCAGACATACTGTACCTTTGTACTGTCACAGACAGCGCAGCGGAACAATAGCCCAAATCTCACTCAGTTACTGACACTGGGGGTTATTTTTAGAAACGCCAGTCTGCATAACCTTTCTAGGTGCAGCATGAACCAAAGCCGGCCAATTCATTGTGCCAGGGCATCACTGAAAATGCTGATGGCCACAGCTTCAACTTATTCTGGAACCATTCAAATGACAAAATCACCAGACTTTAAAAAAAAATACTTTTATGTCTCTAAACTCTAAATTAGAACATGCTATATTTTTTTTGTTTGTTAGGTATTGAGGTATTATGTCTTATACACGCTCCTATAATATACATTCCAGATGCAGATACACACACAATTATATATATATATATATATATATATATATATATATATATAGAGAGAGAGAGAGAGAGAGAGAGAGAGAGAGAGAGAGAGAGAGAGAGAGAGATATTCTATCTAGATATATATATATATATATATATATATATAAAATATAAAAGCCTCGTTGCCTGGAGCCCGAAGTGCAGCTGCTCAGCCAATGCAGGTTTAGCCGGGGATGATGTCATGCTGCAACTAGTAGCAGGCACTCAAGCCATTTTCCCTGGCTGCTCCTGCACAAAAGCTGACAATGCTGCAGCAAGGAGCCGGGCACAGGAGCAGGGAAGGCAATGCATACACACCGACAGACAGACAGACAGAAGGATATGAGGGCATACTTACAGGCGGCCGCCCTGCTCCCACTCTCTCCTTACTTCTACATAGTTAGCACACAGCTGATTGTAAAGGGGGCATTGTGCTGTGAGGGGATCTCTCCTGGAGAGTAGTGCTAGTACTTCTAGGAAGAAGTGCAGCCCTGTGAGGGGAAGGGAGGTAAGGAGGTATTGTGTCTGCCTCTCCTCTCTGCAAGGCAAGGCTTCACCTATGATGAATATTCGGAATTAATGAGCTGATTTTCATGGTCCCTGGCCGGATTCCCACAGAGCCTCCGCTTTTGCTACTGCAGAGCCAGACTGCTTAGTCTGCAATAATCTGCAACTCAAAGTCCCCCCAGTGTCTGGCAGCCAGAGCCTCCCAGCCAATCCCGGGTACAGCCGCCGCCTGCAGCCCAGCCCTTCCCAGGGCGCAGCTCCTCCTTTGCATCCCCTCCTCTTTGCTGCGGGTGGGGTGCACAGAAGCCCCCCCAGTACCAGTGCATAGCTCAGTCCTCGCATGATCCCTGCTGCTCCCACTTTGCAGCCGGAGACCGGCCTCTCCAGTCAGTGCACATGAGGTGATTGGCGCCTTGCACCATCACTTACTATTAGGAGGCAGAACCCCGCATCCCCTAACTACAAATACAAGCAGAGGAGATTGGTTGAGATCCTAGCCATGAACCCTGGCCAAGCTGCTGCACAGACGTGGCTGACTGCCAGCCTTGGAGGAGGAGGAAGAAGAGGGGGGGGCGCGCACACTGTAATATCAGACCTGCAGCAGAGGTCGTTTCAGGCAACCAGGACAGAGACGTGCCGCTGCCTCCTTCCCTTATTTGTGCATGTCTGTCGTGAGGAGGAAAATGGTGCACTGGCTGGCTATGGCTGCCTTGTCACAGCAGCCTATGCCCTCACACTGCTTATACCATTTCATTAATTCAATCAAATGGCAGTGCAGCTGTAAAAGATGTATTCTTAACAATGGCTGAACCTGGGACTCTCTTTGTGCATTTATAAGTCAAACTATAAATTGCATTTCATCATAGTTTCTCATGCTTTAGGGAGAAATACTGTATATGGCCATGTCACATGTCAGTGGGGCGAGTAATGCTGCAGTTACATGCATGTTAGGTATTGTGGTGTCATACATTAATTTTTTATACAGTATATTGTATTATCGCTGAATCCACAATAGCTTTATATGTGCTAAATAAACCTTTACAGACCCATGCTATACAGCTAGCTACTTATTTCCTTACATTAGCACTGACACATCTGGTGTTATTACATGTCACTGATCTGAAAGCTACTGTAACTGTTTTTAGCGGTATATCTATACATATGATCAAGTAACACGTCCCAGAGAGTCTTCCTGACAACCTAGAGACATAAGTCTGCATGCACATTTAATGGACTGCAGAACCGTGCAATTGAAATGCAGCGTTATTTCTGCTGAAATTAATATGGTGTAAGTAATGTCTTTATTTGTATAGCAGATGTGTTTATTATAATAATAATCATAATGGATTATCTATAGATCAGGTGCAGACCAGCATTATGGTGCAGTGATGCATAGTTGTGGGTGACATGTCTTAGAGTAAGGGTCAGCAACGTATTCAATCGGGGGTTGTAATATTTTTCACCATCACGGGTAGGCAAGTGGTTTTTCATAGAGCAGGGGTACTGTAGGCAAACACTGTCAACCCGTGTTCTAAGACATGTCACCCACAAATATGCATCTGTGAAGTAAGGTAAGAACAACTTCACATTATCCATTTCTGGAAATAATCCAATCTGAGTAATATAGAAAACATATCTCAGGCAGTACGGATGGTGTAATGGTTAGCATTACTGCCTCACAGCACTGAGGTCATGGGCTCGATTCCCACCATGGTCCTAACTGTGCAGAGTTTGTATAGTCTCCCCGTACTTGCGTGGGTTTCCTCCGGGTACTCCGGTTTCCTCCCACAAACCTAAAATATACTGGTAGGTTAATTGGCTCCCAACAAAAAAATTAATCCTAGTGTGAATGTGTCTGCACGTACATGTGATAGGGCAGGGGTGGCCAACCAGTCAGAGACAAAGAGCCAAGAAATCTGGTTAGGTACATCAAAGAGCCGACTGCGAGCCGAAGGTGCACTTGCAAAAATGGGGTGTAACCTTGTGCCTGCTAGGCCACGCTCCGGTATAAAATACATTGAAAAAGCCAGATCTAACATAAAATACAATGAAAAAGGCACTTCTACATCAAATAATTTAAAAAGCCAGATCCGCAGAAAATATATTTTCTCTAACGTCCTAGTGGATGCTGGGGACTCCGAAAGGACCATGGGGGAAAGCGGCTCCGCAGGAGACTGGGCACAAAGTAAAAGCTTTAGGACTAGCTGGTGTGCACTGGCTCCTCCCCCTATGACCCTCCTCCAAGCCTCAGTTAGATTTTGTGCCCGAACGAGAAGGGTGCAATCTAGGTGGCTCTCCTGAGCTGCTTAGAGTAAAAGTTTAAATAGGTTTTTTATTTTCAGTGAGACCTGCTGGCAACAGGCTCACTGCATCGAGGGACTTAGGGGAGAGAAACGAACTCACCTGCGTGCAGAGTGGATTGGGTTTCTTAGGCTACTGGACATTAGCTCCAGAGGGACGATCACAGGCCCAGCCATGGATGGGTCCCGGAGCCGCGCCGCCGGCCCCCTTACAGATGCTGAAGCAAGAAGAGGTCCATAAATCGGCGGCAGAAGACTTTCCTGTCTTCATAAGGTAGCGCACAGCACTGCAGCTGTGCGCCATTGCTCTCAGCACACTTCACACTCCGGTCACTGAGGGTGCAGGACGCTGGGGGGGGGGCGTCCTGGGAAGCAATGAATTTACCTTAGTTGGCGAAAAATACATCACATATAGCTCCTGGGCTATATGGATGTATTTAACCCCTGCCAGTTTTCCAGTAAAAAGCGGGAGAAGAGCCCGCTGTGAAGGGGGCGGGGCCTATCTCCTCAGCACACAGCGCCATTTTTCCCACACAGCTCCGCTGGTAGGAAGGCTCCCAGAATCTCCCCTGCATCCTGCAACTACAGAAACAGGGTAAAAAAGAGAGGGGGGCACTTATTTGGCAAAATAACAGATATAAGCAGCTATAAGGGATAGACACTTATTGTAAGGTTGTCCCTATACATATATAGCGCTCTGGTGTGTGCTGGCAAACTCTCCCTCTGTCTCCCCAAGGGGCTAAGTGGGTCCTGTCCTCTATCAGAGCATTCCCTGTGTGTGTGCTGGGTGTCGGTACGTGTGTGTCGACATGTATGAGGAGGAAAATGATGTGGAGGCGGAGCAGAGTGTCTGTAACAGTGAGGGGGTCGACACCTGAGTGGATGTACTGTTGAAAATTACGTGACAGTGTCAGCTCTATATAAAAAAACAGTGGTTGACATGAGACAGCTGGCTACTCAGCTTGTGCCTGTCCAGACGTCTCATAGGCCGTCAGGCAGATGGCAGATACAGACGCCGACACGGATACTGACTCCTGTGTCGACGGTGAAGAGACAACCGTGATTTCCAGTAGGGCCACACGTTACATGATTGAGACAATGGAAAATGTTTTATACATTTCTGATAATACGAGTACCACCAAAAAAGGGGTATTATGTTCGGTGAGGGAAAAACTACCTGTAGTTTTCCTGAATCTGAGAAATAAAATGTGTGATGATGCGTGGGTTTCCCCCCGATAACAATTAATAATTTCTTAAAAAGTATTGGCTGCATACCCTTTCCCGCCAGAGGTTAGGATGCATTGGGAAACACCCCCTAGGGGGGATAAGGCGCTCACACGCTTGTAAGAACAAGGGCTCTACCCTCTCATGAGATGGCCGCCCTTAAGGATCCTGCTGATAGAAAGCAGGAGGGTATCCAAAAAAAGGTATTTACACACATACTGGTGTTATACTGCGACCAGCTATCGCCTCAGCCTGGAGGTGCAGTGCTGGGTTGGCATGGTCGGATTCCCTGACTGGAAATATTGATATCCTAGATAAGGATAGTATATTATTGCCTATAGAGCATTTAAAAGATGCATTTCTATATATGCATGATGCACAGCGGAATAATTGCCGACTGGCATCAAGTATAAGTGCGTTGTCCAATTCTACCAGTAAAATGGTCAGGTGATGCGGATTCCAAACGCCATTTGGAAGTATTGCCTTTGAAAGGGGACATTTGGGGTCGGTCTTTTAGACCTGGTGGCCACGGCAACAGCTGGGAAATCCACGTTTGTACCCCAGGTCGCCTCTCAAAATAAGACGCCGTATTATCAGGCGCAGTCCTTTGTTGGCAAGCGGACAAAAGGTTCCTCTTTTCTGCTCGTGACAGAGGGAGAGGAAAAAGGCTGCAGAGATCAGCCAGTTCCCAGGAACAGAAACCCTTTCCAGCTCTGCCAAGCCCTCAGTATGACGCTAGGGCTTTACAAGCTCAGGCACGGTGGGGGCCCGTTCTCAATGAATTTCAGTGCGCAGTGGGCTCACTCGCAAGTAGACCCCTGGATCCTTCAGGTAATATCTCAGGGGTACATATTGGAATTCGAGACGTCTCCCCCTTGCCGTTTCCAAAAGTCGACTTTACCGACGTCTCCCTCTGACAGGGAGGCAGTTTTGGAAGCCATTCACAAGCTGTATTCCCAGCAGGTGATAATCAAGGTACCCCTCCTGCAACAGGGAACGGGGTATTATTCCACACTATTGTGGTACCGAAGCCAGTCGGCTCGGTGAGACCGATTCTAAAATCTAAAATCTTTGAACACTTACATACAGAGGTTCAAATTCAAGATTGAGTCACTCAGAGCAGTGATTGCGAACCTGGAAGAAGGGGACTACATGATGTCTCGGGACATCAAGGATGCTTACCTTCATGTCAAAATTTACCCTTCTCACCAAGGGTACCTCAGGTTTATGGTACAGAACTGTCACTATCAGTTCAGACGCTGCCGTAGGGATGGTCCACGGCACCCCGGGTCTTTACCAAGGTAATGGCCGAAATGATGATGTTCCTTCGAAGGAAGGGAATTTTAGTTATCCCTTACTTGGACGATTCCCTGATAAGGGTAAGATCCAGGGAACAGTTGGAGGTCGGTGTAGCACTATCTCAGATAGTGTTGCGGCAGCACGATTGGATTCTCAATATTCCAAAATCACAGCTGGTTCCGTCGACGTGTCTTCTGTTCCTAGGGATGATCCTGGACACAGTCCAGAAAAAGGTGTTTCTCCCGGAGGAGAAAGCCAGGGAGTTATCCGAGCTAGTCAGGAACCTCCTCAAACCGAGCCAAGTCTCAGTGCATCAATGCACAAGGGTTCTGGGTAAAATGGGGGCTTCCTACGAAGCAATCCCATTCGGCAGATTCCACGCAAGAACTTTCCAGTGGGACCTGCTGGACAAATGGTCCGGGTCGCATCTTCAGATGCATCAGCGGATAACCCTGTCACCAAGGACAAGGGTGTCCCTCCTGTGGTGGTTGCAGAGTGCTCATCTTCTAGAGGGCCGCAGATTCGGCATTCAGGACTGGGTCCTGGTAACCACGGATGCCAGCCTGCGAGGCTGGGGAGCAGTCACACAGGGAAGGAATATCCAGGACTTATGGTCAAGCCTGGAGACATCACTTCACATAAATATCCTGAAGCTAAGGGACATTTACAATGCTCTAAGCTTAGCAAGACCTTTGCTTCAAGGACAGCCGGTGTTGATCCAGTCGGACAACATCACGGCAGTCACCCACGTAAACAGACAGGGTGGCACAAGAAGCAGAAGGGCAATGACAGAAGCTGCAAGGATTCTTCGCTGGGCGGAAAATCATGGGATAGCACTGTCAGCAGTATTCATTCCGGGAGTGGACAACTGGGAAGCAGACTTCCTCAGCACGACCTCCACCCGGGGAGAGTGGGGACTTCACCCAGAAGTCTTCCACAGGATTATAAACCGTTGGGAAAAACTCGACAGGTATTGCGCCAGGTCCAGGGACCCTCAGGCAATAGCTGTAGACGCTCTGGTAACACCGTGGGTGTACCAGTCAGGGTATGTGTTTCCTCCTCTGCCTCTCATACCCAAGGTACTGAGATTGATAAGATGGTGAGGAGTAAGCACTATATTCGTGGCTCCGGATTGGCCAAGAAGGACTTGGTAACCGGAACTTCAAGAGATGCTCACGGAGGATCCGTGGCCTCTACCTCTAAGAAGGGACCTGCTCCAGCAAGGACCCTGTCTGTTCCAAGACTTACCGCGGCTGCGTTTGACGGCATGGCGGTTGAACGCCGGATCCTGAAGGAAAAAGGGCATTCCGGATGAAGTCATCCCTATCCTGATCAAAGCCAGGAAGGATGTAACCGCAAAAACATTATCACCGCAATTGGCGAAAATATGTTGCGTGGTGCGAGGCCAGTAAGGCCCGACGGTGGAAATTCGACTGGGTCGATTCCTACATTTCCTACAAACAGGAGTGTCTATGGGCCTGAAATTGGGGTCCATTAAGGTTCAAATTTCGGCCCTGTCAATTTTCTTCCAAAAAGAACTAGCTTCAGTCCCTGAAGTTCAGACGTTTGTAAAAGGGGTACTGCATATACAGCCTCCTTTTGTGCCTCCAGTGGCACTTGGGATCTCAATGTAGTTTTTTTTTTTTGGATTCCAAAAGTCACATTGGTTTGAACCACTTAAATCTGTGGAGTTAAAATATCTCACATGGAAAGTGGTCATGCTGTTGGCCCTGGCCTGGGCCAGGCGCGTGTCAGAATTGGCGGCTTTATCCTGTAAAAGCCCTTATCTGATTTTCCATTCGGACAGGGCGGAATTGAGGACTCGTCCTCAATTTCTCCCTAAGGTGTTTTCGGCATTTCACTTAAACCAACCTATTGTGGTGCCTGCGGCTACTAGGGACTTGGAGGATTCCAAGTTGCTGGACGTAGTCAGGGCCCTGAAAATATATGTTTCCAGGACGGCTGGAGTCAGAAAATCTGACTCGCTGTTTATCCTGTATGCACCCAACAAGCTGGGTGCTCCTGCTTCTAAGCAGACGATTGCTCGTTGGATTTGTAGTACAATTCAGCTTGCACATTCTGTGGCAGGCCTGCCACAGCCAAAATCTGTAAAAGCCCATTCCACACGGAAAGTGGGCTCATCTTGGGCGGCTGCCCGAGGGGTCTCGGCTTTACAACTTTGCCGAGCAGCTACTTGGTCAGGGGCAAACACGTTTGCTAAATTCTACAAATTTGATACCCTGGCTGAGGAGGACCTGGAGTTCTCTCATTCGGTGCTGCAGAGTCATCCGCACTCTCCCGCCCGTTTGGGAGCTTTGGTATAATCCCCATGGTCCTTTCGGAGTCCCCAGCATCCACTAGGACGTTAGAGAAAATAAGAATTTACTTACCGATAATTCTATTTCTCATAGTCCGTAGTGGATGCTGGGCGCCCATCCCAAGTGCGGATTGTCTGCATTACTTGTACATAGTTATTGTTACAAAAATCGGGTTATTGTTGTTGTGAGCCATCTTTTCAGAGGCTCCTTCTGTTATCATGCTGTTAACTGGGTTCAGATCACAAGTTGTACGGTGTGATTGGTGTGGCTGGTAATGAGTCTTACCCGGGATTCAAAATCCTTCCTTATTGTGTACGCTCGTCCGGGCACAGTATCCTAACTGAGGCTTGGAGGAGGGTCATAGGGGGAGGAGCCAGTGCACACCAGCTAGTCCTAAAGCTTTTACTTTGTGCCCAGTCTCCTGCGGAGCCGCTTTCCCCCATGGTCCTTTCGGAGTCCCCAGCATCCACTACGGACTATGAGAAATAGAATTATCGGTAAGTAAATTCTTATTTAAAAGCCAGATTCACATACCACACTTCAGTTCCCCCATGTGTCACTCCAGCCAGCACCCGCCTGTGTCACTCCAGCCAGCTCCCCCATGTGTATTTGGCTCCCTCAGTTCTCAGTCTACGTAGTGCTGCTGCATATCTGGCTGGAGTGCAGCGGTTTACAGATCTCTTGTGGTCACGTGACTGAGTGTTGGGAGCCACATTTGAATAAAGAAAGAGCCGCATGTGGCTCAAGAGCCACGCGTTGGCCACCACTGTGATAGGGAATATAGATTGTAAACTGCACTGGGGCACGGACTGATGTAAATGGCTAATATTCTCTGTAAAAGCGCTGCAGAATATGTGTGCGCTGTATAAATAACTGGTAATAAATAAATATCTGCTATATAAATTAAGGAATTATTTTGGGTGCAGGTTGTTACTTACTCAAAAAATGCACCACCACTGCAACATATACCAACATGGGTACTAAAAATTTTAGTGACTGTTTTGAAAGTACTTTGCTCAGGTTAGGTTGATGATTTGTAATCTGGAGACAAAAACATTCTTAATGATTTTGCATCGGTATTAGATTGTGATCAGGAAAAACGAGGAGGTTGTGCATGAGAGGAGGGGCAGTGTGCATTGTAGGAGAGGGGACTGATGGGAATAACCTGTGTCAAAGTCGAAAAATATTCCAGTACACACATCACGTACTAACCACACACACATGCCCGCTGCGCGTGCACTTGTTCCGTCGTGCGTGCACATATCCGCAATTTGCGTATGGTCGCTCCCGCGGTCCTGCGCGTGGAATGGGTATTAACGGCGGAGTTTGTGAACGCATGGAGGGTTATCAAACATTACATATTTAATCCAAATAGTGCACATTGTACACATAGCCCACCTGCACCACATCAGAAAGAAATAGCTGTTTAAAATGGTTACAGAACAAAGGGATTCACCTTTGCAGGATAGGAGGGGACAGAACAAGGTTACAAGGTGGTGTTTGGTAATGAGCTGTAGGGTATTTTAAGGGAAACATTCTGTTGTTGGTTTGAGGAAGATCGCATGTTCCTGAGGATAGTTAGGTGCAGAAGCAGAATATAGGTTTAAACTGTATTTACTGTATATTATGTATGCGGCGGGAATCCAGAGGAGACCACCCACAAGAGCAGCTAAGAAAGACATCGCCCACCTATTCAAATCGACCTATGACCTCTCTTATACTGTAAAAGTGCATTCCTGTGTCCAATGGACAAAGGGATTACAGTATCCATTGTATTGTTTTTGGAAGTAGTGTATAAAAAGCCTGTTGCTGCCTGGCCGGTCAGAAGACTCTTAACGCTATCTACCTGATTAGCGGAGGACTGGAACAGGTTGCGCAAGCGAATATTCTCACGTATGTACATTGACTGTAGCCATTTACTCTGTTGTATTGTAGTGTATAAATTGTATTGTTATCCCCTTCCAGATATATACGCTGAGGTGTCGGAGCCCAGTGTTTTAACTACAAATCTGTGTTGTATCCTCTTTTCCCTGCTAGGGTTTAAAGCGTATTACATTACCTAACTGTATAAGGTTTAAGAGTGTATTGATAAGTTGTGTACGCGCTGCGGGTACTTTGTACCGTCAGCGCTGCATAAGGTTTAAGGTGTAACATCATTGCAGTGCTTTGCTGCATAAGGTTTAGAGTGTAATAATATCATTGCATTGCATTACTAATAAGGTTTAAAGTATATCAAGAGTGTATGCGCGCTGTGTGTACTTTGTACCCCCAGCGCGGCGTTTGTACGCTAAGTCCGTACAAGGTACGGGACTCTGTACGCAAATAGCGTACAGAGTACGTAGCATGTGTACTAAGTCTAGCGGCCGCAGCGGCTCCATGGTAAAAGTGTGTTTAAAGGTATAGCTTTATGGTTTAAGATAATATCAACATTATCAATTGGGGGCTCTCACGGGATATCACGTTCTTAATGATGCACTGTACATTACAAACGCGGCTGTAATTGACCGGCTCCAATGGATGCATTGAGAAGCTGATGAAAAAACATCCACGTTAATGTATTGTTGTGGTATCAGTAAGACGCTGATATGAAATTTTAAGGGACAAGGCGTTTCTCATAATATTTAAGATGCTAAAATGTATTTTTATTGTTGCAAAACAAGGTTCAAATGGGTCATATTGTGTTTGATTCAGATTGGATTGTTTATCTGTTTAAGTAGGTTTAAAAGTATATTTAAAAGTTTGCATAGCTTTGATATAGTTTTATTTTTAACTCAGGCCTAAAATAACTTCAGGTGCTTGCATGGTGTGTGATTTCTTTGTGACAAAGGAAGCCGCATGGTCTGTCCTCCATTTTGGACTAACCACATGGCCTGTCCACCATTTTGTGTAACCCTCATGGATGTGGAAGGGGGAGGAGCAGCGGCCATTTTTGGAAGGTAATTTTTCTAAATGGCTGATTTTCAGTCTGCTCAAGAATAATCAGCTCTCCCTGGTCACAATCAATCACCATTTATGAGTTACCAATGCATTTATTTAACCCATGCCATAGTCAATTACAAATAGTTTCATATGGGGCTTAATGAAAGTTAATAGTGAGATGAATACTTGATGTAAGAAGTACACACAGATAAAAAAAACAAAGTTTTTTTTTGTTTGTTTTTTCTTTTACCTCTAAGATTTAGCTAACTCTGCTTACTATAAGATAGCCATTGATATGTAAATTAACCTGTGTAACTGCTTTTTCTTAGCAGTGAACAACCCTCTTGAACAGGCAGTCAAAAAGCACACAGCATTGATATGCAAATTAGAGACTTTAAAGGAAATGCATTAATTTCAGTAGGTGTGTACTGTGTGGGGGTTCTATGAGAGTCAAGTTATATATATTATATAAATATATATTATATATAATATTATTATAATTATGTGTATATTTATATCAGTGTATGTTCTGCAAGATAGCTATCCAATCTGAATCATACCATTTGAATTATTGATTATTACTAGATTTATTTAGACCTGTGTAAAAGACGGAGAAATTTGTTGCTGTTTAGTTAAAAATATAGAATAAATATTAAGGAAGTAAAAGTAAAACACAAACACAGTCTGGCCTAGTTAAAAAGGTTTATACAGAAAGACACTGTGTTGTGTTAAGTGAGCGATTATAGGTAATATCGCATACATTTATAGAAGTGTGGGATTTGTACTATTGCGGACGTACGTTTTTTGTACACGTGTCTCGGACAAAGTACGGGACTGCGTACGCAACGTAAAGACATACGCATGGTCGCGTGTTTACGCAACGTGCGTAAGGGTACGACCGCTAAGTACAAATTACACAATAGCATTGTTTAGTTTAGGGGCGGAACAGTAGCCACGCTACAATAGCACAAATTGCTCGGTTTCCAAAATTTAGTTTAAATAAAACCTTTTCTACTGTATTACCTCTGGGGAAAGCTATCAGTTAACAGGAAAGGATATTTTTCTGATCAGAATACTATAGAGTGTTAGTGTGGGCTGAAAAAGGTGTGAATGTATTGAACCCCGCTTGGTGAACTCGGTGAACTTGGTGAGCACGGTCTTTTTAAAGGTGTTGTTTTCTTGGTATTACACTCCGGCTGTTTTGGAGCACAGTGTGAAGACTCCAGTGATCCTACAACTTATAGATAGCAAGTGTCTATAAGCGGTACGATTGGACCGCACGGTTGTGTGAGCAATACGTGGCGCAACGTGATACGAAGTTTTGCATATTTGTGCGTAAATCTCGTCATCATACGCGTTGTGTAGAGCACATGCAAGTGTGATTTGTGTAAAAAATTGTCTTTTAGGCAGATATTCACTGGGTATGGTAAGTTACTCCTAAAGGCCCAGGGGATATAGGCCGAAGTAGGGCCTGCATTGGCTACACGTGTCTGCTAAAAAGGGCGGATCCGTGGTACTCGGAGCAGAAGAAGTTAGTGGAAGAACTTTAAGGACTTCCACCGTTAGACTACTGTGTTTGGAGCATTTTAGGAAGTTTTCCCGTGTTAAAAGGGTCCACAATGGGAGCCAAGTGCACAACACAGGGACGTTCCTCAGTCAGGGTTCAGACAGCAGAATTGAGACCCAGGGGGGTCAGCTCGGTTGGTAATGTGGGGGAAGTATGGTCCCCACACTGAGACCTTTTGTGATGAATGGACACGAATGACTGGTGGGGGATAAAGCATAATTTCCTGGGATAGGTAGTTTTGATCCAGAGGTACTACACAATGTAAGGAGTAGGATATGTCTAATAAAATCCAGAAAACAAAGGATTAGACATACAGATTGTTTAAATTTATGGCAGCAAGAGGGCGATATGCAAGGGAAATTAACATATGCAGCCGGTTCCAAACCTAGCGGGAATGAGAACACAAACACACCATTGTCGACACAGGTCGAAGGGGAACAGAAGGCTACAGTCAATGATACATCCGTAAATGATAGTAATATGAAAGAGCAATGTATTAACCCTAACTTTTGCAAAATGTATCCTGTTTTGAAGTCTCTCCAAGGTTTTAGGTCACAGAAGGATGAAGGATTCAGCCAAATCGCAGCTCTCCTCCAAGCAGTCACCTTGCAGGAAACTCAGGTGGGGCCTGTCCAACCAGGTAGTGCAGTAACAATATTCCCCAATGAAAGAACGGGTGAGGTCACAGCTACCGGTAAGTGTGAGACAGTTCATTACACAGAGACAACAACACCTCACTGTAAACAGATTAGGAACGGAATGGTAGAATTACACCCTGTCTTGGAAATAGTAACTCCCAATAGGGGAACCGATAGTCAGGGAGTAATCCTCACCAGGAATAATGCAAAGTATTGCCCGTGGCCCAGAGATGAGCTGCGATCAATCATTTCAGAATTCCCCGACCCTCGGAAGCATTTAGCCAGATGTCAGAAATTTATCAGAGATCTGGGTAAGGCGTATGAACCAACAAACAAACACTGGCGGATATTTTTAAATGCGTGCCTACCCCCTAATATTGACACCAAAAAAAAAATCATCACTGATTGTAGATTAGAGTCGGATAGTTGTATGACTGACAAACTCAATCAGGAGAACTTAGAGCAAATTAACAGACAACTAGAGTTGTATTTCCCCACAACTGCTAAGTGGAGAAAAATTTTCTCCATAAAGCAGAGGGAAAATGAAATGGCATCTGAATATTTCCATCGGGCCCTGCACATAATGGATAGATACATAGGGGTATCGGATGCAGGGAACGATGAAAATTACAGAGAGGTGGCTGTCTCTGTGCTGATGGACGGACTCGATAAGACAGTGAGGGACAGAGTACAATCCTCTTTGCCTGGTTGGAGAGGGGTCACAGTAGCTTGCCTTAGAGAGTGCGCAATTGAACACCATAGGAATATTGCTAGGCGTAGGAAACTACAAGAGGAGAGGCTGAGGATTGAAAGTATGCAGGCTCTTACACCAAAGTCTCATCAGACCAATCCCCAAAACCCTAGTAGTAACAAAAGACCGAGAATATGTTACATTTGTAAAAATAAAGGACATTTTGCTAGAAATTGTACGAGTAGTACAGCACATAGCCAATATAGACCCCTAGACAGAGTAAACAAGCCACGTTATTAAACACATAGACGGGATCAAGGGACATATATTAAGGAATCACGAGCCACATATATAAAACACAGATTCGGTTAATGGGAAGAACAGAATAAATGCAACTTTACCCTTTTGACAGAACTTACTGGGGTTAGGAGAAGGCCTCTAAACTTCTGCTTCTCTCTCTAGCAGAAGTGACCTCTAAGTAACTTAACAGGAGTTTTGTTAGAGATGGTATACATATAGAGTGCTCCCACCCAGGAAGCACAAAATATGTTAAATACCCACGGAGACTAATATTGCATTCCACTGTTTTAGATGCATGTCCATCACAGGTAGAGGAAATTATCTCAAGGATACCGGGTTCCCTATGAACTTAGAATGGACAAGACACTGGATTGATGGCTGGGATAGTCCCAGTAGAGATATAACACACATAAAAAAAATTTTTTAAGGGGAACAGATCGATTAGGGACTCATTCCCCGTAGTGCCCAATCCAGATGTCAAACTTTGTAAAATCTTCTTTGCCTTCACAAACTTACCTGTTACTAAACTCTGATTTGTCTTCAAAGTTTCCTCTTCATCCTCTTACGTTCACTGACAGGATTATAGTTCAAACGCCACATGCCTACTCGGTCTGCCAGAGCTCTGCCTAAATCCAGTATATCTCACTAGCATAAGGACACCAGTATCAGTGTGCCTGGTAATGCACAAAGGGTGGAGAAAGGGAATACTGGTGAAGATAGACTGTGCATAGATACCGATATACATGATGGTGTGACAGCCTGATGGCGAACGCAAATCTGACAAATTTTCTTTTTATTATTTCCCCTCTCTTTTCACTTTCCAAAGATGGTTTACTTCATACAACAGTTAAACACATTGAAATACAAGATTTATGTTCTCAACCGGGAAGGTTGAGAGGCAGGACTGTTGTCACGGCACCTTAGCGCGGAGAACAACAAGACCAAGAGGCGGTTGTCGTACCAGTTTTTCTTTTTTATTAGTTTCTCCATCTCCCACTACCATCCTTCTCTCCTTCCCTTTTCCTCCCCCTTCTTGTTTCCTTTCTCTCCCCTTAACAAGATGGACTTACCCCAAGAGACTGCATTCCGGGTTTTCCTGTTAACCCTGATGTTGACCAGAACAGTCTGTTTCGGTGAGGGTCCCAGAGAGGTCGAGAAAGAATCTGGAATGGGTTCTGATGGCGAGGACGGATTTGTAGAATTCCAAGACCAACACATAACTCGAGCAAAGGCAAGTATCAGAAAACAATCTGGTAGTCAGGGAGCTCGGAGGCACTGTGAAAGGTTATTGGCTGAAGAAAATTGCATTTGTAGGAATTGTGAGAACATAGTTGAGGATGGGTGCATCCAGAGATGTCAGTCCAGCCTTAATATCAACATGGACCATCATCCATTGAGTGATTACCACTCACTAGTGGGTAAGGTCTTAAACCAGACAGAATGCTGGGTGTGCTCACAAGTACCTCAAGGTCAGAGCAAGTCAGGATTAGTACCATACCCTTTAGCTATAGATGAGGTACTTGAATTACGGGGTGGGAGTCAGGTGGACAAGAAATTCAATATTTCTAGGTGTTAGGCGCCGGGGTCCGCTCGTCGGTGCGGCCCGGCGCCTAGCAACCAGGGACGCCGTGCGCGTACAGCCGCCGGCTCCCTGGCAACGCTAGACGCCGGGCGCACGGAGCCGCACGGACCCTAGCAACGGGGACGCACTTACGGACTGCGTTTCCCCGTTGCTGGGTTCAATTTAATTAATAGATATCTGTTTTCCTGGCCATGCAGCTTGGCAGCTGTATGGCATCTAATCCAATCAGCCTCCAAACAGCTGATTGGAGGACTCCCTGTTAAATACACTTCCTGGGCTTCTCACGGACGCCGGTAATAGCTTCCTGCATGCTGAATCTGTTTGCTGTGAGAGTTTCCAGTCCTGCTGTATCCGGTCGTTCCTGTTCTCAGTTGTCCTGTACTCGGAAGTCGTCATCTGTTCCTGGAGTCCTGACTGAGCACCTTTTGAACATCCAGTGGAGTTCGTGAGTCACGGCGTAGCCGTGTGTTGCGGCTTGGGCCGCTTTATTATTTGTCATTTATTATTTGTGTTTCGGAGCTTTTGCGGAGGATTCCGCTCCCACAGATCCACTCTGGTATCCAGCGGTGCTGGGTAGGAGTACGGACTAGTGGATTTTGGTTGTCCTTTTCCCTGGCGGGTTACCGCACATACCTCAGGTTTAGTCAGTTAGCTTGTAGCCCCTGGCCTGGTTGTTTAGTCAGAGGGCCCCTTGTTTTCACCCTGTCTCGGATTTCCCTTTGTCTCCCATTAAGACCTGAGGGGGCATCGGAGTTGGGCAGACATAATCCGCCCTTCAAACGCGGCTGCCATGGGCTCAAGCAACCATAGTCTCGCAGGGGATTTCTGACAACACGGGTGAGACAACGGAGTTAGGGCGCCAGGGGCTACTTTCTATTCCCGCTCCCTTCCCCAGCATTCCGTTCCAGTGCTCCGGTCCTTGCAATAGGACCACCTCAGACCAGAGTGCTGGAGTCATAACATTATTACCGGCCAAACCAAAACTTAAAATTAAACAGGGTTTGATTTTTTCCCTTATTCAGTTTTGTAAGAATTGTCGGCCCCATGAATCCCACTGGTTTAGGGCCAAATCCTGGTCAGCTTCTAGTTAGCCAGATTCAAGAACTTACTCAAATGGTTCAGGATCTTTCCCTTCGGGTGAAGTCGCAGGAAGATCTTTTACGAACTTCCCCGAGGGTAGTCCCTGAACCAAAAATGCACTTGCCTGACCGTTTTTCTGGTGATAGGAAGCAGTTTTTTAATTTTAAAGAGTCCTGTAAACTTTATTTTCGTTTAAGACCAATCTCCTCAGGTACTGAATCTCAGCGGGTCGGAATTATTATTTCTTTGCTCCAGGGGGATCCCCAGACCTGGGCTTTTGGTTTAAAAGCAGAGGATCCGGCATTGTTGTCAGTAGACGCCTTTCTGGGGTCTTTAGGGCTTTTGTATGATGACCCTGATAGGGAGGCATCCGCCGAGAGTCAGTTACGCGCTCTCAGACAAGGTAGAAATCCTGCAGAGGTTTATTGTACAGAGTTTCGCCGTTGGTCGAACGACTGTGGCTGGAATGACCCAGCTCTGCGCAGTCAGTTTCGCCTCGGCTTATCTGAGTCTATAAAAGACAGTCTCCTTCAGTATCCCGCTCCTGAGACTCTCGATAAACTCATGGAGCTTTCTATTAAGATTGATCGTCGTCTCAGAGAGCGGAGGGCTGAAAAAGGAGCACCTGTCAGGTCTACTCCATGTGTATTTTCCATTCCTGAGGACGTAGAGGAGCCCATGCAGATGGGTCTCTCCCGGCTGTCTCCTGAAGAAAGAGCCAGAAGGCAAAACTCTGGTCTTTGTTTGTACTGTGGGGGTAAGGGACATTTTGCCCGTAATTGTCCGAACAAGTCGGGAAACGCCTCGACCAAGTGAATTGTGAGGGGGTTCACTTTGGTCTGCAGCTTATCTCCTCGAGTAACTCCCTGTTGGTCCCAGCTAAAGTTTCCTTTGGCAGCCTCAGTTCTTCGGTGTCGGCTTTTGTTGACAGTGGAGCTGCAGGGAACTTTATGGACTTAACGTGGGCCAAGGCCTTAGGTATTCCTCAGTTAACCTTGGGTAGGTGTATCACCATGCATGGTTTAGATGGGAGTCCCTTGTCCAATGGGGTTATTTCCCTCTGTACACCCCCTGTACTACTTACAGTAGGAGCTCTTCATTCCGAAAAGATTGAGTTTTTCCTTACCCATTGCCCAGCAGTTCCTGTGGTTCTGGGTCACCCTTGGCTGGCCTTTCATAATCCCATCATTGATTGGCAGTCGGGGGAGATCTCACAATGGGGTACCATCTGTAATAAGGAATGTATTACGTTTCCCGTCAGAATAGCTGCTGCCATTCCTGAACCCATTCCCGTGGAATACCAGGACTTTGTTGATGTATTTTCCAAGGGCAATGCGGACATTCTGCCTCCCCATCGGCCTTATGATTGTGCTATTGAGCTAATTCCTGGTGCCACATTGCCAAAGGGAAGGTTATATGCATTGTCCGGAACAGAAACTGCGGCCATGAATGAGTATGTTAAGGAGAGCCTAGGGAAAGGATTTATCAGGCCATCTAAATCCCCTTTAAGTGCAGGCTTCTTCTTTGTGGAGAAGAAAGATGGATCACTCAGACCTTGCATTGACTTTAGAGCTCTGAATAAGATCTCAGTTAAAAATACTTACCCTCTGCCGCTGATTTCTGTCCTCTTTGATCAGCTGCGTTCGGCTGTGATTTTTTCTAAGATTGACCTGAGGGGAGCGTATAACCTCATCCGAATCAAGTCGGGAGATGAGTGGAAAACGGCGTTCAGTACTCAGTCGGGTCACTACGAGTATCTGGTGATGCCGTTCGGCTTGTCTAACGCTCCGGCAGTTTTCCAGGATCTCATTAACGATGTGCTCCGTGATTTTCTTGGAAGATTCGTGGTCGTTTACTTAGACGATATCCTGATCTATTCTGACTCTATAGAACAACATGTTACCCAGGTGCGTCAGGTTCTTCAAAAATTACGTGAAAATCACCTTTATGCCAAGCTGGAGAAGTGTGAGTTTCATGTCACGGAGGTATCCTTTTTAGGGTACATTATTTCCCCTCGGGGATTCTGTATGGAACCAAAGAAGCTCCAAGCCATCCTTAGTTGGGCGCAACCCACCAACTTAAAAGCAATTCAGCGCTTTTTAGGGTTTGCGAATTATTATAGAAGATTTATTCATTCTTTTTCCGACCTGGTTGCTCCCATTGTGGCACTGACTAGGAAGGGAGCGGATCCTACCAACTGGTCACGTGAAGCTGAGTTATCATTTCAGGCCTTGAAACAAGCTTTCGTCTCAGCCCCAGTCCTCAGACATCCCAACCCAGAATTGCCCTTCATTGTTGAGGTTGATGCCTCGGAGGTTGGAGTGGGGGCTATCCTATCTCTGAAGGATCCGGACTCTCTAGAATTACATCCTTGTGCCTTTATGTCCAGGAAATTCTCTTCCGCTGAATCCAACTACGATGTTGATAACCGGGAGTTACTGGCTATTAAATGGGCTTTCGAGGAGTGGAGGCATTGGCTTGAGGGAGCAACACATACCATTTCAGTATTGACTGACCACAAAAATCTTCAGTACATCGAATCAGCTAAACGGCTGAATGCCCGGCAGGCTCGTTGGGCTTTATTTTTTACTCGTTTCAAGTTTATTATCACCTTCAGGCCAGGTTCCAAGAATACCAAGGCGGATGCCCTGTCACGCAGTTTTCTTCCAGTTCATAATAACAGTCCTGTTACTCCCATACTTCCGTCTTCAGTCATTTGGGCAGGCCTCACACAAGATTTATTTACCCAGTTAAAGCAGCTTCAACATCAAGCTCCTGGAAATACTCCTGCTGGTCGTCTTTATGTCCCTGAGTTTTTGAGAGCTACTGTTTTGACTGAGTTTCATGATAGCAAAGTTGCCGGGCATCCGGGGACCTCTAAGACTTTGGAATTAGTCTCCCGCTCAGTATGGTGGCCTGGTCTTTCTAAAGACATTAAGGAGTTTGTTTTTTCTTGTCAGGTCTGTGCACAGCATAAAGTTCCCCGTTCCTTGCCCATCGGGCAACTTATGCCCTTAAATGTTCCTCTCAGGCCATGGTCTCATATTTCCATGGATTTTGTGGTAGACCTCCCTCTGTCAGCCGGATTCCGAGTCATATGGGTGGTAGTGGACCGTTTTAGCAAGATGGCCCATTTCATTGCTCTTCCCCAACTGCCATCTGCCCAGGAATTGGCAGTTTTGTTTCTCCGCCATGTTTTCAGACTTCATGGGTTACCCACTGATATTGTTTCTGATCGGGGTCCACAATTCATTGCACAATTTTGGAAGTCTTTTTGTGCCTCATTAAAGATGAAATTGTCTTTAACGTCCGGCTACCATCCCCAATCCAACGGGCAGACCGAGCGAGTTAATCAATCATTAAAACACTATTTGCGTTTGTACTCAGCCAAACTCCAGAATGATTGGTCCAAGTTTCTTCCTTTGGCGGAGTTTGCTTACAACAATTCTTGTCATTCCTCCACTAATGTGTCTCCATTCTTTTCAGTTTTTGGTTTTCACCCCAGAGCTAATTCTTTTTTTCAACATTCCTCTGTCTCCTCGCTAACCTTAACCTCTCATCTCAGACTCATTTGGAGAAAAGTGCACCTTGCTCTCAGAAAAGCAGCATTTCGAGAGAAAAATTTTTCTGACAGGCTGCGGCGGCCTTGCACTTTTAAGGTGGGAGATAGGGTATGGTTGTCGACTCGTAACATTAAACTTCGACAAACCTCAGCTAGATTGGGCCCCAAATTTATTGGACCATTTCATATTATTAAAAAAATCAATCCAGTTGCTTTCCGGTTACGTTTACCAAGAGCTCTCCGGATCGGAAATACGTTCCATTGCTCCTTGTTGAAACCATACGTTTCTTCCAGTAGATTTCCTCGGAAGATCTCTCAGGGGAAATCACCAGTAGATGTACAGGGTCATCAGGAGTTCTTGGTGGAGAAGGTTCTCGATTCCAAATTGTCCCGGGGTCGGCTTTATTTTCTGGTGCACTGGAGAGGCTATGGTCCAGAGGAAAGGTCTTGGGTCCTGGATAAGGATCTCCATGCCCCGAGGCTCAAGAGGGCATTTTTTCGGGAATTTCCTCGGAAACCTGGCTTTAGGGGTTCCTTGACCCCTCCTCAAGGGGGGGGTACTGTTAGGCGCCGGGGTCCGCTCGTCGGTGCGGCCCGGCGCCTAGCAACCAGGGACGCCGTGCGCGTACAGCCGCCGGCTCCCTGGCAACGCTAGACGCCGGGCGCACGGAGCCGCACGGACCCTAGCAACGGGGACGCCACTTACGGACTGCGTTTCCCCGTTGCTGGGTTCAATTTAATTAATAGATATCTGTTTTCCTGGCCATGCAGCTTGGCAGCTGTATGGCATCTAATCCAATCAGCCTCCAAACAGCTGATTGGAGGACTCCCTGTTAAATACACTTCCTGGGCTTCTCACGGACGCCGGTAATAGCTTCCTGCATGCTGAATCTGTTTGCTGTGAGAGTTTCCAGTCCTGCTGTATCCGGTCGTTCCTGTTCTCAGTTGTCCTGTACTCGGAAGTCGTCATCTGTTCCTGGAGTCCTGACTGAGCACCTTTTGAACATCCAGTGGAGTTCGTGAGTCACGGCGTAGCCGTGTGTTGCGGCTTGGGCCGCTTTATTATTTGTCATTTATTATTTGTGTTTCGGAGCTTTTGCGGAGGATTCCGCTCCCACAGATCCACTCTGGTATCCAGCGGTGCTGGGTAGGAGTACGGACTAGTGGATTTTGGTTGTCCTTTTCCCTGGCGGGTTACCGCACATACCTCAGGTTTAGTCAGTTAGCTTGTAGCCCCTGGCCTGGTTGTTTAGTCAGAGGGCCCCTTGTTATCACCCTGTCTCGGATTTCCCTTTGTCTCCCATTAAGACCTTAGGGGGCATCGGAGTTGGGCAGACATAATCCGCCCTTCAAACGCGGCTGCCATGGGCTCAAGCAACCATAGTCTCGCAGGGGATTTCTGACAACACGGGCGAGACAACGGAGTTAGGGCGCCAGGGGCTACTTTCTATTCCCGCTCCCTTCCCCAGCATTCCGTTCCAGTGCTCCGGTCCTTGCAATAGGACCACCTCAGACCAGAGTGCTGGAATCATAACACTAGGCCCCCTAGTTTAAAGCTCCACCAGTATCATGTAGATAGATCCTTAGAGTGTTTCAACATTTCCAATTCCCGAAAACCGGGAAATTGGGAAGTGACCTGGAATAACCAGACCATGACCTTTTCACACAGAGCTGATAAGATGCAGAGACGCTGGGCCGGACCTCAAAGCTCCTTACAAGTAACAAGGGAGCAAAACGGGGGGGGGGGCACATGCAATTTGGAGCTTTATATGTATATTACAACGCAAACACTATATATTATTTGTTTGTGGTATATGGGCGCTGGGGTATGAGCTGGCATACTCCCTCTGTGTTCTCTCTACAGGCTTCCCTGTGGGTCTGTTCCCTTTATTTGGCCGGTGTGAGTGTGGGTGTGTCGGTACTACGTGTCGACATGTCTGAGGCTGAGTGTTCCTCCCCGGAGGTAGTTACTGGGGGCGCAGAAAAGGATTTGGGAATGACTCTGTCGGCACTGCCGACTGCTGATTGGGTGAATATGTTGAGTACACTGAATGCAAATGTGGCTTTATTGTCTAAGAGGTTGGATAAATCTGATTCTCAGACACAAACATGGAGGAAATCCATAGAGGACGCTTTGTCTCAGGTACAGACCCCCTCAGGGTCACATAAACGTTCATTTACCCAGATGGCAGATACAGATACCGACACAGGCCAGTATTTACTAAAAATCAGAGTTTGGCCGATTTGTGTTTTTTTTTCTAAGTCCCAATCCGGGAATTCACTAAGCACCAATCTCGGCAGTGTCTGGTCTATTCGTAATGGTTTGAATGACAACATTCCGAAATACGAATGAATAGACCATCGGTCAAACGCGGCTGTTATTTCATAGAATACGGGAATTCACTATTCATTCGTATTTGGGTGTTAGTCTCTGAGTGCTCAAATGCGGTCGTATTTTTTTGCGATTCGTTAAAAAAAGCGGCAAAAAAATAGACCTGCTTTTTTCAGTCGTGTTTACATGTGTTGCAAATAAAAAATCACTCACACCTGAATTAGGATGCCTATAAAAGGATGTTAGGCCCATTTCAATACACCTACACTCAGAAATGGCAGCAGGACTGTGGGCCAGTGATCTTTTGTATGCTGTGGGATTCCTCAGACTCAGACATCAGCCTGTATGTACCCAGGGCCAAGAAACTGAACATGGTCAGCAGGTTGTACAGGTTCCGTGGAGGCTGCGCAGGCCTCGTTTTTTTAGGGGGCGTTTAAACTTGAACGCATTGTCCGATGATAAGGTCATACAGATGTTCCGTCTAAATCGTAACAACATTTTCCGTCTGTAGACCCTGAGACAGCACGCTCTCGCCCTGTCTCAGGCCTGCACAAACTCCTGGCTGTGTTACACTTTCTGGCTACTGGCAGCTTTCAGGCTGTGTCTGAGGATGTCATAGGAATCTCACAGCCCTCATTTTCCAGAATCTTAACACAGGTGATGTATACCTAACGACCTCTTCTGTTTTGTGTTTGTTTTAATTTCTCGGTGGCCAGTTCTGTCCTAAAATCTCATGTTTATTGTTCTTTAAAATGTTCACACAGGTGTTGGCTGTTTTGCAGCCCCACATCGAGGCCTCAATCTGCTTCCCTACCCAGGAGTCTCAGTGGCATGCCGTCAGGGTAGATTTCTATGAGCTGGCTGGCATGCCCAATGTGCTTGGATCCATAGATTGCACACACATTCAGCTGAGACCACCTAGGGGCAGGCAGCACATATATACAAACCGCCATTTCGAACACTCCACAAAGTGCAGGTGGTTTGTGATGCAAATCTCAAAATAATGAGTGTTGTTGCTGGTTACCCTGGGGGCTGCCATGACTCCTTCATCCTCAGTCAGTCATCCCTCTTTGATAAGTTTGAGGACGGACAAATGCCAGATGGATGGCTGCTGGGTATGTAATTTGATATGTGTAGGCCTGCGTATACTTTGTCCAAATACAGGTGCAGATGTATTAACCTGTAGAAGGCATAAGGAAGTGAGAAACCAGTGATCTATGCAAGGTGATAAAGGCACCAGCCAATCTGCTCCAATATGTAAATTAACATTTAGGAACAGATTGTCTGCTGCCTTTATTACCTTGCACATATCACTGGTTTTTCACTTCCTTATGCCTTCTACAGGTTAATACATCTGCCCCACAGTGTGTTACTTATGTGTTGGTGTATCTTAACATGAATCACGTTACTATATCTGTCTTTTAGGTGATGGAGGATTTGGCTGTTTCTCTTGGCTTCTAACTCCATTGTCCCGACCTGATACCCCTGCTGAACACAATTACAATAATGCACATAAGTCCACGCGGAATGTGATAGAAAGATGTTTTGGTGTGCTGAAATCTAGGTTTCGGTGTCTGGATAAGTCTGGTGGCCTTTTGTTGTATAGTCCCTCCAAGGTGACTCAAATTGTGTTCTGCTGCTGCTTTCTTCATAACATGTGTTTGCAACTACATCTGCCACATGTTGAGGAGGAGGAGGAGGAGGAGGAAGAAAGCAGCCAGCAAGCAGAGGAATTAGAGACATCTGGTGATACTTGGAGTACTGATGTAGGGAGGCAGGTTAGGCAACAGATCATCAATCGCTATTTCTAAGGTAAGCTTGGTTTGCTTATTTCATTTGTTGTTTATTCATAAATAGATGTTTTGCCTTTTTTTCCAAAATCCATTACTCAGAATGTGACAGTCTCCTTGACACATACAAACATACCCTCGCTATATGAAAAACAAATGTCGCATGTGTATTGTGTGTATTTTTAATCTCAAAACAACAGATTATGAGTGGCATGCATTAAGTCTGGATAAGTGATCGAAAACTTGCAGTGCTAATTTCTTACAAGCCCACATCATCCATTTAGTATTTCACTTTATCATTGTGTGTAACGTCCTAATGCACAGGTTCACAAACTCGGCTCTCTGGACAACACACAGTGCATGTTTTTCTCTTAACCCAGTAGAAGCACAGGTGTATGAATTACTCACAGACATATGTTAAAAGGTTCACAGGTGGAGCTAATTATGTCACTTGTGATTCTGTGAGTAGACCTGCAAAACATGCACTGTGTGGGTTCCTGAGGGCCGAGTTTGAGAACCCGTGTTCCCAAAAAACACTCCACAACATATAATATGTTAGCCTTGAGGAATACATGTGTCCCTATGTGTGATGCACCATCATATTTAAGACTCACAAACTTACTTTCTCTAACGTCCTAGTGGATGCTGGGACTCCGTCAGGACCATGGGGAATAGCGGGCTCCGCAGGAGACAGGGCACATCTAAATAAAGCTTTTAGGATCACATGGTGCGTACTGGCTCCTCCCCCTATGACCCTCCTCCAAGCCTCAGTTAGGTTTTTGTGCCCGTCCGAGAAGGGTGCAATCTAGGTGGCTCTCCTAAAGAGCTGCTTAGAAAAAGTTTTTTTTAGGTTTAAATCTCAGTGAATCCTGCTGGCAACAGGATCACTGCATCGAGGGACTTAGGGGAGAGATTTCCAACTCACCTGCGTGCAGGATGGATTGGAGTCTTAGGCTACTGGACACTTAGCTCCAGAGGGAGTCGGAACACAGGTCCTCCTGGGGTTCGTCCCGGAGCCGCGCCGCCGATCCCCCTTACAGACGCTGAAGACGGAGGTCCGGAAAGCAGGCGGCAGAAGACTCCTCAGTCTTCATGAAGGTAGCGCACAGCACTGCAGCTGTGCGCCATTGTTGCTACACGTCTCACTGATTCAGTCACGGAGGGTGCAGGGCGCTGCTGGGGGCGCCCTGGGCAGCAATATTAAATACCTTTAGTGGCAAAATAAATACATCACATATAGCCATTAAGGCTATATGTATGTATTTAACCCAGGCCAGTTTTCTTAAAACCCGGGAGAAAAGCCAGCCGAAAAAGGGGCGGAGCTTATTCTCCTCAGCACTCAGCGCCATTTTCCTGCTCAGCTCCGCTGGTGAGGAAGGCTCCCAGGACTCTCCCCTGCACTGCACTACAGAAACAGGGTAACAAAGAGAAGGGGGGCATAATTTGGCGATATTGATATATTAAAAGCGCTTATATCAAAAACAACACCTTCTAGGGTTGTTTATATACATTTATAGCGCTTTTGGTGTGTGCTGGCAAACTCTCCCTCTGTCTCCCCAAAGGGCTAAGAGGGTCCTGTCTTCGATTAGAGCATTCCCTGTGTGGCTGCTGTGTGTCGGTACGTGTGTGTCGACATGTATGAGGACGATGTTGGTGTGGAGGCAGAGCAATTGCCGGTAATGGTGATGTCACCCCCTAGGGAGTCGACACCGGAATGGATGGCTTTAGTTATGGAATTACGTGATAATGTTAGCACATTACAAAAGTCAGTTGACGAAATGAGACGGCCGGAAAACCAGTTAGTACCGGCTCAGGCGTCTCAGACACCGTCAGGGGCTGTAAAACGTCCCTTACCTCAGTCAGTCGACACGGGTACCGACACAGATGAATCTAGTGTCGACGGTGAAGAAACAAACGTATTTTCCAATAGGGCCACACGTTATATGATCACGGCAATGAAGGAGGCTTTGCAGATCTCTGATACTGCTGGTACCTCAAAAAGGGGTATTATGTGGGGGGTGAAAAAACTACCTGTAGCTTTTCCAGAATCAGAGGAATTGAATGACGTGTGTGACGAAGCGTGGGTTAACCCAGATAGAAAACTGCTAATTTCCAAGAAGTTATTGGCATTATACCCTTTCCCACCAGAGGTTAGGGCGCGCTGGGAAACACCCCCTAGGGTGGATAAGGCGCTCACACGTTTATCAAAGCAAGTGGCGTTGCCGTCTCCTGATACGGCCGCCCTCAAGGATCCAGCAGATAGGAGGCTGGAAACTACACTGAAGAGTATATACACACATACTGGTGTTATACTGCGACCGGCAGTAGCCTCAGCCTGGATGTGCAGTGCTGGGGTAGTGTGGTTGGATTCTCTGACTGAAAATATTGATACCCTGGATAGGGACAGTATTTTATTGACTCTAGAGCAATTAAAGGATGCTTTTCTTTATATGCGAGATGCTCAGAGGGATATTTGTACTCTAGCATCAAGAGTAAGCGCGATGTCCATATCTGCCAGAAGAAGTTTATGGACGCGACAGTGGTCAGGTGATGCGGATTCCAAAAGGCATATGGAAGTATTGCCATATAAAGGAGAGGAATTATTTGGGGTCGGTCTTTCGGACCTGGTGGCCACGGCAACTGCCGGCAAATCCACTTTTTTACCTCAGACCCCCTCCCAACAGAAAAAGACACCGTCTTTTCAGCCGCAGTCCTTTCGCTCCTATAAAAACAAGCGACCAAAAGGACAGTCTTATCTGCCGCGAGGCAGAGGAAAGGGTAAGAGAGGGCAGCAAGCAGCCCCTGCCCAGGACCAGAAGCCCGCCCCGGGTTCTACAAAGCCATCAGCATGACGCTGGGGCTTTACAAGCGGACTCAGGAGCGGTGGGGGGTCGACTCAAGATTTTCAGCAATCAGTGGGCTCGCTCACAAGTGGACCCGTGGATCCTGCAGATAATATCTCAGGGTTACATGTTGGAGTTCGAAAGGTCTCCCCCTCGCCGGTTCCTAAAGTCTGCTTTACCAACGTCTCCCTCAGAAAGGACGTCGGTTTTGGAAGCCATTCACAAGCTGTATTCTCAGCAGGTGATAGTCAAGGTACCCCTCCTACAACAGGGAAAGGGGTATTATTCCACACTATTTGGGGTACCGAAGCCGGACGGTTCGGTAAGACCTATTCTAAACCTGAAATCCTTGAACCTGTACATACAGAAATTCAAGTTCAAGATGGAGTCAGTCAGAGCAGTGATAGCGAATCTGGAAGAAGGGGACTTCATGGTGTCCCTGGACATAAAAGATGCTTATCTGCATGTCCCAATTTACCCCTCACACCAAGGGTATCTCAGGTTCGTGATACAAGACTGTCATTATCAGTTTCAAACGCTGCCGTTTGGTTTGTCCACGGCCCCTCGGGTCTTTACCAAGGTAATGACCGAAATGATGGTTCTTCTACGAAGAAAAGGCGTATTAATTATCCCTTACTTGGACGATCTCCTGATAAGGGCAAAGTCCAGAGAACAGCTGGAAGTCGGTGTAGCACTAACCCAGGTAGTGCTTCAGCAACACGGGTGGATTCTGAATCTTCCAAAATCTCAATTGACCCCGACAACTCGTCTGCTGTTCCTGGGAATGATTCTGGACACGGTTCAGAAAAAGGTGTTTCTCCCGGAGGAGAAAGCAAGGGAGTTATCCGAACTTGTCAGGAACCTCCTAAAACCAGGAACTGTGTCAGTACATCAATGCACAAGAGTCCTGGGAAAGATGGTGGCTTCTTACGAAGCGATTCCATTCGGCAGATTCCATGCACGGACATTTCAGTGGGATCTGCTGGACAAATGGTCCGGATCGCATCTGCACATGCATCAGCGGATAACACTGTCACCAAGAACAAGGTTGTCTCTCCTGTGGTGGTTGCAGAGTGCCCATCTGTTAGAGGGCCGCAGATTCGGCATACAGGACTGGGTCCTGGTGACTACGGATGCCAGCCTACGAGGCTGGGGAGCAGTCACACAGGGAAGAAACTTCCAGGGCGTGTGGTCAAACCTGGAGACGTCCCTTCACATAAATATACTGGAGCTAAGAGCGATCTACAATGCTCTAAGCCTGGCAAAATCGCTGCTTCAGGGTCAGCCGGTGTTGATCCAGTCGGACAACATCACGGCAGTCGCCCACGTAAACCGACAAGGCGGCACGAGAAGCAGAAGAGCAATGACAGAAGCTGCAAGGATTCTGCGCTGGGCGGAGAATCATGTCATAGCACTGTCAGCAGTGTTCATCCCGGGAGTGGACAACTGGGAAGCAGACTTCCTCAGCAGACACGACCTTCACCCGGGAGAGTGGGGACTTCATCCAGAAGTCTTCCACATGATTGTGAACCGTTGGGAAAGACCAAAGGTGGACATGATGGCGTCTCGCCTCAACAAAAAATTGGACAGATATTGCGCCAGGTCAAGAGACCCTCAGGCAATAGCTGTGGACGCTCTGGTAACACCGTGGGTGTACCAGTCAGTGTATGTGTTCCCTCCTCTGCCTCTCATACCAAAGGTACTGAGAATTATACGGAAAAGAGGAGTAAGAACAATACTGGTGGCTCCGGACTGGCCAAGAAGAACTTGGTATCCGGAACTTCAAGAGATGCTCACGGAGGATCCATGGCCTCTACCTCTAAGAAGGGATCTGCTTCAGCAGGGACCTTGTATGTTCCAAGACTTACCGCGTCTGCGTTTGACGGCATGGCGGTTGAACGCCGGATTCTAAAAGAAAAGGGCATTCCAGAGGAAGTTATTCCTACCTTGATTAAGGCTAGAAAGGAAGTGACTGTACAACATTATCACCGCATTTGGCGAAAATATGTTGCGTGGTGTGAGGCCAAGAAGGCTCCAACGGAAGAATTTCAATTGGGTCGATTCTTACATTTCCTGCAAGCAGGATTGTCTATGGGCCTAAAATTGGGGTCCATTAAAGTTCAAATTTCGGCCTTATCAATCTTCTTCCAGAAGGAATTGGCATCAGTGCCTGAAGTACAAACTTTTGTCAAAGGTGTACTACATATACAACCCCCAATAGTGCCTCCAGTGGCACCGTGGGATTTGAACGTAGTTTTGAATTTTCTCAAATCTCATTGGTTTGAGCCTCTAAAATCGGTAGATTTAAAATACCTTACATGGAAGGTAACCATGCTATTGGCCCTGGCTTCAGCCAGGAGAGTTTCAGAGTTGGCGGCTTTATCATACAAAAGCCCATATCTGATTTTCCATTCGGACAGGGCAGAACTGCGGACACGTCCTCATTTTCTCCCTAAGGTGGTTTCGGCTTTTCACTTGAACCAGCCTATTGTGGTGCCTGCGGCTACTAGCGACTTGGAGGACTCCAAGTTACTGGACGTTGTCAGAGCATTAAAAATATATATTTCAAGGACAGCTGGAGTCAGAAAATCTGACTCGTTGTTTATATTGTATGCACCCAACAAGATGGGTGCTCCTGCGTCTAAACAGACGATTGCACGTTGGATCTGTAGCACAATCCAACTGCACATTCTGTGGCAGGCCTGCCACAGCCTAAATCTGTAAAGGCCCACTCCACAAGGAAAGTGGGCTCATCTTGGGCGGCTGCCCGAGGGGTCTCGGCATTACAACTTTGCCGAGCAGCTACGTGGTCAGGGGAGAACATGTTTGTAAAATTTTACAAATTTGATACTCTGGCTAAGGAGGACCTGGAGTTCTCTCATTCGGTGCTGCAGAGTCATCCGCACTCTCCCGCCCGTTTGGGAGCTTTGGTATAATCCCCATGGTCCTGACGGAGTCCCAGCATCCACTAGGACGTTAGAGAAAATAAGAATTTACTTACCGATAATTCTATTTCTCATAGTCCGTAGTGGATGCTGGGCGCCCATCCCAAGTGCGGATTGTCTGCAATACTTGTACATAGTTATTGTTACAAAGATCGGGTTATTACTATTGTTGTGAGCCATCTTTTCAGAGGCTACTTCGTTTTTTGTTATCATACTGTTAACTGGGTTCAGATCACAAGTTGTACGGTGTGATTGGTGTGGCTGGTATGAGTCTTACCCGGGATTCAAGATCCTTCCTTATTGTGTACGCTCGTCCGGGCACAGTACCTAACTGAGGCTTGGAGGAGGGTCATAGGGGGAGGAGCCAGTACGCACCATGTGATCCTAAAAGCTTTATTTAGATGTGCCCTGTCTCCTGCGGAGCCCGCTATTCCCCATGGTCCTGACGGAGTCCCAGCATCCACTACGGACTATGAGAAATAGAATTATCGGTAAGTAAATTCTTATTGTAATCAGGACAAATTTATTTCCTAATGTTTGATGCTGTAAACTTGATGATGTGTAAGTAAATACAGTTTATACATTATTAGACACAGTTTTGGTTTTTTGTTGTAAAAGTACATATTTGTTTGTTTCAGCATCATGTGTAAAAACATGCTTAATCATTTTTAACACACACAAACATGTCCCAACAATACTGACATTCATTTGGACAATGTTTTAGAAACAAAACAAAGGCAACATATTACAAGCTTTTTACGCAACTCAATTGTGTTCTTCTTGTAATGTTGTATAAATAAGATAGCTAAGATATGTATCACTAACATTGTAATTTGGATTGTCTGCAGGCAAAGAGAATGATTGGAATCTAGAAAGAGTAATGATTAGAAAAAAATCAAGTGGTCAGTTTACTTCCTGCTAAAGACATTCTGCCTGGATGGCAATTATTGTATCTGCAGGCAAATAGAATGATTGGAATCTAGAAAGAGTAATGATTAGAAAAAAATCAAGTGGTCAGTTTACTTCCTGCTAAAGACATTCTGCCTGGCTGGCAATTATTGTATCTGCAGGCAAAGAGAATGATTGGAATCTAGAAAGAGTAATTATTATTATTACATTTTATTTATAGGGTGCCACAAGTGTTTCTGTTAGGCGCCGGGGTCCGCTCGTCGGTGCGGCCCGGCGCCTAGCAACCAGGGACGCCGTACGCGTACAGCCGCCGGCTCCCTGGCAACGCTAGACGCCGGGCGCACGGAGCCGCACGGACCCTAGCAACGGGGACGCCACTGGCGGACCGCGTTCCCCGTTGCTGGGTCCATTTAAATTAAGTAGGGCACCTGTTTCCTGGCCGTGCAGCAAGGCAGCTGCACGGCATCCACGCAATTAGCCCTGTCAGCAGTTGATTGGAGGGCTTCAGTTTATATGCTCTTGCAGTGCCTCACACAGACGCCGGTATTAGCTTCCTGCATGCTGTCTCTGTTTGCTGAGAGTGTTTCCAGTCTTGCTGTATCTGGTCGTTCCAGTCCTCAATTGTCCTGCACTCGGAAGTCGTCATCTTGTTCCTGGAGTCCTGACTGAGCACCGTTTGAGCATCCAGTGGTGTTCGTGAGTCGCGGCGTTGCCGTGTGTTGCGGCTTGGCCGCTTTATTATTTATTACTTATTATTTGTGTTTCGGAGCATTTTGCGGAGGATTCCGCTCCCACAGATCCACTCTGGTATCCAGCGGTGCTGGGTAGGAGTTATGGACTAGTGGATTTTGGTTGTCCTTTTACCTGGCGGTTTTTCCGCACATACTTCAGGTTTGGTTAGTTAGCTTGTTGCCCTTGGCCTGTTGTTAGTCAGAGGTCCTCTTGTCATCATCCTGCCTCGGATTTCCCTTTGTCTCTCACTAAGACCGGGGGGCACCGGAGTTGGGCAGACATAATCCGCCTTTCAAACGTGGCTGCCAGGGGCTCAAGAAACCATAGTCTCGCAAGGGATTTCCGATAGCACGGGTGAGACAATAGAGTTAGGGCGCCAGGGGCAACTAGTCTTTCCTGCTCCCGTAACCAGCATTCCCTTCCAGTACTCTGGCCATTGTCATAAGATTTCCTCCGGTCAGGAGTACTGGAATCATAACATTATTACCGGCCAATGCCAAAACTTAAAATTAAAACAGGGTTTAATTTTTTCCTTATTCAGTTTTGTAAGAGTTATCGGCCTCATGAATCCCACAGGTTTAGGGCCAAATCCTGGTCAGCTCCTAGTCAGCCAGATTCAAGAACTTACTCAGATGGTTCAGGATCTTTCCCTTCGGGTGAAGTCGCAGGAAGATCTTTTACGAACTTCCCCGAGGGTAGTCCCTGAACCAAAAATGCACTTGCCTGACCGTTTTTCTGGTGATAGGAAAGAGTTTTTTAATTTTAAAGAATCCTGTAAACTTTATTTTCGTTTAAGACCGATCTCCTCAGGTACTGAATCTCAGCGGGTCGGGATTATTATTTCTTTGCTCCAGGGGGATCCTCAGACCTGGGCATTTGGTTTAAAAGCAGAGGATCCGGTGTTGTTGTCAGTAGACGCTTTTTTTGGGTCTTTAGGGCTTTTGTATGATGACCCTGATAGAGAGGCATCCGCTGAGAGTCAGTTGCGCGCTCTCAGACAGGGTAGAAATCCTGCAGAGGTTTATTGTACGGAGTTTCGCCGTTGGTCGAACGACTGTGGCTGGAATGACCCAGTCCTGCGCAGTCAGTTTCGCCTCGGCTTATCAGAGTCTATAAAAGACAGTCTCCTTCAGTATCCCGCTCCTGAGACTCTCGATAAACTCATGGAGCTTTCTATTAAGATTGATCGTCGTCTCAGAGAGCGGAGGGCTGAAAAAGGAGCACCTGTCAGGTCTACTCCATGTGTATATTCCATTCCTGAGGACGTAGAGGAGCCCATGTAGATGGGTCTCTCCCGGCTGTCTCCAGAAGAAAGAGCCAGAAGGCAAAACTCTGGTCTTTGTTTGTACTGTGGGGGTAAGGGACATTTTTCCCGTAATTGTCCGAACAAGTCGGGAAACGCCTCGACCAAGTGAATTGTGAGGGGGTTCACTTCGGTCTGCAGCTTATCTCCTCGAATAACTCCCTTTAAGTCCCAGCTAAAGTTTCCTTTGGCAGCCTCAGTTCTTCGGTGTCGGCTTTTGTTGACAGTGGAGCTGCAGGGAACTTTATGGACTTAACTTGGGCCAAGGCCTTAGGCATTCCTCAGTTAGCCTTGGGTAGGTGTGTCACCATGCATGGTTTAGATGGGAGTCCTTTGTCCAATGGGGTTATTTCCCTCTGTACACCCCCTGTACTACTTACGGTAGGAGCTCTTCATTCCGAAAAGATCGAGTTCTTCCTTACCCATTGCCCAGCAGTTCCAGTGGTTCTGGGTCACCCTTGGCTGGCCTTTCATAATCCCACCATTGATTGGCGGTCGGGGGAGATTTCACAATGGGGTACCATCTGTAATAAGGAATGTATTACGTTTCCCGTCAGAATAGCAACTGCCATTCCTGAACTCATTCCCGTGGAATACCAGGACTTTGTTGATGTGTTTTCCAAGGGCAATGCGGACATTCTGCCTCCCCATCGGCCTTATGATTGTGCTATTGAGCTAATTCCTGGTGCCACATTGCCAAAGGGAAGATTATATGCTTTATCTGGGCCAGAAACTGCGGCCTTGAATGAGTATGTTAAGGAGAGCCTAGGGAAAGGATTTATTAGGCCATCTAAATCCCCTTTAAGTCCAGGCTTCTTCTGTGTGGAAAAAAAAAGATGGATCACTCAGACCTTGCATTGACTTTAGAGCCCTGAATAAGATCTCAGTTAAAAATACTTCTCCTCTGCCGCTGATTTCTGTCCTCTTTGATCAGCTGCGTTCGGCCGTGATTTTTTCTAAAATTGACCTAAGGGGAGCGTATAACCTCATCCGAATCAAGTCTGGAGATGAGTGGAAGACGGCATTCAGTACTCAGTCGGGTCACTACGAGTATCTGGTGATGCCGTTCGGCTTGTCTAACGCTCCAGCAGTTTTCCAGGATCTCATTAACGATGTGCTCCGTGACTTCCTAGGAAGATTCGTGGTCGTTTACTTAGACGACATCCTGATTTATTCTGACTCAATTGAACAACATGTTACCCAGGTGCGTCAGGTTCTTCAAAAATTACGTGAAAATCATCTATATGCCAAGCTGGAGAAGTGTGAGTTTCATGTCACGGAGGTATCCTTTTTAGGGTACATTATTTCCCCTCGGGGATTCTGCATGGAACCTAAGAAGCTCCAAGCCATCCTTAGTTGGGCGCAACCCACCAATTTAAAAGTAATTCAGCGCTTTTTAGGGTTTGCGAATTATTATAGAAGATTTATTCATTCTTTTTCCGACCTGGTTGCTCCCCTTGTGGCACTGACTAAGAAGGGAGCGGATCCTACCAACTGGTCACGTGAAGCTGAGTTATCCTTTCAGGCCTTGAAACAAGCTTTTGTCTCAGCTCCAGTCCTCAGACATCCCAACCCAGAATTGCCCTTCGTTGTTGAGGTTGATGCCTCGGAGGTTGGAGTGGGGGCTATCCTATCTCAAAAGGATCCGGAGTCTCTGGAACTACATCCTTGTGCCTTTATGTCCAGGAAATTCTCATCCGCTGAATCCAACTACGATGTTGGTAACCGGGAGTTACTGGCTATTAAATGGGCTTTCGAGGAGTGGAGGCATTGGCTTGAGGGAGCAACACATACCATTTCAGTATTGACTGACCACAAAAATCTTCAGTACATCGAATCAGCTAAGCGGCTGAATGCCCGGCAGGCTTGTTGGGCTTTATTTTTTACTCGTTTCAAGTTTATTATCACTTTCAGGCCAGGTTTCAAGAATACCAAGGCGGATGCCCTGTCACGCAGTTTTCTTCCAGTTCATAATAACAGTCCTGTTACTCCCATACTTCCGTCTTCAGTCATTCGGGCAGGCCTCACACAAGATTTATTTACCCAGTTAAAGCAGCTTCAACATCAAGCTCCTGGAAATACTCCTGCTGGTCGTCTTTACGTCCCTGAGTTTTTGAGAGCTACTGTTTTGACTGAGTTTCATTATAGCAAAGTTGCCGGGCATCCGGGGATCTCTAAGACTTTGGAATTAGTCTCCCGCTCAGTATGGTGGCCTGGTCTTTCTAAAGACATTAAGGAGTTTGTTTTTTCTTGTCAGGTCTGTGCACAGCATAAGGTTCCCCGTTCCTTGCCTATCGGGCAACTTATGCCCTTAAATGTTCCTCTCAGGCCATGGTCTCATATTTCCATGGATTTTGTGGTAGACCTCCCTCTGTCAGCCGGATTCCGAGTCATATGGGTGGTAGTGGACCGTTTTAGCAAGATGGCTCATTTCATTGCTCTTCCCCGACTGCCATCTGCCCAGTTATTGGCTGTTTTGTTTCTCCGCCATGTTTTCAGACTTCATGGGTTGCCCACTGATATTGTTTCTGATCGGGGTCCACAATTCATTGCACAATTCTGGAGGTCTTTTTGTGCTTCATTAAAGATGAAATTGTCTTTAACATCCGGCTACCATCCCCAGTCCAACGGGCAAACCGAGCGAGTTAACCAATCATTGAAACAGTATTTGCGTTTGTACTCAGCCAAACTCCAGAATGATTGGTCCGAGTTTCTTCCTTTGGCGGAGTTTGCTTACAATAATTCTTGTCATTCCTCCACTAATGTGTCTTCATTCTTTTCAGTTTTTGGTTTTCACCCCAGAGCTAATTCTTTTTTTCAACATTCTTCAGTTTCCTCGCTAACCTTAACCTCTCATCTCAGAGTCATTTGGAAAAAAGTGCACCTTGCTCTCAGAAAAGCGGCCTTTCGAGAGAAAAATTTTTCTGACAGGCTCCGACATCCTTGCACTTTTAAGGTGGGAGATAGGGTATGGTTGTCGACTCGTAACATTAGACTTCGACAATCCTCAGCTAGATTGGGCCCCAAATTTATTGGACCATTTCATATTATTAAAAAAATCAACCCAGTTGCTTTCCGGTTACGTTTACCAAGAGGTCTCCGGATCGGAAATACGTTCCATTGTTCCCTGTTGAAACCATACGTTTCTTCCAGTAGATTTCCTCGGAAGATCTCTCAGGGGAAATCTCCAGTAGATGTACAGGGACAACAGGAGTTCTTGGTGGAGAAGGTTCTCGATTCCAAATTGTCCCGGGGTCGGCTTTATTTTCTGGTGCACTGGAGAGGCTATGGTCCAGAGGAAAGGTCTTGGGTCCTGGATAAGGATCTCCATGCCCCGAGGCTCAAGAGGGCATTTTTTCGGGAATTTCCTCAGAAACCTGGCTTTAGGGGTTCCTTGACCCCTCCTCAAGGGGGGGGGTACTGTTAGGCGCCGGGGTCCGCTCGTCGGTGCGGCCCGGCGCCTAGCAACCAGGGACGCCGTACGCGTACAGGCGCCGGCTCCCTGGCAACGCTAGACGCCGGGCGCACGGAGCCGCACGGACCCTAGCAACGGGGACGCCACTGGCGGACCGCGTTCCCCGTTGCTGGGTCCATTTAAATTAAGTAGGGCACCTGTTTCCTGGCCGTGCAGCAAGGCAGCTGCACGGCATCCACGCAATTAGCCCTGTCAGCAGTTGATTGGAGGGCTTCAGTTTATATGCTCTTGCAGTGCCTCACACAGACGCCGGTAATAGCTTCCTGCATGCTGTCTCTGTTTGCTGAGAGTGTTTCCAGTCTTGCTGTATCCGGTCGTTCCAGTCCTCAGTTGTCCTGCACTCGGAAGTCGTCATCTTGTTCCTGGAGTCCTGACTGAGCACCGTTTGAGCATCCAGTGGTGTTCGTGAGTCGCGGCGTTGCCGTGTGTTGCGGCTTGGCCGCTTTATTATTTATTACTTATTATTTGTGTTTCGGAGCATTTTGCGGAGGATTCCGCTCCCACAGATCCACTCTGGTATCCAGCGGTGCTGGGTAGGAGTTATGGACTAGTGGATTTTGGTTGTCCTTTTACCTGGCGGTTTTTCCGCACATACTTCAGGTTTGGTTAGTTAGCTTGTTGCCCTTGGCCTGTTGTTAGTCAGAGGTCCTCTTGTCATCATCCTGCCTCGGATTTCCCTTTGTCTCTCACTAAGACCGGGGGGCACCGGAGTTGGGCAGACATAATCCGCCTTTCAAACGTGGCTGCCAGGGGCTCAAGAAACCATAGTCTCGCAAGGGATTTCCGATAGCACGGGTGAGACAATAGAGTTAGGGCGCCTGGGGCAACTAGTCTTTCCTGCTCCCGTAACCAGCATTCCCTTCCAGTACTCTGGCCATTGTCATAAGATTTCCTCCGGTCAGGAGTACTGGAATCATAACATTATTACCGGCCAATGCCAAAACTTAAAATTAAAACAGGGTTTAATTTTTTCCTTATTCAGTTTTGTAAGAGTTATCGGCCTCATGAATCCCACAGGTTTAGGGCCAAATCCTGGTCAGCTCCTAGTCAGCCAGATTCAAGAACTTACTCAGATGGTTCAGGATCTTTCCCTTCGGGTGAAGTCGCAGGAAGATCTTTTACGAACTTCCCCGAGGGTAGTCCCTGAACCAAAAATGCACTTGCCTGACCGTTTTTCTGGTGATAGGAAAGAGTTTTTTAATTTTAAAGAATCCTGTAAACTTTATTTTCGTTTAAGACCGATCTCCTCAGGTACTGAATCTCAGCGGGTCGGGATTATTATTTCTTTGCTCCAGGGGGATCCTCAGACCTGGGCATTTGGTTTAAAAGCAGAGGATCCGGTGTTGTTGTCAGTAGACGCTTTTTTTGGGTCTTTAGGGCTTTTGTATGATGACCCTGATAGAGAGGCATCCGCTGAGAGTCAGTTGCGCGCTCTCAGACAGGGTAGAAATCCTGCAGAGGTTTATTGTACGGAGTTTCGCCGTTGGTCGAACGACTGTGGCTGGAATGACCCAGCCCTGCGCAGTCAGTTTCGCCTCGGCTTATCAGAGTCTATAAAAGACAGTCTCCTTCAGTATCCCGCTCCTGAGACTCTCGATAAACTCATGGAGCTTTCTATTAAGATTGATCGTCGTCTCAGAGAGCGGAGGGCTGAAAAAGGAGCACCTGTCAGGTCTACTCCATGTGTATATTCCATTCCTGAGGACGTAGAGGAGCCCATGCAGATGGGTCTCTCCCGGCTGTCTCCAGAAGAAAGAGCCAGAAGGCAAAACTCTGGTCTTTGTTTGTACTGTGGGGGTAAGGGACATTTTGCCCGTAATTGTCCGAACAAGTCGGGAAACGCCTCGACCAAGTGAATTGTGAGGGGGTTCACTTCGGTCTGCAGCTTATCTCCTCGAATAACTCCCTTTAAGTCCCAGCTAAAGTTTCCTTTGGCAGCCTCAGTTCTTCGGTGTCGGCTTTTGTTGACAGTGGAGCTGCAGGGAACTTTATGGACTTAACTTGGGCCAAGGCCTTAGGCATTCCTCAGTTAGCCTTGGGTAGGTGTGTCACCATGCATGGTTTAGATGGGAGTCCTTTGTCCAATGGGGTTATTTCCCTCTGTACACCCCCTGTACTACTTACGGTAGGAGCTCTTCATTCCGAAAAGATCGAGTTCTTCCTTACCCATTGCCCAGCAGTTCCAGTGGTTCTGGGTCACCCTTGGCTGGCCTTTCATAATCCCACCATTGATTGGCGGTCGGGGGAGATTTCACAATGGGGTACCATCTGTAATAAGGAATGTATTACGTTTCCCGTCAGAATAGCAACTGCCATTCCTGAACTCATTCCCGTGGAATACCAGGACTTTGTTGATGTGTTTTCCAAGGGCAATGCGGACATTCTGCCTCCCCATCGGCCTTATGATTGTGCTATTGAGCTAATTCCTGGTGCCACATTGCCAAAGGGAAGATTATATGCTTTATCTGGGCCAGAAACTGCGGCCATGAATGAGTATGTTAAGGAGAGCCTAGGGAAAGGATTTATTAGGCCATCTAAATCCCCTTTAAGTGCAGGCTTCTTCTGTGTGGGAAAAAAAAGATGGATCACTCAGACCTTGCATTGACTTTAGAGCCCTGAATAAGATCTCAGTTAAAAATACTTATCCTCTGCCGCTGATTTCTGTCCTCTTTGATCAGCTGCGTTCGGCTGTGATTTTTTCTAAAATTGACCTAAGGGGAGCGTATAACCTCATCCGAATCAAGTCTGGAGATGAGTGGAAGACGGCATTCAGTACTCAGTCGGGTCACTACGAGTATCTGGTGATGTCGTTCGGCTTGTCTAACGCTCCAGCAGTTTTCCAGGATCTCATTAACGATGTGCTCCGTGACTTCCTAGGAAGATTCGTGGTCGTTTACTTAGACGACATCCTGATTTATTCTGACTCAATTGAACAACATGTTACCCAGGTGCGTCAGGTTCTTCAAAAATTACGTGAAAATCATCTATATGCCAAGCTGGAGAAGTGTGAGTTTCATGTCACGGAGGTATCCTTTTTAGGGTACATTATTTCCCCTCGGGGATTCTGCATGGAACCTAAGAAGCTCCAAGCCATCCTTAGTTGGGCGCAACCCACCAATTTAAAAGTAATTCAGCGCTTTTTAGGGTTTGCGAATTATTATAGAAGATTTATTCATTCTTTTTCCGACCTGGTTGCTCCCCTTGTGGCACTGACTAAGAAGGGAGCGGATCCTACCAACTGGTCACGTGAAGCTGAGTTATCCTTTCAGGCCTTGAAACAAGCTTTTGTCTCAGCTCCAGTCCTCAGACATCCCAACCCAGAATTGCCCTTCGTTGTTGAGGTTGATGCCTCGGAGGTTGGAGTGGGGGCTATCCTATCTCAAAAGGATCCGGAGTCTCTGGAACTACATCCTTGTGCCTTTATGTCCAGGAAATTCTCATCCGCTGAATCCAACTACGATGTTGGTAACCGGGAGTTACTGGCTATTAAATGGGCTTTCGAGGAGTGGAGGCATTGGCTTGAGGGAGCAACACATACCATTTCAGTATTGACTGACCACAAAAATCTTCAGTACATCGAATCAGCTAAGCGGCTGAATGCCCGGCAGGCTCGTTGGGCTTTATTTTTTACTCGTTTCAAGTTTATTATCACTTTCAGGCCAGGTTTCAAGAATACCAAGGCGGATGCCCTGTCACGCAGTTTTCTTCCAGTTCATAATAACAGTCCTGTTACTCCCATACTTCCGTCTTCAGTCATTCGGGCAGGCCTCACACAAGATTTATTTACCCAGTTAAAGCAGCTTCAACATCAAGCTCCTGGAAATACTCCTGCTGGTCGTCTTTACGTCCCTGAGTTTTTGAGAGCTACTGTTTTGACTGAGTTTCATTATAGCAAAGTTGCCGGGCATCCGGGGATCTCTAAGACTTTGGAATTAGTCTCCCGCTCAGTATGGTGGCCTGGTCTTTCTAAAGACATTAAGGAGTTTGTTTTTTCTTGTCAGGTCTGTGCACAGCATAAGGTTCCCCGTTCCTTGCCTATCGGGCAACTTATGCCCTTAAATGTTCCTCTCAGGCCATGGTCTCATATTTCCATGGATTTTGTGGTAGACCTCCCTCTGTCAGCCGGATTCCGAGTCATATGGGTGGTAGTGGACCGTTTTAGCAAGATGGCTCATTTCATTGCTCTTCCCCGACTGCCATCTGCCCAGGGATTGGCTGTTTTGTTTCTCCGCCATGTTTTCAGACTTCATGGGTTGCCCACTGATATTATTTCTGATCGGGGTCCACAATTCATTGCACAATTCTGGAGGTCTTTTTGTGCTTCATTAAAGATGAAATTGTCTTTAACATCCGGCTACCATCCCCAGTCCAACGGGCAAACCGAGCGAGTTAACCAATCATTGAAACAGTATTTGCGTTTGTACTCAGCCAAACTCCAGAATGATTGGTCCGAGTTTCTTCCTTTGGCGGAGTTTGCTTACAATAATTCTTGTCATTCCTCCACTAATGTGTCTTCATTCTTTTCAGTTTTTGGTTTTCACCCCAGAGCTAATTCTTTTTTTCAACATTCTTCAGTTTCCTCGCTAACCTTAACCTCTCATCTCAGAGTCATTTGGAAAAAAGTGCACCTTGCTCTCAGAAAAGCGGCCTTTCGAGAGAAAATTTTTTCTGACAGGCTCCGACGTCCTTGCACTTTTAAGGTGGGAGATAGGGTATGGTTGTCGACTCGTAACATTAGACTTCGACAATCCTCAGCTAGATTGGGCCCCAAATTTATTGGACCATTTCATATTATTAAAAAAATCAACCCAGTTGCTTTCCGGTTACGTTTACCAAGAGGTCTCCGGATCGGAAATACGTTCCATTGTTCCCTGTTGAAACCATACGTTTCTTCCAGTAGATTTCCTCGGAAGATCTCTCAGGGGAAATCTCCAGTAGATGTACAGGGACAACAGGAGTTCTTGGTGGAGAAGGTTCTCGATTCCAAATTGTCCCGGGGTCGGCTTTATTTTCTGGTGCACTGGAGAGGCTATGGTCCAGAGGAAAGGTCTTGGGTCCTGGATAAGGATCTCCATGCCCCGAGGCTCAAGAGGGCATTTTTTCGGGAATTTCCTCAGAAACCTGGCTTTAGGGGTTCCTTGACCCCTCCTCAAGGGGGGGGTACTGTTAGGCGCCGGGGTCCGCTCGTCGGTGCGGCCCGGCGCCTAGCAACCAGGGACGCCGTACGCGTACAGGCGCCGGCTCCCTGGCAACGCTAGACGCCGGGCGCACGGAGCCGCACGGACCCTAGCAACGGGGACGCCACTGGCGGACCGCGTTCCCCGTTGCTGGGTCCATTTAAATTAAGTAGGGCACCTGTTTCCTGGCCGTGCAGCAAGGCAGCTGCACGGCATCCACGCAATTAGCCCTGTCAGCAGTTGATTGGAGGGCTTCAGTTTATATGCTCTTGCAGTGCCTCACACAGACGCCGGTAATAGCTTCCTGCATGCTGTCTCTGTTTGCTGAGAGTGTTTCCAGTCTTGCTGTATCCGGTCGTTCCAGTCCTCAGTTGTCCTGCACTCGGAAGTCGTCATCTTGTTCCTGGAGTCCTGACTGAGCACCGTTTGAGCATCCTGTGGTGTTCGTGAGTCGCGGCGTTGCCGTGTGTTGCGGCTTGGCCGCTTTATTATTTATTACTTATTATTTGTGTTTCGGAGCATTTTGCGGAGGATTCCGCTCCCACAGATCCACTCTGGTATCCAGCGGTGCTGGGTAGGAGTTATGGACTAGTGGATTTTGGTTGTCCTTTTACCTGGCGGTTTTTCCGCACATACTTCAGGTTTGGTTAGTTAGCTTGTTGCCCTTGGCCTGTTGTTAGTCAGAGGTCCTCTTGTCATCATCCTGCCTCGGATTTCCCTTTGTCTCTCACTAAGACCGGGGGGCACCGGAGTTGGGCAGACATAATCCGCCTTTCAAACGTGGCTGCCAGGGGCTCAAGAAACCATAGTCTCGCAAGGGATTTCCGATAGCACGGGTGAGACAATAGAGTTAGGGCGCCAGGGGCAACTAGTCTTTCCTGCTCCCGTAACCAGCATTCCCTTCCAGTACTCTGGCCATTGTCATAAGATCTCCTCCGGTCAGGAGTACTGGAATCATAACAGTTTCGCAGCGCCGTACAAAGGACAGTACAGGGAGACAAAACTTAGCATAACAGTAAATAAATAACAAAAATGGAGTGCAGGTAACAAAGAGCAACACAGTTCTCAAAATATAATACAGCTTAGATGTAAGTAGCGAAGGAGTAATCATTGTACTACTTGGGGCTGGCGGCCATAGATAGAGATGAGCCTTTACCAGCAGGAGAGAAGGCAGGTAAAGATGGTCGCTGAGTGAAATGTGTCAAGAAGAGGGTTTAGACAAGAGGAAAGAGGGCCCTGCTCTGAAGAGCTAACAATCTAGTGGGGAGGGGCAACAGACAGATGACATGAGGTGCAAGCAAGCAGGTAGAAGCCTGATGGTGGTATGCGAGCAAAGCAGATTAGAAAAAAATCAAGTGGTCAGTTTACTTCCTGCTAAAGAAATTCTGCCTGGTTGGCAATTATTGTATCTGCAGGCAAAGAGAATGATTGGAATCTAGAAAGAGTAGTGATTAGAAAAAAATCAAGTGGTCAGTTTACTTCCTGCTAAAGACATTCTACCTGGCTGGCAATTATTGTATCTGCAGGCAAAGAGAATTATTGGAATCTAGAAAGAGTAATGATTAGAAAAAAATCAAGTGGTCAGTTTACTTCCTGCTAACATGTATGTGTGGCTCCATCAACATTTCCCTCCTCCAATACCCAAAAAAAATGTTAATGAATAAATGTGCGTACTAAATTTATGTTTTTTTTTGGCCCACTTATAATTAATGATGTTGAAAAAAGGGTCAAGGAGCTAGCTAAGTGTTATATTTTTTAAGCAACAAAAACACTTGCTAACTATTTTGAGTTACTTATCACAAATGTCTAACTTGTTTTTTCCCACATTTTTTTGGGTGTCTGCTTGTCCTGCCCTTTGCCTTTAGCACTGTCATGTTGTCGTGCTCTGGTGGACCGTCTTGGTGGTGATGAGACTGGCGTGATATTTGGAGTAGTCGTACCAGAACTGCATCTTGTTTGCTGTTGGTGCATGCATCTGAGTGTTTCATTCAGGTTAGTGAGGGTGGCATTGAGTTCACGTGTAGCAGTATTTTGATTGTCTACTATTCGGAATAAACTTTCATTAATCTTTTGATTGTTTTGAAAAATGCTCATATAACTTTGCTGTTGTCTGTGCTGTTCTTCCATTATGCGCTGTAAGTTGCCCATGACCTGTGTAATGTCTGTACGCATGTGTTCCATGGTATTGCCTATTCTGGTTGTTTGCTCATTTTGTCTACTCAGATTTCTTGATATTCTTCTGAGGTGAGATGGTAGGCTTGCAAACATTTGTGTCTGCTTACGCAGGCAATCTTCATTAGTGGCCTGCTGTCTAGCCCAAATAGTCCAAAACACCTGATCAGGGCCTTGTGTTCCTGGTGTTGTTGGGCTGTGTTGTGGTGTACTCGCAGGTGCTGGGGGGCTCATTCCTTGCATTAATGGCTGCATTTCTAAGATGTTTGTCTCCTCCATGTCACTGTGTTGGTGTTGTTGCGGAGGGATGCTGTTCCCAGGGCTCGAAGCTGAAATGTTAAACAAATCTCCGTTAGCTATCCATATGTTTGTGAAATGTTAAAAAATCACTACACATGGAACACATATCATTCACTGTTGCTTTCAACTATTCTGGCTAGCAACATCATCACTCATTGCTTAAATACATACATATGCCTGTTTGAGGCAAATGTGTCTGGTTACTTAATTGTGAAAGCAAACACTTTCGTTTTATTGTAGCTCACACATACTCCACCATAAAAACACATTGGAATACATAATGTGTTACCTTATAGCTTTGTTCAAACAAACATAGTAATGTTTTTATATGTATTTTGCAATGTTACCTCAAGCACACATGTGATTTTTGGAAAAACAACCTTACTTTTTGCAAACAAACCAACATGCTTTTTTGTTGCAGCATCTTATACCCAATGTCATACTGTATGGCTCAAGTGAACATACATATCTTTACTGGATCTGGACAAGGCCATTTAGTTTGGATTCCATTTCTGCTTTTACGTACTGCGGTAAGTATTTTAGTTTTGGATGTGTTTTGACTTAATGCGGTTATGACTGATTTTGATTATGTTCTGACATTTTACACATTTTTTTCAGTTTGATACTCACAATCAAGATGAGAGGAGTGTGGATGACGTCTTGAAGGTGTGTCCAAAATTTGGAGTGGGGGGACAGAACATACGGATGATAATCTTCATGGCGGGGTAGCCTGCTGTGTTTGTGCCGGGACATACGACCTTGCTTTCTTTTCGGCCACAGGTTTCTTGTGGTGATGTCTTACAGAAATGCCACTTCTGCTGCTCCATACTTCTTTTGATGGACCTTTTAATGAAAGTGCAATTTTGTTATGCCCATTCCTTTACAAGCATACCCTATACTACAATGGACACTTTACCTGCTTCCTCAGCGTCATCATCATCAGATGTGATAGGAGTTACTGGCCGACGAGTAGTACTGCTTTTTTCAGACACTGTATAAAATGAATTATAATAAAAAACCATGCTATTGTGTATACATCCACCCATTATGCTTATAAACATGTATTCTTTTAGAAATGCCTGGTTTTAATTAAAAACAAACGTAAGGACCAGAATTAAAAAAAAAATAAAAAAAAATAAAAAAACACATATGCACTATGGCAACATCAACACAGGAAAACATGTACAGGACACTGACATAGGCCACAAGTTCAAGGAAAGGTTTTTTTCTTTAAAAAAAAAAAACACTACTTCATTTTGTATTGGAAGGAAAAATATTACAGATGCAATATCTAATTTGCTCTGTGATGTGGCACTCCAAAGACACATTACCACTAAATGAGCAAAAACAAAATGCTGCAATTTATCAAAAAATTACACTGCAGTGTGGTGTCACGGTACAAATCCAAGCAAAAAATAAATAAAAATAAATTGTTCTTTAAATTAAATAAAGAACATTATCTAAAGATGACATTACACATGTAAGTGGTTTACAAACCACTTTCCAGTACTCCAGCCTCTAACATGACAACTACTTTTTACTAAAAAATCAACATGGCTCACTTATATATAAAACATAGTCACAATTTATAAAAATAAAACACCCAAAAGGAATACATTATTGCAGGACAATTCAGAGACACACCAAGTCCAAACTACACATGACATACAGTAAAGTAAGATGTTACATTGGCTTTTATATAAAACATTAACCAAAACAATTTATTTGCTGACACACACTTGAAGATGGGAGTAATATGCAACGTCACATGACACACATTACAAAAACAAAAAAACAAACAAAAGTAAATGCAAATACACATGCTCACCATTCTTCCTGGGCCTATCTGAATCCCGGACATGGGTTGCAGATACAACTTCTGGAGGTATTACACTCCGCATGGGCTCCTCATACTCCAGATAACTTGCAATATAGGGCTGCCCACCACCGGTTTTCCGAGCCGACTTGGCCTCCTTGGCCATTTTGGACTTGACACGTCGCTTTATGTCATAGTACCGTTTGCGGCACGTGTCCTCCGTCCGCTTGACCACTCCCTCACTATTGACAGCAGCAACTACTTTCACCCACAACACCGTCTTCCTCCGTGTTGGCACCTTGGCGGACTCAGGACCAAATAGCTGCCTCTGATACTTCATCAGCTCACGCACCAATGCCACATTTTCAGCAAAACTAAACTTAACATTCCGCCCAGTCTTAGTAGTGGTGCGTGGCTGCGGAGCACTCTTGGGCCCTACACACTGGCCGATCCGCCGCCGAGCTGCCCGACGGCGGATACGGCCGACAAGCGACCCGGCGGCGGGGGGGCAGTGACGGGGGGAGTGAAGTTTCTTCACTCCCCCGTAACGCAGCTCCATTGAAGTGCAGGCAAATATGGACGAGATCGTCCATATTGGCCTGCATGCACAGCCGACGGGGGACCAGCGATGAACGAGCGCGGGATCGCGCATCGTTCATCGCTGGAGCCTCCACACTGAAAGATATGAACGAGTTCTCGTTCATTTATGAACGAGATCGTTCATATCTTTCAAACAAATCGGCCAGTGTGTAGGGCCTATCTGACTGTCACTATCACTTGAGGCTGCTGCAGCAACCTCACCCACCTCCTCCACCTCACTAACACTCACCTCCTCCACCTGACCAACCTCCTCCCCTTCACTCACACCCTCCACCTCTGAGTCACACATAATTGTGTGTCTAAACAGTTAACACAGGGGGGAAAAAAGACAAGCAACACACTCCTCCACTACCACTACACAACTCACACACACACACACACACACACACACACACACACACACACACACAAACACTGACAAGGGACTATAAAGAAAAATAACTAGGACTAAAAATGAGACCAAACCACAAAATACAAGACAAGAATGACAAGACGACTTTCAAACACAATACCACACTCAGAAATCGCTACCACCACTCCTCTTCAAACCACAAATTCACCTACCTCCACAGCACAACCTCTCTCCTCCTCACCACTAACTAAACCCACGAGGTGCGGACGGTTTGGGGCGTATTTATATGGTTGCGCACAGACACTCCTACCATCTGAAACACAACCAATCACGAACGGGGATGAAAATCGAAACTGAAAGTGAAAATGCGGCCACGGGGAAAAAAAAACCCTGCCGCGTTTAACTTAGGGAAAAAAAACAGCAAATACTACAAAAACACATACGCAAACGACAATGACGGCCGAAAATGTGGCCAAAAAAACCGACTGGCATCGACATCGGAAAACACGAAAACCATAAAGTCGACTGCTTCGTAACTTTGCGTATATGGATTCAAAAAGTTGCATGAAAATGCACCCGATACAAAACGAGTTTAAACACTACACAAACCGACTCAAACACGAATATTAGTAAATATTGGCCACAGACTCTGATTCCAGTGTCGATTTCAATGAGGCTACTTTACATCCAAAGGTAGTTAAGAGTATTCAGTACATGATTGTGGCTATTAAAGATGTTTTGCATATTTCTGAGGAACCTCCTGTTCCAGATACAAGGGTTTGTTTATTTAAAGGGAAAAAGCCTGAGGTGAAGTTTCCCCCCTCTCATGAACTGAACGCTCTTTGTGAAAAGGCTTGGGAGTCGCCTGACAAAAGGTGGCAGATTCCCAAGAGAATTTTTATGGCATATCCTTTCCCCTCTGACGACAGGGAAAAATGGGAGTCGCCTCCAAATCTGGACAAGGCTCTATCCCGATTGTCCAAAAAGGTGGCACTTCCGTCTCCTGACACGGCTGCCCTCAAGGATCCGGCGTATTGCAAGCAGGAGATGACATTGAAGGCCATTTTCGTTACTACTGGTGCATTACTCAGACCTGCTGTGGCATCGGCGTGGGTGAGTAGTGCTATTGCTAAGTGGGCTGATAATTTAGCTTCTGATATGGATACCCTTGATAAGGATAACATTCTTTTGACTCTTGGTTATATCAAGGACGCTGCGGATTACCTAAAGGATGCGGCGAGGGATATTGGCCTCTTGGGATCAAGAGCTAATGCCATGGCGGTCTCGGCCAGGAGGGCGCTGTGGATTCATCAATGGAATGCTGATGCCGACTCCAAGAAAGCTATGGAAGCTCTTCCTTTTAAAGGTAGTGTCTTGTTTGGTGATGGCCTTGCTGACCTGGTGTCTACCGTTACTGCGGGTAAGTCATCTTTTCTTCCTTATGTTCCCACACAACAGAAAAAGGCGCCCCATTATCAGATGCAGTCCTTTCGGCCTAATAAATACAAAAAAGGAAAGGGCTCGTCCTTCCTCACTTCAAAGGGTAGAGGAAGGGGAAAGAGGTCACCTGCCGTGCCTGGCACCCAGGACCAAAAGTCCTCCCCCGCCTCTACCAAGTCCACCGCATGACGCTGGGGCTCCCCTGCGGGAGTCCGTGCCGGTGGGGGGCCGTCTCCGATTCTTCAGTCAGGTCTGGGTTCAATCGGCCCTGGATCCTTGGGTCTTAGACATAGTCTCCCAAGGGTACAAACTGGAGTTTCAGGAGATATCCCCCCGCCGCTTTTTCAAGTCGGCCTTGCCAGTTTCTCTTCCAGAAAGGGAAGTAGTAAATGCTGCAATACAAAAGCTGTGTGAACAGAGGGTCATTGTACCGGTTCCCCCGTCCCAACGGGGGGAAGGGTTCTATTCGAGCCTCTTTGTCGTGCCGAAGCCGGACGGCTCGGTCAGACCGATTCTGAACCTAAAATCCCTCAATCCATACTTGAAGACTTTCAAGTTCAAGATGGAATATCTACGAGCTGTGATCTCCAGCCTAGAAGGGGGGGATTTTATGGCGTCAGTCGACATAAAGGATGCCTACTTACACGTCCCTATATATCCTCCTCATCAGGCCTTCCTAAGATTTGCGGTGCAGGATTGTTATTACCAATTTCAGACGTTGCCGTTTGGGCTTTCCACGGCCCCGAGAATTTTTACCAAGGTAATGGCGGAAATTATAGTACTCCTTCGCAAGCAGGGGGTCACAATTATCCCGTACTTGGACGATCTCCTGATAAAGGCAAGATCAAAGGAAATGTTGCTAAGAAATGTGGAACTCTCCCTGTCGGTTCTGCGACATCACGGTTGGATTCTAAATTTGCCGAAGTCTCAGTTGATCCCGACAAATCGGCTGCCCTTCTTGGGCATGATCCTAGACACGGAACTACAGAGAGGGTTTCTTCCAGCGGACAAAGCTCTGGAAATCCAGACCATGGTCAAGGAACTTCTGAGACCGGCAAGAGTGTCGATTCATCAATGTACTCGAGTGCTAGGGAAGATGGTTGCGGCTTACAAAGCCATTCCGTTTGGCAGGTTTCATGCCCGGGTGTTTCAGTGCGATCTGCTGAACAAATGGTCCGGGTCTCATCTACACATGCACCGGAAGAAAAGTCTATCTTCCAGGACCAGGATTTCTCTCCTGTGGTGGCTGCATGGTTCTCACCCTCTAGAGGGATGCCGTTTCGGAATCCAGGACTGGGTCCTGCTGACCACAGATGCAAGTCTCAGAGGCTGGGGTGCAGTCACACAAGGAAGAAATTTCCAGGGAAAATGGTCAAGCCAGGAATCTTGTCTCCACATAAATGTTCTCGAGTTAAGAGCCATTTACAACGGTCTCCCTGTTCTGATCCAGTCGGACAACATAACAGTGGTGGCGTACGTAAACCGCCAAGGCGGAACAAGGAGCAGGGCGGCAATGGCGGAGGCCACAACAGTTCTACGCTGGGTGGAACAGCACGTGCGCTCTCTGTCAGCAGTCTTCCTTCCGGGCGTGGACAACTGGGAGGCAGACTTCCTCAGCAGACACGATCTCCATCCAGGAGAGTGGGCTCTTCATCAAGAGGTATTTGCAGAAGCAACAAGGATTTGGGGAATTCCTCAAATAGACATGATGGCGTCTCGCCTCAACAAGAAGCTTCTGAAGTATTGTTTCAGGTCGAGGGACCCCCAAGCCAGTGCAGTGGACGCCATGGTGACTCCGTGGGTGTTTCAGTCGGTGTATGTGTTCCCTCCTCTTCCTCTCATTCCAAGAGTCTTGAAGATTATAAGACGAACAAGGGTTCAGGCAATACTCGTCGTTCCCGATTGGCCACGGAGGGCCTGGTATCCGGATCTTCAGGAGTTACTAGTAGAAGATCCTTGGCCGCTTTCTCTACGAGAGGACCTGTTACTGCAGGGGCCCTGCGTGTTTCTGGACTTACCGCGGCTGCATTTGATGGCGTGGAGGTTGAACGCCAGATCCTAGCTCGGAAAGGTATTCCCGGGGAGGTGATCCCCACTCTCCTTAGGGCTAGAAAGGAGGTCACGGCGAAACATTATCACCGTATTTGGAGAAAATATGTGTCGTGGTGTGAAACCAAAGCGTCTCCTGCGGAGGAGTTCATTTGGGTCGTTTCCTCCATTTTTTGCAGGCAGGCGTGGATGCTGGCCTGAAATTGGGTTCCGTCAAAGTGCAAATTTCGGCTTTATCTATTTTCTTTCAAAAAGAATTGGCCGTCCTTCCTGAGGTTCAGACTTTCGTGAAGGGAGTGTTGCATATCCATCCTCCGTTTGTGCCACCCGTGGCACCGTGGGATCTTGACGTGGTGTTACAATTTCTTATGTCTCACTGGTTTGAACCTTTGCAAAAGGTTGAGTTAAAGTTTCTCACTTGGAAAGTGGTCATGCTTTTGGCTTTGGCCTCTGCCAGACGAGTGTCAGAATTGGCGGCTTTGTCTCACAAGAGCCCGTATTTGATTTTTCATGTGGATAGAGCGGAATTGAGGACTCGTCAACAATTTCTGCCGAAGGTGGTTTCTTCGTTTCACGTAAATCAACCTATTGTGGTACCTGTGACTACGGAGGCTGTGTCAGTCCCAAAATCTCGTGATGTCGTAAGAGCTTTGAAAATTTATGTCGCCAGGACGGCTCTTAGGAAAACGGAAACACTGTTTGTCCTGTATGCCTCCAACAAGATTGGAAATCCTGCTTCCAAGCAGACCATTGCACGCTGGATTTGTAATACGATTCAGCACGCTCATTCTTCGTCTGGGTTGCCGTTGCCGAAGTCTGTAAAGGCGCATTCTACAAGGAAGGCGGGCTCGTCTTGGGCGGCTGCCCGTGGGGTCTCGGCACTTCAACTTTGCCAAGCAGCTAACACCTTTGCAAAGTTCTATAAGTTTGATACCCTGGCTGAGGAAGACCTCATGTTTGCTCAATCGGTGCTGCAGAGTCGTCCGCACTCTCCCGCCCGTTCTGGAGCTTTGGTATAGACCCCATGGTCCTTTTGGAGTCCCCAGCATCCTCTAGGAGGTAAGAGAAAATAGGATTTTAATACCTACCGGTAAATCCTTTCTCCTAGTCCGTAGAGGATGCTGGGCGCCCATCTCAGCGCGGACTGTTTCTTGCAGTTTGTATTGATACTTGTTGTTTTCGGTTGCACAAAGGTTGTATATCAGTTGTGTTCAGCTTGTTGCTGTTGTTGGTTCATACTGTTATCTGGTATTCCTGCTAATCCAGTTGTACGGTGTGTTTGTGGTGTGGGCTGGTATGTTTCTTGCCCTTAGTTTAACAAAAATCCTTTCCTCGAAATGTCCGTCTCCCCTGGGCACAGTTCCTATAACTGAGGTCTGGAGGAGGGGCATAGAGGGAGGAGCCAGTTCACACCCAGTCAAAGTCTTTTAGTGTGCCCATGTCTCCTGCGGATCCCGTCTATACCCCATGGTCCTTTTGGAGTCCCCAGCATCCTCTACGGACTAGGAGAAAAGGATTTTCCGGTAGGTATTAAAATCCTATTTTTTCTCTGTGATTTAGTCACCATATCTCTCCTTTATCTCTGCTATTGCTGACTACACTGCACAGGGGTTTGGGTAAGAGGTATTGTGCTGCTGTCAATTGTACTGTGTTACCTGATACTGCAAGTTATATCATGTCTGCTTCTGAGGGTAACGGTTCTGGGGCTGAACACACTGCCGGTGTTGTTGAAGCCACAGATCCTTATGAGGAGAATATAGCAGCTGTGGGCTTTGGTTCTGGGGGCTCCTTGCCCCCCAGTGGGACTGTGGCAACGGAGGTACCTAATGACCCACCGTGGGCCGCTTTTTCCACGCTTCTACATACGCTAGTTAATAAACTAACACCCCCTATGGGACCCCCATTGCCGGTACAACCGTATGTGGTCCCTGCAGCTAACCCGCCGTGGGCGGACAATTTATCTGCTCAATTGAAGAAGTTGAACCAGTCCCTGACTACTAAAAAGTCTGACCATCGCTCGCCTAAGTCCAAGGGGTCCTCTAAGCGAGCGCTTGTCTCCTCACAATCCACTGCTGTCACTGACACCTCGTCTGATGAAGACGGCACTTACACTGACCCCACAGGTTCTGACTCGGATACTGCTGATGGGGAGGGTAGTACACATGTGGTTGTTCCTGATCTTTTGGAGGCTATTAAGTTAATTCTACAGATTACGGATGATCCAGAGCCATCCGTCTCTCCCAAGAAACCAGAAACAAGTTTTACCTCACTCTGATCACCTAGTGGATATACGTCAGGAACCCTGGGAAATCCCGGGTACGAAGTTTGTGCCTCAAAAGAAGATGCTGGCTCGCTATCCCCTCGCACCAGAGCTGTATAAGAATTGGGAAACACCTCCTCCAGTAGACTCACATGTGGCTAGGATGGTGGTTTCCTCAGCTCTACCTGTCACTACCGTCACGTCTCTAAAAGAGCCTACGGATAAACGTGTGGAGGGTTGTCTTAAAGCGATTTACACCCTCACGGGTGCTGCACAAAGGCCCACTATTGCAGCAACATGGGCTGCAGAGGCTATTGAAGCATGGCCTTGGAGTTAGAAGCTGAAATCTCTTCTGACCATGCTAGACAATGCTTGTCTTATATTGTCACAGCTTCTCGCTATATTAAAGAGGCGGCTTCTGATGCCGGTATCCTAGCAGCCAAGGCCTCTACTACGTCAATCCTGGCTCGCCGGATATTATTGGCTGAGATCCTGGTCTGTGGATCTGGACTCTAGAAAAACCCTGGAGGTACTCCCTTTCAAGGGAGATATTCTGTTTGGGGAGGACTTAAATAAGATAGTGGCTGACTTGGCTACTGCCAAAACTGCCTGTCTGCCAAGTACCGCTCCTTCTGTGTCGAAGGCTAAAGGTACTTCCTTTCGCCCCTTTCGTCCTTCAGGTAAAGCAAAAGGTCAGGCATACAGCAAGCAGGCCCGCACTTCCAAACCTGGTAAGCTAAATCCAAAAAGAGCCTGGGCAGCCCGCAGCCAGCTTCCAAGGGCGATAAGCCTGCCGCATGACGGGCGGGCCTCCCCCTGGGGGGGGGGGGGGGCGGCTTCTAGGGTATACCCAGGAATGGTTGAAGACCACTTCAGATACCTGGGTACGGGAAGTCGTCACTCAAGGTTACGCCATAGCCTTCAAAAACTGACCCCCTCATCGATTTTGCCAGACAGACATCCCGTTGGACCAGACAAAGGCAAACACTCTGCATTCGGTGGTACAGACCCTCCTGGATACAGGAGTCGTAGTACAGGTGCCTCTTGCGCAGAGGGGCCGGGGGTACTATTCTCCGCTGTTTCTAGTCCCAAAACCGAATGGGTCCTCCCGGCCCATTCTCAACCTCAAGGCATGAACAGGTTTTTGAAGGTTTCTAAGTTCTGTATGGAAACCCTTCGCTCTCTAGTTCTGGCTTTGGAACCTGGGGACTACATGGTCTCCCCGGACATACAGGATGCTTACCTGCATATCCCTATAGCAGCGTCACATCAGAAATACCTGAGGTTTGCTTTTGGCAACCTCCATTTCCAGTTTCGGGCGTTACCTTTTGGTTTAACAACGGCTCCGCGAGTCTTCACCAAAGTAATGGCGGTGATGACGGTGGTACTCCACCGTCAAGGGGTCAGGATACTGCAGTATCTGGACGACTTGTTAATCCTGGCAAATTCCCCAGAACTTCTCCTACGTCATCTAGATATGACGGTCCGGTTTCTACAAGCCCACGGGTGGCTCATCAACTGGAAGAAATCCTCCCTGATCCCTGCTCAGAGCATGGTGCATCTGGGAGAGCTATTGGACACTCACAACCAGAGGTTGTTCTTGTGTCAGGAGAAAGTCCTGAAGCTTCAGGACAGGATTCATTGCTTCCTTTCTCGTCCGCAAGTGTCGATACATTCGGCGATGCAGGTGCTGGGCCTCATGGTATCAGCATTCGACATGGTGGAGTATGCTCAATTCCATTCTCGCCCCTCCAGAGGCTGATTCTAGGCAAGTGAGATGGCCTGCCTCACCGGATCAGGTCTCAAATGATCTCATTGACTCCGGAGGTCCGTCTGTCGCTGCTCTGGTGGCTCCAGGACCAACAATTGTGCAGGGCCGTCCCTTCTGGATATCCAACTGGGCCCTGTTGACGACAGATGCCAGTCTAAGAGGTTGAAGCGCGGTGCTGGAGCAACACTCCCTTCAGGGGCGGTGGACCAAGGAGGAGTCCCTCCTCTCAATCAACATTCTGGAATTGTGGGCGGTCTTCAATGCATTGAACCTAGCCCAGCATTTAATTCACAACCGTCCTGTTCAAGTGCAGTCGGACAACGCCACCACAGTGGCTTACATAAATCATCAAGGCGGCACTCGAAGCCGTCTGGCAATGAAGGAAGTCTCACGGATTCTACATTGGGTGGAACGCCATCTACCGGCCATATCATCAATCTTCATTCCGGGAGTCCTGAATTGGGAAGCGGACTTTCTCAGTCGTCAGGACGTGCATGCCGGCGAGTGGGGCCTCCATCCAGAAGTGTTTCAACTCCTAGTGGAAAAGTGCGGTCTTCCAGACGTAGATCTGATGGCATCTCGACACAATCACAAGGTTCCGGTCTTCGGAGCAAGGACAAGGGATCCTCAAGCAGCATTCGTGGATGTGCTGCCGGTGCCGTGGAGGTTTCGGCTGCCGTACGTGTTCCCTCCGGGGTCACTCCTGCCCAGGGTAATTCGGAAGTTCAAGCAAGAAAAAGGAATTCTGCTTCTCATAGCTCCAGCGTGGCCCAGACGGCACTGGTTCTCAGACCTGCAGGGCCTATCGTCAGAGCGTCCAATTCTACTTCCACAACGCCCAGACCTCCTCGTTCAGGGCCCTTGTGTCTACAAGGACCTAGCCCGGCTGTCTTTGACGGCGTGGCTCTTGAAGCTTCCATCTTGAGGGCTAAGGGTTTTTCTGAGGAGGTCATTCAAACTATGTTGCGGGCACGGAAACCGGCTTCTGCCCGGATTTACCATAGGGCCTGGCATTCCTACTTTGTTTGGTGCGCATCTAACAATTATGACGCTTCCAAGTTTAGTACAGCCAAACTTTTGGCTTTTCTGCAGCAGGGCCTGGAGAAAACCCTCAAGGTTCATATTTCTGCCTTGTCGGTGTGGTTTCAGAGAAAAATTGTGACTTTACCTGATGTTCATACTTTCACTCAGGGTGTGTTGCGTATCCAACCTCCCTATGTCCCACCTGTGGCTCCTTGGGACTTGTCGGTGGTTTTGGAGGCGTTGCAGGAGCCTCCGTTTGAACCCCTTGGTTCAGCTGATCTTAAGTGGCTTTCCCTTAAGGTGGTGTTCTTGCTGGCTATTGCCTCTGCTAGAAGAGTGTCGGATTTGGGTGCCCTTTCCTGTAGTTCCCCATATCTGATTTTTCACCGTGACCGGGCGGTACTTCGGACTCGTCCCGGTAATTTACCGAAGGTGGTTTCCTCATTCCACCTTAATCAGGAGATTGTGGTTCCGGCCTTTGTCTCTCCTGACTTGTCTCCCAAAGAATGGTCTTTGGATGTGGTACGGGCTCTCCTTATCTATGTGAAGAGTACTGCTTCTATTCGAAAATCTGATTCTCTCTTTGTTTTGTTTGGATTTCACAAACGTGGCTGGCCTGCTCACAAGCAGACCCTGGCCAGGTGGATTAGAATGGTGATTGCACATGCTTATGTGAAGGCTGGTTTGTCAGCTCCTGCTCACATTACGGCCCATTCTACTCGGTCTGTTGGACCTTCTTGGGCGGCCCAACGTGGTGTGACCCTTGACCAATTGTGCAAAGCGGCTATGTGGTCTTCCGGGAACACGTTCATAAGGTTTTATGCCTTCGATACTGCCGCTTCCCAGGATGCTTCCTTTGGACGCCGGGTTCTTGTGCCCGCTACAGTGCATCTCCTCCCATAAGGAACTGCTTTAGGACATCCCCATTGTCCAATCCTTGTGGAGCCCAGTGTACCCCGCAGCAGAAAACGAGTTTTATGGTAAGAACTTACCTTTGTTAAAACTCTTTCTGTGAGGTACACTGGGCTCCACAAGGCGCCCACCCTGACGCACTTAGCTTCTTTGGGTTGGTATGGCATTAGCCGCTGACACTTCTCCTGTCGTGAGAGTGTGGTGTATGTGGCTACTAACCGTTGTCGTCTCTTTTCCTGCTACTGCATTGGGCTGGTTAACTAAAAACTGAGCTCCTGTGCAGGGAGGCGGGTTATAGAGGAGGCTGCGCTGTGCATTCTGGGAACAGTCAAAGCTTTGAGCCTGTTGGTGCCTCGGATCAAGATTCTACTCTACACCCATTGTCTTGTGGAGCCCAGTCTACCTCGCAGAAAGAGTTTTAACAACCGTAAGTTCTTACCATAAAACTCGTTTTTATTTTGTCAGATAGGAGACTAGCCAGCTAATTTGTGAGCAGAGTGCAGCAATATTCACCTCAGTTAAAGATAAACTGTGCATTAAAAACTTGCTCTACAGCTGCATATTTTGGTGCTATAAAGCAAGGACTAATAACTAGAGCCATGTTTTGAGAGTTTTATGCATTTTTCAGAATGTATACACTTTCTCCACTACAGGAGCAAATGATACTTTAATACTTATGCAAAAAGTTGGCAGTGCACAAACCCTGGGCGCTAACAGGTAAATAACATATATGATATAGCAGATACAATATGTTCCTTTCGCTGAAGTCCAGATTGAGGGTTTCCGCCTTTTCTACTCCTTCAGATGTCACCGAGTGCTCGGTTCCAAGTTGGTGGTTTGATAAACATAAAATGTAAAAAATAACAATAATGTGTAGAACTGTCTTTAAACTTCAAATTTAGTGTCCATAAATTCTTCGTAACTCAAATATCCAGGGGGTGATCTTTCAAGTGATAAGGGTGTACCAAAACTCACACTTTAATGGGTAGTGACGTATACAAAAAGGATTCTTTGAAACAGTGATCTGAAGTGTGATCTCCACCTGCGTGTTTTTATGTGGGTGATTCTGTGATATCAAATGGGCGTACTCCACTCACTATGACTGTAGAATGAAGGAAGCATATAAAGATATCTTTAGCATCTGGGATGAATTCACAAATGGAAAGGCGTGCCCCACTCACAATGGTGTTGATGGTCCCTGGATAAATAGATATAGTAATTACTGCTAGTGCATGTATGATAATATACCAGATTAATAACAGCAATGCACTGTAGAGAATACACCATAGTCCTGTGCAGTGTAAGGTAATATAGGTATAATTTATAATTCAAGTACACAGTTTGGAACCTGATCTCTAGAGGAGGAGGAGCCCCCCTGAACCTCTGTGGGCCAGTCCAACCCTGAGTTTACTGTGCTAATGCTTCCAAGCATCAACTGGTAAAAGCAGAGCTGTAACTAGACTTTTGGTGCCCTGTGCCAAAGAGAGAATTGCCCCCCCCCCCCTCATTTTTTTCAATAGGGACATAAGGCACCAGAGAGAGCCCATGCTATGATGCCCTTTCCCTTTTATATATATATATATATATATATATATATATATATATATATAAAACAAAAGATGAGAATAGGCGCCTCCTAGTGCATTATCTCACATAAAACTGTGACCTCCACCTTAAGTAACACCCTGGTGAATTCAAGGTGTACCTTGTATGGTGGAATTCCAACCACCTAAATTAGTCGCAAAATACCATGTATTTCAGTGTATAATGGGGATATTTTTCATCATGATAATCCTGGTGGTGCTTTTCCCAAGTTTGTATCTCACATAAAAAGGATAAAAGCAAAAAGGACCAATAGTGCAATATGTTTCATAACAAATAAAAACACATTTATTTCAAAAACTGGTCATAAATAAAAGTAGTTGCCCGTACAATGCAAAAGATAAAAGACAGCTTATCTGTTAGTAGTCGTCCATACGAGAAAACACTCAACGCGTTTCGTCCTTTGCCCACGGCCTGGACTTCCTCAGGAGTATAATGATACATGTTACACTGTTCCTATATTTATACCCATAACAATCTTTCAATCAAACAGGAAGTTGATGGCTGTCAGGTTCCCGGAAGTGATATCACTTCCGCCCGGAAGACTTAGAATCCCATTATTACCATAGCATAATCAATATTATAAGTTTGAAACAGAGTTCTAACAGACTCACTAACCCTGCGCCACTGCACAGAGTTATGTTGTGTGGGGTGGGAAGGCTGATCCGCTCCAGTCCGACGCGATCGCCGGAAATCACGGACGGACAGGGCATCATAGCCGCCCTTACTTCATTCAGCCTCGCAGCTGGCGCATGCGCTGGCCTGGCCGGTCACAGTGCCGCCTGCCGTCGCCGCACCCCTACGTCACGGGCATCTGAAGCTATACACCAGTGTCCACACATACGGTGCCATATTTAAGGAGACCAAGTAATACAGGATAAAAACAGTAGTATATGGACAGGAATATTATACTAATAGAAAAAACGGAGGAATAGATCATAAGACATATTCAGAATTACTAATAAAAAGAGATAATTTAAAAAATATATATAATGGGGTAATAGACCTTAAATACTGACCATTACTAAATATAATGTGATTAGTGTGTCATTATTAAAGTGCTCATAGAATATTATTTTTACTAGCCCCAAATGAAATCCTATATCATATGTGAGTAAACCACCTTATCACCTGCATAACTAAATGCATCACGTGCGCATATGGTTATACATTTTTTATCAATTTGGTGATCAGTTTAAATTTAAAGTGACCATGCCCTTAAATAAATTATAAAGTGCTATTAGTGCTAGCAGTGTCTAAAAAGGGTGCATATATGTAGACTCTCTCAGGACTATATGAGGAAATATTAGAAACATCTTTACAAGAGAAAACAATACTGAACAATAGGAGATACATAAGGAAAAGAGTCATTATTTTTGTATATGTATAAAAGTACTTCAAAGGAACGGTGCTATTTCATAATAATCATTAAGGCCATTTGGGGCCAAAGTTTTTAGTTCATAAATCCAATACATCTCTCTTTGCGAGAGTCTCTTTTCTCTATCACCTCCTCTATGTCCCAATTTGATGATCTCAAGGATCCTAACTGTCAAACCCTTAGGGTCCGATTTGTGGAAAAGATTAAAGTGTTTGGGTACTGAATGGTGTTCTTGTTTATTTTTAATTTTAATGCTCCTGAGATGTTCTTGGACACGTAATTTCAGTTGTCGTTTCGTCTTTATATATACAATGCTGGCGGTGTGCGGCACTCAGGCTGACAAGGAGGAAATCACCACTGTCCAAACTTCAACGTTTCAATTTTACTAAGAAAATTGTCATCAGGAAAATAAACAATACAGAAATGTGCTTACCTTATACCCTTCACCAAGGTTCTGTGTGTGGCGCCCGTTCAGCAGGGACCCGTTCGCCTGCTGCGGCGCAGTGTGATGACGTCATTGCGTATAGCGCGATGCACGTCAGTGAGAGACCCGTCACCATGGAGACCCGGTGTAACTCTCCTGTATGTAAACAAACAAAGCATAGAGGCATATAGAGGGGATCCTCAACCGTGGGAGAGTGCAATGATAATTGGTATACTGAGAGCCACACATATATATGAGGTGCCCCATAGTAATGGCCTACTAGCTGAGAACAAGGGGGATACTAGGGCCGCTGCTAGAGATCTATGGAGGACTACACGATAGGGAATGCGGGTTAGGGATATACTTGGAGCATATAATGCATCACATGAGTCAATGAGCTGACACTTAATGTAAGAGACAGCTAACTCCAAAGAATAATACCAAAAAATAAATAAATGGACAAGTAACTAGATGGGCTCTAAGCAAGGGACACCGGTTGTGAACATTAATCAACAATATTAACCAGTAGTGCACCGATGATGTGCAAGACATTCCCATAGGAGGTTAGAAGAAACATGCTACTGGTAATGCTTCATTTAGTCCTCGTGGTGTAATCACATCCAATTTCTGAATCCATCTGGATTCACATCTCAGGAGGGCCTTGTGTCTATCTCCGCCTCTGATCCTGGTAGGAATGTGGTCTATCATGCGGTAACGTAGGCTGGCCAAAGAATGTTTCAAGGTTACGAAGTGGCGTGCCACCGGCTGTTCACTTGTCCCTTTGGATATGGCCATTCTAATGGCCGATCTGTGAGCTGTCATCCTTTCCTTAAATTTTCTCTTGGTTTTGCCGACGTAACTGAGGCCGCATGGACAGATGATTTGGTAGATCACAAAAGTGGATTCACATGTAAGATGGTGTTGAATATGTATTTTGTGGCCCAAATGTGGGTGGCAAAAGGTATCTCCTGGAATGAGATATTGGCATGTTGTACAAGTGCAACGGAAGCATCCGAGTTTGCAGGTTGTCAGAAAGGTTGTACTGACAGATTTTGTTTTGAGGGAAATGTCCATTTTAACTAGCATATCTCTTAGATTTTTTGATCGTTGATAACAAGGCATGATCTTAGTGTTCTGTAATTTCAACTTATCAGTTTGGATAAGGTGCCAGTGCTTTTTCGTGATTTTATTCGTCTCGTCTGAGGCAATATTAAAGGTACTTTTCCACGGTAGTTTTGATCCTGCGGTATTCTTTGCTCTCTTCCGTAGTAGTGCACCTCTGTCCATTGATAGTACTTTAGACTTAGTATTATTCAGATGTTTAGAATCATAACCTCGCAGTATGAATCGGCTAATGAGATCATCCATTTGAGCTGATGCCATATCTTTATCTGTGTTAATCCGATGAATTCTGATCATCTGCGAGTATGGGAGGCCTAATTTTAGCCCCTTAGGGGGACAACTGGAGTTGTGAAGAAAAGTGTTCCTATCTGTTGGTTTTGAGAACACTGTGGTACTGATGCTTGAGTTATTAATGGAGATTTTGACATCCAGAAAGTCAATGGTATTCAAATCCATTTTATGCGTCAGTTTAACTGGGCTCTCGGACGCATTGTGTGTGTCCAAGATGAGCTGTAGTGTTTCTTGGGGGCCCTTCCAAATGATCAAAAGATCATCTATGAATCTCTTGTATAAGATGATATTGGCTGAAACTGTAGGGTAAGAGAAAAAGATATCCTGTTCAATGTCGAACATATATATGTTCGCATACGTGGGTGCCACGGCCGATCCCATGGCACACCCGCGTAATTGGAGAAAAAATGCGTTATCAAACAAAAAGAAATTCCTCGTTAACACAAGTTCTAATAGGTGTAACAGGATTTCAACATGAGCAGGATCAAATTTCAATTTCTCAGACAGTACTTTCTTTACAGCGTTAAGGCCCTCAGGGTGTGGAATTATCGTATATAGGCTGGTTACATCAGCCGTTACCAACCATGTATCTTGTGGTATATTGTCTAATTCATTCAATTGATTAAGTAGAGCAGTTGTGTCCATAAGGGTATGCGGATGTTGTTGCACGTATGGCTGTAGTATGGAGTCTAGTAAGACTGATGTCGGCTGGAATAGCGACCCCCTCGCTGAAATGATCGGCCTCCCTGGTGGTGGGTTGACACCCTTGTGGATCTTTGGGACTGTATATAGGATGGGTACCACTGGATGTTCTGGGAGTAGTAGTGCCATGACCTCTTCTGTAATGATCCCTGCATCATATGCCAATAAATGTTATGATTCCAGCACTCTGGTCTGAGGAGATCTTATTGCAAGGACCGGAGCACTGGAACGTAATGCTGGGAAAGGGGAATGGAAAGGGAATAGCCCCTGGCGCCCTATCTCCGTTGTCTCGCCCGTGCTGTCAGTACACTCTTGCGAGACTATGGTTGCTTGAGCCCATGGCAGCCGCGTTTGAAGGGCGGATTACGTCTGCCCAACTTCGATGCCCCCTCAGGTCTTAATGAGAGACAAAGAGTGTACCGAGACAGGGTGATAACAAGGGGCCCTCTTACTGAAACAACCAAAAGCCAGGGGCTACTAACTAGCCTAAAACTAAATGTATGTGCGGTTTGCCGCCAAAGGAAAAGAACAACAAAGGAAATGCTGACCACACGCCCACACAATACTTTTGTGTACCGGCGGTGACAGCATAAGCAGAACCCTCTGCAAAACACCAGTGACAGAAATAATAATGGAATACAGCGGCCTAGGCCGACGGACGCGGCAGAGCCGCTACTCATGGAACCGGTACGACTACTGGCAAACGGACAGGAACTCCCAATGCTGCTGACACAGACTCTTAGAACTGGAGGACAGGCGGAATCCCAAACGAAAGACCGGTGGACACCAAGAAGCCAGAAACTTGACCAGGCACAGGCAAAGGCACTGGACCTCAGGACAGGAACGCCTCACGGCAGGACACGGGATCTGACATAGGAATCGACACAGGGACTGACACAGGAATCGACACAGGAAGCTCAGGAACTAGCAGGAACCAAGCTCAGAACTCAAGCAGACTGGATACCCAGAAATATCACCAGCATCTGTGAATTGCAGTCAGCCAGCATATAACAGAGAGGCCTAATTAATAATCTCATGCAGCTGCCCTGTTGCATGACTCCAAACTGACAAGATGCAATTAGCAGCCAGGTGAGGCTGAACACATGGGAACAAGCTGCAATTACACAGACTCACCAGCGGCAGCAGACAAGAGTATTCTAAAACAGAGCAACAGGAAATCCTGGCATGCAAGACAACTTTATAAACATAAAATAGGAATGAACCACTACCTGTGGTTCATAACAGTATCCCCTCCTTAAGGGTGAGCTCCGAGCACCCCATGACACCCACGGGGAACATGAACAGAAGTATAACATAAAATACATAAGCAAAATGCAAAAATGGAAATGAGCCACAGCCGTGGCTCATAACATTACCCCCCCCCTTGAGGAGGGGTCAAAGGACCCCAAAATACAGACTATCCAAAACAAGGGATACACAAAAAAAAACCTGACACACTGGTCTAACAGACACGAAAACAGAAACAAGCTGCAACCACAGCTTGTAACAGTGCCCTTCCCCTGACGGTGGCCACTGGACACAAGATAAGGGGGAAAAAAAATCTTTTTTTTTTTTTTATATCAAGGCAAGAGTCAAAAATTATTTATTTTTCTTCTTCTTTTTACAAAGCTCTTTAGGTCTGACCAAGGTAATTCCCCAAACATTGTCTGAACTGATGGTACCACCCAGCAAGGCTGCGTTCAAATCAGAGACAGGTTTCTTACCCTTGGGAGCTGAACTTTCTGGCAAAGTACTATTATTAGAAGAAGAAGAAGTCAGAAAAGCACATCCTGCAGTCAAAACAACGGGCTGGGACTCTTGTGCCGAGTTTACAGTATTTGGTGGACTCTCAGCAGACAAGACGGGTGACTTAGAGGAACCTGAACCAATTTCTTTGGAACCATATCTTTTAATAATTGCATCACTGAATGCTGGGGGATCCTGAAGAATGGGATCTTCAGCTTTCATTAGGCTGGTCGCCCACTGAAAAGGCTCTCTAAAAGAATAAATCAGATAAAGCACAAGGTTCTCTGAAGTGATGCCCAGAAATGGTCTAGACAACATAATAATGTAATAGTGTTTGTAAAGCGCCAGAAAATGGGCTAAGTCCCCATCAAAGATTATGGATGTTGAGATATCAGAGTCAGGATCTGTTTCCTTCCCATCTGACTGACTGGAGTGCTTTGCTAGGACCTGGTCACTATTGACCTTACTCGAGGCTGAGACTCTCTGAACCCCACCCGGGGCAGTGACTTTCTGAACCCCACCCGGGGCAGTGACTTTCTGAACCCCACCCGGGGCAGTGACTTTCTGAACCCCACCCGGGGCAGTGGCCTCCGGGAACCCCGCTGGAGCAGTGGCCTCCGGGAACCCCGCTGGGGCAGTGGCCTCCGGGAACCCCGCTGGGGCAGTGGCCTCCAGGAACCCCGCTGGGGCAGTGGCCTCCGATTCTTTTACTGGGACCGAGCAGTCGGCCTCCCCCACTAGGACCGAGCCATCGGCCTCCCTCTCTGAGTCGATAATTATCGAAACTTCTCCCGGGACTATGACTTCCGGAACTTTTGCTGAAGCTATAACCTTCAGCACCTCCACTAATGCTACACCTCTTAAGTTCTTTCCTGGGGAAGCGACCTCTAGACCCTTCTTAGAGGTTGCGTCTCTCGAGACCCCACTTGGGGATATTTCTTCAAAGATCCCTTCTGGGGTTTTGCTTCTCGAGTTCCCTTCTAGAACTATGGTTTCAGATACCCTTTCTGGGGTTGCGCTCTTCAAGTCCCTACCTGGAGTAACAGCTTCTGAGACCCCTTCTGGTATGGAAACCTGAGCTAAAATATTTGATGTCCCTCTATAAGCTAGAGCATCGGGTACCGCACCAGCACTCTGGGCATCGGGTACCGCTCCAGCACTCTGGGCATCGGGTACCACTCCAGCACTCTGGGCATCGGGTACCGCACCAAGATCCTGAGCATCGGGCACCACTCCAGGAACCTGGGCAACGGGCACCACTCCAGGAACCTGGGCAACGGGCACCACTCCAGGAACCTGGGCAATGGGCACCACTCCAGGACCCTGGGCATCGGGCACCACTCCAGGACCCTGGGCATCGGGCACCACTCCAGGAACCTGGGCATCGGGCACCACTCCAGGGGCTTGCAACTCTGCTTCAACAGGAACCTCAAGAGAGGAGAGAAACATTCTCTTTTGATTCCTAAATCTATAATGGGGCTCCCTTGCCCAAGGACCCCAATTATAGGACAGATAGCTTTTTAGTGTGGGTTGTGTGACAAGTACCACTGCCACAGTAGAGACAGGAGTAGGTCTTGTATCCTGACTCAACTTGGCCAGAGGGCAAGACTCGTCACCACACTTTGGCTTGCGCAACTCACAGGTCTGCAGATAGTGGCCTAAACCCCCACAATATAGGCATAAGTTTAAGTTTCTGCGACGCAGACGCTCCTCTTCTGAGAGCCTGGGCCGCAGAAAACTTTTAAACCTTTTCTCTTCAATTAAACCAGAGGATTCTCTTGTCACCATACTGTGAACAAGAGTCTCTTTAGAGATAGATGTACTCTCAACGACTTCTGGCAAGATGAGCAAGATTTTAGTCAGAAGGTTTTGCAGTTGCTTTAGGGATTGCTGCAAAACTTCTAGTCGCTCTGGTCTCAAAACATTGAAAACAGAGTTCAGGGCTGCGAGAGATGCCTGCAGGGCTTGCATAGTAGACATAGGAGGATTTAAAACTAGGCAGGACTAGACAAGGCAGGACTAGACAAGGCAGGACTAAATTTTTGCTAAACAAAACAATACTTTTTTTTTTTTTTTTAAACACCGGACTGGATTTTTAAAAAAAAAAACACCGGACTGGATTCTAAACACCGGACTGGATTCTAAACACCGGACTGGGCCAAAAAAGAAAAAAAGTTTTATTTCTTTTTTGTGGTATGGCTGGTGATAATGTTATGATTCCAGCACTCTGGTCTGAGGAGATCTTATTGCAAGGACCGGAGCACTGGAACGTAATGCTGGGAAAGGGGAATGGAAAGGGAATAGCCCCTGGCGCCCTATCTCCGTTGTCTCGCCCGTGCTGTCAGTACACTCTTGCGAGACTATGGTTGCTTGAGCCCATGGCAGCCGCGTTTGAAGGGCGGATTACGTCTGCCCAACTTCGATGCCCCCTCAGGTCTTAATGAGAGACAAAGAGTGTACCGAGACAGGGTGATAACAAGGGGCCCTCTTACTGAAACAACCAAAAGCCAGGGGCTACTAACTAGCCTAAAACTAAATGTATGTGCGGTTTGCCGCCAAAGGAAAAGAACAACAAAGGAAATGCTGACCACACGCCCACACAATACTTTTGTGTACCGGCGGTGACAGCATAAGCAGAACCCTCTGCAAAACACCAGTGACAGAAATAATAATGGAATACAGCGGCCTAGGCCGACGGACACGGCAGAGCCGCTACTCATGGAACCGGTACGAATACTGGCAAACGGACAGGAACTCCCAATGCTGCTGACACAGACTCTTAGAACTGGAGGACAGGCGGAATCCCAAACGAAAGACCGGTGGACACCAAGAAGCCAGAAACTTGACCAGGCACAGGCAAAGACACTGGACCTCAGGACAGGAACGCCTCACGGCAGGACACGGGATCTGACATAGGAATCGACACAGGGACTGACACAGGAATCGACACAGGAAGCTCAGGAACTAGCAGGAACCAAGCTCAGAACTCAAGCAGACTGGATACCCAGAAATATCACCAGCATCTGTGAATTGCAGTCAGCCAGCATATAACAGAGAGGCCTAATTAATAATCTCATGCAGCTGCCCTGTTACATGACTCCAAACTGACAAGATGCAATTAGCAGCCAGGTGAGGCTGAACACATGGGAACAAGCTGCAATTACACAGACTCACCAGCGGCAGCAGACAAGAGTATTCTAAAACAGAGCAACAGGAAATCCTGGCATGCAAGACAACTTTATAAACATAAAATAGGAATGAACCACTACCTGTGGTTCATAACAGTATCCCCTCCTTAAGGGTGAGCTCCGAGCACCCCATGACACCCACGGGGAACATGAACAGAAGTATAACATAAAATACATAAGCAAAATGCAAAAATGGAAATGAGCCACAGCCGTGGCTCATAACAATAGTAAGGCTTCTTTAAGTTCTTTCGTGCATGGTATAGTTGGATTGCCATTCAATTTGGTGTATACCCCTGGTTCGTCCAAGATTTTGGAGGGCCATAGATTCAGACTTTGATAGGTTACGTTTATGGGTCTTGTTCAAAACTGGCAATTGTAGTGTCTCCTGATCCACTAAACGCATAAACGTCTTGATACTAGCGTTATTTGATAGTGGGTCAAAAGTGGAAGCTGGTTTAAATTGTAACAACTTCTTCGGTATAGTACTGCTGGGTTCCATCTGGTTATCAGCAAAATATTCTTTATATTTAAGCGTGCGATGCAGTTGATTTTTCGCCACCTGCCATTTCAGGTCATCAAACGGAGCTGATGGTATAAATGATAGACCCTTTGATAGGAGGCTTCGTTCATTGTTGGATAATTCATGGTGTGACAGATTTATAATCACTTCCGCTTGTTTGATGCGGGTGGTTTCCTTCCACCTACAGTCGCGCTTGTACTTGTTATGCACACCAGTGCCTGCAGGAAAGTACTAGTGTCAGAACTGTTATGCACTCCAGTGTCTGCAGGAATGTACTGGTGTTTGAACTGTTATGCAAAACAAATGGACTCACAGACAAACTGGGGAATATGACATAACGTACACAGAAGGTGATAGGGTAACAAAATACACACACAGTGAACAGAGAAGCCCAGAGGCTAAGGAACTGGGTATCTCCCTTGTATTAGAACTGCTCAGATGTAAAAAGCAAGATGTTGTGTTTTAATACGTAGAGAACCCGAAATGCTGTTGCTAAGGGCAACAGCAAAACCCTAAAGGGTTACCAACGGGTGTGGCAGTAAACTCCTTGGTCAGAGATGGAATGATAGACACAAGGAGAGCCTCCACAATCCTGATTCTCACTTGCAGTGCACAGGTTTAAGCTTACTGCCACTAAACTGACCCCTGACACCTAGCACAGTGAGACAGGATTAGACAGGCAAGTGTTAGAATACAGCCGCAAACTTGCTAAGTTCACAGAGTAATAACAGAACCCCAGCAAGCTAAACGACTGACTCCAGTCTTACTGCTAGGTCTGGATTGGCAGAGTGTAATACCAAATCCCCAGGCCTATTTGCAGTAAGCAACAAACAAATACAAAGCTACACAGTACTGGCTAACTTTCATGAACTGACTAACCAACAGAGATTCAGCAGCATCTGCTTACCCTGAAAAGAGGCCTTATAAAGCAGGTGCTGTCCACGCCCCACTCAGACCTCACAGACTGTGAGCACAAAAACCAGCACCGGATCCCCTGCCGTGCACAGAGCCTATAACCACTGCACAGCAAAAGACCCGAACCGGAGTATCAGCTGCGCTCAGGTTACTCCACTAGCACTTGTCTCCCGGTTGCCATGACGACGTGGCAGCACAGGGCAGGAGACCCTAACAGTACCCCCCCTCTGACGAGGGGTCAAAGAACCCCTACCACCGGGTTTATCGGGGAACTGCGAGAAGAAAGAGCGTATCAGTCTGGGGGCATGAAGATCACAACTGCGCACCCACGACCGCTCCTCCGGGCCATACCCCTTCCAGTGCACCAAAAATGACAGCCGACCCCGAACCACCTTGGAGTCAAGAATCCTTTCAACAACAAACTCCCTCTGGCCACGTATCAGAAGAGGGGAAGGTCTTCCACTGGTAGAAGGATTACTAATCGCCCGTTTTAAAAGGGAACAATGAAATGTTTTATTGATACCCAAAGAACGGGGCAGATCTAACTGAAATGCCACCGGATTGATAACCCTGGTGATCTTATAAGGGCCGATGAACCGGGGCCCTAACTTATGAGATGGCTGTCTCAACTTCAAATTCTTGGTAGACAACCAGACGAAGTCTCCTAATTTGAAGCTGCAGGGTCTTTTCCGCTTATCAAAAACCCTTTTGGTCACTAATGACACAGACACAAGGGCTTTCTTCACTTTCCGCCAAATACCTCTAAGGACCGAAACCACAGAGGAACCACCAGGCGTGGAGTCCAGGGGGTCAAAAGAATTGGCCTTAGGATGATGCCCATACACACAAAGGAAGGGAGAGATCCCTGTAGCAGAGTGAGCCGCGTTGTTATAGGCAAACTCCGCCATGGACAGATGAGCAACCCAGTCAGTCTGACACTTGGAGACATAACACCTGAGGAACTGCTCCAAGGACTGGTTCACCCTTTCAGTCTGCCCATTAGACTGCGGATGGTAGCCTGACGACAAGCTGACAGAAATCTGGAGATCGGAACAAAATGCCCTCCAGAATTTGGCCACAAACTGGGATCCGCGGTCAGAGACCACATCAAGTGGCAGCACGTGGAGACGCACAACATGCAGCATAAATAATTCAGACAGGCGTCTGGCTGATGGCAGCCCAACCAGTGGAACGAAGTGCGCCATCTTCGAAAACCTGTCAACGACAACCCAGATGGCTGTCATCCCCGAGGATTTGGGCAAGTCCACCACAAAATCCATTGAAATGTGGGTCCATGGCTTAGATGGGATAGAGAGTGGATGTAATGGGCCAACAGGAACCCCTCTAGGAGTCTTATTTCGGGCACAGATGTCACATGCCCGAACCCACTGATCCACATCCTTAGCCACCGAGGGCCACCACACCGCCCTAGATAGCAACTCCCGAGTTCTGGCAATACCCGGGTGACCTGCCGACTTCTTGGCATGGAATTCCAGGAACACTCGCTGTCTTAACCTAGGAGGCACAAACAAAAGACCTACCGGAAGGTCTGGAGGAGCCTGCTCCTGTGCTCTAAGGACTAATGATAAGAGGTCCTGGGTAATGCCCACTTTAATACATGATGGGGAAACAATGGGCAACGGCTCCTCGGTGGTCTCCTGGATTGGAGCAAAACTCCGCGAGAGCGCATCAGCCTTGATGTTTTTTGACCCAGGGCGATATGTTATCAAAAAATTAAAGCGAGCAAAAAACAAAGCCCATCGTGCCTGCCTGGCATTGAGACGCTTCGCTGACTCTAAATATGCCAGATTCTTATGGTCAGTGAGAATTGAGACCACAAACTTAGCCCCCTCAAGCCAGTGTCTCCACTCCTCGAGTGCATCCTTAATAGCCAACAATTCCCGGTTACCCACGTCATAATTCATCTCGGCAGGCGAAAATTTACGGGAAAAGTAAGCACAGGGATGAAGGCGATTATCAGACACTCCCATCTGAGAAAGCACTGCCCCAATACCCATCTCAGAGGCATCCACCTCCACCACAAAAGGACGCTCTGGATCTGGGTGTCGCAGCACCTTGGCCGAAACAAATGCCCTTTTGAGACGGGCAAAAGCCGCTTTAGCCTCACAAGACCAGTGAGCAACATCCGCCCCTTTCTTAGTGAGTGCCACCAAGGGCGCCACTATAGACGAAAATCCAGCGATAAATCGTCTATAAAAATTCGCAAAGCCCAGGAAACGCTGAAGCGCCTTCAAACTAGTGGGCTGCACCCAATCCAGGACTGCCTGTACCTTGGAACCCTCCATTTGGAAACCTTCTGGGGAGATAATATATCCTAGAAATGCGATTTGCTGAACTTCAAATTCGCACTTCTCCAGCTTCACCCCAAGCCGGTGGTCTCTGAGTTTCTGGAGGACTAAGCGTACATGCTTCCGATGTTCCTCCAGGGAATGGGAGAAGATTAGGATGTCATCTAAGTATACAACTAAGAATCTATCCAAATATTCCCTGAGCACATCATTCATGAAATCCTGGAAGACTGCCGGGGCATTACAGAGCCCAAAAGGCATCACCAAATATTCATAATGCCCTGAGTGGGTATTAAAGGCAGTCTTCCATTCATCCCCCTCTCTTATTCGGATTAGATTGTACGCACCGCGTAGGTCAATCTTAGAAAAAATGGTGGCAGTACGAAGCTGGTCAAACAAGACCGAAATGAGAGGCAGTGGGTATGAGTTTTTAATCGTGATACGGTTCAATTCCCTGAAGTCGATGCAGGGTCGCAACGAACCGTCCTTTTTACCCACGAAGAAGAACCCCGACCCAACTGGAGACTGTGAAGGTCTGATAAATCCCTTAGCCAAGTTCTCCTGAATGTACTCTGCCATAGCCTGAGTCTCAGGACGTGACAGGGAGTACAACCTGCTCTTGGGAAGCTTAGCATTTGGCAACAAATCAATGGCACAGTCATAGGGGCGATGGGGAGGTAGTACCTCTGCAACTTTTTTGGAGAACACGTCCGCAAAATCTGCATAACACCCTGGCAATCCTGGCAAACTTAGCTGCGAGAGCCTGACTGGAAGGCTCAAGCAACTCCTGAAACAATCAGTACCCCAACTAAGAATCTCCCCAGAGACCCAGTCAAATTGAGGATTGTGGGCCCTTAACCAGGGTAACCCCAACACCAATGGGGCAAAAGTACAGACAGTCACATAAAAGGACAATTTTTCAGAGTGTGTGGCTCCAATAAACAAAGAAATCTGGCTAGTGCAAGAGGTAATTTTACCTTGGGATAATGGTTCCCCGTTTAACCAACAAATCTCAATTTCCGATGCCAAGGGTACTAAGGGAACAGAGTGTTTTAGGGCGAATTGGCGGTCCATAAAAACCCCGTCGGCCCCACTGTCCACAAAGGCCTCAGTCTTGACAGTTTGACCGAGGATCTTCAAGGTCACCGGAATGATAAAAGTCTTCTTGGGAAATTCTGACTTCTGGCCTGACAGGATATTTCCCATCACCCTCAGGCCCTGAAGTTTTCCGGCTTTTCTGGGCATGATACTACCACATGACCTTTATTCCCACAGTACAAACACAACCCCTGCTGTCTCCTCCGCGTCTTCTCATGCGAGGAGAGGCGGGTAGCCCCAATCTGCATAGGCTCCTCAGAAAATTCCTCAGAGTCTGAGGTTCCCTTGGGAAGGAAGGAAATCTCAGTCTCCCTTTCAAGCCTACGCTCTCTCAGCCGTCTATCCACCCGGATGGATAACTGCATGAGCTGATCCAAGCTATCAGGCAAGGGATATTGTACCAGTTGGTCCTTTATCTGGTTAGAAAGACCTCTTCGGTACTGGTGTCTCAGGGCTGGGTCATTCCACTGGGTATCATGGGCCAACCTCCGAAACTCCGTACAGTAAACCTCAACTGGCCTTCGCCCTTGCTTAAGGATCGAAATCTGAGCCTCGGCTGAGGCCGTCTTGTCAGGGTCATCATACAACATGCCCAGTGCCGTAAAAAAAGCATCAACACTTTTAAGCGACGGACAGTCAGGCTGCAACCCATATGCCCAGACCTGTGGGTCTCCTTGTAGCAAGGAAATCACTATGCCCACCCGCTGAATCTCCGACCCAGAAGACTGAGGCCTAAGCCGGAAGTATAGCTTGCAGCTCTCCTTGAAACAAAAGAACTGCGAGCGATCTCCAGAAAAACGATCCGGGAGATTTACTTTCGGCTCCTTAACCCCTGCAGGTGCTGCTGCTGCGGGAGCTCCGCCAGCAGCCTGGGAGGTGTGCATTTTAATGGACAAATCATTAAATTGTCGAGTCAGGACCTGCACCTGATCGACCACCTGTTGCAACGTATTTTGAGGGGTATGCTCCATATTCCCACAAAATTTCAACAGGAGTATTAGGCTGCTGAATATGTTATGCACACCAGTGCCTGCAGGAAAGTACTAGTGTCAGAACTGTTATGCACTCCAGTGTCTGCAGGAATGTACTGGTGTTTGAACTGTTATGCAAAACAAATGGACTCACAGACAAACTGGGGAATATGACATAACGTACACAGAAGGTGATAGGGTAACAAAATACACACACAGTGAACAGAGAAGCCCAGAGGCTAAGGAACTGGGTATCTCCCTTGTATTAGAACTGCTCAGATGTAAAAAGCAAGATGTTGTGTTTTAATACGTAGAGAACCCGAAATGCTGTTGCTAAGGGCAACAGCAAAACCCTAAAGGGTTACCAACGGGTGTGGCAGTAAACTCCTTGGTCAGAGATGGAATGATAGACACAAGGAGAGCCTCCACAATCCTGATTCTCACTTGCAGTGCACAGGTTTAAGCTTACTGCCACTAAACTGACCCCTGACACCTAGCACAGTGAGACAGGATTAGACAGGCAAGTGTTAGAATACAGCCGCAAACTTGCTAAGTTCACAGAGTAATAACAGAACCCCAGCAAGCTAAACGACTGACTCCAGTCTTACTGCTAGGTCTGGATTGGCAGAGTGTAATACCAAATCCCCAGGCCTATTTGCAGTAAGCAACAAACAAATACAAAGCTACACAGTACTGGCTAACTTTCATGAACTGACTAACCAACAGAGATTCAGCAGCATCTGCTTACCCTGAAAAGAGGCCTTATAAAGCAGGTGCTGTCCACGCCCCACTCAGACCTCACAGACTGTGAGCACAAAAACCAGCACCGGATCCCCTGCCGTGCACAGAGCCTATAACCACTGCACAGCAAAAGACCCGAACCGGAGTATCAGCTGCGCTCAGGTTACTCCACTAGCACTTGTCTCCCGGTTGCCATGACGACGTGGCAGCACAGGGCAGGAGACCCTAACAGTACTGGCCCCCTCGTCTGGTTGCTTTGCTTTGCGGGGTCTTACTGTACGAGTTACAACTTCTACAGGGACAGTTCCCTTCTGGCGCTTAGGGAGTGATTCCTGATCACTGTTAGTACTCTGACCCTCTGTGGACATTTCTGTGTCCATGTCAGTTCTTGGATAGTGGCGGCGTCTGAAGAAGGGTTTTTTCCTATGCCTCCGTGTTGTTACCTGATAGCCATCTGTAGACCTGATGATTTTCATAATCCTGATCAAGTCCCGTTTATAAGTGGCTAATTGATTCTCTAATTTGACTAACCACTCGTCTGAATCTGATGTCAATATCGGGAGATGAACTGTTTCATACTTGCTAATTTTCTCCTTGGAGTTCTCCACCTCCATGTTTGCTTGCTCTATGACTAATAGCATGAGGTCTGCTGAACATTTATTTAATATAGAGATCCATTTCCGGCAGAACGCTGGATTGAATCTGCCAATCGTAGGGCAATTCCTTACCCTAAACCCCCTGGGAATCTTTTTAGCTCTGAAATAGTCACTCAATGTTATGGCATGGTATGTGAAGTCTATTTCTTCTTCATTCGAAGTAGATCTCTGAATATTATATCTGGGGTTAATGCCTCCGCTTGAGATAGCAATTGTTCTTTGTGCAGAATAGCTTCTGTATCTGATTCAGAGTAACTAAAATATTCCTGTAGGGGGATTAGTGCTGGATTAAACAGGTTCTCCTCTCCTTGTGGTGCACTTTCCATGATGGTGCTGTGCAGGAATGAGTATACCGGGTCTATTGGTTCCGTGAGTTAAAAATGATTATTGCATGCACACAATAATGCACTATGGTTCCTGGATGCAAAGAAATCTTAATGGCTCAATGAGCAATGTTGGTTGCCATGACCTGCTGGAATCCCCGTGGCGTGTGGATGCAGCATATGTATGATGCAGAGGGTCCGGCACTCCAATAACTGTTTCAAAGTTCCCTGGTGCCCTCACATTCCAATAAGGTAAATACAATGCAGGCGGCGTGCGGCACTCAGGCTGACAAGGAGGAAATCACCACTGTCCAAACTTCAACGTTTCAATTTTACTAAGAAAATTGTCATCAGGAAAATAAACAATACAGAAATGTGCTTACCTTATACCCTTCACCAAGGTGCTGTGTGTGGCGCCCGTTCGGCGGGGACCCGTTCGCCTGCTGCGGCACAGTGTGATGACATCATCGCATATAGCGCGATGCACGTCAGTGAGAGACCCGTCACCATGGAGACCCGGTGTAACTCTTCTGTATGTGAACAAACAAAGCATAGAGGCATATAGAGGGGATCCTCAACCGTGGGAGAGTACAATGATAATTGGTATATTGAGAGCCACACATATTTATGAAGTGCCCCATAGTAATGGCCTACTAGCTGAGAACAAGGGGGATACTAGGGCCGCTGCTAGAGATCTATGGAGGACTACACGATAGGAAATGCGGGTTAGGGATATACTTGGAGCATATAACGCATCACATGAAGCAATGAGCTGACACTTAATGTAAGAGACAGCTAACTCCAAAGAATAATACCAAAAAATAAATAAATGGACAAGTAACTAGATGGGCTCTAAGCAAGGGACACCGGTTGTGAACACTAATCAACAATATTAACCAGTGGTGCACCGATGATGTGCAAGACATTCCCATAGGAGGTTAGAAGAAACATGCTACTGGTAATGCTTCATTTAGTCCTCGTGGTGTAATCACATCCAATTTCTGAATCCATCTGGATTCACATCTCAGGAGGGCCTTGTGTCTATCTCCGCCTCTGATCCTGGTAGGAATGTGGTCTATCATGCAGTAACGTAGGCTGGCCAAAGAATGTTTCAAGGTTACGAAGTGGCGTGCCACCGGCTGTTCACTTGTCCCTTTGGATATGGCTATTCTAATGGCCGATCTTTGAGCTGTCATCCTTTCCTTAAATTTTCTCTTGGTTTTGCCGACGTAACTGAGGCCGCATGGACAGATGATTTGGTAGATCACAAAAGTGGATTCACATGTAAGATGGTGTTGAATATGTATTTTGTGGCCCAAATGTGGGTGGCAAAAGGTATCTCCTGGAATGAGATATTGGCATGTTGTACAAGTGCAACGGAAGCAGCCGAGTTTGCGGGTTGTCAGAAAGGTTGTACTGACAGATTTTGTTTTGAGGGAAATGTCCGTTTTAACTAGCATATCTCTTAGATTTTTTGATCGTTGATAACAAGGCATGGTCTTAGTGTTCTGTAATTTCAACTTGTTATCAGTTTGGATAAGGTGCCAGTGCTTTTTCGTGATTTTATTCGTCTCGTCTGAGGCAATATTAAAGGTACTTTTCCACGGTAGTTTTGATCCTGCGGTATTCTTTGCTCTCTTCCGTAGTAGTGCACCTCTGTCCATTGATAGTACTTTAGACTTAGTATTATTCAGATGTTTAGAATCATAACCTCGCAGTATGAATCGGCTAATGAGATCACCCATTTGAGCTGATGCCATATCTTTATCTGTGTTAATCCGATGAATTCTGATCATCTGCGAGTATGGGAGGCCTAATTTTAGCCCCATTAGGGTGACAACTGGAGTTGTGGAGAAAAGTGTTCCTATCTGTTGGTTTTGAGAACACTGTGGTACTGATGCTTGAGTTATTAATGGAGATTTTGACGTCCAGAAAGTCGATGGTATTCAAATCCATTTAATACGTCAGTTTAACTGGGCTCTCGGACGCATTGTGTGTGTCCAAGATGAGCTGTAGTGTTTCTTGGGGGCCCTTCCAAATGATCAAAAGATCATTTATGAATCTCTTGTATAAGATGATATTGGCTGAAACTGTAAGGTCAGAGAAAAAGATATCCTGTTCAATGTCGAACATATATATGTTCGCATACGTGGGTGCCACGGCCGATCCCATGGCACACCCGCGTAATTGGAGAAAAAATGCGTTATCAAACAAAAAGAAATTCCTCGTTAACACAAGTTCTAATAGGTGTAACAGGATTTCAACATGAGCAGGATCAAATTTCAATTTCTCAGACAGTACTTTCTTTACAGCGTTAAGGCCCTCAGGGTGTGGAATTATCGTATATAGGCTGGTTACATCAGCCGTTACCAACCATGTATCTTGTGGTATATTGTCTAATTCATTCAATTGATTAAGTAGAGCAGTTGTGTCCATAAGGGTATGCGGATGTTGTTGCACGTATGGCTGTAGTATGGAGTCTAGTAAGACTGATGTCGGCTGGAATAGCGACCCCCTCGCTGAAATGATCGGCCTCCCTGGTGGTGGGTTGACACCCTTGTGGATCTTTGGGACTGTATATAGGATGGGTACCACTGGATGTTCTGGGAGTAGTAGTGCCATGACCTCTTTTGTAATGATCCCTGCATCATATGCCAATAGTAAGGCTTCTTTAAGTTCTTTCGTGAATGGTATAGTTGGATTGCCATTCAATTTGGTGTATACCCCTGGTTCGTCCAATTGACGGTAAATTTCTGTCCGATAGTCAGAGATGTCTTGCAGGACAATGGCCCCGCCCTTGTCTGTTGGTCGAATAATCAATTGGGTATTGTTAGATAGCTTTTGGAGGGCCATAGATTCAGACTTTGATAGGTTACGTTTATGGGTCTTGTACTATCAATGGACAGAGGTGCACTACTACGGAAGAGAGCAAAGAATACCGCAGGATCAAAACTACAGTGGAAAAGTACCTTTAATATTGCCTCAGACAAGACGAATAAAATCACGAAAAAGCACTGGCACCTTATCCAAACTGATAACAAGTTGAAATTACAGAACACTAAGATCATGCCTTGTTATCAACGATCAAAAAATCTAAGAGATATGCTAGTTAAAACGGACATTTCCCTCAAAACAAAATCTGTCAGTACAACCTTTCTGACAACCCGCAAACTCGGCTGCTTCCGTTGCACTTGTACAACATGCCAATATCTCATTCCAGGAGATACCTTTTGCCACCCACATTTGGGCCACAAAATACATATTCAACACCATCTTACATGTGAATCCACTTTTGTGATCTACCAAATCATCTGTCTATGCGGCCTCAGTTACGTCGGCAAAACCAAGAGAAAATTTAAGGAAAGGATGACAGCTCACAGATCGGCCATTAGAATGGCCATATCCAAAGGGACAAGTGAACAGCCGGTGGCACACCACTTCGTAACCTTGAAACATTCTTTGGCCAGCCTACGTTACCGCATGATAGACCACATTCCTACCAGGATCAGAGGCGGAGATAGACACAAGGCCCTCCTGAGATGTGAATCCAGATGGATTCAGAAATTGGATGTGATTACACCACGGGGACTAAATGAAGCATTACCAGTAGCATGTTTCTTCTAACCTCCTATGGGAATGTCTTGCACATCATCGGTGCACCACTGGTTAATATTGTTGATTAGTGTTCACAACCGGTGTCCCTTGCTTAGAGCCCATCTAGTTACTTGTCCATTTATTTATTTTTTGGTATTATTCTTTGGAGTTAGCTGTCTCTTACATTAAGTGTCAGCTCATTGCTTCATGTGATGCATTATATGCTCCAAGTATATCCCTAACCCGCATTTCCTATCGTGTAGTCCTCCATAGATCTCTAGCAGCGGCCCTAGTATCCCCCTTGTTCTCAGCTAGTAGGCCATTACTATGGGGCACCTCATATATATGTGTGGCTCTCAATATACCAATTATCATTGTACTCTCCCGCGGTTGAGGATCCCCTCTATATGCCTCTATGCTTTGTTTGTTTACATACAGGAGAGTTACACCGGGTCTCCATGGTGACGGGTCTCTCACTGACGTGCATCGCGCTATATGAGATGACGTCATCACACTGCGCCGCAGCAGGCGAACGGGTCCCCGCCGAACGGGCGCCACACACAGCACCTTGGTGAAGGGTATAAGGTAAGCACATTTCTGTATTGTTTATTTTCCTGATGACAATTTTCTTAGTAAAATTGAAACATTGAAGTTTGGACAGTGGTGATTTCCTCCTTGTCAGCCTGAGTGCCGCACACCGCCTGCATTGTATTTACCTTATTGGAATGTGAGGGCACCAGGGAACTTTGAAACAGTAATTGGAGTGCCGGACCCTTTGCATCATATATATATATATATATATATATATATATATATATATAAATATATGTGATAGCCGGGCAGCGGCAGGTCCATCAGTGATTTTAAAAGTATTGCACGCCAGGCCGCCTCATCACATAAGCAAGCAGTTTATTCACAGTACAGACAGGGTTATCACGACAATAACATTTGATTTCTTGTTCCCCTCTCTTCAGCGTAATATTCATATGGGTTACATCAGGTTACATTTCCTTTCGTTTGCTTCACTGGCAATAACAGCATTAACAATGATGTGACAGCATTACAGTACAGTACATACCAGCGCAGTCTCTGGGAATCAGTAGTGCGGCTTCCGCAAACTGAGCTTCATTTCGATGTGCTCTCCCCCATTCGCTAGGGGCTCTATCTAAACGGGATCTCTCATGGACACGTTACTGGGGGCCTTCTGCCAAACGTGGTTTCCTTCCACTCACCCAGATAGTCCTCTCCCGAAGACTCACACCTCTCGTCCTGCTTCTTGGGTACCCTTGAAGGTCCTTTGTTCCTGGTTCCTTCCACTGTACTCTGCATACTGTGGCTCTCACACTGCACTCTCCATCTCTCACTGAAACTGCTGGCTTTCCTGTTACACTGCAAATATGGGCTCTCCCTCTCTTCATAGCAACACCCAAACGCTGCTCTTATCTCCATAATGCCAGGGACTGTGGAGTACCATGCTTGTTCCACAGTCCCCAGACTGCATTTCTCCTGGTCACTAGCCTGTGCCCTCCATCTCTGTCCTCAGCTCACACTGAATTCTCGCCTGTGTTTTTTCCTTGTCCTCTAAAAACCCTCCTACACTTCCTGTCGTAACCCTTTACATGTCGCAGGGTCTGTGATAACTGGTTTAACTAGTTTTGGGGCCATAAACTCCCCCACTCACTGATAAGAATTAAATGGCCTTTGGAACTTTCCAATATCTGTTAACATTCCAGTATGCCACACACATATAGCCACACACATATATATATATATATATATATATATATATTAACTTCAGGTAGGTGGCACTCACGGCAGCAGAAAGAATGACAGCAGCCTTGTAGTACTATCAACGTTTCAATGCAAAAGTTACATTTTCGTCAGGACAACAAGACAAACAGACAACATACCTTTATAGCCTCTTCCGACTATGCTTGGCGCCGTCCGCCCGCCGCGTCCCGCTCAGTCCAGAATGACGTCATCTGCAGGCGCCGGCGTCCGGAGCTATAGCAACAGACCGGAGCACACTAAAAACATCATAACAAAACACCAAAAGAAACATAATAAAACAGTGCAAGAAATACATTGTTTAGGATACTGAGTGGCATAGACAATATTGTAGTAATGGCAGACTATTAAGTACACTAGGCAGAATAGTATCTGCCCAAGACATACTCAATACTCGCGGACCAACCATTAACAATACTGAGTACATTACAGCACTATACAAAGCCAGCAAGTCAGAATAAAGAAACAGTTTCTAATAGATGCAGACCGATGGCCACCCTCACAATACCACTCATCAAGCTAATTTACCTCATAGTTTATATACCTGACTAAATCCAGAGCAATACAACAGGCCCTTTACCGATATGGAAAACATGCAAACTCCACACCTACCACTAAAAGTGAATGCCATAAGCATCCATAGGGGAATCCAATATTTAAGAGCACCTTAAGTAAAACGTGATAGACCATGATGTTCGTTAAGTCCTCTAGGGGATAAGGTGTCTAGAAGGAAAATCTGCCTCCCTTTTAAGCAATAATAGACCCCTATCATCCCCATGTTTCAGAGGAGGGATATGGTCTATGACCCGATAGCGCAGTAGTGCCTCCACAAAGTGCCTAGCAATTGGCTGATCACTCTTGCCCAAACTCAGTACTGCCCTAATGGATGACCTGTGGGCCGCCATGCGCTCTTTAAAGGCTTATTCTGTCTTCCCCACATAATGTAAACCACAAGGGCAGCTTAATAGATACACTACAAACTTTGTCGTGCAGGTGACACGATGGAGAATTTTAAATCTCTTGCCCGTATATGAATAAGAGAAACTGTCACCGACAATCATGTGGCTGCAGGTTGTACATCCGAGGCATTTAAAACACCCCGGACGTCCTGGATTCCAGAAACCTGTACTCTGCACATTACTGGGTAGTGGGAATTGAATATCGGTCTTAACCACATAGTCCCGTATGTTTCTTCCCTTCTTATATGCTGGCATAATCTTAGTGTTGTTCAAACTTTTCAGCTGTTTATCAGATTGAACTACTGGCCAAAGGGTTTTACTAAGCTTATTGATCTTATCACTGTTGCAATGAAATTTATTAACCCTGATCAGGCGATCACCCTGTTTTTTATCTGCTGGACATAATGTCACTGATCTTGGAATTTTAAGTACTTTGGTCTTAGTGGCTAGAAGGTCAACCAGAGGATACCCTCTCTGGTGAAACCTAGTTATGATGGAATCTAGCGCTAGTTCCAAACCACTCTCCTCACTAATGATATGGCGTGCCCATAGCATCTGAGAGTAAGGGAGGCCCTTCTTGAGTGGTACGGGATGATGGCTAGATGCCAAAAGCATGTTGTTCCTGTCTGTCGGTTTAACAAAAAGCTCCGTGCTAATTCTCCCTTCTCTAATCTTGATGCATACATCCAAGAAATTCATACAAGTATTATCAATATTGTAAGTAAATTTCACAGGAGAATTAGAAATGTTATGGCTGTTGATCAAAGACTCCAGGGAATCTTGAGATCCCCTCCACAACATCAACAAATCGTCTATATAGCATACGTACAGCACAATATTCGTTCTAATCTCCGGTTGACTCAAAAAGAGATCATCCTCAATGGCAAACATGTAACAATTCGCAAATGACGGGGCCACATTACTGCCCATCGCGCAGCCCTGTAGTTGGAGATAATGGGCGTTGTTAAATACGAAACAGTTGCGCTATAACGTAAGCTCAAGAAGATGGAAAAATAGATCCACATCACGACCCTTGTATAACGGATTACCTTCAATCACTGATCTAACTGCCAGCACTCCTTCATGATTTGGAATAAATGTGTACAGGCTTTTGACATCTATGGTGGCCAGGATACACTCTGGCGGGACCTGTTGGAACGCTCCCAATTTATTCAACAATGCAGTTGTATCTTTCAAATACCTTGCCTTAGCCTGCACACATGGTTGGAGAAAGAAATCTAAATACATAGATATTCTCTGATAAAGAGAGCCCCTGGCCGATATAATAGGCCTAGCTGGGGGATACCGTATGTCCTTATGGATCTTCGGTAACGCATACAGTAGAGGAGTCACTGGAAAAGAAGTGAATAAAGCATCACAAGTTGTTTGCATAATCAGACCACCAGACACTGCTTCATTCAAAATCTGATCTAATTCATGCTTATACTGATTAGTAGGATCCAAGGGAAGTTTACGGTAAACCGTGTTATCACTCAGTTGGTGGTCTAATTCCAGCACATAGTCCGACGTATTTTGTATGACTATGGCACCACCTTTATCGGTGGGTCTGATGACCACGTCATCATACTTGCTGAGTGACAACAGGGCCCCCCACTCTTCCCGACACAAATTGGAATGTCCACTACTGGACTTAGAAATTATTTGTTGTACAGAACTGTCCAAAGTGCGACAAAAACTTTAATAGATTGATTCTGAGACACAGGGTCGAATTTTGACTTTTTGCGTAACGTGGACGGTTAGTCCACTGACAAGTCCACAGAGGAAGATGCTTCATTGAAAAATTCTTTAAGGCGTAGTTGCCTCCCCAATTTGTGTTGTTCGATTTTCCACTCAAAGGGATCAAAACAATTGGTCGGCACAAAGTTCAATCCCTTAGTGAACACTTTATTCTCCATAGGGGTTAGTGTCCTATCCGACAAGTTGAATATTATTTCCTTCTCTGGTATCGGGGACGTCCAACCCCTCGACCTCCTGTTCTGGCCCCCCCTCCTCGTACGTTGCCTCCGGGGTCTGCCAGTTGAGCCCTTGTACGAACTCCTAAAGGGGGATGACCAGAGGTAGTATCCTGCAATCCCACCTCACTAGCTGAAGCATTCCCATACGTTGAGGTATCAGTATCAAGTGGTATACGATTATTTCAATGGGGATAACATCTCCTGGTAAATCTACCCGGATTTGAGGTGCCCGAAATCCATGGGTATACTTGTTTACGTGTATAGTCCATATTGACCTTCTCCAATTTATTGCGCTTATATTGTATCAGCTCTTCCCGATATTTGTCCAACTGCGTGGAAAGATTGCCCAGCCAATCATTGGACTGGTCAGCGCTTAACGTTGCTTTATGGGAGGTTTCAAAGGACTCAATCTGTGCTCTTATATTAGTGAGCTCACGTGTAACCTCCTCTATGACCAGCAAGATAAGGTCATAAGAACATTTATTCAGGATGTAGATCCATTTTTTGCAGAATGTTGCATTAAACCGACCGATGGTGGGAACATTCTTTATCCAGAAACCCCGAGGGATCTTTCCCTCCCGGTGATAATCAGATAAAGTCACTTCCGTGGTAAAAATAGTCCTGTTCCCGCTTGTTCAGCTTTAATATTTCTCTAAACAGGTATAGATTATCCACATTGCTACTGGTAGTGCTCAATTTATCCTTAAATAGAATATTAGCTGCGTCTCCATCTGAATAGCTACATGTTTCCCCTTGAGGTCGATAACAGCTAGGAGTGCATCCAAGTCTGTGTCCACCTTAGATGTCATCATGAAAGATAGGTCACCTCCTAAGGGCCGTCGCCACACAGTAATCCCAAACGTAATGCAAAAAACAATCAAATAATAGTGTACTAAAATGTCCGATCACAATGAGGCATAAAAAAATCAAAAAATATAAAAAAATTGTGATGGGTGCCTGCCACTAATCCATCTCAACAACATGAACGCTAACAGATGGACCAGAAAATAACAACACTTCAGGCGGCACACAACTCAAACATTATGTTATGCACTCCAGTGCCTGCAGGAATGTACTGGTGTTTGAACTGTTATGCACACCAGTGCCTGCAGGAATGTACTGGTGTCTGAACGGATAGGTATGCAAAACAAATGAACTCACAGACAGACTGGGAAATATGACATTACGTACACAGAAGGTGATAGGGTAACAAAATACACACAAAGTGAACAGAGAAGCCCAGAGGCTAAGGAACTGGGTGTCTCCCTAGTATTAGTAATGCTCAGATGGGAAAAGCAAGATGTTGTGTTTTAATACGTAGAGAACCCGAAATGCTGTTGCTAAAGGCAACAGCAAAACCCTAAAGGGTTACCAACGGGTGTGGCAGTAAACTCCTTGGTCAGAGATGGAATGATAGACACAAGGAGAGTCTCCACAATCCTAATTCTCACTTGCCGTGCACAGGTTCAGCTTACTGCCACTAAGCTGACACCTGACACCTTGCACAGTGAGACAGGATTAGGCAGGCAAGTCTTAGAATACAGCCGCAAACTTGCTAAGTTCACAGAGTAGTAAAAGAACCCCAGCAAGCTAAACGACTGACTCCAGTCTTACTGCTAGGTCTGGATTGGCAGAGTGTAGTACCAAATCCCCAGGCCTATTTGCAGTAAGCAACAACAAATACAAAGCTACACAGTACTGGCTAACTTTCAGAAACTGACTAACCAACAAAGATTCAGCAGCATCTGCTTAACCTAAGAGGCCTTATAAAGCAGGTGCTGTCCACGCCCCACTCAGACCTCACAGACTGTGAGCACAAAAACCAGCACCGGATCCCCTGCCGTGCACAGAGCCTGTAACCACTGCACAGCAAAAGACCCGAACCGGAGTATCAGCTGCGCTCAGGTTACTCCGCTAGCACTTGTCTCCCGGTTGCCATGACGACGTGGCAGCACAGGGCAGGAGACCCTAACAGTACCCCCCCTCTGACGAGGGGTCAAAGAACCCCTACCACCGGGTTTATCGGGGAACTGCGAGAAGAAAGAGCGTATCAGTCTGGGGGCATGAAGATCACAACTGCGCACCCACGACCGCTCCTCCGGGCCATACCCCTTCCAGTGCACCAAAAATGACAGCCGACCCCGAACCATCTTGGAGTCAAGAATCCTTTCAACAATAAACTCCCTCTGGCCACGTATCAGAAGAGGGGAAGGTCTTCCACTGGAAGAAGGATTACTAATCGCCCGTTTTAAAAGGGAACAATGAAATGTTTTATTGATACCCAAAGAACGGGGCAGATCTAACTGAAATGCCACCGGATTGATAACCCTGGTGATCTTATAAGGGCCGATGAACCGGGGGCCTAACTTATGAGATGGCTGTCTCAACTTCAAATTCTTGGTAGACAACCAGACGAAGTCTCCTAATTTGAAGCTGCAGGGTCTTTTCCGCTTATCAAAAACCCTTTTGGTCACTAATGACACAGACACAAGGGCTTTCTTCACTTTCCGCCAAATACCTCTAAGGACCGAAACCACAGAGGAACCACCAGGCGTGGAGTCCAGGGGGTCAAAAGAATTGGCCTTAGGATGATGCCCATACACACAAAGGAAGGGAGAGATCCCTGAAGCAGAGTGAGCCGCGTTGTTATAGGCAAACTCCGCCATGGACAGATGAGCATCCCAGTCAGTCTGACACTTGGAGACATAACACCTGAGGAACTGCTCCAAGGACTGGTTCACCATTTCAGTCTGCCCATTAGACTGCGGATGGTAGCCTGACGACAAGCTAACAGAAATCTGGAGATCGGAACAAAATGCCCTCCAGAATTTGGCCACAAACTGGGATCCGCGGTCAGAGACCACATCAAGTGGCAACCCGTGGAGATGCACAACATGCAGCATAAATAATTCAGACAGGCGTCTGGCCGATGGCAGCCCAACCAGTGGAACGAAGTGAGCCATCTTCGAAAACCTGTCAACGACAACCCAGATGGCTGTCATCCCCGAGGATTTGGGCAAGTCCACCACAAAATCCATTGAAATGTGGGTCCATGGCTTAGATGGGATAGAGAGTGGATGTAATGGGCCGACAGGAACCCCTCTAGGAGTCTTATTTCGGGCACAGGTGTCACATGCCCGAACCCACTGATCCACATCCTTAGCCACCGAGGGCCACCACACCGCCCTCGATAGCAACTCCCGAGTTCTGGCAATACCAGGGTGACCTGCCGACTTCTTGGCATGGAATTCCAGGAACACTCGCTGTCTTAACCTAGGAGGCACAAACAAAAGACCTACCGGAAGGTCTGGAGGAGCCTGCTCCTGTACTCTAAGGACTAATGATAAGAGGTCCTGGGTAATGCCCACTTTAATACATGATGGGGACACAATGGGCAACGGCTCCTCGGTGGTCTCCTGGATTGGAGCAAAACTCCGCGAGAGCGCATCAGCCTTGATGTTTTTTGACCCAGGGCGATATGTTATCAAAAAATTAAAGCGAGCAAAAAACAAACCCCATCGTGCCTGCCTGGCATTGAGACGCTTCGCTGACTCTAAATATGCCAGATTCTTATGGTCGGTGAGAATTGAGACCACAAACTTAGCCCCCTCAAGCCAGTGTCTCCACTCCTCGAGTGCATCCTTAATAGCCAACAATTCCCGGTTACCCACGTCATAATTCATCTCGGCAGGCGAAAATTTACGGGAAAAGTAAGCACAGGGATGAAGGCGATTATCAGACACTCCCATCTGAGAAAGCACTGCCCCAATACCCATCTCAGAGGCATCCACCTCCACCACAAAAGGACGCTCTGGATCTGGGTGTCGCAGCACCTTGGCCGATACAAATGCCCTTTTGAGACGGGCAAAAGCCGCTTTAGCCTCACAAGACCAGTGAGCAACATCCGCCCCTTTCTTAGTGAGTGCCACCAAGGGCGCCACTATAGACGAAAATCCAGCGATAAATCGTCTATAAAAATTCGCAAAGCCCAGGAAACGCTGAAGCGCCTTCAAACTAGTGGGCTGCACCCAATCCAGGACTGCCTGTACCTTGGAACCCTCCATTTGTAAACCTTCTGGGGAGATAATATATCCTAGAAATGCGATTTGCTGAACTTCAAATTCGCACTTCTCCAGCTTCGCCCCAAGCCGGTGGTCTCTGAGTTTCTGGAGGACTAAGCGTACATGCTTCCGATGTTCCTCCAGGGAATGGGAGAAGATTAGGATGTCATCTAAGTATACAACTAAGAATCTATCCAAATATTCCCTGAGCACATCATTCATGAAATCCTGGAAGACTGCCGGGGCATTACAGAGCCCAAAAGGCATCACCAAATATTCATAATGCCCTGAGTGGGTATTAAAGGCAGTCTTCCATTCATCCCCCTCTCTTATTCGGATTAGATTGTACGCACCGCATAGGTCAATCTTAGAAAAAATGGTGGCAGTACGAAGCTGGTCAAACAAGACCGAAATGAGAGGCAGTGGGTATGAGTTTTTAATCGTGATACGGTTCAATTCCCTGAAGTCGATGCAGGGTCGCAACGAACCGTCCTTTTTACCCACAAAGAAGAACCCCGACCCAACTGGAGACTGTGAAGGTCTGATAAATCCCTTAGCCAAGTTCTCCTGAATGTACTCTGCCCTAGCCTGAGTCTCAGGACGTGACAGGGAGTACAACCTGCTCTTGGGAAGCTTAGCATTTGGCAACAAATCAATGGCACAGTCATAGGGGCGATGGGGAGGTAGTACCTCTGCAACTTTTTTGGAGAACACGTCCGCAAAATCTGCATAACACCCTGGCAATCCTGGCAAACTTAGCTGCGAGAGCCTGACTGGAAGGCTCAAGCAACTCCTGAAACAATCAGTACCCCAACTAAGAATCTCCCCAGAGACCCAGTCAAATTGAGGATTGTGGGCCCTTAACCAGGGTAACCCCAACACCAATGGGGCAAAAGTACAGACAGTCACATAAAAGGACAATTTTTCAGAGTGTGTGGCTCCAATAAACAAAGAAATCTGGCTAGTGCAAGAGGTAATTTTACCTTGGGATAATGGTTCCCCGTTTAACCCACAAATCTAAATTTCCGATGCCAAGGGTACCAAGGGAACAGAGTGTTTCAGGGCGAATTGGCGGTCCATAAAAACCCCGTCGGCCCCACTGTCCACAAAGGCTTCAGTCTTGACAGTTTGACCGAGGATCTTCAAGGTCACCGGAATGATAAAAGTCTTCTTGGGAAATTCTGACTTCTGGCCTGACAGGATATTTCCCATCACCCTCAGGCCCTGAAGTTTTCCGGCTTTTCTGGGCATGATACTACCACATGACCTTTATTCCCACAGTACAAACACAACCCCAGCTGTCTCCTCCGCGTCTTCTCACTCGAGGAGAGGCGGGTAGCCCCAATCTGCATATGCTCCTCGGAAAATTCCTCAGAGTCTGAGGTTCCCTTGGGAAAGAAGGAAACCTCAGTCTCCCTTTCAAGCCTACGCTCTCTCAGCCGTCTATCCACCCGGATGGATAATTGCATGAGCTGATCCAAGCTATCAGGCAAGGGATATTGTACCAGTTGGTCCTTTATCTGGTTAGAAAGACCTCTTCGGTACTGGTGTCTCAGGGCTGGGTCATTCCACTGGGTATCATGGGCCAACCTCCGAAACTCCGTACAGTAAACCTCAACTGGCCTTCGCCCTTGCTTAAGGATCGAAATCTGAGCCTCGGCTGAGGCCGTCTTGTCAGGGTCATCATACAACATGCCCAGTGCCGTAAAAAAAGCATCAACACTTTTAAGCGACGGACAGTCAGGCTGCAACCCATATGCCCAGACCTGTGGGTCTCCTTGTAGCAAGGAAATCACTATGCCCACCCGCTGAATCTTCGACCCAGAAGACTGAGGCCTAAGCCGGAAGTATAGCTTGCAGCTCTCCTTGAAACAAAAGAACTGCGAGCGATCTCCAGAAAAACGATCCGGGAGATTTACTTTCGGCTCCTCAACCCCTGAAGGTGCTGCTGCTGCGGGAGCTCCGCCAGCGGCCTGGGAGGTGTGCATTTTAATGGACAAATCATTAAATTGTCGAGTCAGGACCTGCACCTGATCGACCACCTGTTGCAACGTATTTTGAGGGGTATGCTCCATATTCCCACAAAATTTCAACAGGAGTATTAGGCTGCTGAATATGTTATGCACTCCAGTGCCTGCAGGAATGTACTGGTGTTTGAACTGTTATGCACACCAGTGCCTGCAGGAATGTACTGGTGTCTGAACGGATAGGTATGCAAAACAAATGAACTCACAGACAGACTGGGAAATATGACATTACGTACACAGAAGGTGATAGGGTAACAAAATACACACAAAGTGAACAGAGAAGCCCAGAGGCTAAGGAACTGGGTGTCTCCCTAGTATTAGTAATGCTCAGATGGGAAAAGCAAGATGTTGTGTTTTAATACGTAGAGAACCCGAAATGCTGTTGCTAAGGGCAACAGCAAAACCCTAAAGGGTTACCAACGGGTGTGGCAGTAAACTCCTTGGTCAGAGATGGAATGATAGACACAAGGAGAGTCTCCACAATCCTAATTCTCACTTGCCGTGCACAGGTTCAGCTTACTGCCACTAAGCTGACACCTGACACCTTGCACAGTGAGACAGGATTAGGCAGGCAAGTCTTAGAATACAGCAGCAAACTTGCTAAGTTCACAGAGTAGTAAAAGAACCCCAGCAAGCTAAACGACTGACTCCAGTCTTACTGCTAGGTCTGGATTGGCAGAGTGTAGTACCAAATCCCCAGGCCTATTTGCAGTAAGCAACAACAAATACAAAGCTACACAGTACTGGCTAACTTTCAGAAACTGACTAACCAACAAAGATTCAGCAGCATCTGCTTAACCTGAGAAGAGGCCTTATAAAGCAGGTGCTGTCCACGCCCCACTCAGACCTCACAGACTGTGAGCACAAAAACCAGCACCGGATCCCCTGCTGTGCACAGAGCCTGTAACCACTGCACAGCAAAAGACCCGAACCGGAGTATCAGCTGCGCTCAGGTTACTCCGCTAGCACTTGTCTCCCGGTTGCCATGACGACGTGGCAGCACAGGGCAGGAGACCCTAACACATTAGTGCATAAACGCCGGTGCCCTTCTAGTGAGACAAGGAGAATCCCCATCCACTGGAATACAAACTTCAGGTAGGCGGCACTCACGGCAGCAGAAAGAATGACAGGTGCCTTGTAGTACTCACCAATGGTCAAGAAGTATACATAACCTTGCAGACAACATAAAACACAAACATAGTGTAATACTGTAAGGTAATGTTAAAAATAAAAAGTAATTTTCTATGAAATGGCCTCGTACCCCAATTAATGGTCTACTGAAAGTAGACAATCAGCGCTTGACAAGGAGCGGGTCACCGATTGGGTAGGTTTCTCCGTTCTATTATGAAATTCTTGTAGATATGAGCCCCTTTTCCCCGTTAATTCATCAATGGAATATATGGATGGAAAAGAGCTCAATAGTGTGATACCATAAAAAATATTTTATTTCTACACCACAATAAATATGCAGACAGGTGGACTCTCACCGAGCTGAATGGTCTACAGTTGGAAGTAGACAAATACGCATGAAATATTGATAACTGAGCGTCCCCAGGAACAATCATCAGACGTCCAGCGAGTCCTCCACGAGTCTCCAACAAACTTTCACCGACGCGTTTCGATAACAATTGGTTATCTTTTTCAAGGTGCATGCTTATGGCCCCAAAGGTACGGGTATTTATACCCCACCCATTGGGAACATATCTAATCCTAATGCCAGACATGGATTTCCTGATCTCTACAAAGCCTATTTACAATTATATAAGAAATCAATCCAGGTAGTCCATTTCATATATCCCCGCTTTCCTTTAATGATGGTAATTTCCCGCGTTGTGTGTAGTTCACGGACTGATGACGCGCCTCGACGTAACTTCCGGCGGAAGTCCGTCGTCGCGCTGACTCCTTCTCCGGTCGTATACATGCTCCAGAGGTTATGCGGGCGGAAGTACACGGTCCGTCCGTTCTTCCGATTCCTGACACATGACCGGAAGTCGGATGTGTTTGTGCGGCTCATCTTCAATTAGATAGTTACAATGCTTTAATGTCCTTATTGAGCGCCATTTTGGTGGAGCCCGTTCGTGTTCATTGACATAATGGAAAAATAAAAATACAAAAATCAATAAAACATCTTAATATCTTCATATGTTCATGACACATTAATACCACAAAATAAAACAAATATATACTAAAATCGTGAATGCAACTCATCTTTAACTTAATTGTTATAATCTCCCATATTTAGTTATCCTCATTTAGCGCCATTTTAATGGAGCCAATTCATATTTATTTAATACGATCTGTAAAACACCATATTATCCTCTAAAAGAAAGACATAATCACAATATTAAAAGACGAGGGTACTGAAAAAACTTAATTTGGCTCATAAAAACTATTTGGTCTCAAAATCTTTGTTAAGACCCATAGGTTCAAGAGTTTTATAAGTAAAAATAGCTTGCATCTCTGTTTTTGCTAATTTTTTGTGTGGATCCCCTCCTCTTGCATCTGATGACACTTTTATTAATGCATAAAAATTCAATATATTCTTGGGGTCACAATTATGAATTTTCTTAAAATGTGCTGCCAATGCATGGGTATCTAAGCCTTTTCTAACATTTCGGAGATGTTCTCCTATCCTGACTTTCAAAGCTCTACTAGTGCGGCCAATATAAAACTTATTGCAACTACATTCGACACAGGAGATAATATTCAATGAATGACGTGATAAAATCCTTTATAACACATTTTTTGTTATTAATAATTATTTCTTCCTTTTTGTTGCCAAATGTGTTGGGGATATTTCTACATGCTATGCAAGATCCACATCTATAGAACCCAGTAGATGTTATCATGGGTTTATTTGGGGGTACTGCATGGAAGCTACGGACCAGTTTTGACTGTAAGTTGGGCGCCTTCCTATAAATACAAACAGGATTATTTGGTAGATCAAGCCCAATTATGGGATCTTTCTTTAATATTGGCCCGTGTTTCTTAAAGATCTTTCTCACTTCATTATGTTGGGAAGAATAGTTTGTCGTAAAGGCCCATTTGAACTTATCATTGGTCTTGCTTTTATCCTTAACTTTTGGAATAATGAGGTCTGCCCTTTCTAACTTAGATACATTTCCTAAGACACGTTCCAGATCTTGTTTGTCATACCCTGAGTCTACAAAGCATTCCTCCATATCCAATGCTTGGGAGAGGAATACCCGATCATCGGTACAATTCCTCTTTAGTCTTTTAAATTGACCAGCTGGTATGTTGTCTAACCAGTTGTCATGATGGCAACTTAATTTATTAATGTACGATCTAGAATCAGTAGATTTGACATATGTCTTGGTTTTGATGGTTCCCTCTTCCACATATATCGTAAGATCGAGAAAATTAACTTGTTCTTGACTAATTTCAAAAACCAATTTGACATGCTGATCATTATTATTAAGATGAGTACAAAAATTGTCTAGTGACATCATGTCACCCTCCCAAATTAACAAAATATCGTCGATGTACCTGTGCCAGGACACTAGGTTCGCCCCTGGCGCGTCATGATTCCAAACATATTTATCTTCCCACGCGCCCATGAAAATGTTGGCATAGCTAGGGGCGAACCTAGTGCCCATGGCAGTACCGCACTTCTGTATGTAAAAATCTTTTTTAAAAATGAAATAATTATTGTGAAGTATGAAATTGATACTGTCCAATATGAAGTCCTGCATGTTGACTGTTAGATCGGATCTTAACATCATCTCCTTTGTTGCACTCAACCCTTATTGATGATCTATGATAGTATAAAGTGCATTTACGTCAGCCGTTACTAAAAAATAGTTATTTTTCCACGTGGTGTCTCGTAAAATTCTCAAGACATCTACTGTGTCTTTCAAATGTGAACGGTTCAACATGACAAGGGGTTGGAGGTGATGATCGACCATCTGCGATAAATTTGCGGTTAACGAATCCACCCCGGAGACTATTGGTCGTCCAGGGGGATTTGTTATACTCTTATGCACTTTAGGCAAAACGTACAGAGTGGGTATAATTGGGTATTCAACCAGTAGGAATTTGCCTTCAGCTTCTGTTATTACCCCTTTCTTACTGTACCTTTCTATAAGTTCTTTTAATTGAACTTGGATTTTATTGGTGGGATCACCCCGAATTTTCTTATAAGTAACTTTGTCGTCTAATTGACGATATGTTTCATCCTCATATGCTTGCTTGTCCATCAGGACAATCCCTCCGCCCTTGTCGGCGGGCTTGATAATCAGTTCTTTATTAGAAGTAAGGGTCTTAATGGCTTTTCTCTCGGTGAGTGAGATTGTAACAAATTTTTCCTTTTTCTAATCTCTCACAGTCTTCTTTTACTAGGTTCACAAAAGTTTCTAAAAAACATCCCTTAAGATGTGCAGGGTAGAATGTTGATCTGGGTTTAAATGTTATAGATTCATTATTTTCTGTTATCATTGTCTCACCCTCTTTAAGTTTGAAGAATTTTTTTAGTGTTAACTTCCGGGTGAATTTTTCTAAATCTATGAATAGATCAAATTGATTAACTTTGGTGGAGGGTGCATATTTCAGGCCCTTTTCCAACAAGGACCTTTCATCCTCCAGCAAAATATGTGAGCTGAGGTTAAAGATCTTAACTTGCTCCAATAGTTTGGATTCTTGATTACTTATGTTGGAAGATTTGGATTTCTCTTTAGGTTTTTTCTACCTTTTCTCTTCCTTTTGGTGCCACCTCGTGTGCCCCGTTGTCGTCTGTTTATCTGATATTCCAATTTCTCCCTCCCCTTTCTAAAAAAGGTGTACGGCATTCCCTATCCTCTAATGGTTGGAATCTATTTTCTGTGTGAATGGAATTTTGCCATTCAAACCTATCCCAATGTCTTCTGTTAGTCATTGGTTTTGCCCTAGGGTTCCTCCAATTGGGGGTATGTGATTCTTGATACTTGGGAAATTTATCCTTTAAACCTCTAGGAAATGGCTGCTGGTTTAACCGTTTATTGAAGCGATCATACTGTTTAACATATCTGTTGTCATCATGATCTCTTCTATCCCCCATGGAACCTTGCCTCATGGAGTTGAACTTGCCATTATATGGTACCTTCTTATTTGTAGTGGGATCTATTCTATTTCCCCTAGGACCAGACTCCGAAGGGTTTTGGTCATAATGGCTGGACCTGGGGTCCCTAGTTTTACTCGTTTCAGATTCCTTTAAATCTCTTAAAAATTTATTTTTCTTCCTCGTCATAATGGCTTTTTCAGACCTCTCTATCTGAAATCCTATTTTGGATTCCCTATCTTTAAAATCCGTTTGATCCATGAATGGGAGGATCACCTCTTTATGTCCCTTTATTTCATCATCTTGGACCCTTAGGTCCTTTTTTCTTTCATTGATGATGAGCTCCATTAATTTAAAGGAACAATCATTGATGATCTGGTCCCATTCATGTATAAAATGTTCAGATGCTGTGTTGAAATTAGCTATTTTAGTGATTTTTAATCCTCTAGGGATAAGTTTTGATTTGAGGTATTTTTCCAAAATATTAACCTCCCACCATATTTTGGTCTCTCTCAAAAGAGCCATTTCTAGCTTATGTAAAACATTGTCTAGATCTTCATCAGATACATTAGCTTTAGTGGGAGATACAGAAAACAAGGAATCAAATTTCCTTGATCTCTCATCCCTATTACGGAACATAGCAGCAGGTGAGCGGGGTTCCATGGGGGAAGCGATCATACTGTTTAACATGTCTGTTGTCATCGTGATCTCTTCTATCCCCCATGGAACCCCGCTCACCTGCTGCTATGTTCCGTAATAGGGATGAGAGATCAAGGAAATTTGATTCCTTGTTTTCTGTATCTCCCACTAAAGCTAATGTATCTGATGAAGATCTAGACAATGTTTTACATAAGCTAGAAATGGCTCTTTTGAGAGAGACCAAAATATGGTGGGAGGTTAATATTTTGGAAAAATACCTCAAATCAAAACTTATCCCTAGAGGATTAAAAATCACTAAAATAGCTAATTTCAACACAGCATCTGAACATTTTATACATGAATGGGACCAGATCATCAATGATTGTTCCTTTAAATTAATGGAGCTCATCATCAATGAAAGAAAAAAGGACCTAAGGGTCCAAGATGATGAAATAAAGGGACATAAAGAGGTGATCCTCCCATTCATGGATCAAACGGATTTTAAAGATAGGGAATCCAAAATAGGATTTCAGATAGAGAGGTCTGAAAAAGCCATTATGATGAGGAAGAAAAATAAATTTTTAAGAGATTTAAAGGAATCTGAAACGAGTAAAACTAGGGACCCCAGGTCCAGCTATTATGACCAAAACCCTTCGGAGTCTGGTCCTAGGGGAAATAGAATAGATCCCACTACAAATAAGAAGGTACCATATAATGGCAAGTTCAACTCCATGAGGCAAGGTTCCATGGGGGATAGAAGAGATCATGATGACAACAGATATGTTAAACAGTATGATCGCTTCAATAAACGGTTAAACCAGCAGCCATTTCCTAGAGGTTTAAAGGATAAATTTCCCAAGTATCAAGAATCACATACCCCCAATTGGAGGAATCCTAGGGCAAAACCAATGACTAACAGAAGACATTGGGATAGGTTTGAATGGCAAAATTCCATTCACACAGAAAATAGATTCCAACCATTAGAGGATAGGGAATGCCGTACACCTTTTTTAGAAAGGGGAGGGAGAAATTGGAATATCAGATAAACAGACGACAACGGGGCACACGAGGTGGCACCAAAAGGAAGTGAAAAGGTAGAAAAAAACCTAAAGAGAAATCCAAATCTTCCAACATAAGTAGTCAAGAATCCAAACTATTGGAGCAAGTTAAGATCTTTAACCTCAGCTCACATATTTTGCTGGAGGACGAAAGGTCCTTGTTGGAAAAGGGCCTGAAATATGCACCCTCCACCAAAGTTAATCAATTTGATCTATTCATAGATTTAGAAAAATTCACCCGGAAGTTAACACTAAAAAAAAATCTTCAAACTTAAAGAGGGTGAGACAATGGTAACAGAAAATAATGAATCTATAACATTTAAACCCAGATCAACATTCTACCCTGCACATCTTAAGGGATGTTTTTTAGAAACTTTTGTGAACCTAGTAAAGGAAGACTGTGAGAGATTAGAAAAAGGAAAAATTTGTTACAATCTCACTCACCAAGAGAGAAAAGCCATTAAGACCCTTACTTCTAATAAAGAACTGATTATCAAGCCCGCCGACAAGGGCGGCGGGATTGTCCTGATGGACAAGCAAGCATATGAGGATGAAATATATCGTCAATTAGACGACAAAGTTACTTATAAGAAAAAGAACTTATAGAAAGGTACAGTAAGAAAGGGGTAATAACAGAAGCTGAAGGCAAATTCCTACTGGTTGAATACCCAATTATACCCACTCTGTACATTTTGCCTAAAGTGCATAAGAGTATAACAAATCCCCCTGGACGACCAATAGTCTCCGGGGTGGATTCGTTAACCGCAAATTTATCGCAGATGGTCGATCATCACCTCCAACCCCTTGTCATGTTGAACCGTTCACATTTGAAAGACACAGTAGATGTCTTGAGAATTTTACGAGACACCACGTGGAAAAATAACTATTTTTTAGTAACGGCTGACGTAAATGCACTTTATACTATCATAGATCATCAACAAGGGTTGAGTGCAACAAAGGAGATGATGTTAAGATCCGATGTAACAGTCAACATGCAGGACTTCATATTGGACAGTATCAATTTCATACTTCACAATAATTATTTCATTTTTAAAAAGGATTTTTACATACAGAAGTGCGGTACTGCCATGGGCACTAGGTTCGCCCCTAGCTATGCCAACATTTTCATGGGCGCATGGGAAGATAAATTTGTTTGGAATCATGACGCGCCAGGGGCGAACCTAGTGTCCTGGCACAGGTACATCGACGATATTTTGTTCATTTGGGAGGGTGACATGATGTCACTAGACAATTTTTGTACTCATCTTAATAATAATGATCAGCATGTCAAGTTGGTTTTTGAAATTAGTCAAGAACAAGTTAATTTTCTCGATCTTACGATATATGTGGAAGAGGGAACCATCAAAACCGAGACATATGTCAAATCTACTGATTCTAGATCGTACATTAATAAATTAAGTTGCCATCATGACAACTGGTTAGACAACATACCAGCTGGTCAATTTAAAAGACTAAAGAGGAATTGTACCGATGATCGGGTATTCCTCTCCCAAGCATTGCATATGGAGGAATGCTCTGTAGACTCAGGGTATGACAAACAAGATCTGGAACGTGTCTTAGGAAATGTATCTAAGTTAGAAAGGGCAGACCTCATTATTCCAAAAGTTAAGGATAAAAGCAAGACCAATGATAAGTTCAAATGGGCCTTTACGACAAACTATTCTTCCCGACATAATGAAATGAGAAAGATCTTTAAGAAACACTGGCCAATATTAAAGAAAGATCCCATAATTGGGCTTGATCTACCAGATAATCCTATTTGTATTTATAGGAAGGCTCCCAACTTACAGTCAAAACTGGTCCGTAGCTACCATGCAGTACCCCCAAATAAACCCATGATAACATCTACTGGGTTCTATAGATGTGGATCTTGCATAGTGTGTAGAAATATCAACAACACGTTTGGCAACAAAAAGGAAGAAATAATTATTAATAACAAAAAATGTGTTATAAAGGATTTTATCACGTCATTCATTGAATATTATCTACTGTGTCGAATGTAGTTGCAATAAGTTTTATATTGGCCGCACTAGTAGAGCTTTGAAAGTCAGGATAGGAGAACATCTCCGAAATATTAGAAAAGGCTTAGATACCCATGCATTGGCAGCACATTTTAAGAAAATTCATAATTGTGACCCCAAGAATATATTGAATTTTTATGCATTAATAAAAGTGTCATCAGATGCAAGAGGAGGGGATCCACACAAAAAATTAGCAAAAACAGAGATGCAAGCTATTTTTACTTATAAAACTCTTGAACCTATGGGTCTCAACAAAGATTTTGAGACCAAATGGTTTTTATGAGCCAAGTTAAGTTTTTTTCAGTACCCTCGTCTTTTAATATTGTGATTATGTCTTTCTTTTAGAGGATAATATGGTGTTTTACTGATCGTATTTAATAAATATGAATTGGCTCCATTAAAATGGCGCTAAATGAGGATAACTAAATATGGGAGATTATAACAATTAAGTTAAAGATGAGTTGCATTCACGTTTTTAGTATATATTTGTTTTATTTTGTGGTATTAATGTGTCATGAACATATGAAGATATTAAGATGTTTTATTGATTTTTGTATTTTTATTTTTCCATTATGTCAATGAACATGAACGGGCTCCACCAAAATGGCGCTCAATAAGGACATTAAAGCATTGTAACAATCTAATTGAAGATGAGCCGCACAAACACATCCGACTTCCGGTCATGTGTCAGGTATCGGAAGAACGGACGGACCGTGTACTTCCGCCCGCATAACCTCTGGAGCATGTATACGACCGGAGTAAGAGTCAGCGCGACGACGGACGTCCGCCGGAAGTTACGTCGAGGCGCGTCATCAGTCCGTGAACTACACACAATGCTGGAAATTACCATCATTAAAGGAAAGCGGGGATATATGAAATGGACTACCTGGATTGATTTCTTATATAATTGTAAATAGGCTTTATAGAGATCAGGAAATCCATGTCTGGCATTAGGATTAGATATGTTCCCAATGGGTGGGGTATAAATACCCGTACCTTTGGGGCCATAAGCATGCACCTTGAAAAAGATAACCATTTGTTATCAAAACGCGTCGGTGAAAGTTTGTTGGAGACTCGTGGAGGACTCGCTGGACATCTGATGATTGTTCCTGGGGACGCTCAGTTATCAATATTTCATGCGTATTTGTCTACTTCCAACTGTAGACCATTCAGCTCGGTGAGAGTCCACCTGTCTGCATATTTATTGTGGTGTAGAAATAAAATATTTTTTATGGTATCACACTATTGAGCTCTTTTCCATCCATATATTCCATTGATGAATTAACGGGGAAAAGGGGCTCATATCTACAAGAATTTCATAATAGAACGGAGAAACCTACCCAATCGGTGACCCGCTCCTTGTCAAGCGCTGATTGTCTACTTTCAGTAGACCATTAATTGGGGTACGAGGCCATTTCATAGAAAATTACTTTTTATTTTTAACATTACCTTACAGTATTACACTATGTTTGTGTTTTATGTTGTTTGCAAGGTTATGTCTACTTCTTGACCAGTGGTGTGTAACAACTTTATGAATATTTCATGAGAAGCGCCTGTGATATGGTGTGGTAACTACCTTTTTTTTGTTTGTGCCTTGGAGTGTTGGTGATACTTTTACCACTTGTATTCAGGCTGCTCATTGAGCGCAGTGTGGACGGTTTTTTTCTATTTGCCTTGTATAGTACTGTCAATGTTTCAATGCTTTCGAAGTCAGAAAATATTACAGTACACACATTACGTACAAACACCACATAGATGGCCTCCGTGTGCGTACGTATTCGGCCGTGCGTGCACATATTTGCAATTTGCGTATGGTCGCTTCCGCGGTCCTGCGCATAAGAGCGTGGTATGAGTAATTACAGTGGAATTTGTACTCGCATGGAAAAGCCACAGACATATCATATATCTAATCCATATATTGCATAAATCCCCCACTGTCTGCTTCCTCTTCTAATAGCATAAAGATCGGTCACACATAAATTAAACTCCCAGAGACTCAAATACAATGGCCTTATTTACACGAAGCTTTGAAATTCTATGAAGAAGGCAAACACCTTTGTTTACTCCTATTATTCTAGGGTAGCTCAGTTTCTGTTGACAACAATAAATACTGGATTGTCATTGTCTTGTCTGAAAACAAGAAAAACAAAAAGACAATACCCAGGAACCTAGGCTGAGGAGAAACTCAATTAGCAATAGCTAGCAAAAATACAAACCAGACATTTAGAAATCTGAGGCAATAACATTCATAATCTAAACTCTTGGAGATGTATATATTTGTATATACAAACAAATCTAGAAAACCACAGCACTCGCCACCCCAGAAGCGGGGTGCAATATCTGCACTCACCACTCATAGGGTGAGGTGCATGCAGCCCATGGCCACCAACCCAAATATATACAAACAGAAAGTTCAGCACTCACCATCGCAAGCTTGTGAGGATAAGTGAGCTTGCTATGGTGAGTGCTGAACTTTCTGTTTGTATATATTTGTATATATATATATATATATATAATTCCTAACAAATTGAAATAGCAGGAGTATGTGTGTGTGTGTGTGTGTGTGTGTGTGTGTATATATATATATATATATATATATATATGAGTATGTGGATATATGTATATCTTGAGGATGGAAATAGATAATCATATCATGTGTGGGATCATATTGTTCAGAGTCACGTAAACATTAATCTGGTGGGAATAAGAATATTATCATATATCACCACATTAAGTTATTAATAATACCAGATTTATGTATGATTAATGTGATTGGTTTAACTGGTCATGGGGTGGGAACTCAGATGCAAACAACAGAAATCACATCTCAAGTCTTAGCCATCGCCCACTTCTTGAGGTGACCAATGATCCCCGGTGCACAGGATATGTCCCACCCCTGAACCAATGGAAGAAGAGCACACAGTGTCTATTGTATTATGTTTTGATCCACTGCATAAAGTGCCAGCCGCATGCCAGGTCACTATCACATACTCTAAAGGTCATCTACCCAGATGACTGAGGACCAGACTGGGAAGCGCAGGCGAAAACCAAACACGTATGTACCATTGACAGTAGCCATTATTCTATTGTATTGTATTGTTATTGTAACCCCCTTTCAGTAATTATATGTTGGTTTGTCGGAACCCGGCATTTTAAATACAATCTGGTGTCGTGTTTCCTTTCCCTGCCAAGGTACTAAAATGTATTTACAGCCACTTGGGCTGCTGCATTGTGCTAACAGCGTATAGGCCTTTGTACGCAAACTGTGTAGTCACTGCACCCTTTAGGCGTACGTACGCAGAGTGCGTACGCTGTGCAACTTTGTGTACGTAAGGTTTGTGAATAACATAAAGTTGAAAGGTTAATTACTGCGGCCGCAGCAGCTCAATATTAAAATGTATTAAGTGTGTTTAAGGTATATGTTTTTTAGTCCTGTAAGTAAACCAGCGTTTACAATTGGAGGCATCGTCCGGTTTTCACATGCTCACAGCCTAACAGGTCATAGCAGACTTACCGTATATACTCGAGTATAAGCCGACTTTTTCAGCACTTTTTTTTGTGCTGAAAAAGCCACCTCGGCTTATACTCGAGTCAGCGTTATATGCCCCACAGTGCCATGTGTGCCAGATATGCCCCACAGTGCCAGATGTGCCAGATATGCCCCACAGTGCTAGATACTTACCCTCCGTCGCTCCCGCACTGTCGTCTGAAGGAGGGACACGGAGAGCGCAGCGCGCGGCTCTCCTGTGTCCCTCCTGCATCTCCGACGGCAGCAGTGTCTGTGTGGTAAAGGAAGTGCACGAACCAGCACTTCCTTTAACACACGCCGCTGCCACCAGAGACGCAAGAGGGACACAGGAGAGCCGCGCGCTGCGCTCTCCGTGTCCCTCCTTCAGACGACAGCGCGGGAGCGACGGAGGGTAAGTATCTAGCACTGTGGGGCATATCTGGCACATCTGGCACTGTGGGGCATATCTGGCACACATGGCACTGTGGGGCATATCTGGCACACCTGGCACTGTGGGGCATATCTGGCACTGTGGGGCACATCTGGCACTGTGGGGCATATCTGTCACATCTGGCACTGTGGGGCATATCTGGCACTGTGGGGCACATCTGGCACTGTGGGGCATATCTGGCACATCTGGCACTGTGGGGCATATCTGGCACTGTGGGGCATATCTGGCACTGTGGGGCATATCTGGCACATCTGGCACTGTGGGGCATATCTGGCACATCTGGCACTGTGGTGCATATCTGGCACTGTGGGGCATATCTGGCACATCTGGCACTGTGGGGCATATCTGGCACTGTGGGGCATATCTGGCACTATGAGGTCTGTGTACGGGTAGAGCTGCATTTCCCACCCTAGGCTTATACTCGAGTCAATAAGTTTTCCCAGGTTTTTGTGGTAAAATTAGGTGCCTCGGCTTATATTCGGGTCGACTTATACTCGAGTATATACGGTAATCTATCAGCAAAGGGCGGAAAGTTATCCTATGTAACCTTTTCCTGGTCGATGGATATGCTGAAAACCCTATGTGTGTGCTGTTAGATTGCGTCTGCTCTGTATGGTGTGCAGAGGTGCTGATAGCTTTTTTTCCTGTTTTACGGGTTCTATTTAAAAATCTGTGAATTTTTTTATGGCACCAAAAGCATACACAAAAGGGCACCGATACTTTGCATACCCTCTCACATTGGCCCTCATTCCGAGTTGATCGGTCGCAAGGCGAATTTAGCAGAGTTACACACGCTAAGCCGCCGCCTACTGGGAGTGAATCTTAGCTTCTTAAAATTGCGACCGATGTATTCGCAATATTGCGATTACTAACTACTTAGCAGTTTCAGAGTAGCTCCAGACTTACTCTGCCTGTGCGATCATTTCAGTGCTTGTCGTTCCTGGTTGACGTCACAAACACACCCAGCGTTCGCCCAGGCACTCCCACCGTTTCCCCGGCCACTCCTGCGTTTTTTCCGGAAACGGTAGCGTTTTCAGCCACACGCCCCTGAAACGCCGTGTTTCCGCCCAGTAACACCCATTTCCTGTCAATCACATTACGATCGCCGGAGCGAAGAAAAAGCCGTGAGTAAAAATACTTTCTTCATAGTAAAGTTACTTGGCGCAGTCGCAGTGCGAACATTGCGCATGCGTACTAAGCGGATTTTCACTGCGATGCGATGAAAAAGAACGAGCGAACAACTCGGAATGAGGGCCATTGTTGCAAAACAAAGTTCAAATAAGTCATATTGTGTTTGATTCAGATTGGATTGTTTATCTGTTAAGTAGATTTAAAAGTACATTTAAAAGTTGCTGCATAGCCTTGATATGGTTTTTTTTTTAAACTCAGGCCTAAAATAACTTCTGGTGCTTGCATAATTTGTGATTTCTTTGTGACAAAGGAAGCCGCATGGTCTGTCCTCCATTTTGGACTAACCACATGGCCTGTTCACCATCTTGTGGAAACCTCATGGATGTTGAAGGGGGAGGAGCAGTGGCCATTTTAGGAAGGTCACTTTCTAAATAGCTGATTTTCAGTCTGCTCAGAACAATCAGTTTCCTTTGTCACATCAAGCACCATTTATGAGTTACCAATGAATTTACTTAACCTATGCCATAGTCAATTACAAATAGTTTCAATTGGGCCTAGTGAGAGAGAAATGGTGAGATAAATGCTTGGCTTGGTGTAAGAAATTGCACACAGAAAAAAAGAAAAAAAATATTTTTTTTCTTCTTCTTTCCCAGGATTTAGTTAACTCTCTGTTTGCTATAAGATAGGCATTGAAATGTTAATTAACTGGTTCAACCACTAGTACAGGCAGGCAAAACATCCTTGATATGCAAATTAGAAGCACTGAGGAGGCCAGTAAATTCTATATATATATATAATTGTAATTATGTGTATATTTATATCAGTGTATGTTCTGCAAGATAGCTATCCAATCTGAATCATATCATTTAAATTATAGATTATTGCATTCATTTAGATCTGTGTGAAATCGGATACATTTGTTGCTATATAGTTAAAATTGAAATAACAGTATTTAAGGAAGTAAGTGTAAAGACACGAACACAGGTCTGCATAAAAGTTTATAAAGAACAAGTTGTGTCTAGTGGGCAATAGTAGGTAGTATTGCTCACATTTATAGAGTTGTGTGATTTGTTTTATTGCGGATGCATGGTTTTGTATACGTGTCTCGGACAAAGTACAGGACTGCGCACGCAGCGTAAAAGACACGCACGGTTGCGTGTTTACGCAAAGTGCGTAAGAGTGCGGGCACTAAGTACAAATTACACAATAGTGTCGTTTAGTTAAAAGGTGGGACAGTAGCTATGCTACAATAGCACAAAACTATCCGGTTTCTAAAGCAGATTAGTATAAACCTTTTGTTTAAACTGTATTGCCTCTGGGGGTAAAGCTGCCAATCAGAACGAGTGAAAATTTTCTGTACAGAAAAACAAAGCGTATTTGAGTGAGTGAAAGCGGAGCGAGTGGAGCTGAACCCAGGAACTGAAGTGGTCTAAGTGGCTGGAGTGGTAACACTGGTTTAGTAGAGGCTTGGTGGCATAGGGTTCGCTATCTTGCGTGATTAGAACTAAGTGGTCTAAGTGATCTGAAGTGGTCTAGGTGTCCCATACAACTAGGTGATCTGGAGTGGTCTAGGCTAGGTGGTCTACAGCAATCGTAGGGCATATAGATAACTAGTATCTATAGGCTGTGCTATTGCATCGCATGTCCGTTTGTTCTACACAGCACAACGTGATACCATTGTGTCATATGCGCTGTGGAAAAGTATACGCAGACGTGATTGTATAGACAAAGGGGTTTTTCTTTGATAACGTCGGGAAATCTCCCTGGTGGGCTTTCACTGGAAAGGGTGAAGGATAGTTATCTAATTTCTCTGTTTTTCACCCTACAAAAAAATTCCAGTAGAAAGATACCGAAAAGGAATTTTTCGCTGCCTCTCTCAGGAAAATATTCCAACAGAACCTCCACCGAAAGAAATTACGGTGCTGTAAGGTCTGATAGGAGCCCTAAGTTGGGTACATCGCCTTCGCTATCGACAGTGTATGGTAGTACCAGCCAACGTGGGCTAGAGTGGGTGAAAGAGCTCGGAGAACTTTCACCGTCGCCTTATATTGAGTATTTTGGTATTTGTGGGATTAGCCGAGAAGGCAAGACCCGCAAATTATGGGAGCCAGTTGCTCAACTAAGGGACGTATGGTAGCCAGGGTACAGGCAGAAGAGTTGGGGGCGAGAAGGTCAAACTCGGGACCGAGAAGGTCAGAATTGCGGCCGAGAGGGTCAGCAAGGTTTATTATGTGTGGAAAATATGGTCCACACGCTGAAGTTTATTGTGATAAATGGGTACGTATGACTGACAATGATAGGGTATCATTCCCTAGGGTGGGCAGCTTTGAACCAGAGGTACTGCAGAATGTAGGCAGTAAAATATGTCTAATTAAATCCAGAAAACAAAGGATCAGACATAACGATTGTTTAAAACTATGGCAACAAGAAGGGGAAATGCAAAGGGAACAAACACGCAAAGCAGGTTCCAAACCTAGCAGGAAGGAGGACACAAACACACCATTATCGACACAGGCCGAGAGGGAAGAGGTGGCTACAGTCAATGGTATATCTATGAATGATAGTATAATGCAAGAGAAATGTATTAACCCTAATTTTTGCAAAATGTATCCTGTTTTGAAGTCTTTTCAAGGTTATAGGTCACAAGAAGATGAAGGACCCAGCCAAATTGCAGCTCTCATTCAGGCAGTCGCCTTGCAGGAAACTCAGGTGGGGCCTGTCCATCCAGTTAGAGCAGTAACAGTATTCCCCACTGAAAGAACTGGTGAGATCACAGCTACCGGTGGGGGAGGAGACAAAGTCTGTTTCACAAAACCCATGCCTCACCCGTGCGCCTGCACCTTATTCTCCCAGTTTTTCCCAGGCTGTTGCCATCTGGGTGCTACAGTAACATGAGGATCTGAAGGGTGGGTTTTCGTTGGCAGGTTTATCTTAAGAGGGTTGACTATAATAATTAGGGCTACCTAACTTCCACTTCAGCCTTCTGCTGGGAAAAGGTGGGTCTGGGAAACATTGTGGGTAAATATTGGACATATAATGTCTAGAGAAGGGGGTAGATACTCTCACACTACCAGTTAAACCCATTCACTTTGTTATGAGTCACCACCACGGCTCATTCCGGTGTGTATTCTGAATGTCTCCTAGTAACTAAGATGCTGGCTGATACATATAGCAGCACACCTGTTTGGAATGTCTCATTACCTGACTCCAGCCTGGGGACTCCTATGATTGGTCTCTCTCCCTTTCATTAGGGATTTTGCCCAGTTCATGTTGCCGGGAATATTCACTAGTTCCTGTTACCAAGTGAGCTCATCACATGGTTGCTGTACCCTGTACAGTTCCCAGTCTGTCTGTTCCTGAGTCTTGGTTGCCTGCATCTGTGTATCTGCGTTCCTGCATTCTGCCTCAGTCCTCTGTGTTGTCCCTGCTAGACCTGCACCCGTGCCCTGTTGGATCCTGACCAGTACCTGCTATCCTGTGTTCATTCCTGCTCTGTGTCCTAGTCTTGCTGTGGCCTTCCAGTTATTCTCATGCATTGTCCTGATACATATCCAAACATCTGTCAAGTCTCTGTGAACATATTCGGCCAGCACTGGTTCTGTGTGCTTCCAGCTTGGTTACCACCAGCAGAGTTTATTCACTACAGCCATGTATGTAGTCACAAGTCTGCAGCATTCCAGCAAACGTGACTCTGCTACTTCTTAGCCACTGTGTGTTGTGGCAGACTGCAGCCTAGTCACTATTCATCTAGCAAGTCTGTCTGCAACAAGGTTCAATCTGCCAGCACTCTGCTTTCAATCAGCACACACTCAGCACCTAGTTGTTCCCAGCAGTTAACTACCTAATTACTTCAGTTATCATTGTTCAATTACCAGTGCATATTTAGTCATGCAGTCTTCAGCCATCATATGTTGCCAAGCCTGTCTGCAGTTACCATTCCAGTATCCTGCTAACCCGACCTGCAATTAATGCCTGCTTTGCTGTGTATCTGCTTTTCATCAAGTTCTGCTGTCTTCAATTACACCAGCCTTGCTTGCTTAACCTAGCCAAAGTTTGTTGTTGTTAACCACAGTCTTGCCAAGTCATCCTGTATCCAGTTTGTCTGCAACTAACCCTTGCCTTGCCAGCTGCTACACTCCAGGTTAATTACCTTATGGTCTCCAGCCTATTGTGTGAGCTCCTACTCCTTGAGGTTTAAGTCCAGGGGCCCCTAAGTACCAGTGTGCATATCGAGCAATAAGGGACGGTGGGCGGTTGCTATTGGCAGAAGACCCTCTTGAGGGCTCTAGGGGTTTCACACGCATAGTGCTGGAGTTCCCTAACTCACTTAAACTTATTCTCAGAATCCCACTTTCTCACCAAAAGCCTGGGTCTGACATTGGTTGTTGAACACGGCTTCAAGCTGTGTCCAGCTGCTTGAAATCGCAATCACACCGCATGCTGGACCTGGGTTATTGCCTGGTCTTCCCTTTGCCACTGCTTGGAGATAACATCATTCTCCAAGCGCCAGTGATTGGGCTCTCTGTGTACTTTTAGCGTGACCTGGGTCAGATGGCTCGGGTCTCAATGTTCATACCGCAGGCTACCCTGGTCGGTGCTGGGTTCGACCCTGATATGTAGTTGCCAGGGTCAGATTCACAGATAACACATCCTGAGTAGAACTTTTCACACCAAACCTGGACCTGGGTTGCCACAGGAGTTCGGCATGAAAGGGGTGTAACAGTGAAACCAAGTACAGTATAACAAGGATCACTCAACTACAATGTAGTGTGATATACATTATATCTGTATTAATCCACATGGGGATAAAGAACCTAGTTATATACTGCAATTCTTGTGATGCCAAAATGCTTTGTGGCTACAGAAGAGAACAGAAATTACAGACTACACAGAGTTGTGTGATAATGATTAGCACAACATCCATAGCAATGAGCTCCAATCTCAAGGGGCTGATGGAGCCTCGGAAATAGTAACAGTCGAACTTTAATCTCTATGACAGTAAGTAGGAAAAAATTAGGACACTGTTTCAGTTGGTGCAACAGATTGGTTTCCACATCAATTTTTTTTTTCCCATTTAAAGGACAGTTTATGGGTTGCAATGAAAAATATTTTAACGTTACCTTGTTGGATAACCCAATATGTGTACATTTGGAATCTGAGTGTTAAGGGGCCTACACACGGTGCGATTCTGCCTATGTAGCCGATTTGCACTATCCGATTTCCCTTGAACTTCCAGAACTACCAATATTGAATATACACACAGTGCGATTTTGGCTATGTACGATTTTGACTATGGCCAATTTTGAGTATACTAAGCACTAGATTGTACACTTTCTAGTTAAAACTGACCTACCTGCACAGTCTATTTTTCTTTGCGATACCAACCCCGCGGGAGCGCGCATCGGCATCACAAGGTGTATACGCGATGTGCACTATGGCCCTCATTCCGAGTTGATCGGTCGCAAGGCGAATTTAGCAGAGTTACACACGCTAAGCCTACGCCTACTGGGAGTGTATCTTAGCTTCTTAAAATTGCGACCGATGTATTCGCAATATTGCGTTTACAAACTACTTTGCAGTTTCTGAGTAACTTCAACCTTACTCTGCCTGTGCGATCAGTTCAGTGCTTGTCGTTCCTGGTTTGACGTCACAAACACACCCAGCGTTCGCTCAGACACTCCCCCGTTTCTCCAGCCACTCCTGCGTTTTTTCCGGAAACGGTAGCGTTTTCATCCACACGCCCATAAAACGCCGTGTTTCCGCCCAGTAACACCCATTTCCTGTCAATCACATTACGATCGCCGGAGCGATGAAAAAGCCGTGAGTAAAAATACTATCTTCATTGTTAAATTACTTGGCGCAGTCGCAGTGCGAATATTGCGCATGCGTACTAAGCGGATTTTCATTGCGATGCGATGAAAAATACCGAGCGAACAACTCGGAATGAGGGCCCATGTTTTCCACCGATATGGACTATATCAGTGATGGCTAACCTTGACACTCCAGCTGTTGTTGAACTACACATCCCAGCATGCCCTGCTACAGTTTTGCTATTTGGCCATGCTAAAACTGATGCAGAGCATGCTGAGATGTGTAGTTCAACAACAGCTGGAGTGTCAAGGTTAGCCATCACTGGACTATATAGTCCATATCGGTAGTTTTATCACACCGTGTGTATGCGGCTTTACTTTCATATACTTGAAGTGAATGCAAAATTAGTACCAGTCATTATGAACTATTTGTTCCCGATCTGCTGACCAGAAATAAAATGTTTCTTATTTTTCATACATGAGTTCTCAGATGACTCTCTCTCCCTGATATGCTGGATTGCTGGCTTCTGCTTCTAAACTAGTTCTCTGTTTTTGGGAAGTATTACTATAGGAGCTTTCCCATGGACTGCACCTTAAAAAAAAAAGCAGTTTAAAGAGGCACTTGCTGTTGTCAAGGCTATATTTAGGGTCTTATGGAGCTTGAGATGAAAATTAAGAACTCTGACCACTGTGAAACTAAAAACACACATATTTATTAATTTCACATTTTATTTTAACTCCTACACTGCTGAGGGTGAGCGGGAACAATTGTATAACTTAATACTACAAAGGGAACTTACAGTTATTTAACTTCTCCCCCACCGCTCTTGATGTGCCTTTATCTCCCCAACCATAGACCTAGAAAGATAGGAGTTCCTTCTTTCAAACTATATGCCAACATAGAAGTTATTGCCAAGTGATTCGTGCAATCCAATAAATAAGAGGCGCCCGCAGTTGAAGGAGGGGAGTCTCCTTTCTCAAATGATGCAGCCACCTACTGCCTGGTATCACTTGTGATACACAGATACATAAAATAAACGTCTTCTGTAAATGAGTAGGGCATAATGTGCACTATCACTCCCATAATTGAATCTGTACATGTAGGTGCACCAAAATATTAAAGAGGGGAGTCACCCTTTTCAAATAATGCAGCACCTTAGCAGCTACTGTATTGCCTGGTTATCACCTGTGATCGCCTGACAACACTGGCATATCTATAATGGGTGCAAGGTGTGCGGTGCACACAAGCATCTTGGTCCAGGGGGCCTACACACCGCACACTCATTTAATTACACTTAATACTCCCAGTGCTGGCTGCAGAGCTGCAGAAATCACCAGAAAAATTGCCCTGCTGCCATTTTCTCTGACGTCCTAGTGGATGCTGGGAACTCCGTAAGGACCATGGGGAAAAGACGGGCTCCGCAGGAGACTGGGCACTCTAAAAGAAAGATTAGGTACTATCTGGTGTGCACTGGCTCCTCCCACTATGACCCTCCTCCAGACCTCAGTTAGATTTCTGTGCCCGGCCGAGCTGGATGCACACTAGGGGCTCTCCTGAGCTCCTAGAAAGAAAGTTTATTTTAGGTTTTTTATTTTACAGTGAGACCTGCTGGCAACAGGCTCACTGCATCGAGGGACTAAGGGGAGAAGAAGCGAACCTACCTGCTTGCAGCTAGCTTGGGCTTCTTAGGCTACTGGACACCATTAGCTCCAGAGGGATCGACCGCAGGACCCGTCCTTGGTGTTCGTTCCCGGAGCCGCGCCGCCGTCCCCCTTACAGAGCCAGAAGCACGAAGATGGTCCGGAAAATCGGCGGCAGAAGACTTCAGTCTTCACCAAGGTAGCGCACAGCACTGCAGCTGTGCGCCATTGCTCCTCATGTACACCTCACACTCCGGTCACTGATGGGTGCAGGGCGCTGGGGGGGGCGCCCTGAGCAGCAATAAAAACACCTTGGCTGGCAAAATAATCACAATATATAGCCCCAGAGGCTATATATGTGATAACTACCCCTGCCAGAATCCATAAAAAAGTGGGAGAAAAGTCTGCGAAAAAGGGGCGGAGCTATCTCCCTCAGCACACTGGCGCCATTTTCTCTTCACAGTGCAGCTGGAAGACAGCTCCCCAGGCTCTCCCCTGTAGTTTGCAGGCTCAAAGGGTTAAAAAGAGAGGGGGGGCACTAAATTTAGGCGCAATATTGTATATACAAGCAGCTATTGGGAAAAATTCACTCAATATAGTGTTAATCCCTAAATTATATAGCGCTCTGGTGTGTGCTGGCATACTCTCTCTCTGTCTCCCCAAAGGGCTGTGTGGGGTCCTGTCCTCAGTCAGAGCATTCCCTGTGTGTGTGCGGTGTGTCGGTACGGCTGTGTCGACACGTTTGATGAGGAGGCTTATGTGGTGGCAGAGCAAATGCCGATAAATGTGATGTCGCCCCCTGTGGGGCCGACACCAGAGTGGATGGATAGGTGGAAGGTATAAACCGACAGTGTCAACTCCTTACATAAAAGGCTGGATGACGTAACAGCTGTGGGACAGCCGGCTTCTCAGCCCGCGCCTGCCCAGGCGTCTCAAAGGCCATCAGGGGCTCAAAAACGCCCGCTCCCTCAGATGGCAGACACAGATGTCGACACGGAGTCTGACTCCAGTGTCGACGAGGTTGAGACATATACACAATCCACTAGGAACATCCGTTACATGATCCCGGCAATAAAAAATGTGTTACACATTTCTGACATTAACCCAAGTACCACTAAAAAAGGGTTTTATGTTTGGGGAGAAAAAGCAGGCAGTGTTTTGTTCCCCCATCAAATGAGTGAATGAAGTGTGAAAAAGCGTGGGTTCCCCCGATAAGAAACTGGTAATTTCTAAAAAGTTACTGATGGCGTACCCTTTCCCGCCAGGGGATAAGTTACGCTGGGAGATATCCCCTAGGGTGGATAAGGCGCTCACACGTTTGTCAAAAAAGGTGGCACTGCCGTCTTAGGATACGGCCACTTTGAAGGTACCTGCTGATAAAAAGAAGGAGGCTATCCTGAAGTCTGTATTTACACACTCAGGTACTAGACTGAGACCTGCAGATAGTGCTGCTGCAGCGTGGTCTGTGACCCTGTCAAATAGGGATACTATTTTGCGAACATAAGAGCATATTAAAGACGTCGTCTTACATATGAGGGATGCACAGAGGGATATTTTGCCGGCTGGCATCCAGAATTAATGCAATGTCCATTCTGTCAGGAGGGTATTAGAGACCCGACACTGGACAGGTGATGCTGACTTTAAAAGGCACATAGAGCCTTTTAAGGGTGAGGAATTGTTTGGGGATGGTCTCTGGGACCTCGTATCCACAGCAACAGCTGGGAAGAAAATTTTTTACCTCAGGTTTCCTCACAGCCTAAGAAAGCACTGTATTATCAGGTACAGTCCTTTCGGCTTCAGAAAAGCAAGCGGGTCAAAGGCGCTTCCTTTCTGCACAGAGACGAGGGAAGAGGGAAAAAGCTGCACCAGTCAGCCAGTTCCCAGAATCAAAATTCTTCCCCCGCTTCCTCTGAGTCCACCGCATGACGCGGGGGCTCCACAGGCGTAGCCAGGTACGGTGGGGGGCCGCCTCAAAAATTTCAGCGATCAGTGGGCTCGCTCACAGGTGGATCCCTGGATCCTTCTAGTAGTATCTCAGGGGTACAAGCTGGAATTCGAGGCGTCTCCCCCCCGCCGTTTCCTCAAATCTGCCTTGCCGACAACTCCCTCAGGCAGGGAGGCTGTGCTAGAGGCAATTCACAAGCTGTATTCCCAGCAGGTGATAGTCAAGGTGCCCCTACTTCAACAAGGACGGGGTTACTATTCCACACTGTTTGTGGTACCGAAACCGGACGGTTCGGTGAGACCCATTTTAAATTTGAAATCCTTGAACACATACATAAAAAAATTTAAGTTCAAGATGGAATCGCTCAGGGTGGTTATTGCAAGCCTGGAGGAGGGGGATTACATGGTATCCCTGGACCTCAAGGATGCTTACCTACATGTCCCCATTTACCATCCTCACCAGGAGTACCTCAGATTTGTGGTACAGGATTGCCATTACCAATTCCAAACACTGCCGTTTGGACTGTCCACGGCACCGAGGGTCTTTACCAAGGTAATGGCAGAAAAAAGGGAGTTTTAATTATCCCGTACTTGGACGATCTCCTTATAAAGGCGAGGTCCAAGGAGCAGTTGTTGGTCGGAGTAGCACTATCTCGGGAAGTGCTACAACAGCACGGATGGATTCTAAACATTCCAAAGTCACAGCTGGTTCCTACCACAGTATCTTGACTGCACCTTGAAAAAGTCCCCAGCTAGGGGAGGAAACGCGTTGGTTTTTTCCTGTGGAGGCGCTGAGCAAGTGGTGTGTCGTTGCCGAGATCCAGCAGTTATCATCTGTGTGAAGTGTGGGCTGATCCGGAGCACCCATATTTGGGACACAAACGCTGTTGGGACTGTTTGACCACAGTTCCCACTGATCTTGGTAATTACCCATCCTACACGCCTCCTAGAGGATTTTGTCTTATCTGATCCTATGTCTAATGTGTATTTGTGTATATATGTTTTGTATTAAACAGTACTTCACTATATACAAACCTTTCTATTATCTTACATGCGATCTTATCTGTGAGATTTGAAGGGGAACCTTAAAGAAAGGAAAACGAATACAGCGCTGGCTAAGTGTTCTCTCCAATTTTATTCTCTTATATGCACTTTTGGTTCCTACCACACGCCTACTGTTCCTGGGGATGGTTCTGGACACAGAACAGAGAAAAGTGTTTCTCCCGCAGGAGAAAGCCAAGGAGCTGTCATCTCTAGTCAGAGACCTCCTGAAACCAAAACAGGTATCTGTGCATCACTGCACACGAGTCCTGGGAAAAATGGTAGCTTCTTACGAAGCAAATTCCATTCGGCAGGTTCCATGCAAGAACCTTTCAGTGGGACCTCTTGGACAAGTGGTCGGGATCGCATCTTCAGATGCATCGGCTGATAACCCTGTCTCCAAGGACCAGGGTATCTCTACTGTGGTGGCTGCAGAGTGCTCATCTTCAAGAGGGCCGCAGATTCGGCATACAGGACTGGGTCCTGGTAACCACGGATGCCAGCCTTCGAGGCTGGGGGGCAGTCACACAGGGAAGAAATTTCCAAGGACTTTGGTCAAGTCAGGAGTCGTCCCTACACATAAATATTCTGGAACTGAGGGCCATTTACAATGCCCTAAGTCTGGCAAGGTCTCTGCTTCAAAACCAGCCGGTACTGATCCAATCAGACAACATCACGGCAGTCGCCCATGTAAACCGACAGGGCGGCACAAGAAGCAGGATGGCGATGGCAGAAGCCACAAGGATTCTCCGATGGGTGGAAAATCACATCTTAGCACTGTCAGCAGTGTTCATTCCGGGAGTGGACAACTGGGAAGCAGACTTCCTCAGCAGACACGACCTACACCCGGGAGAGTGGGGACTTCATCCAGAAGTCTTCCAACTGTTGGTAAACCGTTGGGAAAGGCCACAGGTGGACATGATGGCGTCCCGCCTAAGCAAAAAACTAGATATTGCGCCAGGTCAAGGGACCCTCAGGCAATAGCTGTGAACGCTCTAGTGACACCGTGGGTGTACCAGTCGGTTTATGTATTCCCTCCTCTGCCTCTCATACCAAAGGTACTGAGAATAATAAGAAAACGAGGAGTAAGAACGATACTCGTGGTTCCGGATTGGCCAAGAAGAGCTTGGTACCCAGAACTTCAAGAAATGATATCAGAGGACCCATGGCCTCTACCGCTCAGACAGGATCTGCTACAGCAGGGGCCCTGTCTATTCCAAGACTTACCGTGGCTGCGTTTGACGGCATGGCGGTTGAATTCCGGATCCTAAAGGAAAAGGGCATTCCGGAGGAAGTCATTCCTACGCTGATAAAAGCCAAGAAAGAAGTAACCGCAAACCATTATCACCGTATTTGGCAAAAATATGTTGTGTGGTGTGAGGCCAGGAAGGCCCCAACAGAGGAATTTCAGCTGGGTCGTTTTCTGCACTTCCTACAGTCAGGAGTGACTATGGGCCTAAACTTGGGTTCCATTAAGGTCCAGATTTCGGCTCTGTCGATTTTCTTCCAGAAAGAACTGGCTTCACTGCCTGGAGTTCAGACATTTGTAAAGGGAGTGCTACATATTCAGCCCCCTTTTGTGCCTCCTGTGGCACCTTGGGATCTCAACGTGGTGTTGAGTTTCCTAAAATCACATTGGTTTGAGCCACTTAAAACTGTGGATTTGAAATATCTCACGTGGAAAGTGGTCATGTTATTGGCCTTGGCTTCGGCCAGGCGTGTGTCAGAATTGGCGGCTTTGTCATGTAAAAGCCCTTATCTGATTTTCCATATGGATAGGGCATAATTGAGGCCTCGTCCCCAGTTTCTCCCTAAGGTGGTATCAGCTTTTCACTTGAACCAACCTATTGTAGTGCCTGCGGCTACTAGGGACTTGGAAGATTCCAAGTTACTGGACGTAGTCAGGGCCTTAAAAAATGATGTTTCCAGGACGGCTGGAGTCAGGAAAACTGACTCGCTTTTTATCCTGTAGGCACCCAACAAAATAGGTGCTCCTGCTTCTAAGCAGACTATTGCTCGCTGAATTTGTAGCACAATTCAGCTGGAGCATTCTGCGGCTGGATTGCCGCATCCTAAATCAGTAAAAGCCCATTCCACGAGGAAAGTGGGCTCATCTTGGGCGGCTGCCCGAGGGGTCTCGGCTTTACAACTTTGCCGAGCTGCAACTTGGTCGGGGGCAAACACGTTTGCTAAATTCTACAAATTTGATACCCTGGCTGAGGAGGACCTTGAGTTCTCTCATTCGGTGCTGCAGAGTCATCCGCACTCTCCCGCCCGTTTGGGAGCTTTGGTATAATCCCCATGGTCCTTACGGAGTTCCCAGCATCCACTAGGACGTCAGAGAAAATAAGATTTTACTCACCGGTAAATCTATTTCTCGTAGTCCGTAGTGGATGCTGGGCGCCCATCCCAAGTGCGGATTGTCTGCAATACTTGTATGTAGTTATTGCCTAACTAAGGGTTATTGTTGAGCCATCTGTTGAGAGGCTCAGTTATATTTCATACTGTTAACTGGGTATAGTATCACGAGTTATACGGTGTGATTGGTGTGGCTGGTATGAGTCTTACCCGGGATTCAAAATCCTTCCTTTTTGTGTCAGCTCTTCCGGGCACAGTATCCTAACTGAGGTCTGGAGGAGGGTCATAGTGGGAGTAGCCAGTGCACACCAGATAGTACCTAATCTTTCTTTTAGAGTGCCCAGTCTCCTGCGGAGCCCGTCTATTCCCCATGGTCCTTACGGAGTTCCCAGCATCCACTACGGACTACGAGAAATAGATTTACCGGTGAGTAAAATCTTATTTTCCCAATGATCTGTGCATGCACAGTAGAGATGTCCCTGGGAACAAGGCACGGGAATATAGTACCGGTCCCAGATAAAGAAAGGGCCCAAATGGTAGCAGTGCAGATCAAAACCGGGCCCTGGAACTGGTTACAGCTAGCGAACAGGCAGCAGCATAGAAACTGACATCACCAGTGGCATTTCAGATTCAGCCCCAGCCACAAGCCAACTGGAGCTCACGGATTGGCAGCCAATCAGGAGCAAACACTCTGGCGCTGACAGTCTCCATGCTGCTACCTGTTTGCCAGCTACCTGTTACCAGCTCCAGGGCCTAATTTAGGGGGGCAACTGCCATCCCATACGAAAAAAGGAGATTTATGGTAGACTTACCATGGTTAAATCTCTTTCTGTGAGGTACATTGGGTTCCATAGGAAATACATTGGGGTGTAGAGATGGATCTTGATCCAGAGGCACCAACAGGCTAAAGCTTTAGACTGTCCCAGAATGCATTGTGGGGCCTCCTCTATATCCCCGCTTCCAGGCACTGGGGGTAATTCCAAGTTGATCGCAGCAGGAACATTTTTAGCAGTTGGGCAAAACCATGTGCACTGCAGGGGGGGCAGATATAACATTTGCAGAGAGAGTTAGATTTGGGTGGGTGAGTTCAATCTGGAATCTCAATTGCAGTGTAAAAATAAAGCAGCCAGTATTTACCCTGCACAGAAACAAAATAACCCACCCAAATCTAACTCTCTCTGCAAATATTATATCTGCCCCCCCTGCAGTGCACATGGTTTTGCCCAACTGCTAAAAAAAAATCCTGCTGCGATCACCTTGGAATTACCCCCACTGTGAGCTCAGTTTTGTTAACCAGTCCAATGCAGAAGCAGGTAAAAGAGAAGGCAAATGTTTGTCACATAGAACCACGTTCTCATGACAGGAGAAGGGACTAGCAGCTAATGCCATACAAACCCAAAGAAGCTAAGTGCGTCAAGGTGGGCGACCTGTGGAACCCAGTGTACCTTACAGAAAGAGATTTAACCATGGTAAGTCTACCAGAAATCTCTTTTTCTGCAGCGGAGTACACTGTGTTCCACAGGGAATACATCGGGGATGTCCTAAAGCAGTTCCTCAAGGGAGGGGAAGCACCTTAGCGGAAGTATCAAAGTCATAGAACCTAATAAACGTGTTCACTGAGGACCATGTAGCCGCCTTGCACAATTGTTTTGCGGACGCGCCAGGGCGGGCCGCCCAAGAAGGTCTAACAGACCGAGTAGAATGGGCCTTAATAGCAGCAGGAGCTGGAAGCTCAGCCTGTGCATAAACTATTGCAATCACCATTCTAATCCATCTGGACAAGGTTTGCTTATTCGCAGGCCAGCCACGTTTGTGGAAACCAAATAGAACAAAAAGGGCATCTGACCTCCTGATAGAGGCAGTCCTCTCCACATATATATGGAGAGCCCTTACCACATCCAAAGACCGCTCTTTGGAGGACAAGTCAGAAGAGATGAATGCCAGAACCACAATCTCTTGGTTAAGGTGAAAAGATGACACCACCTTAGGCAGATAACTGGGGCGAGTTCGGAGATCTGCTCGTCATGATGAAATATCAAAAAGGGTGGACGACAGGATAAAGCGCCTAAGTTTGAAACCCTTCTGGCAGAGGCAATAGCCAATAAGAAAAGGACCTTAGCCGTATGCCATTTAAGGTCCACTGACTCAAAAGGTTCTAATTGAGACTCTTGCAGGGCATTCAGGACAACAGACAAATCCCATGGAACCACAGGAGGGACATAGGGCAGCTGAATCCACAGTACGCCCTGAGTGAATGTATGAACGTCAGGTATAGACACAATTTTTCTCTAAAACCACACCGACAAGGCAGATATGTGAACCTTGAGTGAAGCCAGACGAAGTCCTAAATCCAGGCCTTGTTGCAAAAAAGCCAGAAGTCTGGAAGTACTAAACTTGGAAGCATCGTTATTCTTAGCAGCACACCAGGTGAAGTAAGAATTCCAGACCCTATAATAAATCCGCGCAGAAGCCGGTTTGCGGGCCTTTAGCATAGTTTGGATAACTGCATTGGAGAATCCTTTGGCCCTCAGGAGTGAAGCTTCAAGAGCCACGCCGTCAAAGCCAGTCTGGCCAGGTAGACACAAGGGCCCTGCATGAGGAGGTCTGGGTGATGAGGAAGTAGCAGATGACGCTCAATTGATAGACCCTGCAGGTCTGAGAACCAATGCCATCTGGGCCATACTGGAGCAACTAGAAGTAATATTCCTCCTTCTTGCTTGAACTTCCGTGTACACTGGGCAGAAGTGACACTGGAGGGAACACGTAGGGCAGCCGAAAGTTCCATGGAATTGCCAGTGCATCCACGAACGCTGCTTGAGGATCCCGTGTTCTTGATCCAAAGACCGTAACTTTGTGATTGTGTCGGGACGCCATCAGGTCTACATCTGGTAGACCCCACTTGTCCACTAGGAGTTGAAAGACTTCCTGATGAAGACTCCACTCTCCAACGTGTACGTCCTGACAACTGAGGAAATCCCCTTTTCAGTTCAGGACTCCCGGAATGAACACTGCCGATATTGCTGGCAGATGGCGTTCCTCCCAGCAAAGGATTTTTGTCACTTTCACCATTGCCATGCGGGTTCAAGTGCCGCCTTGATGATTTATGTATGCCACCATGGTGGCGTTTTCTGATTGTACTTGTATTAGAGGCAGGGCAAGAGTCAAAGCATTGAACACTGCCCGCAATTCCAGAATGTTTATCGGGAGGAGAGATTCCTCCTTGGTCCACCGACCCTGGAGAGATTGTTGCTCCAGCACCATACTCCAACCCCTCAGACTGGCATCCGTAGTCAGTAGGACCCAGTTGGGGATCCAGAAGGGACGGCCCCTGCTCTAGTGCTGGTCCTGTAGCCAGCAGCTCAGTGACAGACGAACCTCCGGAGTCAAGGAGATTATTTGAGACCTGATCCAATGAAGTAGGCCATCCCACTTGGAAAAGATTAATCTCTGTAGAGGGCGGGAATGAAATTGAGCGTAATCTATCATGTCGAAAGCCGACACCATGAGGCCTAGTACCTGCATTGCCGAGTGTATCAACACTCTTGGGCGAGAGAGGAAGTATCTAATTCTGAAATGAAGCTTCAGGACTTTTTCTGGAGACAGAAACAGTCTTTGGCTGTGTGTGTCCAGCAGTGCCCCCAGGTGCACCATGCTCCGAGCAGGGACTAGTGAGGACTTCTTCCAGTTGACGAGCCACCCGTGGGCTTGTAGGAAGCTTACCGTCAGTTGCAAATGACTGAGAAGAACATCTTGGGAGTTTGCCAGGATCAGCAAGTTGTCCAGATACGGCAGGATTCCCTGACGAAGGAGATGAGCCATCATCATGGCCATAACCTTGGTGAAGATCCAAGGGGCCATGGCCAGTCCAAACGGCAGAGCCTGGAATTGATAGTGAAGGTTACCAATAGCAAACCGCAGATATTGCAAATTGATACGATATGGCAATAGGTATATGCAGATAAGCATCTTGTATATCCTGGGATACCATATAATCTCCGGGTTCCGTGGCCAGTACAACTGAGTGCAGCATTTCTTTTTCATCCACTAGGGGTCACTGGAGAACTCTTGGGTTATGGACTGGGCGTAGCCGGAAATGGCACATATTTAAATATTTAAATTAGTAACTGGCCATCCCCTCCATAATCCCATAGAGCCTTCAGTATTTTTCTGTGCCTCTAGCGGAAGGTACTGAGGACTGAATGTCCTGCGATTCTTCAAGCAAGATTATTTCAAACAAGATTATTTTTGGTTTTTCTACCTGATCCCTTCCCAATTTATCAGAGAAGTTCGGGTTAGGGATCATTGGTGCTGCATTAGCAGCAGATGGTCTGCCGGCGCTCATACAAAGGGCCCCGCCATTGACTAAAATCAGCGCAGCTGATTGCAGCCACGGGTTGCACAAGGACGCAGGACGGCGCTTACAGAAAGGTCCCGTCATGGCCTCCGCAGGTGGTGCAGGTACTGAGCGGTAGGCAGCTCTCACTGCCGCCACTCACTTACTTACTTTTTTTCTGTCTATTGCGGGCGGTCAGCTCACGCTGCCGCCCATTATGTGGGGACTGTGTGTATTTATATACTTTAATGGCGTTCCCCTGCTGCCTGCCACTAGTAAAACCCCTTGATAATTCTCCACTTGCACAGGGCGAGCGAACCCCGGCACTGCGCAGGCCGCTCGACGCTTCCTGGGTCACCCGGCGCCGCTGGACGCTTGCAGGGGTAGCTAGCGAGCAGCTCCCGCCATTACCGCCGGAACGCTCGCCGCTTCCCGTCTCGCCAGTGTCCGCGCAATCCGTCCTCCTCCCTACCCTGGTACGGCTCTGATAGGGTGGGCGGCCGAGCTGACCGCGGACAGCTGCTGCCGCGGCCCGCTCTGGCAGCCACTCACCTATCTCCGACGTGCAGTCCTTCACACGGCCGCGGTAAGACTTGCACTCCCCGTCTCCCGTCTGCTGAACAACGGGGGGGGAGCAGTGTTGGGGAAATCGGCAGCCATAATAAAGGCTGCACCTGCAAATAAGACTCTTCTGCAGGAGAGAGAGGGGGGAGGAAGCCCGCAGGGAGGCCCCAATAACTAAGCTGCGTTTAGGCAGCAAAATCATCAGGAATTTTAAGCCTGTGGCCAATATCAGAGTCTGTTACATATACAATATAACTGTTGTATATATATATATATATATATATATATATATATATGTGTATGTTTATATATATATATATATATGTGTGTGTGTGTATATGTGTTTGTGTGTTTACACACTGATAGTATACCGTGTCTGTGTATATACATGTGCATGTATTACTATATATCTATGTGTTTATATTTTTATATATATATATATATATATATATATATATATATATATGGAGCTTGGTGTATCAGCAATCTTGCACTAAGCAAGCACATGGCCGGACACCATTTTAACATTACTTCCTGGTTCTTCCCAGGAAGTTGCTGCCCTACAACACTCGGCCTCTAGAGGAGCCGGGGTGTTGTTAGGAATTTTATTTTCTTGCTTTTGTACAGCACAAGATGAACACGTGTGTTGTAATGTAGATTTATACACACTTTATTTACGTGGTACTAAGTCACGGTACTGGTCTATCCTTCTGTACTTGTTTGTCCGTGTACATAAGGAGTAAGGTTAAGACATAGCAGCTTCGCTGCAGAGTCCGTCGGACAAATAAGACTGCACATACGCACTATTGCCGTTCCTCGTTGGGGGAGGCTGGCGTATATACTGACTGTGAACAATTGTTATTATTGTTTTCTAATTTGACAGTTTCAGAGATACCCGTCGCAGTGTGTCCTACAGTATACAGCAGTAGGGCTGTTGTTTAACCTGGTTTGGGCCCGCTTTCGGCTTAACAGGGCAGTGGTTGCATGGCAAAACAGTTCACGTTTGCCCTACAAGAAGCACACCTTACGCTTCTCGCTGATCACACTTGTGAATCTGCTCAATATCTAGGGACAGTTTCTGTGGATGTCAGCCAGTTTCGTTCTCGCTTTTCAGTTTCACTAATGCGGCACAACGTGTTTTTTCGCTACGTGCTTAACAGGACGGTGTCCGTTTCTAAACGAGAATAGAAATATTACCTTACGCTGCCCACATGTTTCGTCCTGTCTTGGACAAATTCCTAAATAAATAGATTCAGGATATAGTTTTTACATCTCGGTCCTTTCGGGACCGTGCTACAGGAACAGCCACAGACGGGTCAGGTGGTAGTGAACGTGGTTTTCGATAACCTCTAATTGTCTGATTGTCGTCAATATACGGTTAAAGGCTGCCACCTACTTCCAGGCATCTTTAACCAGGGTTTCAGTGGCGTTTACAGCTAAGCCACTGAAAAGCCAGGGCTAGAATGAGTTTCCAGGCCATCGCCGATCGTCAGTTGTGGGCATCCACAGTTGGGGGATCCGCAATTTTTGGGTTCGCAGTTTATCAGACAAAGGTTGATTGTTTTCCACCATTGCAATTTGCAAGATCTGCCTGGGTCAGAAGATAAAATCGCGGTTCTGCACACCGCCATACAAGCTCTAGTAGATTGAGCACTTTGACTGCAGTCAACAACTGAGTCACGGTCATTATTCCAGTTTGGGGTAGTTCCAAAGCTGGCTGAATCTGTCAGTCCGATACTGACCCTTTAGGTCAATCAGGGCGTCGCTTATACTACACATTCATGAATACCTGCAGTTGATGACTACAGATTGAAAATCACAGTGATTCTGGATTTCAACAAGAATAGGTACTTAGACGCATCAGGCCTACTTAAGTTGGCAGTAAAAACCATTCTCGCTTTCGAGCGCTACCGTTTTGGCTTCGTATGGCGCATAGGGTTGTCACAAGTAATGGCTATCGTGATAACTCATCCCTGGAAGTGATAACAGTTCAGTGTTTTGCAGATCTGCTCATTAAAGCTCCGTCTCAAAACTTCGTCATGCAACGGCCCTTACTAACGTACAAGGGTGTCGTTCAGCACGGTTAGATTGTTAACCTAGAGATATCAAGCCTCATTCCGTAACAACGGACTCATGCATAGGGATAATTCCGTGATTACACGGATTTACCTGCCTGAACATACCACACAAACTGTTCGTCATCACGTACAGTTCGTACGCAAGCCACGGACAGTCTTGATCCGGTTGGCCTTTTGCCTATTGGTAAGGAGAGTGACGTCTTTGGACGCACTCTACTTCGCAAGGAGTCACTCAGGTAATTTTCACCTGTAAGTTCTTGCACGCTCCTACAAGTTCATCAAATAGTATGGTTGTCTCTAAGGGCCAGAGTTTCACTACTCTAGTGGCTCCAAGTACATAATTTTACCGCAGGGACAATGTTCGGCGTCTGGAATTGGATAATTCTAAATATGAACGCGAGTCTCAGAGGTTGGGGACCTGGTTTCCCAAAATGAATAACTTCACAAATCACGGAGATTTCGGTCAAACGCGCTGCGGCAAGCGGGCCACATGCTCCGTTCTCAGACTGTCCAAGTGCGGTCAGACAACACAACAGCGATCGCATACATCACCGATCAAGGACGGAATCGAAGTCGCATGACCATGCGGCAAGTTGCTCCATGTTCATTCTGGGAGTGAACAGCTGGAAGGCAGCTTATTCCAGGACACTGAGCATTGAATTCTTAAGTGTTCCAGATGTCGGTCCAGCGGTGGAGTTACCCACAGGGGTATCTATTGGCATCTCGCAAAAAAAAAACAAAAAAACAAACATCCAAGTATGTGTCCATCCCAGTATGTGTCCAGTACAAGGGCTCCGAAGGCAGCAGCTGTAGATGCTCTGATGCTCTCACGATCGCGTGGCTGTACAGCATTGTGAATCTGTTACAACGGTTACGCTGCTTCCTCGGGTACTAAAATGGATCATACAAGACTCCATGACAGTCATAATAGTGGCGCCACATTGGCCTCGGAGGCCATGATTCTTGGATCTCCGCGAACTACTCGCAGCCGATCCTTCACCGCTCTCGCCACATCCGGACCTATCCCACTAGGGTCAGTTCTTTTACCCCGTTTTAGCGCGGCAGCGTTTCACGGGGTGGCTGTTCAAAGCGCTCTCAAGAACGGAGGGCATTCCAGAATCTGGTATACAAACCATGTTGGGGGCTGGGAAGCCAGTACGGCAGCTCATTATCACAAAGTTTAGCGTGCCTCTATAGGTTGGTGTGACGCTCAGAAGTTTCCAACATCATTTTCAAGTTATCCCGTCTTTTAATATTTTTACAGACTGGGTTTGGTGAAGGATTATATTCTACACTCAAGGTGCAGGTCTCTGCATGTCAATTTACCTGCAAAGGTGTTTGGCTCCTTTGCCGATTGTACACACTTTCCTGCACGGTGTCCTCAGACGACCTCCATTTATACCACCTACAGCGCCATGGGACGTGATCTGGTTTTACCACCTACAGCGCCAGGGGACGTGATCTGGTTTTAGGTTTTTTATTGACAGTCTTCATTTGTTGAATTCTTACAACAAGTGGATGTTACGTTTATCAATTGGTAAACACTTTTCTCTTAGCCTTAGCCTCTCAGCAAGGCGTGTTTTTAACATAGGGTGGCTTGCATGTCAAGGCCCCAAATTTGGTGTTTTATGGTCATAGGGCGGAACTTCGCACAAATTCCGTGTTCCAGTCAAAGATCGTATAATGTCACGCATCAACTAATTAATGTAGTTCCTCGGTTATCAATATGTTCGAGAACTTAAGTTACTTTGAATGTGGTACGCGCACTACGCGTTTATGTAACCCAAACAATTGTACGTAGAACAGACACATTGTTCTCTATAATGTAGTGAAGATGGCTTTACAAGATTCCAAGCAGTCCTTATGTCATACGTCAGGCTTAGCTTCATAATAGGCTACAACGCCTACATCAGGGTCAGACCATTCCAAACGTTCTAGTGAACGTCATAAGCGGGCTTCAACTGCCTAAATCAGTGTCAGACCATTCCATACGTTCTTTGGGAACGTCAGGAGCAGCAGGTCGTGGAGCTTCTACGAAACAGCGTAGACGAGCTGCTACATGGTCATCAGTGCATGACCATCAGTGCGCATGTTGGTGCGCTTTTACAGGTTGGCTACGTTTGCGGCATCAGCATTTAGCTTTGGCCGTCTAGTACTACAGGTGCCAAACTGCTCTCCCGCCCAAGGGGGAAACTTTGGTACGTCCCAAGAGTACTCCAGTGACCCCTAGTGGATGAAAAAGAAAATAGGATTTTGGTACTTACCAGGTAAATCCTTTTCTTTGAATCCATAGGGGGCACTGGACGCCCACCCAGAGCAGTTTACCTGTCTTGTGGTAAGGTCTGTGGATCTTATGGTAACACTTCATCACCAATGCATTCGATGTTATGGTATCAACTGATTATTATCAGTTCCGTTATGTGTCAACTTTAGGGTTGACCATTATATTATAATGTTATAGGTGCATATATGTTATATGTAATTCTCTATGGTTCATCCTCTCTATCACTCCTGTTCGGCCCAGTAAAAATACTGAAGGCTCTATGGGATTATGGAGGGGATGGCCAGTTACTAATTTAAATATTTAAATATGTGCCATTTCCGGCTACGCCCAGTCCATAACCCAAGAGTTCTCCAGTGCCCCCTATGGATTCAAAGAAAAGGATTTACCTGGTAAGTACCAAAATCCTGTTTTCCATACGGAACTTGCACAGTCTCACAAATTTGTTCAGTGATTTGAGATTGAGTATAGGCCGGAAAAACCCACTGGGTTTCGGGACTAGAAACAGGGTCGAGTAGTATTCTCCGCCGCTCTGGGACAGGAGTACCAGTACTACCACTCCTGTATCCAGGAGGGAACGCACAACCAGGTGTAGAGCTTGCGCCTTCAGTGGGTCTAAAGGAATAACCATCGTGCAGAACTTGCGAGGGGGACATCTCTTGAAAGAGACTGCGTACCCGTGAGAGACGACTTCTCGCACCCATGCGCTGAACTGAAGTGGTCTTTGTCCAGACCTGGGTGGACTGCAGAAGTCGGCCTCCGACCATGGAATCCCCCAGGGCGAGGCCCGCCCCATCATGCAGCAGGCTTGTCTTGTTTGGAAGCAGACTGACGGGCGACCCAGGATTGTTTTGCTTTGGGCTTAGTGGTTTTGGGAGCACGAGCTTGTCTCGGGTATGCCTGACCTTTTGCTTTCCCTTGAGGTTGAAAGGAACGAAAAGTGGTACTCTTTACCTTGTATGTAGAAGGATTAGTATTCGGGAGAAATGCAGTCTAAGCAGCCGCTAAGTCAGTCACAATCTATTCAGATCCTCCCTATATATTATGTCTCCCTTAAAGGGAAGTACCTCCAAGGTATTTTTGGAGTCCAGGTAAACGTTCCATGTCCTCAACCACAGAATTCCTGAGGAAGCTCTTCCTCTATTGCTTCAACCCATGCTTCAAGTCCATTTGCGGCCCAGGAGGCTGCTATAGTGGGTCTATGTACAGCACCTGTAAGGGAGTAAATAGACTTCAGGCATCCCTCCACACGCTTATCTGTCAGTTCCTTCAGTGAGGTGACAGTGGTGACAGGCAGAGTAGATGACACCACAAGATGGGTGACATGGGATTCCACCGGCGGTGAATTTTCCCACTTGTTACACAACTCTGCAGGGAGAGGATAACGAGCTAGCATCTTTTAAGACAGGGAGAATTTCTTTCCTGGAGAAGACCAGGGTTCCTGACGTATGTCTACTAAATAGTCAGAATGCGGTAAGACTACTTTAGCTACCTTCTAACGTTTAAACTTATCAGGTTTCTTAGACGCAGTAGTGGGATCTACTGTTAGGCGCCGGGGTCCGCATTTCCGCGCGGCCCGGCGCCTAGCAACTAGGGACGCCGTGCGCGTTCAGCCGCCGGCTCCCTAGCAACGCTAGACGCCGGGTGCGCTGAGCCGCACGGACCCTAGCAACGGGGACGCCACGGGCGGACCGCGTTCCCCGTTGCAGGGCCTAATTATCAAGCACACACACTTGTCCTCTGGCCGTGCAGCAAGGCAGCTGCACGGCATTTATTCCTAATCAGGCTCTAAGCAGCTGATTGGAGGACTCCCTGTTAAATACCTTCCCAGTACTTCTCACAGACGCCGGTAATAGCTTCCTGCATGCTGCTTTGGTTTGCTGAGAGTCTGTTCCAGTCCTGCTGTATCCGGTCATTCCTGTCCTCAGAAGTCCTGTATTCGGGAGTTGTCATCTCATCCCAGGAAGCCGTTTGGTCCCCAGTTGTCCTGACTGATCACCTTTGTATATCGAGTGGTGTTCCGTGAGTTGCGGCTCTGCCGTGTGTTGCGGCTGAGCCGCTTTATCTTTATATATTCTGTTTTTGGAGCATTTGCGGAGGGTTCCGCTTCCACAAGTCCTCTCTGGAACTCGGCGGTGCTGGGTAGGAGAAGTGGACAAGTGGATATTTTGGTTGTCCTTTTCCCTGGCGGTGTTTCCGCACATATTCTAGTTTTAAGTTAGCTTGTAGCCCCTGGCCTGGTTGTTTAGTCAGAGGGCCCCTTGTTATCACCCTGTCTCGGATTTCCCTTTGTCTCTCATTAAGACCTGGGGGGGCATCGGAGTTGGGCAGACATAATCCGCCCTTCAAACGCGGCTGCCATGGGCTCAAGCAACCATAGTCTCGCAGAGGATTTCCGACAGCACGGGTGAGACAACAGAGTTAGGGCGCCAGGGGCTATTTTCCATTCCCGCTCCCTTCCCCAGCATTTCGTTCCAGTGCTCCGGTCCTCGCAAAAAGATCTCCTCAGACCAGAGTGCTGGAATCATAACATTATTACCGGCCATACCAAAAAATTAAAATTAAACAGGGCTTTAATTTTTTCCTCTCATTCAGTTTTTGTTAACATTTTTTGGCCTCATGAATCCGACAGGTTTAGGGCCAAACCCTGGCCAGCTCTTAGTCAATCAGATTCAAGAACTTACTCAGATGGTTTCGGATCTTTCTCTTCGGGTGAGGTCGCAGGAAGATCTTTTGCGAGCCTCCCCAAAGGTAGTCCCTGAACCAAAGATGCATTTGCCTGACCGTTTTTCTGGCGATAAAAAATAATTTTTTAGTTTTAAAGAATCCTGTAAACTTTATTTCCGTTTAAGACCTATTTCCTCTGGTTCTGAATCTCAGCGGGTTGGGATTATTATTTCTTTACTCCAGGGGGATCCTCAGACCTGGGCGTTCGGTTTAAGGGCAGAGGATCCTGCGTTGTTGTCAGTAGACGCTTTCTTTAAGTCTTTAGGGCTTTTGTATGATGACCCAGATAGAGAGGCGTCCGCTGAAAGTCAGCTGCGCGCTCTCAAACAAGGAAGAAATCCTGCAGAGGTTTATTGTACTGAGTTTCGCCGTTGGTCGAACGACTGTGGCTGGAATGACCCAGCCCTGCGCAGTCAGTTTCGCCTCGGCTTATCAGAGTCTATTAAAGACAGTCTCCTCCAGTACCCCGCTCCTGAGACTCTCGATAAACTCATGGAGCTTTCTATTAAGATTGATCGTCGTCTCAGAGAGCGGAGGGCTGAAAGAGGAACACCTGTAAGGTCAAGTCCTTGTGTTTATTCCATTCCAGAAGACGTAGAGGTGCCCATGCAGATGGGTCTCTCTTCCGGCTGTCTCCTGAGGAAAGGGCCAGAAGGCAAAATTCCGGTCTTTGTTTGTACTGTGGTGGTAAGGGACATTTTGCTCGTAACTGTCCGAACAAGTCGGGAAACGCTTTGACCAGGTGAATTGTGAGGGGGTTCACCTAGGTCTGCAGCTTATCTCCTCGAATAACTCTCTTTTAGTCCCAGTTAAGGTTTCCTTTGGCAGCCTCAGTTCTTTGGTGTCGGCTTTTGTTGACAGTGGAGCTGCAGGAAACTTTATGGATTTAAGTTGGGCTAAGGCCTTAGGCATTCCTCAGTTACCATTGGGTAGGTGTGTCACCATGCATGGCTTAGATGGGAGTCCGCTTTCCAACGGGGTTATTACTCACCGTACACCTCCCGTAGTACTTACAGTAGGAGCTTTACATTCCGAAAAGATCGAGCTCTATCTAACACATTGCCCAGCAGTTCCAGTTGTTCTGGGTCACCCTTGGCTGGCCTTTCATAATCCCACCATTGATTGGCGGTCCGGGGAGATTTCACAATGGGGTACTTTGTGTGCTAAGGAATGTATTTCGTTTCCAGTTAGAGTAGCAGCTATCATTCCAGAACTCATTCCTGTGGAATACCAGGAGTTTGCCGATGTATTCTCCAAAGGCAATGCGGACATTCTGCCTCCCCATCGGCCTTATGATTGTGCTATTGAGCTAATCCCTGGTGCCGCATTGCCAAAGGGGAGATTATATGCATTGTCCGGGCCAGAAACTTCGGCTATGAATGACTATGTTCAGGAGAGCTTACAGAAAGGTTTTATTAGACCATCAAAATCCCCTTTAAGTGCTGGTTTTTTCTTTGTGGAGAAAAAGGATGGCTCGCTTAGACCATGCATAGATTTTAGAGCCTTGAATAAAATCTCAGTCAAAAACACCTATCCTTTGCCGTTGATTTCTGTACTCTTTGATCAGTTACGTTCTGCTGTGATTTTTTCTAAAATTGACCTGAGAGGAGCTTACAACCTCATCCGAATTAAATCTGGAGATGAGTGGAAGACGGCTTTCAGTACTCAGTCGGGTCACTACGAATACCTGGTGATGCCGTTCGGCCTGTCTAATGCTCCAGCAGTTTTTCAAGACCTCATTAACGATGTGCTCCGTGACTTCCTAGGAAATTCGTGGTCGTTTATTTAGACGACATCTTGATTTTTTCTGAATCGATGGAACAACATATCACCCAGGTGCGTCTGGTTCTTCAAAAGTTACGTGAGAATCATTTATATGCCAAACTGGAGAAGTGTGAATTTCACGTCACGAAAGTATCTTTTTTAGGGTACATAATTTCCCCTCAGGGATTTTCCATGGAACCTAAGAAGCTTCAGGCCATCCTTAATTGGGCGCAACCCACCAATTTAAAAGCAATTCAGCGCTTTTTAGGGTTTGCGAATTATTATAGGAGGTTCATTCATTCTTTTTCTGACCTGGTTGCTCCCATTGTGGCTCTGACAAAGAAAGGAGCGGATCCTACCAACTGGTCGTATGAAGCTGAGTTGTCCTTCCGGGCCCTGAAACAAGCCTTTGTCTCAGCTCCAGTCCTCAGACATCCTAATCCGGAATTGCCCTTTGTTGTGGAGGTTGATGCCTCAGAGGTTGGAGTGGGGGCTGTCCTTTCTCAAAAGGATCCGGTGTCTTTGGACTTACATCCTTGTGCCTTTATGTCCAGGAAGTTCTCCTCCGCTGAATCCAATTATGACGTTGGTAATCGGGAGTTACTGGCGGTAAAGTGGGCTTTTGAGGAGTGGAGGCATTGGCTGGAAGGAGCAAAGCATACTATTTCGGTATTGACTGACCATAAGAACCTGCAATACATTGAATCAGCTAAACGGCTTAATGCCCGGCAGGCACGTTGGGCATTATTTTTTACTCGTTTCAAATTTATAATCACTTTCAGGCCTGGTTCCAAGAATACTAAAGCTGATGCCCTGTCACGTAGTTTTCTTCCGGTTCACAATAACAATCCTGTTGTTACCCCAATACTTCCATCTTCGGTCTTCCGGGCAGGCCTCACACAGGATTTATTTACCCAGTTAAACCAGCTTCAACACCAAGCTCCTAGATTTACTCCTGCTGGTCGTCTTTACGTTCCTGAATTTTTGAGAGCTACTGTTTTAACTGAATTCCATGACAACAAGGTTTCAGGGCATCCGGGAATCACTAAGACATTGGAGTTAGTCTCTCGCTCAGTATGGTGGCCTAGTATGTCTAAAGACATTAGGGAATTTGTTTTTTCATGTCAGGTTTGTGCACAGCATAAGGTTCCCCGTTCCTTGCCTATCGGGCAACTTATGCCCTTAAGTGTCCCTCTCAGGCCATGGTCTCATATTTCCATGGATTTTGTGGTTGACCTTCCCCTTTCAGCCGGATTCCGAGTCATATGGGTGGTAGTGGACCGTTTTAGTAAAATGGCTCATTTTATTGCTCTTCCCCGATTGCCTTCTGCTCAAGGGTTGGCAGTTTTGTTCCTCCGCCATGTGTTTAGGCTTCATGGGTTACCCACTGATATTGTTTCTGATCGGGGTCCACAATTCATCGCACAATTCTGGAGATGTTTTTGTGCTTCATTAAAGATAAAACTGTCATTAACATCCAGTTATCACCCACAATCCAACGGGCAAACCGAACGAGTTAACCAGTCATTAAAACAATATCTGCGCTTGTATTCAGCCAAACTCCAGAATGATTGGTCCGAGTTTCTTCCTTTGGCTGAATTTGCTTACAATAATTCCTGTCATTCCTCCACTAAAGAGTCTCCATTCTTTTCAGTTTTTGGTTTTCACCCCAGAGCTAATTCTTTTTTTCATCATTCTCCTGTCTCCTCGCTGGAATTGACCTCCCATCTCAGAGCAATTTGGAAAAAAGTGCACCTTGCTCTCAGAAAAGCGGCCTTTCGAGAAAAGAAATTTTCTGACAGGCTCCGACGTCCTTGCACTTTTAAGGTGGGAGACAAGGTGTGGTTGTCAACTCGCAACATCAGGCTTCGACAATCCTCGGCTAGACTGGGACCCAAATTTATTGGACCATTTCTTATTATTAAAAGAGTCAACCCAGTTGCCTTTCGGCTACGTTTACCAAGATCTCTCAAGATTGGAAATACGTTTCATTGTTCCCTGTTGAAACAATACGTTTCTTCCAGTAGATTTCCTCGGAGGATCTCTCAGGGTAGATCTCCAGTGGATGTACAGGGACAACAGGAGTTCTTGGTAGAGAAAGTTCTTGATTCCAAATTGTCCCGGGGTCGGCTTTATTTTTTAGTTCACTGGAAAGGCTATGGTCCGGAGGAAAGGTCTTGGGTCCTAGATAAGGATCTTCATGCCCCTAGGCTCAAGAGGGCATTTTTTCGGGAATTTCCTCAGAAGCCTGGCTTTAGGGGTTCCTTGACCCCTCCTCAAGGGGGGGGTACTGTTAGGCGCCGGGTCCGCATGTCCGCGCGGCCCGGCGCCTAGCAACTAGGGACGCCGTGCGCGTTCAGCCGCTGGCTCCCTAGCAACGCTAGACACCGGGCGCGCTGAGCCGCACGGACCCTAGCAACAGGGACGTCACGGGCGGACCGCGTTCCCCGTTGCAGGGCCTTATTAACAAGCACACACACTTGTCCTCTGGCCGTGCAGCAAGGCAGCTGCACGGCATTTATTCCTAATCAGGCTCTAAGCAGCTGATTGGAGGACTCCCTGTTAAATACCTTCCCAGTACTTCTCACAGATGCCGGTAATAGCTTCCTGCATGCTGCTTTGGTTTGCTGAGAGTCTGTTCCAGTCCTGCTGTATCCGGTCATTCCTGTCCTCAGAAGTCCTGTATTCGGGAGTTGTCATCTCATCCCAGGAAGCCGTTTGGTCCCCAGTTGTCCTGACTGATCACTTTTGTATATATCGAGTGGTGTTCCGTGAGTTGCGGCTGAGCCGTTTTATCTTTATATATTCTGTTTTTGGAGCATTTGCGGAGGGTTCCGCTTCCACAAGTCCTCTCTGGAACTCGGCGGTGCTGGGTAGGAGAAGTGGACAAGTGGATATTTTGGTTGTCCTTTTCCCTGGCGGTGTTTCCGCACATATTCTAGTTTTAAGTTAGCTTGTAGCCCCTGGCCTGGTTGTTTAGTCAGAGGGCCCCTTGTTATCACCCTGTCTCGGATTTCCCTTTGTCTCTCATTAAGACCTGGGGGGGCATCGGAGTTGGGCAGACATAATCCGCCCTTCAAACGTGGCTGCCATGGGCTCAAGCAACCATAGTCTCGCAGGGGATTTCCGACAGCACGGGTGAGACAACGGAGTTAGGGCGCCAGGGGCTATTTTCCATTCCCGCTCCCTTCCCCAGCATTTCGTTCCAGTGCTCCGGTCCTCGCAAAAAGATCTCCTCAGACCAGAGTGCTGGAATCATAACATCTACATCATATCATCTACATCATATCATCTACATCATCATCGAGCTTAATAGCCTCCACTAGGTCAGGGACATCAACCTGAGTTGTAGGTTCCTCATCAGAAGCAACTGTATCAGTGTCTGACGGATCAGTATACTCCCCATCTGTCACATGCCAGGGGCAGCGGCCGCCGCGCTTACCCCTGCGTGGCTGCTGGTCCGTTTGGCGGTCCTCACCTCCGGCGGTCCTCGGGTCCCGGCTTCTGGCTGGCGCGGCTCCCGGCGGTTCCCCGGAGCATGGGCGCCGCCATGACAGCCGGCGTCACGTGGGCGGGGAGCAGGTGATGTCACGAACCCGCTTCACCAATCCAGTAGAGGCGGGAGATTCAAAACCAGACGCGGGGCAGAGCCTCGGCGCCTGAGTATCGTCTCTTTCTGAAGTGGACGCCAGAGCTCCCGTACGCAGTGTGTTTCCCAGCAGCTATACTCCAGTGCATCAAGCATTCAGGGTGCCTTCCTGCAGCACAGTCTCCAGTGATCCGAGCAACTAGTGTGTTCCTCTGCAGTGCAGTTGCCAGCGCTCCCTGGATTCAGCAAGGCCTGCGGGCCGAACTAACTTTAGTGTTTCCAGCGTTCTGTGTCCTTAAACATCGCTCACAAATTCTTCAGTGTCATTCACCATCGCTCACAAGTTCTTCATTCATCAGTGTCTTTGAAACATTGCTCACAAGTTCTTCAATGTCATTCACCATCGCTCACAAGTTCTTCATTCATCAGTGTCTTTAAAACATCGCTCACAAGTTCATCAGTGTCATTCACCATCGCTCACAAGTTCTTCATTCATCAGTGTCTTTAAAACATCGCTCACAAATTCTTCAGTGTGATTCACCATCGCTCACAAGTTCTTCATTCATTAGTGTCCTTAAACATCGCTAACAAATTCTTCAGTGTCTTCCATCATCGCTCACAAGTTCTTCATTCATCAGTGTCTTTAAAACATCGCTCACAAATTCTTCAGTGTCTTTCATCATTGCTCACAAGTTCTTCATTCATCATTGTCTTAAAAACATCGCTCACAAATTCTTCAGTATCTTTCATCATCGCTCACAAGTTCTTCATTCATCAATTGATCATTGCTCACAAATTCTCCAGTAACTTTTTGACATTGCCCACAAGTTCACTTTCTCTCATGTGCCGCTGTATTGCTCCCTTCCCTTAATAAAGTTCCTCAGCATTTTTCACCAATCCTAACTATCAGAGTCTTGTATGAGGAAATCCTATATCCGACCATCCCTGCTCCGACCCACCTGTGGTTCCTTTTCCCGACCATCGGAAGAACCCCCGAGTCCACAACATCCTCAACCCAGGTCAGTGACAGTATACTCAGGCCACATGGACCCGGGGGATCGGAACCCAGAGGCAAGCGCCATCAAGGATCTGGTTTCCCGAGTTCAAAGCCAGGAGGCGGCACAGAGCCAAGTGATGCAGTATCTCCAGGAGTTATCCGGTTGGCTGGATCAAATTCAGGCTTCTCTGGCTTCAGTAGTTCCGGCTCCAGCTCCAGTACCCGCATTGTGGTTGTCCCTAGTAATGTTCAGTCCCTGTCTGGAACCAGGTCACGCCTTCAGCTTCCCACTCCTTCTCGCTATAATGGGAATCCAAAGAATTGCCGTGGTTTTCTCAACCAATGCAAGGTACATTTTGAACTTCTCTCACACAACTTCCCCACAGATCTGTCCAAGGTGGCGTACATTGGGGGTAATTCCAAGTTGATCGCAGCAGGAAATTTTTTAGCAGTTGGGCAAAACCATGTGCACTGCAGGGGAGGCATATATAACATGTGCAGAGAGAGTTAGATTTGGGTGGGTTATTTTGTTTCTGTGCAGGGTAAATACTGGCTGCTTTATTTTTACACTGCAATTTAGATTGCAGATTGAAAACGCCCCACCCAAATCTAACTCCCTCTGCACATGTTACATCTGCCTCCCCTGCAGGGCACATGGTTTTGCCCAACTGCTAAAAAATTTCCTGCTGCGATCAACTTGGAATTACCCCCATTATTTCCTTGCTTGAAGGTTCAGCGTTGGAGTGGGTGTCTCCGTTATGGGAGCGGTCTGACCCGTTGGTTTCCAGTTACACCAATTTCATCACGTCATTCCGAAGGATCTTCGATGAGCCCGGCAGAACGACCGTTGCTTTTTCGGATTTGCTCCGAGTCCGACAAGGCTCCCGTTCAGTGGGACAGTATGTGATTAATTTCCAAATCATAGCCTCGGAACTGCGCTGGAATAATGATGCTCTCCGGGCCACTTTCTGGAATGGGCTCTCCGTCGTCTAAAAGACGAACTGATCACTAGGGATTTGCCAGATTCCTTAGAACAGTTGATCTCACTCTGTGTAAAGGTGGATCTTCGTATGCAGGAACGAGGTGGCGAACGTAGTCGGTCAGAAAGATCCAGATTCCGGTCTATCCCGTCTAAGCAAATGGTCACCCCAAGTCCAGATGAACCTATGCAAATTAATCGATCTCGGCTGTCCCCGGAAGAACGACAGCGCCGTCGTGAGGGTAGACTCTGCCTCTACTGTGGAGCAGCGGATCACTTTCTCAAGTTTTGTAAGTTCCGTCTGGGAAACGGGGCAGTCCTAGCTTGTTCCGGAGGAGTCGAGTTAGGGGTTACATCTAAACCTTCTCTGACAGTGGACTGTTTACTCTCCGTGTCTCTGTTTTCTGGGTCTATAGCCAAACCTGTTAAGGCCCTGCTGGATTCCGGGGCTGCAGGGAATTTTGTTTCTCTTTCTTGTGTCCAAAAACTGGGTCTACAGTTACAGTCCGTCGAACGACCTATTACGTTGACTGCCATCAATGGTACCCAAATTTCTAATGGTCTTATTTCAAGTCGCACAGTGCCAATCAAACTGCAGGTTGGAGCTCTACATCAAGAACATCTGGAGTTCCTAGTGATTCGGGAGATGCCTCACGATCTGGTTCTTGGTCTTCCTTGGCTTAAAGTACACAACCCTCACGTCGACTGGAAGTCGTCACAAATAGTATCCTGGAGTTCATTTTGTCATTCTAATTGTCTCACTCCTGTCTACCCGCTCCGTGTATCTTCCAAGTCAGATGAGGAGCTAATTCCGGAGGCCTATCGGGAGTTCGCAGACGTGTTTTCGGAACAGGCGGCCGATCAGTTACCACCCCATAGACCCTGGGACTGTCCCATTGAGCTCATCCCAGGGAAAATGCCACCCCAGGGGCGCACTTATCCCTTATCATTGCCCGAGACCCAAGCCATGTCGGACTATATCAAGTCTAATCTGCAGAAAGGATTAATTCGCCCCTCTACCTCCCCGGCGGGAGCAGGCTTCTTTTTTGTGAAGAAGAAGAATGGAGGGTTGAGACCATGCATTGACTACCGCGGCTTAAATGAAATCACCATTAAGAACAAATATCCTTTGCTGCTCATCACGGAACTATTTGATAGGGTTCGCGGAGCCCATGTCTTCACTAAGCTCGACTTAAGGGGAGCTTATAGTTTGATTCGTATTCGACAGGGGGACGAATGGAAGACGGCCTTCAATACCAGGGACGGGCATTACGAATATCTGGTAATGCCGTTTGGCCTCAGCAATGCCCCTGCCGTCTTCCAAGGATTTGTGAATGAAATCTTCCGAGATATGTTATACCTAAGTGTAGTGGTATACTTGGATGACATTCTGATATTTTCTAAGAATCTCACAGAGCATAGGGTTCAGGTCAAGGAGGTACTTCTTCGTCTTCAAAGGAATCATCTCTACGGTAAGATCTCCAAATGTACCTTTGAGGTTCCTTCAATTCCATTTCTTGGTTACGTCATCTCAGGTACGGAGCTTCGCATGGATCCGGAAAAACTCACTGCTATTCAGGACTGGACTCAGCCTCTTTCCTTGAAAGCGGTACAAAGATTTCTGGGTTTTGCGAATTACTACCGGAAATTCATAAAGGGATTCTCTACCATTGTGGCACCTATTACTGCCCTAACCAAAAAGGGGTCTGACCCAAGTCACTGGTCTTCTGAAGCTGTAGCAGCGTTCGCCCAGTTGAAAGCAGCCTTTATGTCCGCTCCGGTACTCCTCCAGCAACCGAATTTTTCAAAACCATTCTTCTTGGAGGTTGATGCTTCCTCGGCCGGCATCGGTGCCGTGCTTTCACAGTACTCCTCTGACGGGAAGTTACATCCATGTGGTTTCCATTCTCGCAAGTTCTCTCCTGCTGAACGAAACTACACTATTGGAGACCAGGAACTCTTGGCAATAAAATCTGCCCTGGAAGAATGGAGATATCTATTGGAAGGTGCTAAACACCTAATTACGATTTACACCGATCACAAGAACTTGCTGTATCTCAAGACAGCCCAGTGCTTGAATCCCCGTCAAGCTAGATGGGCGCTCTTCTTCACTCGATTCTCATTTGTCATTAAGTACCGGGCCGGGACGTTTAACACTAAGGCTGATGCTTTATCTCGTTCCTTGACGGCTTCAGATGAGGAGAATTCCCTTGGAAAGGCTTTGATTCTCAGTCCAGTTTCTATTTCGGCAGCTCCCACCGCTTTGGGTCCTCCTCCTGGGAGAATGTCTGTACCAGCTGAATTTCGACCGAAGCTGTTGCAGTGGGCTCATACCTCCAAGTTTTCCGGTCATCCTAGAGTTAAAAAAATGTGGGAGTTTTTATGAAGGTCATACTGGTGGGACACTATGAAGATGGACATACAAGATTATGTTAACTCATGTCCTCAATGTGCTCAGCACAAAATTCTTCGTCTGCCTCCTGCAGGGTTGCTTCATCCACTGTCCATTCCTAAGAGGCCTTGGACCCATATTTCTATGGACTTTGTCACCGAACTGCCCCTCTCCAAGGGTCACAATACCGTCTGGGTGATTATTGACCGTTTTTCTAAAATGGCACATTTTGTTCCTTTGACCGGGTTACCGTCAGCTCCCAAATTGGCTTTATTATTTATCCGTAAACACTTCCGCCTGCATGGGTTACCTCAGGAAATAGTCTCTGATCGGGGGGTGCAGTTCACTGCAAGATTCTGGAGGGCTCTCTGTTCAGCCTTACAAATAAAACTTAAGTTTTCATCTGCCTACCATCCTCAGACCAATGGGCAAACTGAACGCGTCAATCAAGATTTAGAGACTTTTCTCCGCGTTTATCTCTCTCCTTCGCAAGATGATTGGGTGGAACTGTTGCCCTGGGCCGAGTTTGCCCATAATCATTTGTACCACTCTTCCACTGGTGAGTCCCCATTCTTCATTAATTATGGATTCCATCCTCAAGTTCCAAAATTACCCGTCTGTCCCCCAGAAGATGTTCCTGCTGCAGCTTCTACTCTTCGGCACTTCAGTCAAATCTGGAGTAGGGTTCACGTTAACCTCAAGAAAATCTCCGGCCGCTACAAATTCTTTGCGGATAGGAAGCGACGGGCAGCTCCCCAATACAAAGTTGGTGATAGAGTATAGCTCTCTACCCGCAATCTCCGTTTAAGAGTGCCAGCTATGAAGTTTGCCCCGAGGTTCATTGGTCCTTATCCCGTGTTGCAAGTTCTGAACCCGGTTGTCTGCAAATTGGGTTTGCCTTCCCACTTTCGGGTACCAAATTCCTTCCATGTTTCTCTCCTTCGTCCCCTTATTTTAAATCGGTTCAATTCAGAGTCCCCTAGGCCAACCTCTGTAGAGACTGAAGCCGGAACGGAATTTGAAATGAAAGCTATTCTTGACTCTTGTTATCTTCACAAGAATCTGCAGTACTTTGTAGAATGGAAAGGTTATGATCCTGAGGAGAGGAGCTGGGTCAAAGCTACTGAAGTTATGGCCCCCCGACTGGTGCGGATCTTCCATTCCAGACATCCAACAAAGCCCGGGAAGTGTCCAGGGGCCACTCCTGGAGGAGGGGGTACTGTCACACACCAGGGGCAGCGGCTGCCGCGCTCACCCCTGCGTGGATGCTGGTCCGTTTGGCGGTCCTCATCTCCGGCGGTCCTCGGGTCCCGGCGTCTGGCTGGCGCGGCTCCCGGCGGTTCCCCGGAGCGTGGGCGCCGCCATGACAGCCGGCGTCACATGGGCGGGGAGCAGGTGATGTCACGAACCCGCTTCACCAATCCAGTAGAGGCGGGAGATTCAAAACCAGACGCGGGGCAGAGCCTCGGCGCCTGAGTATCGTCTCTTTCTGAAGTGGACACCAGAGCTCCCGTACACAGTGTGTTTCCCAGCAGCTATACTCCAGTGCATCAAGCATTCAGGGTGCCTTCCTGCAGCACAGTCTCCAGTGATCCGAGCAACTAGTGTGTTCCTCTGCAGTGCAGTTGCCAGCGCTCCCTGGATTCAGCAAGGCCTGCGGGCCGAACTAACTTTAGTGTTTCCAGCGTTCTGTGTCCTTAAACATCGCTCACAAATTCTTCAGTGTCATTCACCATCGCTCACAAGTTCTTCATTCATCAGTGTCTTTGAAACATCGCTCACAAGTTCTTCAGTGTCATTCACCATCGCTCACAAGTTCTTCATTCATCAGTGTCTTTAAAACATCGCTCACAAATTCTTCAGTGTCATTCACCATCGCTCACAAGTTCTTCATTCATCAGTGTCTTTGAAACATCGCTCACAAGTTCTTCAGTGTCATTCACCATCGCTCACAAGTTCTTCATTCATCAGTGTCTTTAAAACATCGCTCACAAATTCTTCAGTGTCATTCACCATCGCTCACAAGTTCTTCATTCATCAGTGTCCTTAAACATCGCTCACAAATTCTTCAGTGTCTTCCATCATCGCTCACAAGTTCTTCATTCATCAGTTTCTTTAAAACATCGCTCACAAATTCTTCAGTGTCTTTCATCATTGCTCACAAGTTCTTCATTCATCAGTGTCTTAAAAACATCGCTCACAAATTCTTCAGTGTCTTTCATTATCGCTCACAAGTTCTTCATTCATCAGTTGATCATTGCTCACAAATTCTCCAGTAACTTTTTGACATTGCCCACAAGTTCACTTTCTCTCATGTGCCGCTGTATTGCTCCCTTCCCTTAATAAAGTTCCTCAGCATTTTTCACCAATCCTAACTATCAGAGTCTTGTATGAGGAAATCCTATATCCGACCATCCCTGCTCCGACCCACCTGTGGTTCCTTTTCCCGACCATCGGAAGAACCCCCGAGTCCACAACATCCTCAACCCAGGTCAGTGACAGTATACTCAGGCCACATGGACCCGGGGGATCGGAACCCAGAGGCAAGCGCCATCAAGGATCTGGTTTCCCGAGTTCAAAGCCAGGAGGCGGCACAGAGCCAAGTGATGCAGTATCTCCAGGAGTTATCCGGTTGGCTGGATCAAATTCAGGCTTCTCTGGCTGTGTGAAATCCACACAGCAGATACAGGCACACAGAGTCACAGTGACAATGCAGATAATTATTTTAGTCAGACAATAAAACCGAGACCGGATGTATATATCAGAATACTCGTACAATATATTCTGGTAGAAGTACACTTGTTCTTAACTAACACTGTCTTAAAATGACATGTAGAATACTTAAGTGTCTGTAAAATCACAACGCTGATGAATCAGGCGGATTTACAGAGGAGACCTTGCCCTGCAGTCCCGGAGACCAGTCGCAGAAGAAGATTGGGTCCAGAGTCTCAGTCAGGGAGTGAGGGAGAGTGTGAAGCAGCTCCAGGGCTGGAACACCAGCATCAGATAGTGCCCGTAGCTAGGGGAGGGGCTACAGGTCAAGCGCCTTCTCTCCTATGCTGGTCCTCACCACCGGGTACTATGGAGCCTTATTAAAGTGGATATTTTACTAACCGACCTGTGCTCCCATGCCCTGGTGGATATAGTAGGGTCCCTTCTCTGTCACAGTGTCCACGCCAGCGTCTCCTTAAACCGTGTCTGGAACCGTGTCGGGGACCCTCTTACTTCCTCCCTTAGTAGCAGCCACGCGATGCAGGAGATCATTTGCGGTGGTGTGCCTAGGATCCGGAGCGCCTCCGCTTCAAGTACCTGGGAACAGAGCCAGCGGGAGTATGCGACGCCGCTGGGGAGGTGATGGAGCAGCAGCACAGTATGTCACACTGACATATGAAGTGCTGCAGCCCTTGAAGCTTTTTCAGGGCTGCCTAGCGCAGCCCCCCTGTTAAGTGACCCAGAGCCGGCCTTAGCTATAGGCAGGCTAGGCATTTGCCTAGGGCATTCAAGCATGTCTAGTGGCATCCAAGCGTGTCCCTGCAGCATCTCATGCTGAGAGGGACAGTCCGCAAACTAACTGTTTCTTTCCAAATGTATTCAATCAGTACTTGTATACACTGCTGTTTACATTTGTCAAAAAAAATGCACACTGTGCCTTAAACTTCCTCCGACATGCTTGAATGCCCCTGACTTGTGAGACCTCAGACAGACAGCAGAAGCCCAGTAAATGCAATTCCTGGACCTGTGACATTTTTACTGACTATATAAGGTTATTACTGGATGGCTTCTTATGATAACACGTGTATTTTGGAAGACTGCTTCACATAAACCTGACATCACCTATACTGCTTGTACACATGGGGGAGGGGGACCCTGCCATCCTGTGTCCCTTATCCCTGTGCAAACCCCAGGTGTCTGCAGGGACATAACATGGGCAGTGTTCTCCCCACACTTTATTTCCTAGTCAGTCCATACCGTAAAATTCCCCTGCCATCTAGCACTGTAACGTGGTCAGTAAGTTGCGTTGTGCTATTTCTATATGAAACATCAGTACAGCGTGACTTTTGGACACATCAGACTGGAGGGCAGAGCATTTAGCTCCCACAGTATAAAGTAAAGTGCATGCAGTTAACGGGAGTAACAGACACCAGCAAACACACTGAATAGTGAAGAGAATGTACAGTTTCTAGTTCTACATGTTTGATACTGATCTTTTTGTATAACCAGCAAGTGTGGCAGTATCTGTGGCATTATATGTGTATTATGGGCATTACTAATGTGGGGCATATGTGTAAGGTTCCTTTACTGTGTGGAATTATATGTATTATGGTCATTACTGTGTGGCATTGTGCAGAGTTGAACTGGCCCACAGGGTAACCCCCCGGTGGGCCCCACTACCTGAGCGTTGCAGGTACAGATGCAGAACTAGCGGCGGAGCTAGGGGGCACCAGACAAAACTTTGCCTAGGGCATCAAATTGGCTAGGGCCGGCTCTGAAGTGACCTGCTTCATGCAGGCACCAACTCTAAAACTGAGCTCACATTGCCTGGAGACGGGGGAGAGGAGAGGAGGCCACGCAATGCATTCTGGGACAGTCTAAAGCTTTAGCCTGTTGATGCCTCAGGATCAAGATCCATATTTACACCCCAATGTATTCCCTGTGGAACACAGTGTACCCCACTGCAGAAATACCCTGTGAAAATACCCAGAGTTTGTGCTGCGCATGTGCCACCACCGACATCGCCACTACAGGTGCACCCCCCTGTCATGACGACACCCTCCGCGCTCCACGCTGCGACCTGCCACTGCTGATCATACTCACCTACCCAGGGATCAGTGATCGGTGCTCCTGGAGGGCTGTCAGTCATTGGGGCTCCCTGCTGCTGTGACCCTCGGTGCTGAAAAGTGAGCTGCCGCTTTGCAGCTCTGTGATCAGCTTGCGTGTTTATTGGACACACATACAGTGGGGCAAAAAAGTATTTGGACAGCCACCGACTGTGCAAGTTGACCCACTTAAAAAGATGAGAGAGGTCTGTAATTTCCATCATAGGTACACTTCAACTGTGAGAGACAGAATCTGAAAAAAAAACAACAACAGGAAATCACATTGTATGATTTTTAAACAATTTACTTGTATATTCTTGCAGAAAATAAATATTTGGACACCTACCAATCAGCAAGATTTCTGGCTCTCACAGACCTGTTACCTCTTCTTTAAGAAGCTCTTTTATCCTCCACTCGTTACCTGTATTAATGGCACCTGTTTGAACTGGTTATCTGTATAAAATACACCTGTCCACACCCTCAAACAGTCAGACTGCTACCTCTCCACCATGGCCAAGACCAGAGAGCTGTCTAAGGACACCAGGGACAAAATTGTAGAGCTGCACAAGGCTGGGATGAGCTACTCGACAATAGGCAATCAGCTTGGTGAGAAGAGATCAACTGTTGGCGCAATTATTAAAAAATGGAAGAAATACAAGATCACTGACAATCTCCCTCGACCTGGGGCTCCATGCAAGATCTCACCTCGTGGGCTATCAATGATCTTGAGAACGGTGAGCAATCAGCCCACAACTACACGGGGGGACCTGGTCAATGACCTCAAGAGAGCTGGGACCACAGTCACAAAGGTTACCATTAGTAACACACTACATCGTCATGGATTGAAATCCTGCAGCGCCCGAAAGGTCCCCATGCTTAAGCCAGCACATGTCCAGGCCTGTCTAAAGTTTACCAGTGACCATCTGGATGATCCAGAGGAGGATTGGGAGAACATAATGTGGTCAGATGAGAGCAAAATACAACTTTTTGGTATAAACTCCACTCGCCGTGCTTTGAGGGAGAAGAATGATGAATGGAATTCCAAGAACACCATACCCACTGTGAAGCATGGGGGTGGAAACATCATGCTTTGGGGCTACTTTTCTGCAAAGGGGACAGGACGACTGATCCGTATTAAGGAGAGGATGAATGGGGCCATGTATCGTGAGATTTTGGGCAAAAACCTCCTTCCCTCAGTAAGAGCATTAAAGGCCTTACAGCATGACAATGACCCCAAACACACTGCCCGGGCAACTAAGGAGTGGCTCCGTAAGAAGCATTTCAAGGTCCTCGAGTGGCCTAGCCAGTCTCCAGACCTCAACCCAATAGAAAATCTGTGGAGGGAGTTGAAAGTCTGTGTTGCCCGGCGACAGCCCCAAAACATGACAGATCTAGAGAAGATCTGCATGGAAGAGTCGGACAAAATACCTGCTACAGTGTGTGCAAACCTGGTCAAGAACTACAGGAAACGTTTGACCTCTGTAATTACCAACCGAGGTTATATTACTAAGTATTGAGTTAAACTTTTTGATTGTCCAAATATTTATTTTCCGCAAGAATATAAAAATAAATTGTTTAAAAATCATACAATGTGATTTCCTGTTTTTTTTTTTCAGATTCTGTCTGTCAAAGTTGAAGTGTACCTATGATGGAAATTACAGACCTCTCTCATCTTTTTAAGTGGGTCAACTTGCACAATCGGTGGCTGTCCAAATACTTTTTTTCCCCCACTGTAGCTGATCACACTGCTAGGTCCCTGCACAGTTTTCTCTATGTATGGGTATGCAAAGTTGTGGAGGAGTTTTTTAGTCAATTTGGTCAGATTGCATTTCCCATTATAATTATCAGAAATGCGATCTTGTTACAAAAAAAAAGTGAATCAAAGGGTTTGGAGCAGTTTTTCACGAAAACTGCTTGAAAAACACTTTAATACATTCAGGTGATACTAAAATAATGTGAAAAGGGTATGAAAACACTGTTTTAGTAAAAAAATGTCAATAAGTCTGCCTCTAAGTCTGATCATCACAATTTTCATGCCCTCCCGCCCCCATACACACAGTCTCCTTTTCCCAGTTTCCCCCAAGTTATTATCTACTCATTTTTTTTTTTTTTGCATTCTGTTTACATATCTTGTCAGTTAAGATTTAAAGTCATGAATTAATAAAAATATATTAAGTTATAAAAAAGTAACTATATACTAATAAACATGTTACACTAGTTTTACTAATCATTGTTTCCAACATTTTCCTAATATTAAAACATTGGGGGTTATTCAGAGATGTACGCAGATCTTGCTTCCCGCAGCACGATCTGCGTCCATGTCCTCACAGAGGTTGACCCTTGCCTGCGCAGCCTGGCTGTGGTGGCAGGCAGTCCGGGGCCATTTTTTTTTATCGGAGCAGCGACGTGTGACATCATGCACCTGCATCGAAAATGCTCCTGACACGCCCCCATTTTACTTGCAACGCCCCCGCAACGCCGTATTGTTGACCCCCCACGTCCACTGCTGTCAGGCACCTTGTGGCCGCATCCGCAAGCAGAAGGGTCATGCTCTGCTGAACTCCATCCAGCATATAGAGAACATACCTGCTACATACTGGTTTAGCTGCTTCACCAAGTGGTTTGCATAGGCTCCTCTGACGTATACTTAAAAAAAAAATTGTAATGTACGCTTTGTTTCAAAATATACTTTTTGTGCATCCAGAAACTTATTACACACCCCTCGTATACATGGGTACAGTCACCCAGGGCCGGTGTAAGGGTGTTCGGCGCCCCCCCTGCAAACAATATATTTGTGCCCTCCATCATGTAATAAAGGGATAGCGCACAACTTTGGCGAGTGCCGTAAAAAGGGGTGTGGCTTTACAAGGAATGGGCGCGGACAGACAATAGTACCCCAAATTCAGATTACGCCATAAGTAGCACAATCTTATTCACATTACACCGCACGTAGTTTCCCTGATTCATAATGCACCACATAGTCGTGTATCTTATTTACATTACAACACAGAGTAGTGATTTTAATAAGATTTATACGCTGTATGTGGGGTCCAAATACAGTATAATTGGCCAGTGTCAGAGATATACACAAACCTGATGGTTTGCATAAATAACTGATGTTTTCATATCTGCGTACACGCAGGATCTATACTGTGCATGTGCAAATCTGTGTCTGCGACGACGGTCACAGTGCCCCTTAAGCCACAGCATGATTGATATGCTGCAGCCGTTTGGTGGAGGGAAGGGCCCGCGATGACAACATTTCAGAAATCAGGGCTCTGAAGCCTCCAGCGGAATTAACATATTTCATATGCCACTGTGTACACAGACGCACAAACTAGAGATGAGCGGGTTCGGTTCTCAGAGAACCGATCCCCTCCGAACCTAGGGGATCCGGGGCCATCCGAGCCACAACTCGGATGTCCCTGCCTGCCCCGGATCCCCAATTGAGGCAAAACCTCAGGATTCCACAGGTTTTGCCTCGGACGCTGGTCTCCATAGTAACCTATGGAAGGCCACTGATTGGCTGAGAGAGCTGTCTGCCATGGCTCTCAGCCCCATAGGCTGCAATGGCCCCAAGATGGATGCCCCCCCAGCGCTAATAGGGCCGCTGCACACACTGCCGACACCACCGCCCACACTGCCGGCACTGCCGACACCACCACCTGCACTGCTGACACTCCCGCACTGCTGACACTGCCGGCACCCCTGCACTGAGGACACTTCAAGCACTCCCATACTGTTGAAACTGCCAGCACCCCTGAACTCCTGCACTGAGGATACCTCCAGCACTCCCGCATTGCCGACACTGCCGGCACCCCTGCACTGAGGACACTTCTGTCACTCCCACACTGCCGACACTGCCACACCCCTGATCTACTGCACTGAGGACACCTCCAGCACTCCTGCATTGCCGACACTGCCGGCACCCCTGCACTGAGGACTGTGCCAGCACTCCTGCACTGAGGACACCTCCGGTACTCCCGCATTGCCAGCACTGCCGGCACCCCTGCACTGAGGACACTGCCAGCACTCCCACGCTGCCGACACTGCCGGCACCCTGCACTGAGGACACCTCCCACACTGCCGACACTGCCGGCACCCCTGAATTCCTGAACTGAGGACACCTCCAGCACTCCCGCATTGCCAACACTGCTGGCACACCTGCACTGAGGACTCTGCCAGCACTCCTGCACTGAGGACAACTCCGGCACTCCCACATTGCCGACACTGCCGGCACCCCTGTACTGAGGACACTGCCGGCACTCCTGCACTGAGGACACCTCCAGCACTCCCGCAATTGCAGACACTGCAGGCATTCCGACAATGCTGGCACAACCACACTGAAAACACATGCTGTATCTGACCAACACTGTATCTGACCCACATTGCATTTGACCTGCACTGAAACCCGTGCTGTATCTGGCCTACACTGCACCCGACCCGCATTGTATTCAACCCGCACTGTATCCAACCAACACTGTATTTGACCTGCGCTGTATCCAACCCACACCGTATTCAACCTGCGCTGTATCCAACCCACACTGTATTCAACCTGCGCTGTATCCAACCCACACTGAGTCTGACCTGCGCTGTATCCAACCCACACTGTATTTGATCCACACTGTAACCTGCACTTTATCTGTCCTATGCTGTATCTGACCCACAATATATACAACTCAATGTATGCGACCCATACTATATCTGACTTGCACTTTATCTTGCACTGTATCCGACGCGCACTGTATCTGACCTTGCACTGTAGCGAACCCTCACTGTATGCAACACACACTGTATCCTACCTGCACTATAGCCTACACTGTATCCAACCCACACACTGTATCCAACCCACACTCTGACCTGCACTGTATCCGACCTGTACTGTATTTTGCACTGTATCCGACATTGCACTGTAGCCAACCGTGGACAACGCGCACTATATCCAACCCGCACTCCGACCTGCACTGTATCCAACTTGCATTGTGTGCGATCTGCACTATATACAACCCGCAATAAATTCCATCTACACTGTATCCGACCTGCCTTGTATCCACCTGCACTGTATCTGACCCACACTATAACCTGCATTGTACCCGATCCGCTTTGTATCCAACCTGCACTGTAACCTGCACTGTGTCTGACCCGCACTGTATCCGACCAGCACTGTAACCTGCACTGTGTCAGTAACCTGGTCAATATTTAACTGTGTGCCCCAAAGTATTCCACACTGTCCTACGCAGGTACAGAATGCTGTTTTTTGTGATTAGGAAGAATTTGGGGAGCTGTTCGTCAAAATAGCTGATTGGGGCGTTACATGGGCACAGGGTGCCAGTCATCAGTGACCCAGGGCCCCCAGGAGGGAGGTACAGACTGGGCACTGAGAATAGGCATGTGCTGGGGGCATGTGCACTTGTGTAGGGGGCATCAATGTCCACTGTTGCTATTTTAAACATGGTTTAGGGTTTTTTTTTATTTGCTGTTTGGTAACTACTTCATAGCAATGATATTGTACACTCGATTCTGACGAAATTTCTGTGTTGGATTTTTTTCTATTGGTTTGATTGGTTATTGCTAATACAGTACTAATTTCTTTGTAAAACATTTTTAAACAGAAATAACTGCTGTGTGTTTGTGCCGCTGCTCTGTTGCTTAGTTAAGCCAGCCAGGTTTTGGCCTGTGTTGGTGAACAATATTGTGAGGTGTGAGGTGGTCAAAATTGACTGGAAATGAGTGGAGATTAATGTTATTGAGGTTAATAATACTGCAGGATCAAAATTACCCCCAGATTCTGTGATTTTAGCTGTTTCTATGTTATTTTCAAAAATCATCCAGATCCAAAACCAAAACCCGAAAGGGTGGTTTTGGCAAAACCAACACAAAAACCAAAACATGAGCGGGGAATTAGAATCAAAGCCAAAACAGAAAACATAAAAAGTGCCCGCCGCACATCTCTAGCACAAACTGTGCTACTGCATCAGCCTCTGAATCAAGCCCAATGTTAAGACAATCTATTAAGCTGACTCTGCCGGCCAACCAGAATCTCACAGTATTTGTAATACGCCAGCACACACCCCATTAACACGCACATTCACTTGACAAACACCCGTCTGAACAACAGATAAAACGGCGGCCTAGATCAGTGCTGTAACTAGGCATTTTAGCGCTGTGTGCAAGAAACGATAGTGGTGCCCCCCCCAATGTAAGATAGGGGCAGTGCGCGCCGTAGGCGCGCAAATTTTTTTATAGGGGCGTGGCTTAATGGGGAAGGGGCATGACCACAAAATAATAGCAATTCATACTACGGTGCACAGTAGTCTACATTATTCAAATTACGCTGCACAGTAGCGGCCCTTTTATACATTACAATAGACAGCGTCCCCCTTTTTACACATTACAGCAGCCAGTCCCCCTTTTTACACATTGCGGCAGCTAGTCCCCCTTTTTACACATTGCGGCAGCCAGGCCCCCTTTTTACACATTGCGGCATCCAGGCCCCCTTTTTACACATTACGGCAGCCAGTCCACCTTTTTACACATTGCGGCATCCAGGCACCCTTTTTACACATTACGGCAGCCAGTCCCCCTTTTTACACATTGCGGTAGCCAGTCCCCCTTTTTACACATTGCGGCATCCAGGCCCCCTTTTTACACATTGCGGCATCCAGGCCCCCTTTAGTTTTTACACATTACGGCAGCCAGTCCCCATTTTTACACATTGCGGCAGCCAGTCCCCCTCTTTACACATTGCGGCATCCAGTCCCCCTTTTTACACATTGCGGCAACCAGTCCCCATTTTTACACATTGCGGCATCCAGGACCCCTTTTTACACATTGCGGCAGACGGGACCCCATTTTACACATTGCGGCAGCCGGGACCCCATTTTACACATTGCGGCAGCCGGGACCCCTTTTTACACATTGCAGCAGCCGGGACCCCATTTTACACATTGCAGCAGACGGGACCCCATTTTACACATTGCGGCAGCCGGGACCCCATTTTACACATTGCGGCAGCCGGGACCCCTTTTTACACATTGCAGCAGCCGGGACCCCATTTTACACATTGCAGCAGACGGGACCCCATTTTACACATTGCGGCAGCCGGGACCCCATTTTACACATTGCGGCAGCCGGGACCCCTTTTTACACATTGCGGCAGCCGGGACCCCATTTTACACATTGCGGCAGACGAGACCCCATTTTACACATTGCGGCAGCCGGGACCCCATTTTACACATTGCGGCAGACGAGACCCCATTTTACACATTGCGGCAGACGAGACCCCATTTTACACATTGCGGCAGACGGTGTCCGAGAAAGAGAGAGAGAGAGAGAGAGAGAGAGAGGGGGGGATATACTTACCTTCTCCCCGCTGACAGGCTCCTCGTGCAGCTTCCTCTCGGTGCAGGCTGTGTGAGGTGAGAAGGAGGAGGAGGGAGGTGGAGCCGCAGCAGCGCTATTTGATTGGTAGTAAGCGCCGCTGCAGCATCCCCCTCTCCTCCTGTATTGGTTGCCTGGCGCTGCTGTGGATGCTGGGGAACCGCATCCCAGCATCCTTAGCAGCGCCGGGCAGCCAATACAGGAGGAGAGGGGGATGCTGCAGCGGCGCTTACTACCAATCAAATAGCGCTGCTGCGGCTCACTGCTCCCCCTCCTTCCTCCTCCTTCTCTCCGCTGCCCGGCGCTGGTCCTCTTCTCCCTACACAGCGGGGCGCACGGCGCAGACTTCGGCGGCATGTAATGAGTCAATTTGACTCATTACATGCCGCTGGCCGTTGCGCCCTCAGGGCAACTGCGCTGTGTGCCAAGCCCCCTTGGCACACACGTAGTTACGGCCCTGGCCTAGATTACACCAAAGTGTCTGAGAAGGAATGATCACTCTTGAAATATAATATACAGCCCAATTTGGAAAATCCCTTCTATATGGTATACAGTATAATCAATTCATCCTAAACAATGGGGTATATTTACTAAGGTCCCGATTTTGACCGAGATGCTGTTTTTTCTTCAAAGTGTCATCTCGGTAATTTACTAAACTCAAATCACGGCAGTGATGAGGGCATTCGTATTTTTTGGGTAGTCCATGAAAATAATTACGAATGAATACACCATCGGTCAAAACGCGGCTGTTTAAGTATGAATCTCGGTCATTTACTAAGAAGTGCAAAGCAAAAAAAAATAAAACACTGCCGTGAAAAATTACAACTCGTAAAAAAGTGCTAAAAAAAACCAGACCTGCTTTTTTAATCCGTGATTGTATAGGCATGCAGGGATCCATGAGATCCGTGCATGTATATCAGTGGGAAGGGGTGGGAAAGTGGTTATTTTCTAAAAAAAAATTGCGTGGGTCCCCCCTCCTAAGCATAACCAGCCTCGGGCTCTTTGAGCCGATCCTGGTTGCAGAAATATGGGGGAAAAATTGACAGGGGTTCCCCCATATTTAAGCAACCAGCATCGGGCTCTGCGCCTGGTCCTGGTTCCAAAAATACGGGGGACAAAAAGAGTAGGGGTCCCCCGTATTTTTAAAACCAGCACCGGGCTCCACTAGCTGGACAGATAATGCCACAGCCGGGGGACACTTTTATATAGTGCCCTGCGACCGTGGCATCAAATATCCAACTAGTCACCCCTGGCCGGGGTACCCTGGGGGAGTGGGGACCCATTCAATCAAGGGGTCCCCCCCCCCAGCCACCCAAGGGCCAGGGGTGAAGCCCGAGGCTGTCCCCCCCATCCAATTGGCTGCGGATGGGGGGCTGATAGCCTTTTGTGAAAATGAAAAGATATTGTTTTTAGTAGCAGTACTACAAGGCCCAGCAAGCCTCCCCCGCATGCTGGTACTTGGAGAACCACAAGTACCAGCATGCGGCAGGAAAAATGGGCCCGCTGGTACCTGTAGTACTACTACTAAAAAAATACCCAAAAAAAGACAAGACACACACACCTTGAAAGTAAAGATTTATTACATACATCCACACAAACATACAAACATACTTACCTATGGCCCCACGCAGGTCGGTCCTCTTCTCCAGTAGAATCCAAGGGGTACCTGTTGAATAAATTATACTCACCAGCTCCAGGGTCCCAGGCTCCTCGTAGCATCCATTTGTAATCCACGTACTTGAATAAAATAAAAAAACTGACACCCGAGCCACGCACTGAAAGGGGACCCATGTTTGCACATGGGTCCCCTTTCCCCGACTGCCAGAAACCCACTCTGACTTCTGTCTAAGTGGGTTTCTTCAGCCAATCAGGGAGCGCCACGTTGTAGCACCCTCCTGATCGGCTGTGTGCTCCTGTACTGACTGACAGGCGGCACACGGCAGTGTTACAATGTAGCGCCTATGCGCTCCATTGTAACCAATGGTGGGAACTTTCTGCCCTGCGGTGAGGTCACTTTCGGTCACTTTCTGGCAGTCGGGGAAAGGGGACCCATGTGCAAACATGGGTCCCCTTTCAGTGCGTGGCTCGGGTGTCCGTTTTTTTATTTTATCCAAGTACGTGGATTACAAATGGATGCTACGAGGAGCCTGGGACCCTGGAGCTGGTGAGTATAATTTATTCAACAGGTACCCCTTGGATTCTACTGGAGAAGAGGACCGACCTGCGTGGGGCCATAGGTAAGTATGTTTGTATGTTTGTGTGGATGTATGTAATAAATCTTTACTTTCAAGGTGTGTGTGTCTTGTCTTTTTTTGGGTATTTTTTTAGTAGTAGTACTACAGGTACCAGCGGGCCCGTTTTTCCGCCGCATGCTGGTACTTGTGGTTCTCCAAGTACCAGCATGCGGGGGAGGCTTGCTGGGCCTTGTAGTACTGCTACTAAAAACAATATCTTTTCATTTAAAAAAAAAAAGGCTATCAGCCCCCCATCCGCAGCCAATTGGATGGGGGGGGGGACAGCCTCGGGCTTCACCCCTGGCCCTTGGGTGGCTGGGGGGGGGGGACCCCTAGATTGAATGGGTCCCAACTCCCCCAGGGTACCCCGGCCAGGGGTGACTAGTTGGATTTTTGATGCCACGGCCGCAGGGCACTATATAAAAGTGACCCCCGGCTGTGGCATTATCTGTCCAGCTAGTGGAGCCCGGTGCTGGTTTTAGAAATACGGGGGACCCCTATTCTTTTTGTCCCCCGTATTTTTGGAACCAGGACCAGGCGCAGAGCCCGATGCTGGTTGCTTAAATATGGGGGAACCCCTGTCATTTTCCCCCCCATATTTCTGCAACCAGGGTCGGCACAAAGAGCCCGAGGCTGGTTATGCTTAGGAGGGGGGACCCCACGCATTTTTTTTCTCCGTTTTACAGTGTTTATTTAAAAAAAAAAAATGAACCCCAGCACGGATCACACAGATCCGGCCGAGATTCATTTTGAAAAAGTCGGCAGTGTTTTGCTAATCACTGCCGTAAAAAAGGTAAAAAAAACACGAATGACATCGACATCGGAACAAATGAAAAATACGAATACGACAGCTTAGTAAATTAGTCGTAATAAATTCAAAAAGTTGCAGTTTTACACTTTCGATGTCATTCGTGATTGAACTTTGACCTTTTTCCGAAAATTACGAATGTTAGTAAATATACCCCATTGTGCCTAATTCAGACCTGACCGCTGCTGTGCGTTTTTGCAGCAGTCCGCCGCCCATGGAGAGTGAAAACCCGCTCCGTGCAAGTGTGTGATTGCATGTGTACTGCGTGCAAAAATTCCGACCCACAGCGGACAGCTGCAAATCCGTTCGCAAATCACTCACCATTGAATGATTTTTCCATTCTGTGCAGTCTGTGCGTAGCCCAGGACTTCCTCCTACAGTGCGATACAAGCAGGCTGTTCGAGTCCACAACTGACGTCCCACAGCTGTTCTGAAAACGCTTGTAAACACCTGCGTTTTTCCTGACAGTCCCAGAAAACAGACACCCACAAACGTCCTCTTCCTGTCAATCAGCTTGTAAACGCCTGTACGCATGAAATTTTAGCACCATCCTGTTGATGTTTGGCAATGCGCCTGCACATGCACAGTCATTCAATAATCACCCGCTGTGCGATTTTGCACATCAGGTCCGAATCGGGCTTATTACCACAGCGTTGCAGGGATAGTTTAGCATCCAGCATTAGGAACTGGCCACATAATGCACCCAACCAGCCTATGATTCCTTCTCTCCCTGGGATGCCCCCTGGAGGGAGTACCCTGCATATCAATACTTTGCCCCACTGAAGCTCAGCAGGGGCACAGTACCTCTGAATTTCTTGAACTTTGTCCACCAGCATGCTCTATTTTGCTAGCAGAGTTTGGACAGGACGTTGCTCCTGAGGAAGCTGGACATACTATACACCAGCGAAACGCGTTGAGCCTGTACGCCACTGACGCCGCCACTGGATGAAATCCACGCTTTCTGGTACATCTTGAGAACTGGGATTTAAAGTGTGACCCACTTTCATCATCTTAGCAGCTATTGGACATTTTATTCTGCACATAAAGGACATCCCAGCTGTTTCACCAGGAGATTGCCTTCTCCCAATAGGTCTTATTGCCCCAGCAGTTGGACATACTCTCAGCATTCAAAGGACATCCAGCTGATGAAAATAAGGGACTGTCTTTTCCCACCAACAAGTCTGGTAAAAAGAATATAGACCTTGATATATTTCCGCTGTAGATTGTGGGTCCCAATATATTTCCAAGTTCTTCTTCCCAGCCCTAGTGGAAAATTTGGCGATCAGTGGCTCAAATAGTTACTATTAGCACTTATAAAGTATATGTGATTGTTTACTGTTTTTAATGTTTTATATATTAAATGTGATATATCTATATTAACAAGCCTAAATTGTCATTCATTAGCAATCAGCCAGCGCTGGTGTACCTTTACTTTTTATCCTTGGACAGGATGATGACTGGTGGCAGCCCGGAAATGCTCAGGCCACCACAATCGGAGCTGCTGCAGCTCCGCTCCAATCTCTGGCACAACTTGTGTTGTGTCCAGCCTCCTCCGCCAGGCTGTCAGCGGCAGTGTGCTCCAGCCGGGGGGGGAGCAGCGGGGAGGAAAGAGGAGGGACACGGAGAGACCTAACACAAGGAGCCCGGAGCCGCACTTCCCGCTGCAATTTGACAGGAGCAGTGGCAGCCGGCAGCAACAGCAGGGTATCAGAGCAGGGAGAGCGCCTCCTCAGCCCAGCGCCTCCCTGCATTCAGGGCCGTCTTTTCGTATGGGCTCATTGGGCTCTTGCCCAAGGGCCCCAGGAGTATAAGGGCCCTAGACTGATAGCTGAGGGTCCCCTCTTTCCAGGGGTACCAGATTTTTGAAAATCGGCCCTGGGGAACCGGAGATATCTGACATTAAAGCAGGGGTCCCCAACCAAGCCTGTAATTGCACTTCCCAGCCTGATATCTTGGGTTTTGTCTGACTTAGAGTATTTGTGAGGTAATAAGCTGAAAGCTGTGACTCTCCCCTTTTGGTGGACACTGGGAGCTAGTCTCTACTATGCCCAGAACCAGAGATATCAGCCTTCAAGCAGCTGGTCCCTGCTCCAGCTCCACACACCTAATATGCAGTTTTACATTTTCGTTGGTGAATTGCTCTGGCACCTGAACTCTGATCCCCAAGTCCCCAGAACCTTCTGAAAGGTGGGACACTCTAGTTTTTTTTATCTCATTCAAAGCTAAGAAATATATTATCAGAAACTTGAGATATCTGCAGTCAAGCAAGCTGCCCTCCCAATGGAAAATGATAAATATTAAGCCCACTCCACTATCCACCCCTCCCCTACGTATTAAACACCCGCTACCACTCTGGAAGTCATGTAACAGGGCCCCTTCATTCAGCCCAATGCCCCCTTCTACAGTTTAGCCCCATCTGTGCAGTAAAGGAGTAATTATCAGAAATTACTGTTCCAGGTCCTACATGCTGAGCTGAAGATAGAACACCCCCTACCACCCGCGGGACATCACAGCTGCACTGATAGCACCCCCCACCCCTACCGCTGGAGGATGGGTAGGGGGCCCAGTGCATTGCTGTGCCCAGGGGCCTACACTGCTGTTAAGACGGCCCTGCCTGCATTGCATACCCTTGCTGAGCGAGTAGCGCAGGCTCTGCAGTCACCTAATGTATATCTACCAATATGATAATCTGCTTGTTTTATCACTCACTGAATGACCGCCATAACTCAAAAGTGCATAGGATCCTGTGCTGCAAATTCAGCCCACAAATGTAAATAAGCACACAATTACAATCAGTGGATGAACTGTCCATCTGCTCAATTCTTCCTGCTTTTGGACCAACCAAGGGCTAGTCTTTTGTTCTATATGATATAATACTATACTTAAAACAAAAAAGAATCTACTTTTTAAAGGAATTGACTGGGACAGGGGGTAATCCTGTAGTAGATGGTAATCCTGGAACTCCTGGCATGAAAAGAATAAAGGTAAATATGTTATTTCACTGTTCAGTCATTAAGTGTTTTTCAGTCTGCTGTACATGTCCTTAATTTAACTGTACAGATGTGTCCTCATACATCTATGGGTATATACTAAAGTGGGGGTTTTTAGAAGTAGGGATGTTGCCGATAGAAACCATTCAGATTCTACTTATCATTTATCTAGTACCCTCTAGAAGATAATCTGCTATAATCTGGTTGGTTGCGATAGGCAACATCAACATGTCCAAAAACCTGCACTTCAGTAAATATACTCCTAGAAGCTATAAACCACATGGTGCAAGATGCCCGGCGTCGTTGAGACTCTGAAAAATGTAGTGTACCATATATTTTTTACAATTTTAAACACAGTGTACTAGAGATGCCAGGCTGCGACTTTAACCACACAGGAATTGGTGCCACCAGGGGTTAAAGTGGGCCGGAACCAGTTACACCTCTGCTCGTCCACCATCAAGTAAAAGCTTCAGTTCCCGGCTGCACTCTAAAGTTGGAAGCAGCTGCCAGCCAATCTCTTCTCGCGGACTGGCTTCAGTGCCAATCAAAAGAAGGGGCAGCTTTTTCAAAATCTTGCGTGAGCCAATCACGGCTCATGGACCGCCAGCCAATGAGAAGCTGCAAAATGGCAGCTTCTCATTGGCTGACAGACATGATCCGTGATTGGTGCGCAATTGGTGCTTGCTTCAAAAGAGCGGCCCCTTCTTTTGAATAGCAGGCAGCCGATCTGCGAGTCAGGACTGTCTGGCGGCCGTTGCCAACTAAACACTGCAGCCGGGACCTAATGCTCCAGGCTCCGCCTCCGATGACAGGGGGGATGTGGGTATGATATGGCGCTGGGATGATGATGAAGCTGGGGGTGAGATGGGTGGGGGGGATGATGGTAGAAGCAGGGGATGAGATAGCGGGGGATGATGAGAGAAGCAGGGGGTGAGATAGTCGGGGGGGATGATGAGAGAAGCAGGCGTTGAGATAGTCAGGAGGGGGATGATGAGAGAAGCAGGGGGTGAGATAGGTGAGAGAGGCAGAGAACTTGATGCTCCAGGCTCTCACAATGTAGGTGGTGAGATGGGGGGGAGGTGGGGAATGAGAGAAGCAGGGGGTGATATGGGGGTGGGGGTGAGAGGAACATGAGGTGAGATGGGGGATGAGAGGGACATGAGGTGAGATTGGGGGGGTGAGAGGTGCAAGGGTTGAGATGGGAGAGTGAGAGGAGCAGGGGGTGTGATGGGAGAGTGAGAGGCGCAGGGGGTGAGAGGCACAGGGGTGAGATAGAAGCAGATGCTGAAACATATACTGTATACAGTATATATATATATATATATATATATATATAAAAGAGCAGCAATGAGGGCGGCACTGGGAGACTTAGCAAGTAAGTAAAGAAAAAGTGCTTTAATGAATCTACGTTTCGGGGACGCAGCCCCTTCGTCAGGATACAACATTAAACAATAATCATTGTTTAAATACCTGTGCATAAGGAGGTTTCTCACCGCCGCCGCCCGTCGCGCTGCCCGGATCCCGGAACTGACGTCACTCCCCCCAAAGGACGTGACGCGTCACTGGTCCGTCTAGCCGGCGCTCTCGGGCTGTTGGAGATAAGTAACCAAGGCAACGTCACCAACATTCGTGACCGCTTGATGAAATACAAAACATAAAACTATGGTGCAGTGCAAATAAAGAAACACATCAAAACAACATTGCCATTGTTACATATATGTACAAACAATTAAAAATAAAACATAACACATTAAAATGCTGCCAAGTACTCCAGAACAATGCAGTGTATTCACGAAATCAATACGTATAAATTTAACACAAATATATATCAAAAATCAACAATCAATAACTATGCTTAGTCTGGGGCTGGCAACCTATAAGACTAACAGAGGCTATTTCAATAGTTCACCGACTATCATGTGAAGGGATAATGGGGGTCATTCCGAGTTGTTCGCTCTTTATTTTTTTCTCGCAACGGAGTGATTAGTCGCTAATGCGCATGCGCAATGTCCGCAGTGCGACTGCGCCAAGTAAATTTGCTATGCAGTTAGGTATGTTACTCACGGCATTACGAGGTTTTTTCTTCGTTCTGGTGATCGTAATGTGATTGACAGGAAGTGGGTGTTTCTGGGCGGAAACAGGCCGTTTTATGGGAGTGTGTGAAAAAACGCTGCCGTTTCTGGGAAAAACGCGGGAGTGGCTGGAGAAACGGAGGAGTGTCTGGGCGAATGCTGGGTGTGTTTGTGACGTCAAACCAGGAACGACAAGCACTGAACTGATCGCACTGGCAGAGGAAGTCTCGAGCTACTCAGAAACTGCACAGAGAAGTCTTTTCGCAATATTGCGAATCTTTCGTTCGCAATTTTGATAAGCTAAGATTCACTCCCAGTAGGCGGCGGCTTAGCGTGTGCAAAGCTGCTAAAAGCAGCTTGCGAGCGAACAACTCGGAATGAGGGCCAATTTCAAGTAGCCACTACTAACAAATCATAAGTAAATCAGGAGTAATAGTATTCAAATGGAAAGGAACAATTTACAAGAACATTTCAAGCTCAATGTCTCATTCAATCCTTTAGGGTGTAGTGTATTGAGGGTGGATATCCATTTTGCCTCTATTTGGAGCAATTTCTTGGATCGATCCCCCCCTCGTAGCGACAATGGAACCTGATCAATGATCTTATAGCGGAGGGTTGCCATACCGTGTTTAGCCAACACGAAATGGCGAGCCACAGGTTGGTCGCTGGTCCCTGACTTGTAAGCCTCCCGTATCGCGTATCGATGTTGTGCCATCCTCGTTTTGAATGCACAATCAGTTATGCCGACATATGTCAGCCCACATGGGCATGTCAGCACATATACGACAAATTTTGAATCACAGGATAATGGGTACTTGATAAGGTATTTTGTTACCTGTATGGGGATGTTGAAAGGAATCACCTTGTATCAGGTAGCTACAGGTGGTGCAGCCACTACATTTAAAGCAGCCATTTTTACGTTTCAGGAAATTCTTGGCAGGGGGATCTTTACCAAACTTGGATATGTCGGTCTTAACGACAAAATCCCTTATACTCCGGCCCTTAGAGTAGTTATGGCGAAGTCTAGATTGGTCAGCTTCACCCAAATCCTTATCTTATAATCCTTATTATTTGTCGTATATGTGCTGACATGCCCATGTGGGCTGACATATGTCGGCAAAACTGATTGTGCATTCAAAACGAGGATGGCACAACATCGATACGCGATACGGGAGGCTTACAAGTCAGGGACCAGCGACCAACCTGTGGCTCGCCATTTCGTGTTGGCTAAACACGGTATGGCAACCCTCCGCTATAAGATCATTGATCAGGTTCCATTGTCGCTAGGAGGGGGGGGGATCAATCCAAGAAATTGCTCCAAATAGAGGCAAAATGGATATCCACCCTCAATACACTACACCCTAAAGGATTGAATGAGACATTGAGCTTGAAATGTTTCTTGTAAATTGTTCCTTTCCATTTGAATACTATTACTCCTGATTTACTCATGATTTGTTAGTAGTGGCTACTTGAAATTATCCCTTCACATGAAAGTCGGTGAACTATTGAAATAGCCTCTGTTAGTCTTATAGGTTGCCAGCCCCAGACTAAACATAGTTATTGATTGTTGATTTTTGATATATATTTGTGTTAAATTATACGTTTTGATTTTGTGAATACACTGCATTGTTCTGGAGCACTTGGCAGCATTTTAATGTGTTATGTTTTATTTTTAATTGTTTGTACATATATGTAACAATGGCAATGTTGTTTTGATGTGTTTCTTTATTTGCACTGCACCATAGTTTTATGTTTTGTATTTCATCAAGCGGTCACGAATGTTGTTGACGTTGCCTTGGTTACTTATCTCCAACAGCCCGAGAGCGCCGGCTAGACGGACCGGTGACGCGTCACGTCCTTTGGGGGAAGTGACGTCAGTTCCGGGATCCGGGCAGCGCGACGGGCGGCGGCGGTGAGAAACCTCCTTATGCACAGGCATTTAAACACTGATTATTGTTTAATGTTGTATCCTGATGAAGGGGCTGCGTCCCCGAAACGTAGATTCATTAAAGCAGTTTTTCTTTACTTACTTGCTAAGTCTCCCAGTGCCGCCCTCATTGCTGCTCTTGTCTATGGGATTGTATCCAGGAGGTGAAGAATCTCATAACGCTAGGCAGCGTGAGGAGTGCCGGGTCACACTGCATGGTATATATATTATCATGATTATGTTTATTTTTTATTTTTATTTTCCTAAAAGATATATATATATAAAGTTTATATGCAGTAGAAATAGTAAATGGCAGCATGTTTTTTTTTTATAGCAATTACACAGACACTGACAATTAGGAAGGTGGGTTCAAAGAGTACAATAAATACAGCACTGGACCACCAGAGTGCCTGTCTTGAGGAAGTTTCCCATGGCCTGGGAGATGAAACCCGTTGGCGTCACTTCCGCTGCCCAGAGCTATGTCCACTTCCTGTCTCCAGTAATTTCTCGGTTGTGTCTATGTTCCCTTTGTGATCAGTACCTTAATGTTTTATCTATTCTCCGTTTGTTTGAGGTTATTTTGTGATATCTATGCACCATTGGACGCTCGCCATGCTTTGGGCTCGGTGTCTCGCTCCGCTCGCCACAGGTTACTATTCCAAATAGTTGGTGACATGGACCCAGGGGCTTATGGCAAAGGTCCTCTCCACGAAGGGTAACTAGACGCTACCGTAATTTCTGCTGCGGGGTACACTGGGCTCCACAAGGATTGGACAATGGGGTGTAGAGTAGGATCTTGATCCGAGGCACCAACAGGCTCAAAGCTTTGACTGTTCCCTGAATGCACAGCGCCGCCTCCTATATCACCCCGCCTCCCAGCACAGGAGCTCAGTTTGTAAGTTGGTGCTGCAGTAAGTAGGCACTTAACAGGGGCTGCTCCAAGCAGCCCTAAGAAACGTCAGAACGTGCATGCCGGCGAGTGGGGCCTCCATCCAGAAGTGTTTCAAATCCACGTGGAGAAGCGGGGTCTTCCAGACTTGTAGTTCCCCATATCTGATTTTTCACCATGACCGGGCGGTTCTTAGGACTCGTCCCTGATATTTACCTAAGGTGGTTTCTTCGTTCCACCTTAATCAGGAGATTGTGGTTCCAGCCTTTGTCTCTCCTGATTTGTCTCCCAAAGAGCGGTCTTTGGATGTAGTGCGGGCTCTCCGTATCTATTTGAAGAGAACTGCTTCTATTCGAAAATCTGATTCTCTTTTTGTTTTGTTTGGATTTCACAAACTTGGCTGGCCTGCTCACAAGCAGACCCTGGCCAGATGGATTAGAATGGTGTTTGCACATGCTTATGTGAAGGCTGGTCTCTCTGCTCCTGTTCATATTAAGGCCCATTCTACTCGGTCTGTTGGACCTTCTTGGGCGGCCCAACGTGGTGCGACCCTTGAACAATTGTGCAAGGCGGCTACGTGGTCTTCCGGGAACACGTTCATAAGGTTCTATGCCTTCGATACGGCCGCTTCCCAGGATGCTTCCTTTGGACGCCGGGTTCTTGTGCCCGCTACAGTGCGTCTCCTCCCATAAGGAACTGCTTTAGGACATCCCCATTGTCCAATCCTTGTGGAGCCCAGTGTACCCCGCAGCAGAAAATGAGTTTTATGGTAAGAACTTACCTTTGTTAAAACTCTTTCTGTGAGGTACACTGGGCTCCACAAGGCGCCCACCCTGACGCACTTAGCTTCTTTGGGTTGGTATGGCATTAGCCGCTGACACTTCTCTTGTCGTGAGAGTGTGGTGTATGTGGCTACTAACTGTTGTCGTCTCTTTTCCTGCTACTGCATTGGGCTGGTTAACTAAAAACTGAGCTCCTGTGCTGGGAGGCGGGGTGATATAGGAGGCGGCGCTGTGCATTCTGGGAACAGTCAAAGCTTTGAGCCTGTTGGTGCCTCGGATCAAGATCCTACTCTACACCCCATTGTCCAATCCTTGTGGAGCCCAGTGTACCTCGCAGAAAGAGTTTTAACAAAGGTAAGTTCTTACCATAAAACTTGTTTTCTCCCCACAGCCAGGTTTCCTCTCCACACTTTTTTGCAGTCTACCCCAATGTGTTATGTCCTATCTGTAATGTGTCTGGACTTCATCAAGGGGACCAATTATTTAAATCTAAAAAAAATTATAATCCACTGTTTGTCTTTATTGTAGAAGAGATAATAATAATGATGTTGATTTGTAAGCTCTTACACACTGTCAGCTTTTTATACACATTATTTGTAGCTTTAATGTGCAGCCAGAAAATGATCCTTCTCAATTACCAATGTCAAGGTGGTTTGGCAACAAATGGCTGGGTAACTAACAATGACAATATGTGAGAGAAGTCATGTGGAAAGAGCTAGTAAGAAAGATTAGTATAATTTTTCAATATAAATTTTTACTTGCAACACAATTCTGAGCAGCTGAAAGAAAAAAAAACAGATTTTTTTCAGCAGTCACATTATTCCTTGGTGGACGCCACAATTATTATTATTTATTATTATCCTTTATTTATAAGGCGCCACAAGGGTTCCGCAGCGCCCAATTACAGAGTACATAAACAAATAATCAAACAGGTAAACAGCAACTTACAGTTGATGACAGTATAGGACAAGTACAGGGTAAATAAACATAGTTACATCAGCAGATGACAATGGAATAAGTATCAGGTGGCAGAAGACTGCTGGATTTGGTGCAGTTGAAGATTATTAAAGTAAGAAAGGATAAGCACATGAGGGAAGAGGGCCCTGCTCGTGAGAGCTTACATTCTAAAGGGGAGGGGTAGACAGACAGGGGTGACACAGATGGGGTACATAGAGGGCGTAGAACAGAGGGTTAGGATGAGATTTGGCTGGGTTCGGTGAAAAAGTGGGTCTTGAGAGCCCGATTGAAGTTTTGTAGAGAGGTGGAGAGTCTGAGAGGGAGAGGTAGGGAATTCCAGAGAAGTGGTGCAGCACGTGAAAAATCTTGGAGGTAGGAGTGGGAGGAAGTAATCCGTAGGCAGGAGAGTCAGCGTGCATTAGCAGAGCGAAGAGGACGGGTGGGAGTGTAAAGGGAGATAAGGTCAGAGATGTAGATGGGAGAGGAGTGGGTGAGGGCTTTGTACGCGAGTGTGAGAAGCTTGAAATGGATTCTGAAAGGGAAGGGGAGCCAGTGAAGGTCTAGTAAGAGAGGAGAGGTGGACGTAGTGCGTTTGGTGAGGAAGATGAGCCGGGCAGCAGCATTGAGGATAGATTGGAGTGGATAAAATAACATTAGAAATGCGCTGTGGGACTTATTTAGATTCAGTTGCAAAATTGCAAATTCGCAAATCGGGCAGTTATCGGATGACTGCACATGCGCTGCGACAGCATCGTGCGTGCATGAAGGCCGAAATGCGTTTGCAATGCAATCGCAGCCCCAGCAAGTGTGATCGCATAGTTATTGCTAGGAAGTGATAGTTTGTAGGAGGTTACATGACATTTGTGGGAAATGGTTGGGAAACCGCAGACGTGTCATGGCCGTTTTCAGGACCTGCATCTGACGTTATCTGCGATTAAAAACATGGTGCCACTGCGACTGCAGTATATTCTGCGTATGCATGGATCAAGTGTTGATGGCATCGCAATTATGAGATTGCATATGCAAATTTACGAATGCATTGGTATGCTCATCTGTTCCAGTTCACCCAGTCCTGCGTTCCAAGGTGTAGTAAAATAGAACGTAAATCGAATATCTGGAACACATAGTACACTCCTAGGTATATGAGAAAGGACCATGATAGGACCGAAACGTTGATGATGAGATTAATAGCTTTGATGTGAAGAAACCCTGGTGATTATTTAAGTCTGGTGAATGCACCCCTTATTGAATTTTATACAAAGTAACCAATGTCTGTGCTGATGACCTAAACAGGGAGAAGCAAATCATCTGGATTCTAATGTGAATGCAGCAGGATGACATCCATTGGAAGACGTTTAGCTACGTGTGTGTGTGTGTGTGTGTGTGTGTGTGTGTGTGTGTGTGTGTGTGTGTGACAATCACAATTTCAGTGAGCTAGTAGGCACACAGTAGTGCCCCTTATTCACACTACATCACTCAGTAGTGTCCCTTATTCGCATCACACTCCACAGTAGTACACTTTATACAGGTTATGCCACTCAGTTGTGCCCCTTATACACAATGCCCACAGTAGTGCCCCCTCTACACAATACCCACAACAATAGTACCCCTTACACATAATGCCCACAGTAGTAATGCCCCTTACACATACTGCCCATGATAGTAGTGCCCATTACACATAATGCTCACAGTAGTGCCGCTTATAGACATAATGCCTACAGTAGCGCCCCTATACAAATCACTGCTTCTGTCAGTCCAGCAGCTCACCACCCATGTCCCTTCAGCAGCTTTATGTCCTGTGTCCCTCCAGCAGCTTCCCGGTCTCTCTGTGTCCCTCCAGCCCCTTCTCACCTGGTTTTCAGCATGCACAGAATGGCAGTGCCAGCATGACATCACATATACTGTGCCTGTAAAGGAAGCAGCTGGGACCTGAGGTGGAGACGAATGCCATCCAACAGACACAGCATGTGTAAATACCAGGAGAGGCAAGACACAGGTGTAAGAGGACCATAGAGCCACCAGGATCTGAGGAAGGGGGAGGTGGCTGCAGCTCATCTGTGACTCTAGCACTGCCTGTATCATCTTTTGATGAGGGTGGCGTGCTTTCCTGTTGGAATTACAGTGCAGGGCTGTGGCGGAAGTAGAACTAGTTCCACGTACCAATACAGGTGGTGGAACTCAGTTCCACCCCATCCTGTCCCCTATAACCCCTGCTGCCCACTCTGGAATCACTATATAAGGGGAACAGGTTTTCCTTGTGGCTGAATGTGCCAATAGCTAAAAACAATCATTTAGAATCCTCCTATTTGGGAGTATGGGTAGGACCCTTTTGGGCTACTCTCTCCCTGGTCTTTGGAGAAGCTCTTCCTATTGAGATTAGTTCTTATAGCATGCTATTTTGTATTAAAGATGGCATCAGTGGCCACCTAGTGCAGGATGCTATGCTGTGGAAACTCATTCCAAATAAATGAAGAGTTTTGCCAAGTGACTGCGAGTCTATAGTCTGAAGGGTTTTCACCCTAACTCCACAAGTGGAAGGTTCTATATATTAAAAAAAACAACAACATTATTTTCACTTAATAACCACAATTAAATTGCAGATTTTGATAAATAGGGCCCTCAAAGTACAAAACATTACAGAACAAGGGATACAAGCTATATAATAATTGTGCCATATGCAGTCACAGTGACACAGAGGTATCATGGGGGGGGGGGGGGGGGGGTAATTTAGATCTGATCAGAGATGTGCTAAATTTAGCACATCTGCAATCATTTACTCTGACATGTGGGGGGACGCCCAGCACAGGACTAGTCCACACCGCATGTCAAGCCCTGCCCCCCCACCAATCCCCCCTGCAAAGGTGCAAAAGAATTGCACGACAGCGATGTTTATGAACCTGGCGAGTAGCTCCCTGCCAGTGCAGCTCCAGTACGCTGATAGGCCGCTACCCGCTGCAACCCGGGACGTGATGTCATGTGTGATGCTATGCAGCCGCCACAGCCCGCCTTCCCCCCAACGCGGTCAGGACACGCCCCAATGCAGGCATGTCTGGACCGCGCCAACGTCGTTCTAATGCCATTGGCACGCCTTCACCTGCCCCACCACCGCCTCTGCCTGTCAATCAGGCAGAGGGAATCGGAGCCCAGAGATGCTGTTAGCCCAGAGATGCTAAAGGTTTGGTGCATACCTGCAGACATCCTGGTGCTCTCTCCAGGAGAGACCAGCCAGGTCGGCTCAGCAAGGGGGCAGGGCTATGATGCGCAGAGGGGGCGGAGGCAGAACGGGGGCATGGTTATCGCATCGGGTCATTTAAGTCACGTTCCTCGCTCTGTAATCCCAATATTACCGGCATTATACTGCAGGGGGCGTGGCTATGATGACGCGATTCAGCAAGAATCGCGTCATCGACTGCCCGGACCGCCCACTTTACTCACTAAGTGGGCGGCCGGGCACGGGGAGGGGCTTAAAAATGGTGAGCCTTGCCTGCTCTTCCGAAAAGCAGGGAGGTTCACCCAATTTTTGGGAGCCTCCCAGCCATTCCATGTGTCAATGTTGATTTACATACAGGACTAAAAGCAACACTTTAAAAAGACATTCAATACACTTTAAATGGAGTCGCTGTGGCCGCCGTAATCAATCCTTAGCCTACGTACTTTTTACACCATTAGCGTACGAATCCCCGTACCATGTACGTACTGTGGGTACAAACGCCGCACTGGACGTACAAAGTACACACAGTGCGTACACACCCAAAGATACTCCGTGAGCACTTAGCAGCTACACGTGTGACTGAAATACACTTATAACTTTAGCAGGGAAAGGAGACACGACACCAGATTGTATTTAAAATGCCGGGTTCCGACACACCAACATATAATTACTGAAAGGGGGTTACAATAACAATACAATAGAAAAATGGCTACAGTCAATGGTACATACGTTTTAGTTTCGCTTGCGCTTCCCAGTCTGGTCCTCAGTCATCAAGGTAGATAACCTTCAGAGTCTGTGATAGTGACCTGGCCTGCAGCTGGCTTTTTATACAGTGGATCAAAACATAATACAATAGACACTGTGTGCTCTTCTTCCATTGGTTCGGGGGTGGGACATATCCTGAGCACCGGGGATCATTGGTCAGCTCAATAGGTGGGCGATGGCTAAGACTTGAGATGTGATTTCTGTTATTTGCATCTGAGTTCCCGCCCCATGACCAGTTAAACCCATCACATTAATCATACATAAATCTGGTATTATTAATAACTTAATGTTGCAATATATGATAATATTCTTATACCCACCAGATTAATGTTTACGTGACTGAACAATATGATCCCACACATGATATGATTATCTATTTCCATCCTCAAGATATACATATATCCATATATATTATATTATATATATATATATATATATATATATATATATATACACACATACACACACACTCCTGCTAGTAAAATTTGTTAGGAATATATGATATATCTCCAAGAGTTTAGACTATGAATGTTATTACCTCAGATTTCTAAATGTCTGGTTTGTAATTTTGTTAGCTATTGCTAATTGAGTTTCTCTTCAGTCAACTTAGGTTCCTGGATATTGTCTTTCTTGTTTGTCCTGTCTTCAGATAAGACAATGACAATCCAGTATTTATTGTCTTCGACAGATACTGGACAACTCTTAGAACAATAGGGGTAACCAAAGGTATTTGCCTTCTTCATAGGAATTCAAAGCTTTGTGTAAATAAGGCCATCTGGTACATTGTATTTGAGTCTCTGGGAGGATAATTTATGTGCGACCCATCTTCATGCTTATTAGAAGAGTGAGCAGACAGTGGGTGATTTACGCAATATATGGATTTAAATATATGATATGTCTTTGTGGCTTTTCCATGCGAGTACAAATGCCTCCGTAATTACTCATACCACGCGCTAACATGCACGACCGCGTAAGCGATCATACGCAATTTGCGAACATGTGCACGCACGGCCGAATAAGTACGAGCACGGAGGCCATCTATGTGGTGTTTGTACGTGATGTGTGTACTGTAATATTTTCCGACTTCGACACATGAGAGTAGGCAGTAATGGTTTGGTGCCAAAGTAGGCAGGGGAGAAGCACAAGGGATAAGAGAAGGGGCAGACAGACAGGGGTACCAGGAGGGGGAGACAGCGAGGCAGGACCATGGTAGGTAAGTAAGAACATAATGCCACAATTTGCAGTGTATTTGGAGGAGGAGGCAATATGTTGCAATTCTCCTAGAAACACTTCAGATGGCCTGCCTCCAAATACCCCACACCCTCCCCATAGACCAGTGAATCACTGCATTATGGGGGTCATTCCGACCCGTTTGCATGCAGCGGTTTATTGCTGCGGTGCGAACGGGTGCGGAATGCGCATTCTCGGCGGCCGCAGTGCACGTGCGCTATGTTGCCCGGTGACAGGGGTCACTGGATTACGTTGTGGCTTAAGAAGAAAGCAGTCGCAGGACGGACCGCAAAGAAGATTGACAGGAAGAGGGCGGAGCAGGGTGGATCCGGACCATTTGAAGCCGTTTTATGGGAATTGTGGTGAGTATAACGCAGGCGTGTCCAGCAGAACGGAGGGCGGAGGAGTGACGTCAAAGTCATGACCATCATCGCTGGATCCATTGCACAGGGTAAGTATGTCCAGGCCTAGTCTTGGTTTGTGTGAATTTTTTTTAGCTTAGCAGGGCTGCACAAGCGATCGCAGCCCTGCTAAGCTGAAATACACTCCCCCATAGGTGTGGGCTAGTTGATCGCAACAGCAGCAAAAAGTTGCTGGCTGCGATCAACTCGGAATGACCACCAATGTCCAAGCAAGCAGGGCCTAATGACATGAAATTTCCAATCTGACCTCATCAGCAACCTGCATTAAGTGTGTGTAAGTGCAATATATAATCTATATGTTATTGGGGTTTATATCTATGTGTGTGTGTCAAATGTAAAATATAAAGTGGAAGGAGATTGGACTTCTGATGTGTTTCTCCGCACCAGTTACCTCAGGTGGAGAAAACTAGGGGATCACTAAAGAAACATGTCAAGGTTTACTCCTTTATGACTGCTTACTTCTTTGGACAGACAGGCTCTTGTACACTTATCACGAGTGGAGAACGAAGTGACTGTTTTTATATATGGTGAAGGACATCCTTTTGTGTCTGCTCAGCATGTACAGTAGCTCACAGGTGGCTGAACTGAATGCTGGCTCCATTTCACATCCTGATAATGAAGTGCAAAGGGCTTTGTTGCGCTCGCCCCCTCCATCGGCTATCTAAACCTTGAGATCCCGGCGTCATTATGGTGACTGGTGGGATCCCAAATGCTAACAAATTTGCTGCTGCGATCAACTCTGAATTAGGCCCTGGGGGGGGGGGTCATTCCGGGTTGATCGTAGCTGTGCTAAATTTAGCACAACTATGATCAGGCACTCAGACATGCGGGGGGACGCCCAGCACAGGGCTAGTCTGCCCGCATGTCAGTGCCCCCCTCTGCAGAAATGCAAAAGCATCGCACAGCGGCGATGCTTTTGCATTTGAGGAGTAACTCCCGGCCAACGCAGCTCCTGCGGCTGGCCGGGAGAACCTCTTCACTGCACGGGTCACAGCGGCTGCGTGTGATGTCACGCAGCCGCCGTGGCCCGTCCCCCCACCGGTCTGGCCACACCTGCGTTGGCCGGACCGTGCCCCCTAAACGGTGGCTTAACGCCGCCGTCCATCCCCCTCCCGCCCAGCGACCGCCTCTGCCTGTCAATTAGGCAGAGGCGATCACTAGGCAACAAACTGCAGCAAACGATCAGGTCGGCATGACCCCCTATGTGCACTGCAGGGGGGGGGGGGCAGATATAACGTGTGCAGAGAGCGTTAGATTTGGGTGGGGTGTGTTCAAACTGAAATCTAAATTGCAGTGTAAAAATAAAGCAGCCAGTATTTACCCTGCACAGAAACAATATAACCCACCCGAAATCTAAATCTCTCTGCAAATGTTATATCTGCCTCCCCTGCCGGTCGACATGGATGGAAGGTCGACAGGGTTTCTAGGTCGACATGTGCTAGGTCGACAGGTCTAAAGGTCGACATGAGGATTTATTTATTTTTTGGTGTCGTTTTCTTCGTAGAGTGACTGGGATCCCAAATTAGTGCACCGCGTCCCCTCGCATGGTGCCTTTGCTCCGCTACCGCTTCGCTCGGCACACTTTACCGTTCAAATCGTAGTCCACGTGGATCGTTAAGTATGAAAAAATTCAAAAAAAGAAAAAAATGTGAAAAACTCATGTCGACCTTTAGACCTGTCGACCTAGCGCATGTCGACCTAGAAACCCTGTCGACCTTCCATCCATGTCGACTTAGTGACTGTCGACCTATAGTGGTCGACCTAAACATTGTCGACCTAGACACTGTTGATCTTCAGACCGGATCGCACATTACAGTGCCCCTGTTCATACTAGAGATGTGCGGCCAGGGCTGTTTCTATTTATTTATTTATTTATTAACAGTTTCTTATATAGCGCAGCAAATTCCGTTGCGCTTTACAATTTGAAATGACAATAACAAACTGGGTGATAACAGTCATAGAGGTAGGAAGGCCCCGCTCGCAAGCTTACAATCTATAGATTCTAGCCAATTTGGCTCCCAGTGTGAGATTTAAAAATGCGCCCCCCATCCACTGACATAAAAAAATGCGCCCTCCACCCATAGCTATAAAAATAGTGCTCCTGACAAAGGGCGTGGCCTCATTAAAATGGGTGTGGCCTCATTAAAATGGGCGTGGTCTCGTCTGATATAATCACGGCCACCGCAGGGGAAACAAATAAAAAATCAAAAGTCCCCATTTTACACAGTACGGCAGGCAAGAGTCCCCATTTTACACATTACTCAGGTAAGACTCCCCATTTTACACATTATAGCAGGCACGTGTCCCCAGTTTACAAAGTTCGGCAGGCAAGTGTTCCTATTTTACACATTACGCAGGCAAGACTCCCCATTTTACACATTACGGCAGCAAGATTCCCCATTTTACTCAGCACTGCAGGCAAGTGTCCCCATGTTACACAGCACGGCAGGCAAGAGTCCACATTTTACACAGTACGGCAGGCAAGAGTCCCCATTTTACACATTACGGCAGGCACGTGTCCCCATTTTACACAGCACGGCAGGCAAGTGTCCCCATTTTACACAGCAAGGGGCGTGGCCTCATTAAATGGGCGTGGTCTCATTACAATGGACGTGGCCTCATCTGATATCATCACGGCCACCGCAGGAAGAAAAAAAAAAGTCCCCTTTTTAAACAGTACGGCAGGCAAGAGTCCCCATTTTATACATTACGCAGGTAAGACTCCCCATTTTACACATCATAGCAGGCACGTGTCCCCAGTTTACAAATGCGGCAGGCAAGTGTTCCTATTTTACATATTACGCAAGCTAGACTCCCCATTTTACACATTAGAGCAGGCAAGAGTCTCCATTTTACACGGTACGGCAGGCAAATGTCCCCATTTTACACAGCACTGCAGGCAAGTGTCCCCATTTTACACAGCACGGCAGGCAAGAATCCCCATTTTACACAGTACGGCAGGCAAGAGTCCCCACTTTACACAGTACGGCAGGCACGTGTCATTTTACACAGCACGGCAGGCAAGTGTCCCCATTTTACACATCAAGGGGGCGTGGCCTCATTAAAATGGGTGTGGTCTCATTAAAATGGACGTTGCCTCATCTTATATCATCATGCCCACCGCAGGAAAAAAAAATAAGAATAAAAAGTCCCCATTTTACACAGTACGGCAGGCAAGAGTCCCCATTTTACACATTACGCGGGTAAGACTCCCCATTTTACACATTAAAGCAGGCACGTGTCCCCATTTTACACAGTGCGGCAGGCAATTGTTCCTATTTTACACATTATGTAAGCAAGACTCCCCATTTTACACATTACGGCAGGCAAGAGTCCCCATTTTACACAGTGCGGCAGGCAAGACTCCCCATTTTACACATTACGGCAGGCAAGTGTCCCCATTTTACACAGCACGGCAGGCAAGTGTCCCCATTTTATACAGCACGGCAGGCAAGAGTCCCCATTTTACACAGTACGGCAGGCAAGACTCCCCATTTTACACATTACGGCAGGCAAGAGTCCCCATTTTACACAGTGCGGCAGGCAAGTGTTCCTATTTTACACATTACACAGGCAAGACTCCCCATTTTACACATTACGGCAGGCAAGAGTCCCCATTTTACACAGTGCGGCAGGCAAGAGTCCCCATTTTACACAATACGGCAGGCAAGTGTCCCCATTTTACACAGCACTGCAGGCAAGTGTCCCCATTTTACACAGCACGGCAGGCAAGAGTCCTCATTTTACACAGTACGGCAGGCAAAAGTCCCCATTTTGCACATTACGGCAGGCACGTGTCCCATTTTACACAGCACGGCAGGCAAGTGTCCCCATTTTACACAGCAAGGGGAGTGGCCCCATTAAAATGGGTGTGGCATCATTAAAATGGGCGTGGCCTCATCTGATATCATCACGCCCACCGCAGGGGGGAAAAATCAAAAGTGCCCATTTTACACAGTACGGCAGGCAAGAGTCCCCATTTTACACATTACGGCAGGCACATGTCCCCATTTTACACAGCACGGCAGGCGAGTGTCCCCATTTTACACAGCAAGGGGAGTGGCCTCATTAAAATGGGCGTGACCTCATTAAAATGGGCGTGGCATCATCTGATATCATCGCGCCCACCGCAGAGGAAAAAATCAAAAGTCCCTATTTTACACATTACGCAGGCAAGACTCCCTATTTTACACATTACGGCAGGCAAGAGTCCCCATTTTACACAGTGTGGCAGGAAAGAGTCCCCATTTTACACAATATGGCAGGCAAGTGTCCCCATTTTACACAGCACTGCAGGCAAGTGTCCCCATTTTACACAGCACGGCAGGCAAGAGTCCCCATTTTACACAGTACGGCAGGCAAGAGTCCCCATTTTACACATTACGGCAGGCACGTGTCCCCATTTTACACAGCACGGCAGGCAAGTGTCCCCATTTTACACAGCAAGGGGAGTGGCCTCATTAAAATTGGCATGACCTCATTAAAATGAGCGTGGCCTCATCTGATATCATCACGCCCACCACAGGGAAAAATTCAAAAGTCCCCATTTTACACAGTACTGCAGGCAAGAGTCCCCATTTTACCCATTACGGCAGGCACGTATCCCCATTTTACACAGCACGGCAGGCAAGTGTCCCCATTTTACACAGCATACGGAGTGGCCTCATTCAAATGGGCGTGGCCTCATTCAAATGGGCGTGGCCTCATCTGATATCATCGCGCCCACCGCAGGGAAAAAAATCTAAAGTCCCCATTTTACACAGTACGGCAGGCAAGAGCAGAGCCGGCCCTAGCCAATTTGATGCCCTAGGCAAAGTTTTGTCTGGTGCCCCCTAGCTCCGCCGCTAGTTCTGCATCTGTACCTGCAACGCTCAGGTAGTGGGGCCCACCGGGGGGTTACCCTGTGGGCCAGTTCAACTCTGCACAATGCCACACAGTAATGACCATAATACATATAATTCCACACAGTAAAGGAACCTTACACATATGCCCCACATTAGTAATGCCCATAATACACATAATGCCACACAGTAATGCACCTTACACATATGCCCCACATTAGTAATGCCCATAATACACATATACTGCCACAGATACTGCCACACTTGCTGGTTATACAAAAAGATCAGTATCAAACATGTAGAAACTGTCCATTCTCTTCACTATTCAGTGTGTTTGCTGGTGTCTGTTACTCCCGTTAACTGCATGCCCTTTACTTTATACTGTGGGAGCTAAATGCTCTGCCCTCCAGTCTGATGTGTCCAAAAGTCACGCTGTACTGATGTTTCATATAGAAATAGCACAACGCAACTTACTGACCACGTTACAGTGCTAGATGGCAGGGGAATTTTACGGTATGGACTGACTAGGAAATAAAGTGTGGGGAGAACACTGCCCATGTTATGTCCCTGCAGACACCTGGGGTTTGCACAGGGATAAGGGACACAGGATGGCAGGGTCCCCTGCCCCCATGTGCACAAGCAGTATAGGTGATGTCAGGTTTCTGTGAAGCAGTCTTCCAAAATACACATGTGTTATCATAAGAAGCCATCCAGTAATAACCTTATATAGTCAGTAAAAATGTCACAGGTCCAGGAATTGCATTTACTGGGCTTCTGCTGTCTGTCTGAGGTCTCACAAGTCAGGGGCATTCAAGCATGTCGGAGGAAGTTTAAGGCACAGTGTGCATTTTTTTTGACAAATGTAAACAGCAGTGTATACAAGTACTGATTGAATACATTTGGAAAGAAACAGTTAGTTTGCGGACTGTCCCTCTCAGCATGAGATGCTGCAGGGACATGCTTGGATGCCCCTAGACATGCTTGAATGCCCTAGGCAAATGCCTAGCCTGCCTATAGCTAAGGCCGGCTCTGGGCAAGAGTCCCCATTTTACACATTACGCAGGTAAGACTCCCCATTTTACACATTATAGCAGGCACGTGTCCCCATTTTACACAGTGTGGCAGGCAAGACTCCCCATTTTACACATTATGTCAGGCAAGAGTCCCCATTTTACACAGTGTGGCAGGCAAGAGGTCCCATTTTACACAGCACTGCAGGCAAGTGTCCCCATTTTACACAGCACGGCAGGCAAGAGTCCCCATTTTACACAGCACTGCAGTCAAAAGTCCCCATTTTACACATTACAGCAGGCACGTGTCCCCATTTTACACAGCACGGCAGGCAAGTGTCCCCATTTTACACAGCACGGCAGGCAAGTGTCCCCATTTTACACAGAAAGGGGCGTGGCCTCATTAAAATGGGTGTGTTCTCATTAAAATGGGCGTGGCCTCGTCTGATATCATCAAAAAATCAAAAGTCCCCATTTTACACAGTACGGCAGGCAAGAGTCCCCATTTTACACATTACGCAGGTGACACTCCCCATTTTACACATTACAGCAGGCACGTGTCCCCATTTTACACAGTGCGGCAGGCAAGACTCCCCATTTTACACATTACGTCAGGCAAGAGTACCCATTTTACACAGTGTGGCAGGCAAGAGGTCCCATTTTACACAGCACTGCAGGCAAGTGTCCCCATTTTACACAGCACGGCAGGCAAGTGTCCCCATTTTACACAGCACGGCAGTCAAGAGTCCCCATTTTACACATTACAGCAGGCACATGTCCCCATTTTACACAGCACGGCAGGCAAGTGTCCCCATTTTACACAGCACGGCAGGCAAGTGTCCCTATTTTACACAGCAAGGGGCGTGGCCTCATTAAAATGGGTGTGTTCTCATTAAAATGGGCGTGGTCTCATCTGATATCATTAAAAAATCAAAAGTCCCCATTTTACACAGTACGGCAGGCAAGAGTCCCCATTTTACACATTACGCAGGTAACACTCCCCATTTTACACATTACAGCAGGCACGTGTCCCCATTTTACACAGCACGGCAGGCAAGTGTCCCCATTTTACACAGCAAGGGGAGTGACCCCATTAAAATGGGTGTGGCCTCATTAAAATGGGCGTGGCCTCGTCTGATATCATCACGCCCACCGCAGGGGAAAAAAATCAAAGGTCCCCATTTTACACATTACGGCAGGCACGTGTCCCCATTTTACACAGCACGGCAGACGAGTGTCCCCATTTTACACAACAAGGGGAGTGGCCTCATTAAAATGGGCGTGGCCTCGTTAAAATGGGCATGGCCTCATCTGATATCATCGCGCCCACCGCAGAGGTAAAAATCAGCAAGACTCCCTATTTTACACATTACAGCAGGCAAGAGTCCCCATTTTACACAGTGCGGCAGGAAAGAGTCCCCATTTTACACAATATGGCAGGCAAGTGTCCCCATTTTACACAGCACTGCAGGCAAGTGTCCCCATTTTACACAGCACGGCAGGCAAGAGTCCCCATTTTGCACAGTACGGCAGGCAAGAGTCCCCATTTTACACATTACGGCAGGCACGTGTCCCCATTTTACACAGCACGGCAGCCAAGTGTCCCCATTTTACACAGCAAGGGGAGTGGCCCCATTAAAATAGGCATGACCTCATTAAAATGAGCGTGGCCTCATCTGATATCATTACGCCCACCGCAGGAAAAAAATAAAAAGTCCCCATTTTACACAGTACAGCAGGCAAGAGTCCCCATTTTACACATTACGGCAGGCACGTGTCCCAATTTTACACAGCACGGCAGGCGAGTGTCCCCATTTTACACAGCATAGGGAGTGCCCTCATTAAAATGGGCGTGGCCTCATCTGATATCATCGCGCCCACCGCAGGGAAAAAATCAAAGTCCCCATTTTACACAGTACGGCAGGCAAGAGTCCCCATATTACACATTACGCAGATAAGACTCCCCATTTTACACATTATAGCAGGCACGTGTCCCCATTTTACACAGTGCGGCAGGCAAGACTCCCCATTTTACACATTACGTCAGGCAAGAGTACCCATTTTACACAGTGTGGCAGGCAAGAGGTCCCATTTTACACAGCACTGCAGGCAAGTGTCCCCATTTTACACAGCACGGCAGTCAAGAGTCCCCATTTTACACATTACAGCAGGCACGTGTCCCCATTTTACACAGCACGGCAGGCAAGTGTCCCCATTTTACACAGCACGGCAGGCAAGTGTCCCCATTTTACACAGCAAGGGGCGTGGTCTCATTAAAATGGGTGTGTTCTCATTAAAATGGGCGTGGCCTCATCTGATATCATCCAAAAATCAAAAGTCCCCATTTTACACAGTACAGCAGGCAACAGTGCCCATTTTACACATTACGCAGGTAACACTCCCCATTTTACACATTACAGCAGGCACGTGTCCCCATTTTACACAGTGCGGCAGGCAAGAGTCCCTATTTTACACATTACGCAGGCAAGACTCCCCATTTTACACATTACGGCAGGCAAGAGTCCCCATTTTACACAGTGCGGCAGGCAAGACTCCACATTTTACACAGTACGACAAGACACAGGGCGATCGGGCACAGGTAGTATAAGATGTAATGATATATATACAAAGAAAAAAGCAAAATTGGACGATACGTGACCCTTGTTAACGGGGAGGAGAAAATAAATTTACCATTTTCTCCTATTATATACTGTCCTAGTTGGTGGTGCGCCCAGACCCAGAGAGCACACAGACTTACAATGGAAGAGAAAAGAAGGCTCTTGTGTGGGCACACTCTTGTACAAGAAAAGTTGATTATATAATGTGAATTTAAGAAATATTTAAAACATAACTTTTAATGATAACATTTAACCATGATCACCCATCCAAGAAGATCCATAAGACAAATTACAGAGTTACAAAAATGATAAAATGTTCTGGTCTCTTGTGTTTCAAAGAGTGTTCGGAAAGGTTGTAGACACTGTATTGTCATACCCCCATTTCCCCTGACCAGTACAGAGTTTCTGTATTATTGAGACAGGGGGTGGTCAAACAGGATAATGTAAAGAAGTCCAATTCTCGTCACTTAAATTCAGTGGTAATTAATGGTCATCAAAGTGTGAGATACTGTAAAGAAGTCCAATTCTCGTCACTTAAATTCAGTGGTAAATAATGGTCACCAAAGTGTAAATTCTATACCTGAGTAGTAGACAAATCCCATATTTTGAAACAGAATTGAAGGCATTAAACTAACATCAAGGAATGAAATGGCTAAGCACAATAGTAGAGAGATGCTGAATAGAATTAGTAGTGATACTGCTGTTGGTGTCTCTTGTCTCATGAAGACGGAAAATAATTCCTGCTCTACAACACCAGGTATTCCCAGGTAGTCTCCTCTCCTGATACTGACCCGGCCCAACGCTGTTTAGCTTCCAAGATCGAACGAGATTGGGCGCTGACAGCGTGGTGTGGTAGTAGAGATTTATGTGGCCTGTACACCAATGAGAGTGCACCTATATATGAAATTATAGTATGAAATAATGAAAGAGGATAGAAGAAAATGAAAAAAAGTAAAGTAAGTGGAAATGTGTGGATCTGCTTTCCACGTTAGACGCGGTTCAACAGTTCCCACGAACGTGGTACCGTGCTCCGTGAATCGTGGATGAGAGTCCACGAAAGAGGTGGCCAGAGTGACAAGTTAATTTCCTCAATGGATGGACTAATGAGGCCGGCTAATTGTTTATATGAGAACGGCCTGACTATAACAAGGAAATATGTCAAACCGTGACAAGGAGTCCTATTGATATAAGGAGAAGCTCCCTGGCGTCCTGCCCTTTAATTTGGGTGGGACTGGAAATATGATTTGTCACATGGACAACAATAATTTTCAGAGAACGGATATACGACAATACATGGTTGCAGAACAAAAATCTACTTATGTATAGAATGCGCACAATTCCCAACAGGCTGATTGCTTCAATAGGAAGAAAAAACAACCTGGCCGTAACAGAAAAATGTTTTACACAGAGACTTGAAGTCCTATAGATATTAAAAAATGGTTCCCTGGCGTCCTGCCCTTTAATTTGGGTAGGACTGGAACTGTAATCTACCTCCCAAAGGACAATATTTTTCAGAAAAAGGTATGTAATCATACATGCTTATATAGTGTGGTTCAAGGTGGCAGAAATACACCTGTGAATAAAATTTTTCACAATATGCATAAATCACCAAGCATAAATGTCGACTCTTGTGGAAAGCAAAGATATTGGGCCTGTGTGTAAAATGTACAGTAAAGGGATATAGCTGTCAGAACATGATGTTTAAGACAAAATATTATCTCATTATAAATACAGAGAAAAGATACAGAAAAAATGCCTGTGTTGAAAATAAACTACCATATCAATAATTATTCTGACACCAGAATTATCCAGAGGAACTCAAATGAGGTCTAGGATTCTAGCCCGTATAGAAGAAAAACCTTTATAGTAAAATTTGCACTGCAGTATAATGTGTGCAGGTATATTAAAGATTCCTCTAAATGAAATGTTGCTATCTGTGGAGGGTAATCACCAGATAAATGGGGCTTACGGATCTTCCACCTCTGAAGAGCCAGGTAGGTGGGTCAGATTCACATAAGGTAGGAGAATGGTGCAGTGAAAGGACTGTAAGAGCGGACCCCCCCGCAGAAAACACGTTTCGCCCGTGAGGGCTTGTTCACTTCCGGGTTCGGTAAAGTCAGGTGGGGGGACAGGTATTTAAAGCAGCTGGAGTACGGGGTTAACCAATCGTATGGATGCGGTGGGCGGGCGCTTAATTGCCGCTCTCTGTCCGCCGTTATAGGGGCTGTCGTTACGCAGGATAGAGGCGGGATACTGGAGGCAAATATGGTACAAAATTACCCTTACATGTGGACGCGATAGGCGGGCGCTTGATTGCCGCTCGCATCCACCTTTGCTAGGAGCTGACGTGGCGGAGACGGGATAAAGGTCTATTGAGACTGAAGCCGCCATATTGATTGAGGGAATGGGATACGCATGCCCCCAACCACCCAATGCCGGACCTATGGTGCCTAAGTGTAGACTGGATGGGGGGGCGCCTTATGGGAATACTTAAAGGTGCGGATAGATGCACTGCATTCCCGCGTGCACACGGAACCCATGGAGGCATGGTTGCCGTGTATACATGGGATGTGGGCGGGATGGGTTAAAGGTATCCAAAGAGGCTAGAGACGCCCATATTGGTTAAGGGATAACTATAGGATATGGGCAACATGAGGCAGAGGATGTACAGCCTGTTGCGCCGTAATTATAACGGAATAAAGTGGCGCCTGGATGTAGGTAGTATAGAGGAGGATGCCTGACGGGTGATGGATAGTGAAAGTAATAATTTAAATAGAAAAATAGAAAAAGTTAATTGATTTGGAGAGAACACATTAAGTTTAATGAGATTAATTGAATTGAATAAAATTCTGAAACGTATATAAAGTGCAAATTATGCTTATTGCTAAGGGTGTGGATCCTAGAATGGGACCTGGGGAGACCAGGGTGTTGATAAGGTGTGTGGAAAAGGGGAAGGATTAGTGTGGAAGTAATTAATGTATAAATGAAGGACTCTAAGGGGAAAGGTTAATGTGACCGTAAAAATGTGGGGTGAGAATAGAATGAGTGGCGTGAAGATGGGGCAGAGGTAGGGTGGTGGGGGAAGTGAAATAGGTGATGGCTTATAATCAAGGTGAAGGGAAAGTGGACATGAAAATGAATGCGGTGAACGTGTAAATGGAGTTGAGAGTGTGATAGGTAATGGGGGTTCATGGGGTGGGAAGTTGGAGGAAAGGGGTGGGATGCACCGTTGAGTCTGTATGTCAGTGGGTCATGTGAAGGATGGGAATTGGACATGGGGATTAGGATGAAAAGGGAAGGAAAAAGGGAAGAGAGAGGAAAGAAACGGAATTGGTGAAAATGGTGGATAGAATTGCTAGAGTGAATAAGGGTGAGACCTGGGTAGGGATACTGTGAGTAGTGAGAGTGTGGTAAAAGGTAGAAATCATATATGTTGCCTGAAGAATAGTGAATGAAAGTTACGGGATAGGGAGACGAGGTTAGACCAGGCGAAATATGAAGTGGAATAGTTAGAAAACAAGCACTAGGTTAGGTATATTTAAAGGATGAGAGTTAGGGAACCAATGGTTCACAAAAAAACTGCATAATTTATGGTTTCGTTCAGACCGAATGGCTTAAGGCTAAGGCGAAAAATCCACTTGCTCTCTTTCTTATAGAGTTCTTTGGTAATGTCCCCTCCTCGTATGCCCAAGTGAACACGATCCAGGCCAAAAGTTTTAAATTCTTTGATGGATCCTTTATGATGGAAGTGAAAGTGCCTGGCCACCGAGGTGAGCTGCTTCATCCGTGCCAGATCTCTGGGGGCATTACGGATGTTGCCCAGATGTTCCAGCACCCTCTCTTTCAATTTACGTGTGGTCATGCCGATGTATTTAAGGTTACACCCACAAGTTATGCAGTAAATAACAGCTTGGGTATTGCAATTGAAAAAATGTAGCATAATTGATTGGCCATATCTGTCAATGACAGTGCTGGTTTGCAGAATTTGTGGGCAAGATTTGCATTGTCCACAGGGAAAGGAGCCAAAATTCAGTGGTTTTTTGGGGATGGATGTGACCAGATGGCTACGTACTAGTTGATCTTTCATATTCCTAGATCTGCGCCAACTCATCTGTAATGGAGACTTGAAGAGAGAAGCTAGGGGGTTTATTTACTAATATTCGTGTTTTTGCCGTTTTGAAGGGTGTTTGATCTCGAATGGTATCGGGTGCATTTTACTGCAACTTTTTGAATCCTGATACGGTCACTCACTAAGCTGCCGAGTTTTGCACAATCGTTTTTTCCGATGTCGATGTGATTCGTAATATCAGGCAGTGTTATACGGGAAGTGATGAGTAAAACACTGCCTGACAAAACACAAGGAATCCCGGCCGGATCTGTGAGATCCGTGCAGGGCTTCATTGTGTACCTTAAAAAGTTCATTAAAGTCTTAAAAAAGTTAGAAAAAATTGCGTGGGGTCCCCCCTCCTAAGCATAACCAGCCTCGGGCTCTTTGAGCCGGTACTGGTTGAAAAAATATGGGTGAAAAAATTACAGGGGTTCCCCCATATTTAATCAACCAGCACCGGGCTCTGCGCCTGGTCCTGGTTCCAAAAATACGGGGGACAAAAAGCGTAGGGGTCCCCCGTATTTTTGAAACCAGCACCGGGCTCCACTAGCTGGGGAGATAATGCCACAGCCGGGGGACACTTTGATATCGGTCCCTGCGGCCGTGCCATTAAAACCCCAACTAGTCACCCCTGGCCGGGGTACCCTGGAGGAGTGGGGACCCCTTCAATCAAGGGGTCCCCCCCCTCCAGCCACCCAAGGGCCAGGGGTGAAGCCCGAGGCTGTCCCCCCCATCCAAGGGCGGCAGATGGGGGGCTGATAGCCTTGTTTACAAAATGTGAATATTGTTTTTAGTAGCAGTACTACAAGTCCCAGCAAGCCTCCCCCGCAAGCTGGTACTTGGAGAACCACAAGTACCAGCATGCGGTGGAAAACCGGGCCCGCTGGTACCTGTAGTACTAGTACTAAAAAAATACCCCAATAAAACAGGACACACACACTGTGACAGTACAACTTTATTACATACATGCACACCAACATACACACATACTTACCTATGTTCCCACGAGGCTCGGTCCTCTTCTCCATGTAGAATCCTAGGGGTACCTGTGAAAAAAATGATACTCACATAATCCAGTGTACCTTTTGTTCTTTGTATAATCCACATACTTGGCAAAATAATAAAACGGAAACCCGACCATGCACTGAAAGGGGCCCCATGTTTACACATGGGACCCGTTTCCCCGACTGCCAGGCCCCCCCCTGACTCGTGTCAAAGAGGGAACTTTGCGGTCAGCAGTTGACCGAAAGTAACCTCACCGCTGACCGCAAAGTTCCCACCATTGGCTACAATGGAGCGCATAGGCGCTACATTGTATCTGTGCCGTGTGCTGCCTGACAGACACTACAGGAGCACACAGCCAATCAGGAAAGTGCCACGACGTGGCGCTCCCTGATTGGCTGAAGGGACCCTCTTTGACATGAGTCAGGAGGGGTCCTGGCAGTCGGGGAAAGGGGTCCCATGTGTAAACATGGGGCCCCTTTCAGTGCATGGTCGGGTTTCCGTTTTATTATTTTGCCAAGTACGTGGATTATACAAAGAACAGAAGATATACTGGATTATGTGAGTATAATTTTTTTCACAGGTACCTCTAGGATTCTACATGGAGAAGAGGACCGAGCCTCGTGGGAACATAGGTAAGTATGTGTGTATGTTGGTGTGCATGTATGTAATAAAGTTGTACTGTCACGGTGTGTGTGTCCTGTTTTTATTGGGGTATTTTTTTAGTAGTAGTACTACAGGTACCAGCGGGCCCGGTTTTCCACCGCATGCTGGTACTTGTGGTTCTCCAAGTACCAGCTTGCGGGGGAGGCTTGCTGGGACTTGTAGTACTGCTACTAAAAACAATATTCACATTTTGTAAACAAGGCTATCAGCCCCCCATCCGCCGCCCTTGGATGGGGGGGACAGCCTCGGGCTTCACCCCTGGCCCTTGGGTGGCTGGAGGGGGGGACCCCTTGATTGAAGGGGTCCCCACTCCTCCAGGGTACCCCGGCCAGGGGTGACTAGTTGGGGTTTTAATGGCACGGCCGCAGGGACCGATATCAAAGTGTCCCCCGGCTGTGGCATTATCTCCCCAGCTAGTGGAGCCCGGTGCTGGTTTCAAAAATACGGGGGACCACTACGCTTTTTGTCCCCCGTATTTTTGGAACCAGGACCAGGTGCAGAGCCCGGTGCTGGTTGATTAAATATGGGGGGACCCCTGTCATTTTCCCCCCCATATTTTTTCAACCAGGACCGGCTCAAAGAGCCCGAGGCTGGTTATGCTTAGGAGGGGGGACCCCATGCAATTTTTTTTTCAGATTTTACACTAAACAGACCCTTTCTCATAGATAACCATGCACAGATCTCACTGATCCGTGCATGGTTATCCAAACTCGACTGGAAAAAGCAGGTCTATTTTATTGCTGCTTTTTTTAACGAATCGAAAAAAAACAGACCCGCACTTGAGCACTCAGAAACTAACACCCAAATAAGAATGAATAGTGAATGCCCGTATTCTATGAAATAACAGCCGCGTTTGACCGATGGTCTATTCATTCGTATTTCTGAATGTTGTCATTCAAACCATTACGAATAGTCCAAACACTGCCGAGATTGGTGCTTAGTGAATTCCCGGATTGGGACTTAGAAAAAAAAACACAAATCGGCCAAACTCGGATTTTTAGTAAATATTGGCCTAGGTCTGGGTCCAATTGTAGGATGGAAAGGTGTTTAGTTATGGCATTCTTGAGCATCTTCCATTCAGGACAGAAGGTTCCTATAAATCGGATAGTATCATCCTGTTTGGTCACTTCTTATTTCTTTCCAAAGATTAGGCTCTCTCTTTTGACTGCTGCGGTGGCTGTGTATGCTCGTTTCAAGGAGCGTTGACTGTAGCCCCTGGCTAAGAGGCGAGCGGTGAGTTCTCTGCTCTTGGTTCTGAAAACCTGGTCCTCCGAGCAGTTGCGTCTCAGCCTGAGATATTCCCCTTTGGGGATTTTTTCAACGGTGGGAGGAAAATGTGAGCTGGTTTGGTAAAGGAGACTGTGGTTGCTGTCTCCTTACGATACAGTTCAGTTTCCAAAAATCCAGTATTGGATTTGTAAATATTAAGATCGAGAAAGGGGACCATCTCAGAGCTAAAGTGTGTTAATGTGATGTTGAGATCATTAGTATTGAGACTTTTAATAAATTCCATAAGGAGGCCTCTTTCACCATTCCAAATAATGAATAAGTCGTCGATATATCTCAACCAGAATATTACATGGGTGGTGTATTTTTCATTGACGGTATTGAAAACATAAAAATGCTCCCACCATTCCAAGAAAAGGTTCATGTATGTGGGTGCACATGCAGCACCCATTGCGGTTCCCCTTACTTGCAGAAAAAATTGATCTTGGAAAACAAAGTAATTTTTGGAAAGAACAAAATTGAGCAGCTTGTTCATACAGCACAATTTCTTTTTTATGTTTTTCGAAAGCTGTCTGGAAGGATAAATCCTTTTCCCATGTTTCTAAGTTTTTGCCAAGTTCATCTATTTCTTTTTCAACCTGATCTATGAGTAAAGTGTCATGTTTGACCAGGATATGTAATAATTCATGGGAGCACTTAAGAAGCGCCGCTTCCCATTCAGTCTTCAGATTTTCCGTCGCAAGCGGAAAAGAGGGGAATACTTTTGGTCTCAGTCCCCGGGGTACAATCTTATGCTTGATACAGTTCTCTAGCGTGGTAACGTCCCATGACAAATGTGTTCTTCTCTGCAGACTTTTTTGTAGTCTGGAAAAAGTGGTCTTCCAGTCTAAGCTAGAGGGGGATTGTTCATATGTATCAGAAAAGGGATCCCCAAAATTCTCCAAATTTTGACGTTTCAATAGTTCCGTTTTCAGTGAAAAGGTAGTCATATTCTTGGGCAATGTACACTCAAACGGTATGTAATTGAAAAACAGATACAGGTTAATATTAGCTGCTAAAAGGATCTCTGGGTGGGCTAAAGAGGTTAACGAGAAGTAATTCAAAGAGTAGAATAGAGACCGTACCACCGATCAGAGACTGTTATTTCAACAGTATAGAATACATATATGACAAGACACAGGGCGATCGGGCACAGGTAGTATAAGATGTAATGACATATATACAAAGAAAAAAACAAAATTGGACGATACGTGACCCTTGTTAGCGGGGAGGAGAAAATAAATTTACCATTTTCTCCTATTATATAGCTCCTAGTTGGTGGTGCGCCCGGAGCCAGAAAGCACACAGACTTACAATGGAAGAGAAAAGAAGGCTCTTGTGTGGGCGCACTCTTGTAATTTCATATATAGGTGCACTCTCATTGGTGTACAGGCCACATAAATCTCTACTACCACACCACGCTGTCAGCGCCCAATCTCGTTCGATCTTGGAAGCTAAACAGCGTTGGGCCGGATCAGTATCAGGAGAGGAGACTACCTGGGAATACCTGGTGTTGTAGAGCAGGAATTATTTTCTGTCTTCATGTGACAAGAGACACCAACAGCAGTATCATTATTCTCCCACGATAGATCACTGACTTGTGATTCCTGACACATATTTGAGCTCGGGCTGGGCCAGTCCAGGTCCAGCTAGAACCAGATACAACAGCTGTCTCGCTGAACTCCAGGAGTGGAAGAGTGTCAGTTGGCTGTGACATTCAAAGCTCTACTTTACCAAGGCCCAAGGTACCCAAAGCTGCTCCTGATTACAAACTGCCTTGGTCAATTACTGCGATCTGTAGATGTACTTTTATCAGTACCTAGAATCTCCCGAAATTCAACTGGGAGTCGAGTCTTTTTAGCAATGCATGGACTATGGAACTCATTTCCCTGCACCGTTAGAGAGGCCCCCACTCTAGAATCCCTCAAAAACAGACTTAAGCATTTTCTTAATGTCCCTTTAGTTTCTCCATACTCTCTGTATTTTCTGCAAAGCTTTTTTGTACTTCATTGTTTCTGTACTGTATTATGTTCATTCTGTCTGCTAAGCACCTTCAGTCCCATTGGAGAAAGATATTTAAGTAAAATGTATTGTTATTCTTATTAATTAGTCATTCGTGGGGGGGGGGGAGGGGGTATTCAAGGGCTCTAGGCACCAGGTCCCAATAATTTTCCTTAAAATAACAATTTGACAGGGGTTTTCGCCATCAAACACAAAACTATCTAATATTGACATTTAGCCATTGATGGTTTGTAACCTGGGATGGTCAATGGCCAACCCTACTGCCCCACCATAGCTGTCTCACTGACCCTGCCCAGCTGACACCAGCCATTTAGTATTGTTGCCATTTAGTATTATTGCCCTGCAGCCCGAAACGTAATGCTACTGGATGTAGAGTTACAGATTGTGGAATATATTACACACTTCATGTTTTAAATACTCCACATTCAAAGTATATTATCCACTTTAAAGACATCTTGAATATGAGTATTTTATTCCTCAAACCTCTTAGGGAAAGTAATAAAGTTACTGAAACCGCACATTAAATTTGATTGTGCACTGGCAAATTTATTTTGTGAGCCGCCAATACTAGTCATCTATTTTACTATTGTTGTTGATAGCAACAGGACCAATTCTATAGGATTCATTGATACAGTTACACACACTTGTGTGACCACAGCTAGGGGCTGCCCTTTCCACAGAGTCCAGGTGAGGCTGCTGGTGGACACAGTCAGACCAGGTGGGGCTGCAGTCCAGTGGCGTGTGGTGAGGTCAGTGGCTGGTGAGGCACAGCATCCATAATGTATGCCGAGGCCCGCCGTTGACCCCTACCACCACCGAGCTGATGCCCTCTACCGCCCCACAAATCGATGCCCACTACCACCACAGAAGCCAATGTCCTACAAAATCGCCACCACCAACCACCCTGGCCCCCTTGCCACTAATTTGCATCTCGGTCCGATGCAGCCACCGCCAATGCCCGCAGCCTGCCTAATTAAACTTGCGAAGAGCAGGCAGCTAATATATTGTCAGTTTTATCAAATAAAAAATAAATATTATGGAGAGGGTGATGCCAGGGAAAGAAGGACATCGGCGGGTGAAAGACAGAGGGTGACACTGACAGCATTGGGTGACAGAGAGGGTGACACTAGGGAGAGGGTGACACTAACAGAATTGGGTGATAGGGAAAGGTTGACGTCGGGGAGAGGGTGACAGCAGTGGGTGACAGAAGGACGGTGAGACGGACAGCATTGGGTGACAGGGAGAGGGTGACAGAGAGAGGGTGACACTGACAGCATTGGGTGACAGGGAGAGGGTGACGCTGGCGAGAGGGTGACAGCAGTGGGTGACAGAGAGAGTGACGCTGGGAAGAGGGTGACAGCAGTGGGTGACAGAGAGAGGGTGACACTGGGGAGAGGGTGACACTGACAGGATAACAGGGAGAGTGTGATGCCAGGAAGTGGGTTACATGGAGAGGTTACTAGTGAGAGCACATTAAAAAATACAACATAAGCATTACAGCCTGGGTCCGCAGAACAGCATGAGTGAGCTAATACCATGTCACACTGAAGTCACTCTTCCTTGCCAACCCGCACCCACCATCGCAGCCGGAAAGAGAGGCGGAAACAACAAACCTGCTGTGGATCTCCTCATCCTCCAGCATAGCAGAGCCGCTCAGCCTGTACCGCGCTGGCCGGTGAGTGCACTGCAGGCTGCGGGGATGTAGGTCGCAACAGGGTTCCTGGAAGTGCTGCCGGAGCAATTGGGAGAGGAGAGAGGATCGCGGCCCCTCCTCCCCCTCGGGTCGGACTGCAAGTACTCAATATGGCAGCAGCTGCCACCTCAGCCTGTCAGCAGGCAGGTGTTGCCCCTTCCTCCTATCCCTCATGTATGTGTATATATTACGTGAGTGTATGTACACACAGTCCAGGTATGGGTGTTGCTGAGGCATTACACTGTCAGCTGAGGCCCCAAAACGTTGAAGGATTAAACTGCTCTATATTACATGCGGCAGAGCTGTGGTCTTGCCTCAGCAACACTCATACCTGGACTGTGTACATACACACATAATATATACTACACATACATGAGGGATAGGAGGATTGCATCCATAGAATACAACAGAGCAACCCCCCCCCCCCCCCTGTCCCCGCCGCAGCTTCCAGTGGCTTCCAGCATCCCCTCTCTATAGCACCCTGCCTGTAATACACTGCACATACCTGCATCGGCCGCCCCCCCCCCCCCCCCCCCCCCCGACCCACACTAGACTGCACACGTATACTATCCATAAGCCATTTGCACCGCGGTTCTAAGCAGCCATGGCTGGCACCCCCTCACACCCTGTACCAGGCAGCACACGCAGGCATCTGAACCGCGGTAACTGTTCCTATTCCCAGCAGCCGCGGCCGGCACCCTCTCGCGGCCGGCACCCTCTCACACCCCGCACCATCTGCATTGCGGTGCCCGGCCCCAGCAATGTAATGCTCGCATCAAGAGAGGTGAGATCGGGACTCACCCGTGCAGCAATCGTCTGCTGCACTGCTACCCTGGGACATCCATTTCTCCTCCTGCCAGTCTGGCATCCGACCCGCACTGTGCTTCAGCGTGATTGGGTGCAGGGGAGCGGCGGGCCATGCAGGCATCTGGGGCCCCATAGCAGCCGCATCCCCGCACCTATGGTAGTTACTCCACTGGGTGGGCATTACCTTGATGTCCACCCCCGCCCCTGGAATCCTACACTGGCCAATAACATCAGTCTCTGTGACAGGGGCATGCTTTCATATGGGCTGACAGCACGCCCCTGTCACAGAGGCACTTCTTTAGGTGCCGCTTCAAGTGCTTATTTTAATGGGATTCTGCTGCCTGATGCTTGGCCCCACCCCCCGTATCCTGCCCCTTTACATTGGCAGTGGGAGGCACCAAAAGCAGTGCCTCCAAACACATTGAGAACAGAGATATAAATGATTAAAATAATACAAAGGCTAAAGTATATTGTATTATTTTAATCCTTAATGACAGGGGAGGCACTGCCTCCCCTGACTGCACGTCCCTGCTGCAGTCAGAGTAAAGTAGGCCAGGTGCTCAGGATGCATACCTGCAGGGAGATCCCTAAATTCTGACAGACAAGCCAGGCAGGAGCCCATGTCACCTGCAAGGAAGTAGGCAGACAGTTGAAGAATGTGAGTAGGTTGGAGCTTACAGTTGCAAGAAAAAGTATGTGAATCCTTTGGAATTTCCTGGATTTGTGCATAAATTGGTCATAAAATGTGTTCTGATCTTTATCTAAGTCACAACAATAGACAAACACAGTCTGCTGAAACTAATACCACACAAACAATTATATGTTCTCATGTTTTTATTGAACACACCATGTAAACATTCACAGTGCAGGGTGGACAAAGTATGTGAACCCTTGGATTTAATAACTGGTTGACTCTCCTTTGGCAGCAATAACCTCAACCAAATGTTTCCTATAGTTGCATATCAGACCTGCACAACGATCAGGGGGACTTTTGGACCATTCCTCTTTACAAAACTGTTTCAGTTCAGCAATATTGTTGGGTTTTCAGGTTTGAATCGCTCTCTTGAGGTCATGCCACAGCATCTCAATCGAGTTGAGGTCAGAACTCTGACTGGACCATTCCAGAAGGCGTATTTTCTTCTGTTGAAGACATTCTGTTGTTGATCTACTTTTGTGCTTTGGGTCGTTGTCCTGTTGCATCACCCATCTTTTGTTGAGCTTCAATTGGTGGACAGATGGCCTTAAGTTCTCCTGCAAAATGTCTTGATAAACTTGGGAATTAATTTTTCCGTTGATGACAGCAATCTGTACAGGTCCTGAGGCAGCAAAGCAGCCCCAAACCATGATGCCCCCTCCACCATACTTCACAGTTGGGATGAGGTTTTGATGTTGGTGTGCTGTGCTTTTTTTTCTCCACACATAGTGTTGTGTGTTCCTTCCAAACAACTCAAATTTGGTTTAACTGTCCACAGAATGTTTTGCCAGTAGTGCTGTGGAACATTCAGGTACTCTTTTGCAAACTTCAAACGTGCAGCAATGTTTTTTTTGGACAGCAGTAACTTCCTCCGTGGTATCCTCCCATGAACTCCATTCTTGTTCAGTGTTTTACGTATGGTTGATTCGTCAACAGAGTTGTTAGCACGTGCTAGAGATTTCTGTAAGTCTTTAGCTGACACTCTAGGATTCTTCTTCACCTCATTGAGCATTCTGCGCTGTGCTCTTGCAGTCATCTTTACAGGACGCCCACTCCTAGGAAGAGTGGCAACAGTGCTGAACTTTCTCCATTTATAGACAATTTGTCTTACCGTGGACTGATGAACGTCAAGGCTTTTAGAGATACTTTTGTAACCCTTTCCAGCTTTATGCAAGTCAACAATTCTTAATCGTAGGTCTTCTGAGAGCTCTTTTCTGCTAAGCATGGTTCATATCAGGTTATGCTTCTTGAGAATTGCAAACTCAAAACTGGTGTGTGTTTTTATAGGGCAGGGCAGCTAACACCTCCAATCTTGTCTCATTGATTGGGCTCCAGGTTGGCTGACTCAAATTAGCTCTTGGAGAAGTCATTAGCCTAGGGGTTCACATACTTTGTCCACCCGGCACTGTGAATGTGTACATGGTGTGTTCAATAAAAACAGGAGAACATATAATTGTTTGTGTGGTATTAGTTTCAGCAGACTGTGTTTGTCTATTGTTGTGAATTAGATGAAGATCAGAACACATTTTATGACCAATTTATGCACAAATCCAGGAAATTCCAAAGGGTTCACATACTTTTACTTGCAACTGTATGTGACTGGCAAGGAAGCAGGGACTGTATATCCATGAGAGATAGGTCTGAAAAAACTTTGAGAGACTTTTATGTTTGCAGACTAGCTGCCCAATTATAGCGAGAGCTCAAGAAGTGAGTTAGTTGCCCTGTGGCTAGGTATTTATTATTTTATCCCTGACTTTATGCTGACAGCAAATCGTTACTTGATTTGTCCCCTGAAAAGCTGTGTGTGGACTCTAATTCTGCCCTAAACACTGCACCACTGACACCCATCTAGAGCTAATTGCTACAATACAGTATGTGTGTGTGTGTGTGTGTGTGTGTGTGTGTGTTTGTGTGTGTGTGTGTGTGTGTGTGTGTGTGTATATATATATATATATATATTGTGTGTGTATGTATATATATATATATATATATATATATATATAAAAACATCTTTTTACAGCATATAAGCACTTTATGCAACAAGTGACTAATTGTAGACACATTGTTTATATTTTGTGACACTGATACACTGGTATGATGATTTGAGATTATCAGCTATTGTAACTGTATTTTTTATGTATTTTTTATGGACTATGGTGGTCATTCCGAGTTGTTCGCTCGCTGCCGATTTTCGCAGTGCAGCGATCAAGTGAAAAAATGGCAAAAATGCGCATGCGCATGGTACGCAGCGCGCATGCGCTAAGTACTTTCACACAAAACTTTGTAGATTTACACAAGCTCGAGCGACGTTTTTTCATCGCTCGAGTGATCGTAGTGTGATTGACAAGAAGTGGGTGTTTCTGGGCGGAAACTGGCCGTTTTCAGGGGGTGTGCTAAAAAATGCAGGCGTGCCAGGTAAAAACACAGGAGTGGCTGGAGAAACGGGGGAGTGGCTGGCCGAACGCAGGGCGTGTTTGTGACGTCAAACCAGGAACTAAACGGACTGAGGTGATCGCAGTCTAGGAGTAGGTCTGGAGCTACTCAGAAACTGCAGGGAATTATTTAGTAGCAGTTCGCTATTCTGCTAAGCTAAGATACACTCCCAGAGGGCGGCGGCCTAGCGTGTGCAATGCTGCTAAAAGCAGCTAGCGAGCGAACAACTCGGAATGAGGGCCTATATCTGTATTGGTGCGGTTATTTATGTGTCTCTATGGTTACTCTATCCTATCCCCGGCGTGCATGCTGGACGGACTGGAGATCTGTCACTTCCGGGAGGTCCGGGGGAAGCATGACTGGAAGCCGGGCAGCGCGGCGGGAGACGGGTAGTACCTCTGAGGTTAAGGTATTTATTCACTTGTTTTTCGCACAATTGTCACCTCTAAAACCCCATACTGCTTCACTTAAAATCCTAACATAGGTGATTTGGCTTTAATACTACATTGATATAAGAACATTGGTGGTCATTCCGAGTTGTTCGCTCGTTGCCGATTTTCGCTATATTGCGATTAGTCGCTTACTGCGCATGCGCAAGGTTCGCAGAGCGCATGCGGTTAGTGATTTTACACAAAAGTTAGGTATTTTACTCACGGCATAACGAGGATTTTTCATCGTTCTGGTGATCGTACTGTGATTGACAGGAAGTGGGTGTTTCTGGGCGGAAACTGGCCGTTTTCTGGGCGTGTGTGAAAAAACGCTGGTGTTTCTGGGAAAAACGCGGGAGTGTCTGAAGAAACGGGGGAGTGTCTGGGCGAACACTGGGTGTGTTTGTGACGTCAAACCAGGAACGAAACTGACTGAACTGATCGCAATGGCTGAGTAAGTCTGGAGCTACTCAGAAACTGCTAAGAAATTTCTATTCGCAATTCTGCGAATCTTTCGTACGCAATTCTGCTAAGCTAAGATACACTCCCAGAGGGCGGCGGCTTAGCATGTGCAATGCTGCTAAAAGCAGCTAGCGAGCGAACAGCTCGGAATGAGGGCCATTATCTATAAGCACTGATATAAAAATATAGCTGTTGATTTCTGGAAATAAACAGAAGACACGCAGCTTGTTTTATTATCTGTTTTATTGACACAGGCCCTCATTCCGAGTTGTTCGCTCGCAAGGCGAATGTAGCAGAGTTACACACGCTAAGCCGCCGCCTACTGGGAGTGAATCTTAGCTTCTTAAAATTGCGACCGACGTACGCGCAATATTGCGATTACAAACGAGTTAGCAGTTTCTGAGTAGCTTCAGACTTACTCTGCCTGTGCGATCAGTTCAGTGCTTTTCGTTCCTGGCTGACGTCATAAACACACCCAGCGTTCGCCCAGGCACTCCCACCGTTTCTCCGGCCACTCCTGCGTTTTTTCCGGAAACGGTAGCGTTTCCAGCCACACGCCCCTAAAACGCCGTGCATCCGCCCAGTAACACCCATTTCCTGTCAATCACAATGCGAACGTCGGAGCGATGAAAATGCCGTGAGTAAACTTACTTTCTTCATAGTAAAGTTACTTGGCGCAGTCGCAGTGCGAACATTGCGCATGCGCACTAAGAGAATTCTCACTGCGATGCGATGAAAAACTCCGAGCGAACAACTCGGAATGAGGGCCACAACAATTTTTTCTGTTTCAAAACTTTTTTCACTTTCTTTTTGCTATCATAATTTTAACACTTCACTGTGAAAACCTTAACATATGGTAATTTAAACACATTTTGGCAATGGCAATATCAGCATGAAATATGTGAAATTATGGAAATCAATACCTTTTAAATGAATTCTTAATAAACAGAGATTTCATTTATAAATAGATTTTTTGCTACTTAAGGAGGAAGTGCACCCAATCTAGAATTGATTCCTGTTTTCTTGTTGTTTGCTAGGTCATTATTATCAACCACAATATTCTTAAGTTAGTGGATAAAGACTTTCAGTTATTGGGTGATAGCCCCGGTTGTCCGCAGGTAGACTGATTTATATGTCCATATGTTCTGTGTGAGTGGTGAGTAGTTCCTGATAGATGTCTTCCACTGATGCTCTAAGCCGAAGGCAGGGACGGGGAACCTTTGGCCCTCCAGCTGTTGTTGAACTACACATCCCAGCATTCCTTGCACCAGTTTTAGCATGGCCAAGTAGCAAAACTGTAGCATAGCATGCTGGTATGTGTAGTTCAACAACAGTTGGAGGGCCAAAGGTTCCCCATCCCTGCTCTAACATTAACATGCAGAATGAAATGATCCTGCCGATCTTGTTCATTAGGTAAGCAACCTGTAATATATTAATGACTTGTACAGATAGATTTGATTATTGCCTGTCAATAGTTTATGAGTTAAGTGAGCTACTGTACCTGGAGCAACAGCAGGGGAAAAAGGTAGTCTCTAAGGCGCTCTCACTAAGATTTCATGAGGGTAGTAGACTTCATACCTTCCAGAGCAACAGAAAGTGCATCTGGCAATTTTTCAAAACACCCATTGTCTTTCTACCTGACCTGATGCCTGTTTCTACTAAGGTCAATGGAGCATCTGCTAAATTCATAATGCCTTACATATTTCAGTTGCATTGTGGCCAGTAGAGTGTGTGCTTTTTATATTGTGAGTGTGATTTATTACTAAATTATGTTACATTTTTAAGGCTGTATTGCACTATTTTTTTGTTTCTTAGTGCAAAAGAAAGAAAATTCTATTGTGTTGGAATCAGCATAAAGAAGAACCTTATGGAAAGTGTAAGCATCACACCCCTTATGAATACTCTTTAGGAGAAACTGTTTCCTTGCGCCATTTCTGGGACTATCATCCTGTATATCCTACAACTGGTCAGCCTTCAGGTTTCATGGTCTTGGGCCTTAAAAATAAGCAAATCCTTAAGGACTACTGCAGAAGGAAATCTGAGTGCCATCAATCCTCCTATCATCATTATTATTATTATTAATAATAATAATAATAATAAAAATACAAATGCTGTAAATCTAATTTATAGCTCATCTCATTAATTGTCTGACATCTGTTACAGTCCCTCCATTTCTGACAGCAGCCGCAGTCTCCCAAGCTTACTATGGGGGCTACGAAGCTGTCAGATTCACCAAGCTGAAGATGGTGTTAGGCTACACTCTGGAGCCCTCCCTGGTAATGTCTGCCGCACATGCGTGGTCAGCAGCCTGCACATAAGGAGGAGTCCGGATAGAGGAATGAAGAGACTGCTGATGTAGTCACTTCACTCCAAACACATCACAGGCATGGGCTCATTTCAGAGCCCCTGTCCCTGCATGTGGCGTGTGTGTTTTATACGTTTGGACAGAATATAATTTCTTATTGCTGAGAATAGTGGCAATAAAAAATTACAGTTATCAGGTCTGAATCCCGATAATTGATACATACGCCCCCAAATAACTATAAAACTTGTGACAGCTCACGTTTTTCCCTATAGATTGTAAACATCTGTGCAGGGAGATTTTACATCTTTGTCTGTTATTACTAGAGATGAGCGGGTTCGGTTCTCCCGAACCCCCCCGAACTTCACCTATTTTACACGGTTCCGAGGCAGCCTCGGATCTTCCTACCTTCCTTGGTTAACCCGAACGCGGCCGAACGTCATCATCCCACTGTCGGATTCTCGCGAGATTCGTATTCTATATAAAGAGCCGCGCGGCACCGCCATTTTCACTCGTGCATTGGAAATTGAACGGAGAGGACGTGGCTACGTTCTCTCCCTGAAAAGCTCCATATCTGTGCTCAGTGTGCTGAAAATATCTGTGCTCAGTGTGCTGCAAATATCTATGTTCTCTGCCTGAAAAGCTCCATATCTGTGCTCAGTGTGCTGCAAATATCTGTGCTCAGTGTGCTGCAAATATCTGTGCTCAGTGTGCTGCAAATATCTGTGCTCAGTGTGCTGCATTTTGGAGACCAACAGTATATAGTTGTACAGTACAGTAGGCCATTGCTGTATCTTGCAGCTCTGTGTCACTGCAAGTATCCATTCCATATTTGTGCTGCATTTTTGTGAGCAGTATATATAGTAGTACAGTGCAGCATTTTGGTGACCAACAGTGTATAGTTTACAGTACAGTAGGCCATTGCTGTATCTTGCAGCTCTGTGTCACTGCAAGTATCCATTCCATATGTGTGCTGCATTTTTGTGAGCAGTATATATAGTACAGTGCAGCATTTTGGTGACCAACAGTATATAGTTGTACAGAACAGTAGGCCATTGCTATTGATATAATAATATTACTGGCATATAATTCCACACATTAGAAAAATGGAGAACAGACTTCCGGGTACGGCGCCGATGCGTGCAGCAGCAGCAGTGTGAGCTCCGTGTGCCGCCCCAGCCCGCGCTAGCCCGCACGCTGCACATAGCGTTACAGCCCGCTCCCGGACCGCTTACCTGCCTGTGGGTACACCTCTGGCACCTGATGGATCGCTTCCTGGCCGCCCCAGAAGCGGCTAAGCCCCTCAAACAACGTCCTGCAAAAATGAAAGGGGATTCCAAGATGGCCGCCGGACAGCAGACACAGCCGCAGCAGCAGCAAATACACACAGATCGTGAGTTACATTCCTCCTCTGACTCCTCTGTGAACTCAGCTCTCCCTGTACATGCTGCCCCCTCTACACAGAAGTCTAATAAGACTACAGAGCAGGCTGAGGGCCCAATTACATACTCTGACATGGTAAAGGCAATTCAAGACTCCATTAACCCTATTATGGAATCTCATGCTGCCAAAGTCACACAGGCAGTGCATGACATCAAATCACAGTTTAAACAGCTTTCCAAACGGGTGCAGGCTAATGAACAGCGCCTCGGGGAGACATTTCATGACGTTGCCGATTTAAAGGAACAGTGCGCCTTTCTTCAGAAATCCCATTACCAGCTTCTTAATAAGGTCGACGATTTCGAGAATAGATCACGTCGAAATAATCTGAGGGTTGTTGGGCTGCCCGAAGCCCTTAAAGGGCCAGCACTCCTTTCCTTCATACAAGACACGCTGCCAGATCTGCTTGATATCCAAGATTCCTGCACGGGTATGATTGTGGAGAGGGCCCATCGCATTGGTCCTGCAAGGCCTACGCAGGATTCCCGACCCCGGGCTGTTATTTTCCGTTGTCTAAATTACATCCACAAAGACACCATCTGGTCTGCGTCTCGTCGTAAGCGGAACTTACAATGGAACGATGTGAAGATTTTTATCTTCCAAGATTATTCGGCAGAGGTGGCCAGGGCACGACGTGAATTCACCCCACTTTGTTCCCGCCTAGCCAAAGCAAATAGAAAATTTGCTCTTATATACCCAGCACGATTGCGCCTGTTCAAAGGATCTTCATTTACAGACTTCTCCACCGTGGCTGATGCGGAAGCATATCTACTGGAGGAGGAGAACGGCCGTTCTTCACTGCGCCAGCCCTCAACGGACTCGACTCCTGACTGCTAACCGCGGCTATGAAATTCCTTAGCGTGGTTATCTCCTCCTTTACTGGCAATTACTCTATTGCTTTGATATATCTGTTTATGTTATAGCTGTTAATCGCTAGAAGTTCTTGAAATTATTGGTGGGAGGAGACGCCTCTATTACCGAAGTAAATGCTATGGCGGATGCCATTTCATCATTAATCCCATTTTGAATGGGATCCTTCTTTTAAGGCGCCTTCCACCTAAAGTTCTCCACATGTTATTCTGAGTTATGTTTTGTTTATGCCATATATAAGCTATGCTTATTGTTTCTCAGTACCAGGGCTGGGGCAAGCCTGGAGTTCTTATCTGGTTCTCCACTTGGTGAACTATAGGTCAATTTAGATTATCTTTGTACCTGAAGTGCACTTTTGATGCTAATCTTTTGATCCATTCTTTTCTGGATCCTTTACTTTACTTTCCCCCCCCCTTTTTCTACCCATTGTTCTCTCCTCTCTGTGTCTTGTCCTGTTGGTTTTCTATGTCCATGATAGCAATGTATTTTGTGGATATGATATTATCGGTTTTATTTATTGCCATGAACCATACCTTTCTTCAGCAGAATGATGACCAGTTTAAAAATTGGCACATATAATGTAGGTGGCTTCCACTCCCCCATAAAGAGGAAGAAAATCTTACTTTACTTATCTAAACTACATGTAGATGTTGCATTCCTCCAGGAGTCTCATCTCCTTCCCCCTGAGATTGACAAGCTCAATTGCCTGGGCTGGAGAGTGCTGGCGTCCGCCCCATTTACTGCCAAGGCCCGTGGGGTACTCATTTTGATTAGACGCTCAGTCCAAGTAGACCTTCACTCCTCCCAATCTGATACTGAAGGCAGATATCTCATTGTAGACGCCACCCTAGATGACTCACGTTTTCTACTGTGTAATGTATACGCCCCCAATATTGATCCCCAACCCTTTTTTCTGTCCATTGCTGCTAAACTGCACCCACACTCTCATAAACAGGTGATACTCGCAGGTGACTTTAACTCTACTGTATCCAATGCTCTTGATAGGAATACCAAATCCAGATCTGGCCGTTATACTCCCAAATATGGTTTACCATATCTAATGTCACAGCTGCACTTGGTGGATGTGTGGCGAGCCTGTCATCCAGTCGACCGTGAATACACTTGTTTATCGGCTGCTCATGGTACACTGTCGAGAATCGATTATCTGCTCATCTCGGCTTCTATGTTTACCAGGGTGCAAACTTCTGAAATTGAACCGGTGTCCTTGTCGGATCATGCGGTCTGCTGGATGGCTCTCGCCACCTTTCCCAATAGAGGCCCTGTCAGACAATGGCGCTTCCCATCCCACCTGACCAATTCCATTCAATTTAGAAATATGCTGGAGGCATCATGGGCTGACTTTACACATTGTAATATAACTGCAGAGAATGAATCACCGCTCCTGTTCTGGCAGACGTCTTAGTCAGTACTAAGAGGCTCTATCATCTCCTTCACATCCAAACATAAGAAAGACACACAAGCTCTGTACCTTGATGCTCAATCTAAACTTACTGACGCCTACCAAGCGTTCACGCAGTCCCCCACCCCAATTACCAGAAAACTCTACCATGAACAGAAATCCCTTTTTGACAAACTCTTAACTAAAACCGAATCTAAATTAACATTTATGTCTCAATGTAGATTCCATAAATTCGGCAATCGATCTAGTCGATTGCTTTCAAATCTCCTGAAAGGTCAACATCCCCCAACACTTATCCATGCTTTAACTAGGACTGACGGCACTGTGGTACATGATTGTGGCCAGGTGTCTGAGGTTCTGCAGTCTTTTTATTCCTCACTATATTCTGAACCCTCTATTGATCACCAACAACAACACTCTTTCTGGTCTTCCCTTACGCTTCCCTCTCTATCTTCTACCTCATCCCAACCCCTACTGAACCCCATTACTGAGGAGGAGGTGCTCCATGCAATTCACTGTTTGAAACCAAACAAAACCCCTGGACCTGACGGTCTAACCAATGAATATTATAAAATACTGGCCCCTTAATTGGTCAAACCCCTTTGTGAACTATTCAACTTGCTGTTGTCCGGAACACCCCCTCCACTATACTTCAATGCTGCGATTCTGAAAATTCTTCATAAACCAGGGAGAAACCCCCTGCTTCCCAGTTCATATAGACCTATATCCTTATTGAATACGGATTACAAGATATATACCAAGATCTTGGCAGACAGGGTAAAGCTTCTCCTGCCCTCTCTGATCCAGGAGGACCAGACAGGGTTTATTTGGGGGCGCCACTCTACGGTGAATGTGCGGAAGATACTGACTGTCATGCAGTGGTTGGAGACTTCGGGAGACCAGAACCCCTATGCCCTTCTCTCCCTTGATGCTGAGAAGGCTTTTGACCTAGTCACATGGGATCACCTTTTTGACACCATGCACAGGTTTGGGTTCCCGGAGGCCTTCATCCATGCAGTACGTCTTCTCTATCATGACTCTTCCTCTCAAATCCTCTCTAACAATTATATGTCCTCTCCCATCCCCCTCCATAGAGGGACCAGACAAGGCTGCCCCCTTTCACCCCTTCTATTTGCTATAGCTATAGAACCCCTAGCCACTGCACTGCGCATGTCTCTAGAATATACTGGTATTGTCGTTGGGTCGACTGAAGTGAAACTCAGTCTATTTGCCGATGACATGCTTTTATTTATCTCTAACCCCCAATTTTCCATCCCTGCTATAAAACACATTATAGATAATTTTAGCTCTTTCTCTGGATTTCGCGTGAACTATGACAAGTCACGCCTCCTCCCTCTAGGCCCTGGTCACTCCACAAACCTTCTATCCCCCACACTGACACAATTCACAATTTGCCGCTCTCCACTTAAATACTTAGGCATCATGATTCCCCATAGTCTAGACGCCCTATACTCTGCTAACTTCCACCAGATATACTCCTCGGCGGAGAAAATATTGAACGGATGGATGGATTTACCTCTATCATTGTCTGGTAGGGTAGTGGTTATTAAAAGCTTTATTTTTCCCAAATGATCCTATGTCCTCCAGATGCTTCCCTTGCAACTTTCCAAGTCAGATATCCAACGATTTGACTCCCTGTTTACAAGATTCATCTGGGCAAAAAATAAATCTAGGGTATCCCGCCATATTTTGCGACTGCCGAGACCGGAGGGTGGTTTTGGGATGCCAGACATCTCTGCTTTTTCAAATGCAGCTATGTATCGATACATGGTAGATTGGTTTTCTGGTGGCTCTGTATATACTCTCCCCAACATAGAGGAACACCTTTTCCATCCTTTCTCCCCAGCTGCTCTCCTTCATGCACCTACCTCACTGATTCCTTCCCATATAAAATCCAACATACTCTTTCATGACACTTATAAAGCCTGGAAATCTATCAATAAACGATTGCACAGGAATTCCTCTAACTCCCCTTACACCACCTTTTGGGGCAACCCACAATTTCCTCCTGGTTTGGACGGCCGTGCTTACTTGACGTGGAAAGAGAAGGGCATCTCATGCATTCGAGATATCTTTGACCCTGGGGGTAAGATCTACTCTTTCTCTGCATTATCAGATAGATATGGTCTACCCAACTCCCAATTTTATATGTACCTCCAATCCCGTCATTTTGCACAGTCGTTACCACCTGGAATGGCCCTTGATACGGCCATTGACCCTCTTACCCCTCTCCTGCGTTTTAATCTGACCATAGGATATAGGCTGCGTAATTTATATTCTATTCTCATAGACTCAGGGAAAACACCCTTGCAAAGTGCTCTCCACTCGCGCTGGCAGCGGGACATACCTGATTTCCCGGCTATGTCGGTACTTATGTCCAAACTGTCCCCCACATTTAAATATTTAAAATCCGCAGCTTTGCAGGAAACGCACCTCAAATTCCTAAATAGAGCCTACATCTCCCCGAAACAGCATTCCTATTTCACCCTGGCCTCTACGGGTCGATGTTTTAAATGTGGGATGGCTGAGGCCACCTACTATCATAACTTCTGGGACTGCAGAAAAATAAGAACTTTCTGGGACAAGTTGATAAACCATGTTAATGATATCTTTTCAGTTTGAATCACCAAGCTCCCTACCGCATGTCTATTTTACTGCTTTTCAGATTGGGACCTGGGACCACACAAACAGAAGATTATACCTGCCCTGACAGTTATCCTTACTATCGCTAAAAAATTAATCCTCACCCATTGGTTACACAGACAATCTCCATCTATTGCAGAAATGAGAACCTCTCTGCTAAACAACATATTTTACGAGCGACAGGCTCTAGTACCGGATATAGAGTCAGGGGCCCCTAGATTCTATGGGAAATGGGAAACTGTTATACAAAGCTTTGATAACGCCACTCAGCTCAGAATCCAGAAAATCTTCGAACCCACCACTTGGTATTTGTATAGACAGATTGATTAATGTTATTACCTTTGCTAAGTTTGAAATGTGTTGAACCGGTAAATAATATCTACTTATCGCAGTCCACAGGACATATATCCAACCTGACAACCTTATGGTATAGTTTTTCCTTTAGAGAATGATGCTGTATGTTGTCCTGTTTTCATGTCTTGTCCACCCCCCCCCCCCTTTTCCCTTCCATCTCCCACCCCCTCTTTTTCTTTCTTTCTCCTCTCATTTCTCTTCCCTCTACAATCTATACGAATTCGAATTTCCACCTAACCAATCTTCTTTACAAAATAGAAAATTATTTGAAGAAGGGTTATTATCTCATTTTCTGTTTTCTTTCTCCTTGTCTGTAGTGGTCTCTCAGCTGCTAAGGGGCTATATGGTCGGATACTGAGGTTTATTACAAGTCTTTACGTCCACTAGATACCTTCATGTCTCTTTAATATCAGATCTCACATTTCACTAAGCAAAATGGTAACCCTAGACAATAGGAGTGGAATATATCCTATGGATATCATTTATTACCAAATTCTTACTTCTACTATATGTAATTATGCATGTATTTTCCACATACCGAGACATTATTGTATGACCCTGACCTACCTCGTATTTCTATTATTTGTACCTCTCCACTATGAATCCAGACATGGAATTTTGTACATCTATCTTTACCTTTCTTCAATAAACATTGTTTTGAAAAAAAAAAAATGGAGAACAAAAATGTGGAGGGTGAAATAGGGAAAGATCAAGATCCACTTCCACCTAGTGCTGAAGCTGCTGCCACTAGTCATGGCAGAGACGATTCAATGCCATCAACGTTGTCTGCCAAGGACGATGCCCAATGTCATAGTAGAGAGCATGTAAAATCCAAAAAACTAAAGTTCAGTAAAATGACCCAAAAATCTAAATTAAAAGCGTCTGAGGAGAAGCGTAAACTTGCCAATATGCCATTTACGACACGGAGTGGCAAGGAACGGCTGAGGCCCTGGCCTATGTTCATGGCTAGTGGTTCAGCTTCACATGGGGATGGAAGCACTCATCCTCCCGCTAGAAAACTGAAAAGAGTTAAGATGGCAAAAGCACAGCAAAGAACTGTGCGTTCTTCTAAATCACAAATCCCCAAGGAGAGTCCAATTGTGTCGGTAGCGATGCCTGACCTTCCCAACACTGGACGGGAAGAGGTGGCTCCTTTCACCATTTGCACACACCCTGGAAGTGCTGGAAGGAGCACCCACAGTCCAGTTCCTGATAGTCAAATTGAAGATGTCACTGTTGAAGTACACCAGGATGAGGATATGGGTTTTGCTGGCGCTGAGGAGGAAATTGACAAGGAGGATTCTGATGTTGAGGTGGTTTGTTTAAGTCAGGCACCCGGGGAGACACCTGTTGTCCGTGGGATGAATATGGCCATTGACATGCCTGGTCAAATTACAAAAAAAATCACCTCTTCGGTGTGGAATTATTTTATTTTTTTAAATTCAATAGTTTTTATTAGATTTTCAAAGTAAACATTGACAATTTACACAAACACAACTAACAATTACATACACACACATAAAGCGTATGAACAGCTGTACATATATGATACTGATAAAGCATCGAGTGAATATATTGTCTCGTAAATCACACAGTCACAGATTATCGGCGTCTGAAAGTAACAATCCATAAACATATCACTTCCGATATAGACAGAAGCATTGCAGAAGAGGCACAACATTACCTAATGTAACACAGCATGGCCGGCCGCGAGGGTATCCACCCCCACAAAGTTCCTCCATAAAATAAGGAGAGAAATACTCATCTATACTTTATCTATCCTTGAAATATCTAGAATCAATCCACCTGCCCCAGATCATGGACAATTTCCTTTCTACCTTCCTCGCCAGGAACACAAATTTTTCGTGTGCGATAGTTTCGTTGACCAGGGATATCCAGGCTTTCAGCGCCGGGGCCTCCCCTGCCAGCCACAACCGGGCTATACAGACCCTAGCTAAAGCACATAGATTGGTAACATATCGCCTGCTAGGCGGGTCTAAAGCCTCTTCATCCACAATCAGCAGCGTACACAGTGCAGGCGTACATACGGAGGCGGGAACACCCGTATCACATATGACGCGTATAACAGCCATCCAGAACCGAGACACGCCAGGGCATACCCATAGGAGATGCCAGAAGTCGGCACCCACAGCTCCGCATTTGGGGCACCGTGAGCTATGAGACCCCCCAATATGTGCCAGCCTCACCGGGGTCATATACACTCTATGCAGAATGTATAATTGTATTTGCTGGTATCTAACAGAGGAAGTGGAGATCCGATGGGCTCCCATAGCAGTACTCCATGCATCGTCTGATAACATACCCACATCAGTCTCCCACTTGCCCCGGAGAACAGCCAAAGGGTCCATATGATACACCTGGAGAATACGACTATATATCTTAGAAACCTGGTGTCCCGAGTCCAGCGTTTGCAACATTAATTTGACCGGGGAGTCAATGAGGGCCGGAGGGCCATTTGGAAATTGGGCAGCCAAAGCGTGTCTCAGCTGAAGGAATCTAAAGAAGAACCCCGAGGGGACATTATGTGCCCGTTGAAGTTGTTGGAAAGAGGTAAGGGTCCCTTCACTATACAGTTGTCCTAGAGAATGCACACCCCAATTACCCCAAACCTCCCGGACCTGGAGCCGACACAGTTCTGGCAACCCGTAAGCATTATCCAGTGGGGTATCAGGATCGACACCGTGGCCGCGCATCGCAGAGTGCACCAGCCTCCATATTAGGATGGATTGTTTAATTAATGGCATTGTGGACATTTTGACGCTACCACAAAGGAGTAGCTGTAATGGGGAGCCCCCGGGATAATCATGGTGCAGCATCAGCGAATGCAAGGCCAGGGCATCAAGGTCAGTAACCCACTCCCAAACATACGTCAGCTGCGCCGCATAATAGTAGAAACGGAAATTGGGTAGAGCCAAACCCCCCATTTCACGTGCCCTGGTCAGAGTATCCAATTTCAAACGTGCCCGCTTACTAGCCCACACCAGGGAGGAGAGTAACCCATTTATTTGTTTAAAAATCTTCTGCGGAATATAAATGGGAGAGTGTTGCAGGACATATAGAAGTTTGGGCTGGAAAACCATTTTTACCATATTAACCCTCCCCGTGAACGTTAAAGGTAATTTCCCCCATGCCTTCACCCGACTACGAAGATATGTTATTTGTGGGTCAATATTTAGGGAGGAAAATGTTTGAGGGTCATTAGACACCCAAATGCCCAGATATTTGAAGGAGTCCACCCAACGCAGCGGAAGAGCCACCAACGGGGAGGCAGGAACCGCGCCCTGGAGTGGGATAATGGAGGATTTCTCCCAATTAATCAGGAGCCCAGAGTATCGCCCGAACCCAGCAATAATTTCCAGAATCCTAGGCATAGACTCAGCATAGCGACTCACAAACAGCAAGATGTCATCAGCGTATAAGGCCACCCTGTCCTCACGGGCACCCACCTTAAAACCAGAGATCCCAGCATCCGCCCTCAGAAGGCACGCAAGGGGTTCAATGGCCATAGCAAACAGAGTAGGGGACAGTGGGCAGCCCTGACGTGTACCTCTAGATAAGGGGAAGGAGTGAGATACAAAGCCATTAACCGCTACCCTCGCCGAAGGAGAGGAATACATCAATCGAACATATTGAATGAAGTTTGGGCCTATACCGAATCTACTCATAACTTCCCACAGATAGGCCTACTCCACCGAGTCAAAAGCCTTAGCGGCATCCAAGGAGACGACTATGGAGGAGGCGGGGTCCTCGTGGGGGAGTTGTAGATGGGTAAACAGACGTCTAAGGTTAATGGAGGTCGATTTATTGGGCATAAACCCCGTCTGGTCCGGGTGTATAATGTGAGAGATAACGGAGTTTAATCTGTCCGCCAGTACTTTAGCCAAGATTTTTATATCCGTGGGTAAGAGGGATATAGGGCGATAGGACTCAACTTTCTTAAAATCCTTGTCAGGTTTGGGCAGGACCACAATCACTGCCTCCGCCATAGATGGGGGGAGAGACTCCTGCGCAAAAATCTGGCCATATAACTCAAGCAGTCGGGGGACAAAGAAATCCAGGTGGTGCCTATATACCTCAGAAGGTATTCCATCTAAGCCCGAGGCTTTACCACTAGGGGAGGCCTTAATAGCAGCCATAATTTCATCGGAAGATATAGGTGCCTCCAATAGGTCACAGGCCTCGCTAGAAAGGGTGGGAAAACAAATACTGTCTAGATACTCATTTAGATGCGACTGAGTGCATTCCATTTTAGATTCGTACAGACAGCTATAATAGGATACAAATTCAGCAGCTATCTGTGGAGTCTGAGTCAGGGATACGCCATCAGAGTTCACTATCTCAACCACCACATTATTAGGTCTGTCCCCCCGGGTCAAGGAGGCCCGGGTATGACCCCGGCCTGTCCCCAGTAGCGTAAAAAGCATGTGATGAGAAAAGAAGTCTATGCTGAGTCTTCTCCATTAGATAATCCCTCCAGTCCCTCTGAGCCGATAACCAGGCCAACTTAGAGCTGTCTAAGGAATCCTGTAAGTACTGCAATTCTGCAGCGACACTCTGGGCCTCCAACTCCGCCTCCCGTCGCTTATAGAAGGACTTCAAACTGGATACTCGCTTAATCAAACTCCCCCGCATAAAGGCTTTAAACGTGTCCCATAAAGTAGAGATAGCCGTTTCGGCACTGTTCAAATCAAAGAATTCCCGCCATGCGGCCACCAGGTCAGAACCGTCCCCCATATGAACGAGCCAAAATGGGTTAAATTTCCATACAGCTTGGCCCCTAGAGCAATTAAGGTCTAAAGTAAGGGTCACAGGGGAGTGGTCTGATATACCCCTAGTCTCATATCTAATACTACCAACCCGGGGAACTATGTCACTCGAGAGGAGGGCCAGGTCAATCCTGGAGAACGAAGAATGGAAGTGAGAGAAACAGGAGTATTGTTTAAGAGACGGGTGTCTCAGTCTCCAAGGATCGACCAGGCCCAACCCCGACACCACATTTGCAAAAGTGGATTTCCCAGGACGTACAACAGGTGAAGACACAGAGAGCCTATCCATCTCCGCATCTAGCACATTATTGAAATCCCCGAGGCAAATAACCGATATCCCAGGGTATGAGGCCATAAACCCAGCAGCTTTCTTAAGAACATCAGGAGAGTAGGGAGGAGGCACATAAACAGCTAGAAGGAGGACTGGGACATAAGAGAGTCTACATTTTCAAAAACACATATCTCCCCCATGGGTCCGTCTGCATAGACTCCAGCACAAAGGGGACGGTCCGCTTAATAAGGACTGAAACCCCACGAGAGGCTGAAGTGTGCATGGAGTGGTATGCCCATCCCACCCATGGCCTTTTTAGTGAAAGAATCTTACTCCCCACCAGGTGTGTTTCCATAAGGCAAATAACATCAGCGGCATAGCTTTTGAGCTGTCGGAGTACCAGGGACCTCTTAACTCTATCATTGAGTCCCCGTACATTCCACGCTAGCACTTTAATCCCCGTCATACTGCATTCTAGGTAAAATAAATGTAACACCTCGCGGCCAGCCATTTCCGCCACGCGCAGATTCAGTTACCAGACACCAATACCACAGTAGTACAGCCACAGACCTTATCCATTCACATCGTACACTTCCATACAAACAGTAACTACAACCCAAAACGTTCCCCCACCCCCCTCCCTGTATACCACCCCCAACATGCAGCATACTTGGATCCCAAAACTGAATACAAACACTTAAAAAATCAAAAAGAAACAAAACCTTGTGGCACCATGAGCTGGTGCAAACGTTCCTTAATCAGGGCCAAGAATATAATGACTCTCGGGCGAAATAGAGATAGCCTCCAGCCACCAACCATCGCCCCCCCAAAAAAAGGAGGGGAAATCATAAAAATTCCACCCCCTAGGTCTTTCGATACCCAGAATAAAACAGTCACGGATATCAAGAGCCAGACATATCAAACCAGAAATATAACCCCCCCTCCCCCTTTAAAGAAAAATACCCGCCGACAATAGGAAAAGTTCAATAGCATACCCAGGATATCAGAATAAGCAAGCGAGTAATCATATACCCTGTCTTAACTGTGGGAACATAATAGCAGGGATACAGTGGACCCCCTCATCTATCACCCACCCCCTCATCCCATCACTTCACAAAAGAAAAAAAATAGATACAATTTTTATAGTTAACATATATAAAGCTATCATACTAAATGACCACACATGAAATAATCAGCATTAGAGTCAGGCCGGAGATTCACGAATCTGCAAGGGCACGCCTCGCTGGGAATCGCCTGTCCAGCCAGACCATGGCTTCCCGAGGAGTTGTGAAGAATCTTGTTTCCCCATCAGCCACCACCCGCAGCTTGGACGGGAAAAGCATGGCATATGGTAGGTCAAGTTCACGGAGTCTCCTCTTGACCGGCAGGAACTGAGCCCTTTCCTTTTGCACCTCCACTGCAAAATCCGGGAATACTGATATAGGTGACCCATTCCATTTTAGCGGGCCCTTAGTACGAGCCAGCCTCAGCACGGCGTCCCGGTCACGGAAGTGGAGGAACTTAGCAATAAAGGTGCGGGGTGGAGCCCCTGGGGGCAGCGGGCGCATCGGAACTCTGTGGGCCCGTTCGACGGTGAAGTAGGGCGAGAATTCCTCAGATCCAAAGGCATCCCGGAGCCATTTTACAAGGAACTCTTCAGGAGCCGATCCCTCTTCCTTCTCGGGCAGACCAATGAACCGGACATTATTACGCCGCAGACGCCCCTCCATGTCTGTCAGCTTTTTGCGCACATCTGTCATCTGAGATTCCAAAGCATCAGTGCGACGACCCAGCGGGCCAACAGAGTCTTCAACATTAGATATACGGGTCTCAGCCTCTCCCACTCTCTCTCTCACCCTCTGAAGGTCCTGATGAATAATGGAGAGATCGGATTGTACTTGCCCAATTTTATCCGATAGGCGCGCCTCACTGGCAGTCACCGCATCCAGTATTCTCTGCAGTGCGGCATCCGGAGGGTCAGAAGAGGCGGAACTGTACGCAGGGGATGGAGGCGATGCCTCAGGTCTTACAGTCTCTCCCCTCCGCTGCTGAGGGCCGGGGTCGCGAACAAATTTATCCATTGCTCCCGTAGATGCGCCAGTCTGGCGACCCTTCACCATTTTAGACAGCAGGTTGGTGGTCCCTCTGGTCTGCAGGATAAATCACAACAATTGCAGGCGAGGAGGGGCGTCCCCACCACCACCCTATACACCGGCCACTAGGTGCAAAAATGTATGTAGATATGTATATGTATAAATAAGCAACAGAGCCAAAGTCCCCAGAGTTAATGCAAAGTGTCCACCCAAGCAGGGATGTAGGGACTGCCACCCCCAAACAGCTCTGTGGGATATAGAGGATCAGCAACCTCCAGACGCGGCAGGAGAACTCGTACCGCAATTGAGTCGGGCTGGGTTAATGAGCCAGGGGATGGACGCAGGCGAAGAGGGTGTATGCAATCCAATCCATTCCCAGCCAGCCCAGCCGATATTCCAGGTGGCAACTCTCCCCACTTTAATCAATATTCGCCCCACGTACCTAATTCCAGCGTGGCTGGGGGCACATAGCAGCAGGGGGTCCAGGAAACGGGCGCTTGCCTAGGGAAGCAGTTGTTGGTGTGCAGGATGGCCACCCTCCCCTCCTGACTTCACTCCCAGCTTTGAGGCAGCGAAGTCCGTGCTGGCTGCAGCGGGCGGCGGCGGGTAGCGGGTGCCGCACTTCCGGTTCCCGGCTCAGCGCGAGTCCGCCTCGGCACAACGGTGCAGGCAGCCCCGCACACAGGACTCCCCGTGGTCGCAGTAGGAGGCAGACGGACGGGGCAGCAAGGAGAGCCTGGCGCCCCCGTCGCTCCGGTGTTCGGCTGGTCACAGCGGGCGGCGGCGGGGAGAGGAGAGCAGAAGCCGGACTTCCGGCTGGCACACGATGCGGCAGTCCCAGTGCAGATCAGGGCCCACAGGCTCCAGCAACCCCGCAGACAGAGGTAACAGGCTGAAATTCTTCCCAGGGGGGGCAGGAAATACTCACACCCCTATGGCCCCAATAACAGACCCAGGGGGGGATTGCAGGATATATAGCAGGATGATATTGCTGGAGAGCTGCACTATACTAGTGCTACTCCATGCCCGTCCAGGCCACGCCCCCGGTGTGGAATTATTTTAACAGAAATGCGGACAACAGGTGTCAAGCCGTGTGTTGCCTTTGTCAAGCTGTAATAAGTAGGGGTAAGGATGTTAACCACCTAGGAACATCCTCCCTTATACGTCACCTGGAGTGCATTAATCAGAAGTCATTGACAAGTTCAAAAACTTTGGGTGACAGCGGAAGCAGTCCACTGACAACTAAATCCCTTCCTCTTGTACCCAAGCTCTCGCAAACCACACAACCAACTCCCTCAGTGTCAATTTCCTCCTCCTTAGACAGGAACGCCAATAGTCCTGCAGGCCATGTCACTGGCAAGTTTGACGAGTCCTCTCCTGACTGGGATTCCTCCGATGGATCCTTGAGTGTAACGCCTACTGCTGCTGGCGCTGCTGTTGTTGCTGCTGGGAGTCGATCATCATCCCAGAGGGGAAGTCGGAAGACCACTTGTACTACTTCCAGTAAGCAATTGACTGTCCAACAGTCCTTTGCGAGGAAAATGAAATATCACAGCAGTCATCCTGTTGCAAAGCGGATAACTTAGTCCTTGGCAGCTGTGTTGGTGTTAGACGTGCGTCCGGTATCCGGCGTTAGTTCACAGGGACTTAGAGAATTTTTAGAGGTACTGTGTCCCCGGTACCAAATACCATCTAGGTTCCACTTCTCTAGGCAGGCGATACCGAGAATGTACACAGACGTCAGAAAAAGACTCACCAGTGTCCTAAAAAATGCAGTTGTACTCAATGTCCACTTAACCACGGACATGTGGACAAGTGGACAAGTGGAGCAGGGCAGACTCACAACTATATGACTGTGACAGCCCACTGGGTAGATGTATTGCCTCCCGCAGCAAGAACAGCAGCGGCGGCACCAGTAGCAGCATCTCGCAAACGCCAACTCATTTCTAGGCAGGCTACGCTTTGTATCACCGCTTTCCATAAGAGGCACACAGCTGACAACCTCTTACGGAAACTGAGGAACATCATCGCAGAATGACTTATCCCAATTGGACTCTCCTGGGGATTTGTGACATCGGACAACGCCACCAATATTGTGCGTGCATTACATGTGGGCAAATTCCAGCACGTCCCATGTTTTGCACATACATTGAATTTGGTGGTGCAGAATCTTTTAAAAAACGACAAGGGTGTGCAAGAGATGCTGTCGGTGGCCCAAAGAATTGCAGGCCACTTTCGGCATTCAACCACCGCGTGCCGAAGACTGGAGCACCAGCAAACACTCCTGAACCTGCCCCGCCATCATCTGAAGCAAGAGGTGGTAACGAGGTGGAATTCAACCCTCTATATGCTTTAGAGGATGGAGGAGCAGCAAAAGGCCATTCAAGCCTATACATCTGCCTACGATATAGGCAAAGGAGGGGGAATGCACCTGACTCAAGCGCAGTGGAGAATGATTTCAACGTTGTGCAAGGTTCTGTAACCCTTTGAACTTGCCACACGTGAAGTCAGTTCAGACACTGCCAGCCTGAGTCAGGTCATTCCCCTCATCAGGCTTTTGCAGAAGCAGCTGGAGAGATTGAAGGAGGGGCTAAAATGGAGCGATTCCGCTAGGCATGTGGGACTTGTGGATGGAGCCCTTCATTCGCTTAACCAGGATTCACGGGTGGTCAATCTGTTGAAATCAGAGCACTACATTTTGGCCACCGTGCTCGATCCTAGGTTTAAAGCCTACGTTGTATCTCTCTTTCCGGCAGACACAAGTCTGCAGAGGTTCAAAGACTTGCTGGTGAGACACTTGTCAACTCAAGCGGAACGTGACCCGTTAACAGCTCCTCCTTCACATTCTCCAGCAACTGGGGCTGCGAGGAAAAGGCTAAGAATTTCGAGCCCATCCACTGGTGGTGATGCAGGGCAGTCTGGAGCGAGTGCTGACATCTGGTCCGGACTGTAGGACCTGCCAGTGATTACTGACATGTTGTCTACTGTCACTGCATATGATTCTGTCATCATTGAAAGAATGGTGGAGGATTATATGAGTGACAGCATCCAAGTAGGCACGTCAGACAGTCCGTACGTATACTGGCAGGAAAAAGAGGCAATTTGGAGGCCCTTGCAAAAACTGGCTTTATTTTACCTAAGTTGCCCCCCCCCCCTCCAGTGTGTACTCCGAAAGAGTGTTTAGTGCAGCCGTTCACCTGGTCAGCGATCGGCGTACGAGGTTACTTCCACAAAATGTAGAGAAGATGATGTTCATCAAAATTAATTATAATCAATTCCTCCATGGAGGCATTCACCAGCAATTGCCTCCAGAAAGTACACAGGGACCTAAGATGGTGGATTCCAGTGGGGACGAATTAATACTCTGTGAGGAGGGGGATGTACACAGTGAAAGGGGTGAGGAATCGGAGGATGATGATGAGGTCGACATCTTGCCTCTGTAGAGCCAGTTTGAGCAAGGAGAGATTGATTGCTTCTTTTTTTGGTGGGGGCCCAAACCAACCAGTCATTTCAGCCACAGTCATGTGGCAGACCCTGTGGCTGAAATGATGGGTTTGTTAAAGTGTGCATGTCCTGTGTATACAAAATAAGGGTGGGTGGGAGGACCCAAGGACAATTCCAACTTGCACCTCTTTTTTTTTATTTATCTTTGTGATGTTTGGGGACAATTTTTTTAAGTGCCATCCTGTCTGACACTGCAGTGCCACTCCTAGATGGGCCAGATGTTTGTGCCGCCCACTTGTGTCGCTTAGCTTAGCCATCTAGCGACCACAGTGCACCTCTTTTCTCTTTTCTTTGCATCATGTGCTGTTTGGGGACTATTTTTTTAAGTGCCATCCTGTCTGACACTGCAGTGCCACTCCTAGATGGGCCAGGTGTTTGTGCCGCCCACTTGGGCCGCTTAGCTTAGTCATCCAGCGACCTCGGTGCAAATTTTAGGACTAAAAATAATATTGTGAGGTGTGAGGTGTTCAGAATAGACTGGAAATGAGTGTAAATTATGGTTATTGAGGTTAATAATACTATAGGATCAAAAGCTGTTTTTGAGGGGTTTTTGAAAAAAAAACACCCGAATCCAAAACACACCCGAATCCGACAAAAAAAATTTCAGGGAGGTTTTGCCAAAACGTGTCCGAATCCAAAACACGGCCGCGGAACCGAATCCAAAACCAAAACACAAAATCCGAAAAATTTCCAGTGCACATCTCTAGTTATTACCCAATCTTGTTTTATTAATGTTCTGTTACTGATTTGTTTCCAATTATAAAGGGCAACGGAATATGCTGGTGGTATTGTGAATGCCAAATTGTTTCCTCACAAATATTTAAAATGCCCGCTCTAATATATATTGTAAACGCCTGCACATCTTATTACCATGTGCCATGAATGTGCACTATACATAGCAAAACACTGCATCCCATAAGAGAAAACAATACACCCACACATTATCTGAGTTCCAAAGCTCATTGATGTATATATTTGTTATTAAAAGGATATGGATTCAATATATTACAAAGTACAGTATACATATAGTTACATGGTTACACTCAAACAGTAAGCAGTTAAAACATACAGTTACATACAGTTACAGTTACATGCCAGCATACAATACCATTCCCTCAATGTACCTTATATCTCTCTCTCTCTGTAAAGTAATGCTGGGACTCCATCTTCCTCTTAGACCAAAACAGGAACTAACCTCCTGTGTGGTCAGCAGTGTGTTATCTAGTTTCTGGGGGAGGGGACTCATGATGAGTCACTAGTCTCTTTGTATATGCTAATCAGATTCAGCCTTGAAGACATCCAAAGGGCTGGCCTGAGTTTCCTGTCCACAACCTGTTTGGAATATCTATTGTTCTAATAAAAGTGATTTTAGCTTACATACATTTAATCCTAATTATCCGCTGCAATGTCCCACAACTTCACAACAAGCATCAAATGAATCTACACATCAATTTGGTTGCTTCAATAGTAAACATGACTGGTCTATCTTGTTTCGTTCAAATAATACACATACATGACACCACTCCATCATATACAATTCTAAATCATCATGATGTCTGGCACTTGATACCACCACAATTATGTACTGCATGAAATAAGTGTCGAATCCATCTCTGTGGCATGTCTGTGTAAATGCGTGTGTTACCATATATTGCTGTGCTCGCTGCGCATATTTGCAAGTATAGCGACTTATATGTGTGTAGTTTGTATGTTATTTTTATGTAATATTTTTTTTTAATGTAAACTGTTTTTATTAATTAAGGCAGCAGACAGATCATTACAACAATACATTTCCAAAGGAGGGGACAAAATCATCGCATATCATATATGTCAGTACAATACGTTTGAAGCACCCAAAGTATGGAAATAAGTTGTCTGCATAGCTTACATCAGAACATATAAAGGGAGAACGTTTTAATAAAACAGCTTAGGATAAAAGGAAAGGAGAGAAAGAGAGGGGAGAAAAAGAAAAAAGGGAAGAAGGGGAAAGTTAAGAAAGGTAGAGTCAGGTGAGAGTGTCTGCGCAGGAAGGACGAGTTCTTTGGAAGTAAGGGGGGGAACTTTATCAATTAGGGATCTGAGACATATTAGAAAGACACCGTACACGGAATATGAGGGGGGTTATGTAGCCATGTAGGACCGATACACAGAAGAGTCCTTAAAGTCGTACCAGGGGAACCAGATAGCTGTGAAGTTAACGGTTTTCCCAGATGAGAAGGAGATAAGGTCTTCCATGTCTAAAAAGTATTCGATCTTTGCAAACCATAATTTAATCGAGGGTGGTGAGGTGGATCTCCAAAGAGTTGGAATAACCGCTTTTGCTGCGTTGCTAAGATGTCTCAATAGGGAGTGTTTATAGGAGTACGTCCCCGCGGAGGTGTGATTGAGGAGCCAGAAACCCGGGTCTTTCAGGATCACGTCCCCCACTATCAGTTCGGAACACTTGAATACCTCTGCCCAAAATGGAATTATAAGAGGGCAATCCCACCAGATATGCACAAAGCTCCCTGGGGCATTTTTACATCTCCAGCACAGATTCGAGAGGGAGGGAAACATTTTATTAAGAACCTGAGGAGTCCTATACCATCTATATATGAGTTTATAGAGGGTCTCTAATGTCGATAAGCATAAAGAGCTCGCTTGGGCGTTACGAAATACGGAATCCCATTTGATCTGTGTAGGTAGCCCTGGCAGTTCCTTCTCCCAGGAAGCCATGAAGGTAATTGGTTGCGGAAAAAAGTCTTCCATGATAAGCGCATATATTTGTGAGATAGTATGCGTGGGAGAGCTAGGAGAAACGCATATTTTTTGGAACCCGGTGAGATCCCTAGTTATATCAGAAAGGTTCTTGGAAGATGTTATGAAATGATGAACCTGCAGGAACTTCCAAAACTCAGCACTATGTAAGTTCCAATGAGACTGAACATCTGAAAATGAGCGCACCCTACCCGAACTCACCAGCTGACCGACCCTGAAAATCCCGGCCTCTGCCCATGGAGCAAAAGATGTCTCGTGGAGACCCGGAACAAATTCGGAGTTATGGAGAAAGGAGGTTAAAGGGACCATTTGGAGGATATATGGCTCTGAGATCTCAGTGTGGCCCATAATTTAAGCGTGGGGGAGACCGTGGGGTGGGTAACCCTCGGAAGGATAGGAAGCCAAGGTGCAATTTCGATATAATGTGGAAGGCATCCCTCCTCCAGAAGAACCCATTGTTTGTGATCTTTAGCACGCGACCATTCCAGAATCCTATTCAAATGTACTGCATGGTAGTAGTTAAAAATATGTGGGAGTTGTTGCCCCCCTTGATGTTTTCTCCTAAATAAAATGTCGTGTTTAAACCTGGGTGTATTGCATCCCCAAACAAATGCACGAATAAGATTCTGGACGTCACGCAACCAAAGTAGGGGGATATGTATTGGAAGGGTCTGGAGAAAGAATAATATCCTAGGGAGGGCGTTCATTTTGACAACGTTGATCCTGCCGAACCATGATAATCTTAATTTCTTCCATTTCTGGAAGTCTAGGCGAAGCTTCGCCAACAAGGGGCTAAAATTCAGGGAGAATAATTTAGATAAATCGTTGGACAGCAGCACCCCCAGATATTTTAATTTGTGATCATGCCAAGTAAAAGGGAAGGCATGCTTCAGACCCTCTACTACATCAGGAGGAGTAGTTAAATTCATGACAATAGATTTGGAATAATTTATTTTGAAGTTAGAGAGGGCTCCGGACTTCTCAAATTCTACCATCAGGTTTGGTAAAGAGGTGACCGGTTTCGAAATTACAGCGAGTAAATCGTCGGCATATAAAGCCAATTTGTATTCAGTCCCTTTTACCAGCAAACCCGAGATATTCGGATTGGCCCTAATGCTTCGAGCTAATGTTTCCATGCAAAGGACAAAAAGCAATGGGGATAGTGGGCAGCCCTGACGTATGCCATTGGAAGTATAAAGAGATAGGATTCTATGAAGACAGGTATTACCGAGCCCTAGATGCTTCAGTATGCCAGACAAAAAGTCCCAGTCCACCCTGTCAAACGCTTTTTCAGCATCAGTCGACAGTATGATTGATGGGGACGAAAGCTGGCCAGCATAGTGAATCATGTTGAGCACTTTTGAGGTGTTATCTCTGGCTTCTCGGCCTAAAACAAAGCCAGCCTGATCTCCATGTATCAAACTAGGTAATAATAGTTTAAGGCGGTTTGCAATCAGTTTGGCAAAGAGTTTTATATCTATATTCAGTAGTGAAATTGGCCGATAACTGGAGCAAAGACTGGGGTCTTTACCCTCCTTAGGTAAAACTGCAATATGGGCTTCGAGAGATTGCGGGGAGAAGGGCGAGTGTTCTGATATAGTGTTAAAGGCTCTCGTGAGTAGAGGTACCAATTTCTCCTTGAATGCTTTATAATAAGCAATGGTGTACCCATCAGGGCCAGGACTCTTGCCGTTGGGAGAAGATTCAATAACTTTCCTAACCTCCTCAGTAGAGAAAGGGGCATCTAGATCTTCCACTTCTTTTGTGGATAGCGTGGGAAAGTCTAAGTCACGTAAGTATTCAGCTATGGCTATTTGATGGGGTAACTTATCCGCTCTACCGGTCGGACCGGAAAGGTTATACAGAGTGGAATAATATGCCCTAAAAGCCCTAGCGATGTGAGGTGTCTCATGTTGGGGCTGACCGTGACTATTTTTAATTGTATGAATAAAAGTAAGAGCATGTTGCTCTCTAAGGGCTTTGGCTAGTAATTTCCCAGGTTTGTTACCCCATTGATAGTATCTGCTACGGCACTTCCGATAAGAAAATTTGACTCTGTCAGAGAGTAGCTTATTCAGATCGGCCCTGGCAGCTTCAAGATCAGCATAATGTTGTGGGGTTTGGAATTTCTTGTGTAAAAGCTCGAGAGATTGTATCTTAGACAATAATTCACCCCGGAGTTTCTCCCTCTGCCTTTTGCGGAAAGATCCTATCTGGACACAAACCCCTCTAATGACACATTTATGTGCTTCCCAGACCGAAACTTTAGAAATGTCGTCTAGGTCATTGGTACAGATATAGGAATCTAAGGCGTTGTCGATTCGGGACAGACAGTCCGGGTCCTGCAAAAAAGTGTTATTAAAACGCCAGGACCATTGGCGATGTGTACTGGGAGGCAGGCGTAATGTGAGGTTAACTGGGGCATGATCTGACCACACAATTTGTCCTATAGAAGCATCAGAAAGGAGATGTAGGTGTCGGTGACTCAGAAACAGGTAATCGATTCTAGAATATGTCTGATGTGGGTGTGAGAAAAAGAAATAATCTATCTCGGCAGAATGTGTCAGTCTCCATGTGTCAATCAGCTGGTGGTCCAGGAGGGCGCGTCTCACCCCCCTATGCTCCCTCTCCGGCCTGCAGGAAACCTTTTTAGAATTGTCCTGGAGGGGATCTAATGTCCAATTTAAGTCGCCTCCTATCACCACCAACCCCTCCAAAAGAGGCTCTGCATTATCCAAAATCGAGGACAAAAAGGAAGGTTGTTTAGCATTGGGAGCATATATGTTCAAAAAAGAAAAGCGTTGGCCGTATATGTCGCATTTCACCAGCAACCCTCTACCTTCAGCTATTCTATGGGAGGTAACATTAAGGATAGGCAGGTGGCGAGCCAATAATACAGCCACGCCTAATGTCTTACCGGCAGAATTATTAGACAGGAAAACATGAGGATAGTAGTGACATTTTAGGGACAGCACATGTCCCATCTTAAAATGCGTTTCCTGAATAAAAGCAACGTCAACTCTCTCATCTCTAAGCCATTTGAGGAGTTTAGACCTTTTCTCAGGAACATTCAGCCCTTTAACATTAAGGGTAGTGACATGTAAATCATTCGCCCCCATCGTTACGGCAGACCTAAGGGCTTCACAATAGTCATCCCTACGACAGACACTGGAGGGGGGAAAGGAAGAGCAGTAAGGGAAGGAAATAGAAAGAGAGGGAGAGCAGAGAGAGGAAAAAAAGAAGATGCAGCGTGGAAAACCACGCTGCAAAGTACCATAATATTAAGCAGAGATGAGAATACTAGAAAAAGGACAGCTGCAAAAAGGACAGGAGCGGAATCCTGCCGACTCCCAGTCCAAAGAAACAGGGGATGCAGCATAATGGGGGTCCTACGGGGGGCCCAGGACAGCGACCATCCACAAAATATAAGCTAAACAAATATAAAGTATTACCGAGGAGTGCACACAGGCACAGGTGAAACATATAGCGAAAAATAAAGAAAAAAAAAATAAACAAAAAATATGTAAGCATATATATATATATATATATATATACAGGTTGAGTATCCCATATCCAAATATCCGAAATACGGAATATTCCGAAATACGGACTTTTTGGAGTGAGAGTGAGATAGTGAAACTTTTGTTTTTTGATGGCTCAATGTACACAAACCTTGTTTAATACACAAAGTTATTAAAAATATTGTATTAAATGACCTTCAGGCTGTGTGTATAAGGTGTATAAGAAACATAAATGAATTGTGTGAATGTACACACACTTTGTTTAATGCACAAAGTTATAAAAAATATTGGCTAAAATGACATTCAGGCTGTGTGTATAAGGTGTATATGAAACATAAATACATTCTGTGCTTAGACTTGGGTCCCATCACCATGATATCTCATTATGGTATGCAATTATTCCAAAATACGGAAAAATCCCATATCCAAAATACCTCTGGTCCCAAGCATTTTGGATAAGGGATACTCAACCTGTATATATATATATATATATATATATATATATATATATATATATATATACGTATAATCTTTATATTTCTACATTCACCAATTCATTCACATTCTACATTTCTACATTCACCAATTTCTACATTCACCTCTCCAGAGACTGCTGTGTCACACCTTAACCAAACTCTAGTAACAGCACTTGATGAAGTGGCTCCAGCTACCCATCACACTCCCCGTAGACTTAGATGTCAACCGTGGCACTCTAAATACACTAGACACTTACAAAAACTCTCAAGAAAAGTTGAACGCCAGTGGCGTAAATCTCGTAGTTCAAGTGACTTTCTCACATATAAGACCACCTACCACTCTTATCGTACTGCTCTGGACACTGCCAAACAAACATATTTTCAATCTCTCATCTCTGCTCAAGCCTCTAACCCCAAGCGACTTTTTAATACATTTAAATCACTTCTTGTCCCTCCCTCACCTAACCCACCAGCCACTGTCAGTGCGCAAGAACTTGCTTCCTATTTCAAGGACAAGATTGACAAGATCCGAAATGAAATGGTATGCTCTTCCACAGCAAGTGACCTGCTCAATTCCCTGCCTGAACCCTCTAACACCTTCTCTTCCTTTGATCCTACAAATGAAGATGAAGTATCTGCACTCTTTTCATCTGCCTACTCTAATACCTCTCCCCTTGACTCTATACCCTCACAAATTAGTAAAGCTCTGTCTACTGTGCTCATCCCAACCTTAACGAAAATCTGTAATCTCTCCCTGTCTACTGGTATCTTTCCTTCTCTATACAAGCATGCAGTGATTACTCCCATTCTGAAAAAACAAAACTCTGACCCGAACTCTCTCTCTAACTACCGTCCCATCTCTCAGCTCCCATGCCCCTCCAAGCTATTGGAGAGACTTGCCTACACTCGCCTCACACACTTTCTTAATTCACACAGCCTACTGGACCCACTTCAGTCAGGATTTCGTGCCCAACACTCCACAGAGACAGCACTGACTAAGGTAGTGAATGATTTGGTCACTGCTAAATCTAAAGGACATTTCTCTCTCCTTATTCTCCTTGATCTCTCTGCTGCTTTTGACACTGTTGACCACTCTCTTCTCATACAAACACTACAATCCCTAGGTATTCAGGACACAGCCCTTTCTTGGTTCTCATCCTACCTATCTAATCGCTCCTTCAGTGTTCGTTTCTCTGATTCCACCTCTACTTCGCTACCTCTCTCAGTTGGAGTACCGCAAGGCTCAGTCCTAGGTCCTCTGCTTTTCTCTATCTATACCACATCTCTTGGCAAACTAATCAACTCATTCGGATTTCAGTACCATCTGTATGCGGATGATACTCAAATCTACCTATCCTCCCCTGATTTGTCACCATCTGTATTGGGCCGTGTCACTGAATGCCTTTCTGCCATTTCATCTTGGATGACATCTCGCCACCTCAAACTTAATATTTCCAAAACAGAATTAATTATATTTCCACCGGCCAATAGTAGTTTCCAACCTGATATCTCTATCACTGTTGAGAACTCTGCAATCACCCCTACCCCACAAGCTCGCTGCCTAGGTGTCATTCTTGACTCTGAACTGTCCTTTGTTACCCACATTCAATCTGTCTCAAGATCATGTTACATACATCTAAGAAACATATCCAAAATACGCCCTTATCTTACACAAGACACAGCAAAAACTCTAATCCATGCTCTCATTATCTCCCGCATTGATTATTGTAATAGTCTCCTGACCGGTCTTCCCAAACATAGGCTCTCACCACTACAATCCATTTTGAATGCAGCTGCGAGGCTAATCTTCCTTGCCAGACGTTCATCGTCTGCTGATCCGCTCTGTCAGTCCCTCCATTGGTTACCGGTATTCTACCGTATTAAATATAAAATACTTTTACTCTCATACAAGGCTATTAACCAAACTGCACCAACATACATCTCTTCACTCATCTCAAAATATTTCCCTACCCGACCTCTCCGCTCTGCACAAGATCTACGTCTCTCATCCACACGCATTACTTGTTCACACTCAAAATTACAGGACTTTATCCGGGCTTCACCCACTCTGTGGAATGCCCTCCCACGCACAGTAAGACTCGCCTCTAGTCTCCAAACCTTTAAATGTTCCCTGAAAACTCACCTCTTCAGACAAGCCTATCAAATTCCAGACCCACCCACATAACCTTCAGTGCTTCCCTATCTAATTACATCCTCTGTAGAGTATTCATAACATCACATATCTTGTCTTTCTTTAGTCTCACACCCTCCTGACACTTGGATAACTTTGTGGGGTATCATCATACAACCCATTAAGAACCTAGCAATCTGGTGGACCATTATGCAATAGGTAGCATCTATCCTTGTGTATCTATGCATATTTCCCGATAGATTGTAAGCTTGCGAGCAGGGCCTTCCTACCTCTATGTCTGTCTGTTTTTACCCAGTTTTGTTCTATTACTGTTGTTCTAATTGTAAAGCGCAACGGAATATGCTGCGCTATATAAGAAACTGTTAATAAATAAATAAATAAATCTTTAAACCATCTAACCAAGTTTCACGAAAGCTGAGCAATTATGTATATGTGTATCGTCGCGGCAATAATGAATGTAGCTTAAACAAAAACAAAATAACATAACGACGATACCCCATCACTCATCTATGAAACCATTACAACTTTACAACGTTACAAAAATTACAAAAACCGATCCCACGTGTGGGCAACACATAGCACTATTTAAGGAAAGGAACCTAATGTATGACATGAGCAACAGGAGAATTCACGTCCACATGGGACATAACCTCTCCAATCACACACGTGAGCAACGCGCTGAAGCGCGACAGAGAAAAACCTAGTATACACTAGCAATAACGGGAGCAACCTCACAAAGACAAGACCAGACCCCCCCCCCCCAGTCATGGAGGTTCAGAGGATTGTGAACTAGCAGGATGATTCCCCCGCATGCGCGGGGATCGCACTTGATGCCACACATCATCTGGAGGGATCACGGCAGGTATGTCGGGCTGTCGATGAAAAGCCACCCAATCAGGTAAGAGCACTGGTGGTATGCCTAGGGTCGTAAAGAAGGCCGGTAAATCCGCAGGTCTGGAGAGAGTGGCTACTTTGACGTTGATAGTAACCTGAAGAGAAAAAGGGAAGCCCCATCTGTATTTCAGTTCAAGTTTCCGAAGAGAATCAGTAAGGGGCTTTAAGGCTCGGCGCTGTTGTAGGGTCGACCATGCGAGATCCGGAAACAACTGAATCCTATCTCCTTGAAAATCAATACCATCCAGCTGACGGGCCTTTCTCATTATCTCTTCTTTTTGGACATAATAGTGGAGCCTGCAAATCACATCTCGAGGCTTGTCCGATGGTATGCCACGAGGACGGAGAGCACGGTGGGCCCTATCAAAGACTATGTCTTTGTTTGAATCCAAGTCAATAAGCTCTCCAAATATTGCCGTTAAAGCATTCGTCAGATCAGCCTGTTGAACGCTTTCAGGGAGACCCCTGACCCTGATATTATTCCGCCTTCCGCGATTATCCATATCTTCTATACGTGATTTAAGAAAAGATATATCATTCTGCTGATGAGAAAGCACCTCCCGAAATTTGGTTAAAGTGTCAACGCTAGATGTCTCGTGTCGTTCCAAGATATCCACACGGGCCCCAAGTTGAGACATGTCATGTCTGATCGCAGTCACTTCTTGCTTGTTATGCAATATTTTTGACTTCGACAGTACACCCTTTGGCAGCAAACAATAACTGCCATCAATTATTAACATAAGAAAAAATATTTCATACAATAATCGGTGACCTAGACACAAGTATGTATGCATTTCGCAAATCAGACACTTTACTATATTTGGGGAAGACAGGGAGGAGGACGAGACATCCTCTATATGCACTCGACGGTCACGGGACCACTGGTTGGGTGTGGGACAACATTCAACCTATAGAGTATGCTGGGACAGTGCTTTGGCCTATAATGTCTGATTTGCGACGAACATTTCACACATACATGTACCTACGTCTTTGTACACTGATGTTTGGATTCGATTGAGGTTCTGCTGGGTAGATGAAGAAGACACAAACAAATCGTGACAGTGACATATAAAATTTTCACGATCTACATATTCCTATCATTTTCTGAACATTGTTTCCATTTTTGGAACATATGCTAGGTCTGTTTAATCATTGAACAAGGGTTATAAGTAGTGTCCTTCCTAAATAACATAAACCTACGGAGTTCGGGGAGAGCCACTCATAAACCTTTCTTCCAAATATATTAATGAGCTCTTTATCTGCAATGTGTGAATAGCCATTGTCTGATTGTTCCTGATTACCTCTGAACTCCATAACTACTAGAACTTTTTCTCTGACTTTAACAAACTGATCGGCTAATCCTGGGATCCTATAAGGAAATCACTCCTTCCTCCAGAACCAGTTCAAGTCCCACACTCGACTCCTCATAAAAAAAACCTTGCAAAAATAGAATATCCTGAAAGAAAATGTTTCTCAGCGGGAAAGAGAGAAAAGAGAAATAGAACAAAACAACTCTTGTTCATAACAAATCAACTACAATGACTGGTCTTTCTGCAGTCCTTTAGTACGCTCAGATAGTGTTCAACAGTGCCGCCTCTCAGTCTTCACGGAACAGAGTCTCTGTTGATACTTTTGCGATCTCTTTGCCTTGCTCTTTGAATACATAGTTCACTTGGAACACACAGTTCACTTTGAACACACAAACTTGATGAATGTGAGCAATAAACTACTTTGTCACGAGTTCTATCTGGGTCAGCGACCTTCTTGCAGTGGGACGAGTGGACCCAAGTCTCTCTTTCGGCGACCTTTAGTGCTGTCAAAAAACTTGGTATGGTCCTTCCCACCTGTCTATTAGGCAACCTGAGCGTAAGAACAATCACACAGTCTCTTGGTTCACAATCAAAACAATTAGTATTTGGCATACCAGCAATAAACAGTTTCAAGTTCTTTTGTCAAGTTCTCAAATGCTGGCTCATCCCAATAAGGTACTGTACTGTCACCTCATTGGTGTATTTCTGATCATTGTGCGGATCAATCATGACATGAGGTTGTCTTCCAAAAACAACCAAAAAAACCACAAATACCAAAACCAAAACAAAATTTCGAAGAGGGTGATTCGTTAAGTGAAGATCTGGGAGTGGTTCCGAAGCTACATAATACTAGTGGCAGTATCTATGATCACAATAGTACAATTTCAAGCTTTGCTCTTACTTCTAGGGGTACCATTATCTACACACAAATTTCTGCGCAATTTTCCTTTGCGGTAAACACAGCAATATCCATGGCGGCAGGAAATGCCTCTGCCCAGTTTGAGAAAACATTAGTGCACACCAATACATAACAATAATTCCTAAAGGGTGTTAACTGTCCGAAGTCGATTTGTATTTCCTGAAAAGATCCGTCTGCAGGAGGGATATGGGATGGCTCTGTTGGTATTGCTTTACCAATATTCTTCCTCAAGCAAGTAAGACAGGTCATTGCTCTCTTACCCGCATGACAATAGAATCCTAGCGCACACCAGTAGGCTATCATCAGCCTGCACCTACCCTCTTTGCCTAGATGAGTCAGACCGTGTGCCACCTCAGCTAGACTTGGAAGGTATGCTCTGGGGGCTACTGGCTTACCGTGTCCACCTGCCCACAGTCTTGAGGATTCCTGGCCATACCCCTTAGTCCTCTAGACTGCCTTTTCCTGTAGGGAACACAATTTTTTTGTATCTTAATTTAACTATCGTGTGTTTGCAATGTAGAGTACCATGAGCATAACTCAAAAAAAGAAAAAAAAAAGAAATATCTCTAGAGGAGAGAAAGAAGAAGAAAATGAAAAAAGAAAATGTCAGGTTTGCCATTCACCAACAGGCATATCAGTGTCTATACAAAATTTCCCTTCACCACACCCTTTGTGCATGACAAGGCACACTGCAGTAATACTGGTGTCATCGTGCTGTTGAGATATACTGGGTTCGGGCAGAACTCTGAAGGACCTAGGCATGTGGAGTTTGAACTGTACTTGGGTCCATGTATTGTACCACCCTGTGTGAACGCAAAAGATGAAGAGGAAACTGTAGAGAAACAGAATAGAGGTTGGTGACAGATGAGTTTGTAGAGGTGAAGAAGATTTTATAAAAATTCGACAACTGGATTGGGCACTACGGGGAAGTGATTCTCTACTTGGTCTACTCCCCTTAAAAAAAAATTCTGTGTTTGTCGTATTGCTATTGGGACTATCCCAGCCATCAATCCAGTGTCCTGTCCATCCTAAGTTCATAGGGAACCCGGTATCTGTGAGATAATTTCCTCTACCTGTGATGGACATGCATCTAGAACAGTAGAATGCGACATTAGTCTTCGTTTTGTCAAAGGGTAATGTTGCATTTATTTTGTTCTTCCCATTAGCCGAATCTGTGTTTTCTATATGGCTTATGATTCCTTACTATATGTCCCTTGGTCCCGTCTATGTGTTTAATAATGTGGCTTGTGTTTTCTGTCTAGGGGATCTATATTGACTATGTGTCCTACTACTCCTACAATCTCTGTCAAAATGCCCTTCCTTCCTACAAGTGTAACATATTATTGACCATTAGGGATCTGGGGTTTGGACTGATGGGTCTTTCCTGTATGTGCCAGTATACTTATCATCCTCAACCTCTCCACCTGTTGTTCTCTGTGCCTAGCACTATTCTTGTGATGTTCAATAGCACACTATCTAAGATTAGCTACTGTGGCCCCTTTCCAATTTTGCAAAGAAGTCTGCACCCTGACACTCAATGCCTTATTGAGCCCGTCCATTTGCACAGAGACAACCACCTCCCATTTGCCAAATTAGTGTTTACCAGTGGTCTTATCCAGATGGAGAGTTTTTTATTACTGCAAGAGACAAAAACATTTTTTTTTTTAACAAGCTTCTAGGTCATGCGAAGTATTTCATTCAATCCTTCTCATCCCGTATTAAGGGTCTGTACATGGTCCAACAAACATTTCCAAGCTCATCTTTACTAGGGGCATTACTAGGAATGAATACTTCTTATATGGTAACTGAAAGAAATACTCGGGGGTTACCTTGTCTCTGTCCGCTTTCCTACTGGCAAATACTAATGTGCGGACAGGTTTTTCTCCATTTCTGACGTTACTTTCTTGATTTTTTGTTTTTGTTTTATTTTTGGGTTTTTACTATATATGTACACAAATGATACCATACTTACCTGTTCCACTGGTCTCAGCCACTTCCCCCACAGGCTACTGCTCTTCTTTTACCGGTTGGTGCATGAGAAATGGCTGAAAACAATCAGGTCACCTTCTCCTCCTAAATAAAACTTCAACATTCATTAGTACATATATAGGTTACAGTCATATTTTTCATATTTGTATTATTTTCTATAGTTTGTATGCTGGCCGTAACTGCTTCCACATCTACATATGGCGGTGTACTTGCATTCTCTTTTTTTTCCCTTAATTGTTTATTGTTGCTACAAGTTCAAACAGTTCTTATATTTCCATTCTTGTCTTATATGACTTTGGTTAAACATACCACCTGCAATACCTTAGGATCAAACTCACCAACCCCTCTTGCTGTCACAGGTTTAAACAATTTGTATGTCTGACCCTTTGTTTTCGGGATTTTATCAGACATATTCTTATCCTTAAGTTCTGCAATACCTCTGGATCAAAGCTGCTCACCTTAGGGAATGGTATCCTATCTTTGTCAGTCATACATTCCCATTCAGACAAAAAGACTTCAGCGTGTGGACCATATTTCCCACACATAATACTTTTTCCATTAAACTTCGCTGACCCCCTGGGCCGCGGCTCTTCAACCTGAACCCTGGTTAAACGTCCCTTACTTGAGCAACTGGCTCCCATAATTGTGGGCCTTTTCCCACAAACACCAAAATACTCAATATAAGGTGACGGTGAAAGTTCTCCGAGCGCTCTTCACCCGCTCACGCCCACGTTGGCCAGTACTACGATACACTGTTGATAGCGAAGGCAATGTACCCAACTTAGGGCTCCTATCAGACCTTACAACACCGTAATTTCTTTCGGTGGAAGTTCTGTTTGGAATATTTTCCTGAGAGAGGCAGCGAAAAATTCCTTTTCGGTATCTTTCAACTGGAATTGTTTGTAGGGTGAAAAACAGAGAAATTAGATAACTATCCTTCACCCTTTCCAGTGAAGCCCACCAGGGAGATTTCCCGACGTTGTCAAAGAAAAACCCCTTTTGTCTATGCAATCACGTCTGCGTATGCTCTCCCACAACGCATATGACACAATGGTATCACGTTGTGCTGTGCAGAACACACGGACATGCGATGCAATAGCACAGCCTATAGATACTAGTTATCTATATGCCCTACGATTGCTGTAGACCACTTAGCCTAGATCACTCCAGACCACTTCAGCACTTAGTTGTATGGGATCACTAAGACCACTTCAGACCACATCAGTTCTAATCACGCAAGGTAGCGAACCCTACGCCACCGGGCCTCTACTAACCCGGTGTTACCACTTCAGACAACTTCAGACCACTTCAGACCACTTCAGTTTCTGGGTTCAGTTCCACCCTGTCCGCTTTCACTCACACAAATACACTTTGGTTTTTTTCTGTACAGAAAATTTAAATTCATTCAGATAGGCAGCTTTACCCCAGAGGCAATACAGTTTTTTAAACTAAATTTAGAGTAACCTGCTTTTGAAATCTGATAGTAATGTGCTATTGTATTAAATGTCTACTATCCCACCTTTGAACTAAACGACAATATTGTGTAATTTGTTCTTAGCGCCCAACTCGTACGCACTTTGCGTACACACACGACCGTACGTGTCTCTTACGCTGCGTGCGCAATCCTGTACTTTGTCCGAGACACGTGTACAAAACCCTGCGTCCGCAATTCAACAAACTACACAGCTCTATAAATGTGAACAATACTAATTACTATTGCCCACTAGACACAACTTGTTCTGTATAAACTTTTATGCAGACCTGCGTTTGTGTCTTTACGCTTACTTTCTTAAAATACTGTTATTTCAAATTTACCTATATAGCAACAAATGTATCCTATTTCACACAGATCTATAATGACTCTAGCAATAATCAATAATTTAAATGATATGATTCAGATTGGATAGCTATCTTGCAGAACATACACTGATATAAATATACACATAGTTATAATAATATTATATATATATATATATATATATATATAAAAACAAGGATTGATACTGCGCCACATGTGATAAAAAACAAATATGTTGTATAATAGCTGGCTTATAAAACAATCCCCTATACTGTTATTGGGGCGTCAGCTGTGTCCCTCAAATAAATACAGGGGTGGTAATTCCCTGAGAATTTGTGTAAAAAAAAGGAGAGGATAAGGGATATATAGCGACCAAGTTGTCAATAAAATAAGTTTGCCAGTTAAAATATTAAAAAGTATTTATTAAATGAATATAAAAGAAACACATAAAAAATGGGGACAACAATATATACACAACTGAACTAAAAGCACTTAAATGAATATACGCACTAAAAAAAGGTTATAAAATAGAATTTTTCCTTATCTTAGAATGAGGTAGGTATAGGTCACCCAACGCGTTTCGTCTGATGAGACTTCTTCAAGGTGTATCCCTTGAAGAAGTCTCATCAGACGAAACGCGTTGGTTGACCTATACCTACCTCATTCTAAGATAAGGAAAAATTCTATTTTATAACCTTTTTTAGTGCGTATATTCATTTAAGTGCTTTTAGTTCAGTTGTGTATATATTGTTGTCCCCATTTTTTATGTGTTTCTTTTATATTCATTTAAAAAATACTTTTTAATATTTTAACTGGCAAACTTATTTTATTGACAACTTGGTCGCTATATATCCCTCATCCTCTCCTTTTATATATATATATATATATATATATATATACCACTTGACTCTCATAGAACCCCCACACAGTACACACATACTGAATGAATGCATTTCCTTCAAAGTCTCTAATTTGCATATAAACAGAGGTTCATATGCCTGTTCAAGAGGGTAGTGGGACAGGTTAATTAACATTTCAATGGCTATCCTAAACTAGCAAGCAGACTTAACTAAATCCTGGAGGAAAAAGAAAACAAAACTTTGTTTATATCTGTGTGTAATTCTTACATCAAGTATTCATCTCACTATTAACTCTCACTAGGCCCAATTGAAACTATTTGAAATTGACTATGGCATGGGTTAAATAAATGCATTGGTAACTCATAAATGGTGTTTGATGTGACCAAGGAAAGCTGATTATTCTGAGCAGAGTGAAAATCAGCCATTTAGAAAATGACCTTCCCAAAATGGGCACTGCTCCTCCCCCTTCCACATCCATGATGATTACACAAAATGGTGGACAGGCCATGTGGTTAGTCCAAAATGGAGGACAGACCATGCGGCTTCCTTTGTCACAAAGAAATCACACACCATACAAGCACCAGAAGTTATTTTAGGCCTGAGTTTAAAAAAACTATATGTTATGATTCCAGCACTCCTGGCCAGAGGAGATCTTATGACAATGACCGGAGCACTGGAATGGAATGCTGGTAACGGGAGCAGGAATGAATAATAGCCCCTGGCGCCCTAACTCTGTTGTCTCACCCGTGCTATCGGAAATCCCTTGCGAGACTATAGTTTCTTGAGCCCTTGGCAGCCATGTTTGAAGGGCGGATTATGTCTGCCCAACTCCGGTGCCCCCCGGTCTTAATGAGAGACAAAGGGAAATCCGAGGCAGGATGATAACAAGAGGACCTCTAACTAACAAACAGGCCAGGGGCTACGAGCTAACTAACAAAACCTAAAGTATGTGCGGAAAAACCGCCAGGGAAAAAGACAACCAAAATCCACTTGTCCAATACTCCTACCCAGCACCGCCGGATACCAGAGTGGACCTGTGGAAACGGAACCCTCCGCAAAATGCTCCAAACACAAATAATAAAGGGTAAAGCGGCCAAGCCGCTACACACGGCAAAGCCGCGACTCACGAACACCACTGGATGTTAAACGGTGATCAGTCAGGACTCCAGGGACGAGATGACAACTCCCGAGTACAGGACTTCAGAAGACTGGAACGACCGGATACAGCAGGACTGGAAACAGACTCTCAGCAACAAAGACAGCATGCAGGAAGCTATTACCGGCATCTGTGAGAAGCCCTGAGAGTGTATTAAAACAGGAGTCCTCCAATCAGCTGCTGACAGAGCTGATTAGCATAAATGCCGTGCAGCTGCCTTGCTGCACGGCCAGAGAACAGGTGCACTATAATTTCAAATGGACCCAGCAACGGGGAACGCGGTCCGCCAGTGGCGTCCCCGTTGCTAGGGTCCGTGCGGCTCAGCGCGCCCGGCGTCTAGCGTTGCCAGGGAGCCGGCGGCTGTACGCGCACGGCGTCCCTGGTTGCTAGGCGCCGGGCCGCGCAGACGAGCGGACCCCGGCGCCTAACAGTACCCCCCCCTTGAGGAGGGGTCAAGGAACCCCTAAAGCCAGGTTTCCGAGGAAATTCCCGAAAAAATGCCCTCTTGAGCCTCGGGGCATGAAGATCCTTATCCAGGACCCAAGACCTTTCCTCCGGACCATAGCCTCTCCAGTGAACCAGAAAATAAAGTCGGCCCCGGGACAATTTGGAATCGAGAACCTTCTCCACCAAGAACTCCTGTTGTCCCTGTACATCCACCGGAGATCTACCCTGAGAGATCCTCCGAGGAAATCTACTGGAAGAAACGTATGGTTTCAACAGGGAGCAATGAAACGTATTTCCAATCCTGAGAGATCTTGGTAAACGTAACCGGAAAGCAACTGGGTTGACTTTTTTAATAATAAGATATGGTCCAATAAATTTGGGTCCCAATCTAGCCGAGGATTGTCGAAGCCTGATGTTACGAGTCGACAACCATACTCTATCTCCCACCTTAAAAGTGCAAGGACGTCAGAGCCTGTCAGAAAAATTTTTCTCTCGAAAGGCCGCTTTTCTGAGAGCAAGGTGCACTTTTTTCCAAATGGCTCTGAGATGGGAGGTTAAGGTTAGCGAGGAAACTGAGGAATGATGAAAAAAAGAATTAGCTCTGGGGTGAAAACCAAAAACTGAAAAGAATGGAGACACATTAGTGGAGGAATGACAAGAATTATTGTAAGCAAACTCCGCCAACGGAAGAAACTCGGACCAATCATTCTGGAGTTTGGCTGAATACAAACGCAAATACTGTTTCAATGATTGGTTAACTCGCTCGGTTTGCCCGTTGGATTGTGGGTGGTAACCGGATGTTAACGACAATTTCATCTTAAATGAAGCACAAAAACACTTCCAGAATTGTGCGATGAATTGTGGACCCCGATCAGAAACAATATCAGTGGGCAACCCATGAAGTCTGAAAACATGGCGGAGAAACAAAACTGCCAATCCTTGGGAAGATGGCAGTCGGGGAAGAGCAATGAAATGAGCCATCTTGCTAAAACGGTCCACTACCACCCATATGACTCGGAATCCGGCTGAAAGGGGAAGGTCTACCACAAAATCCATGGAAATATGAGACCATGGCCTGAGAGGGACATTTAAGGGCATAAGTTGCCCGATAGGCAAGGAACGGGGAACCTTATGCTGTGCACAAACCTGACATGAAAAAACAAACTCCTTAACGTCTTTAGAAAGACCAGGCCACCACACCGAGCGGGAGACTAACTCCAAAGTCTTAGAGATCCCCGGATGCCCGGAAACTTTGTTATCATGGAATTCAGTCAAAACAGTAGCTCTCAAAAACTCAGGGACGTAAAGACGACCAGCAGGAGTATTACCAGGAGCTTGGTGTTGAAGCTGTTTTAACTGGGTAAATAAATCTTGTGTGAGGCCTGCCCAAATGACTGAAGATGGAAGTATGGGAGTAACAGGACTGTTATTGTGAACCGGAAGAAAGCTGCGTGACAGGGCATCAGCCTTGGTATTCTTGGAACCAGGCCTGAAAGTGATTATAAATTTGAAACGAGTAAAAAATAAAGCCCAACGAGCCTGCCGGGCATTCAGCCGTTTAGCTGATTCGATGTATTGCAGGTTTTTATGGTCAGTCAATACTGAAATAGTATGTTTTGCTCCCTCCAGCCAATGCCTCCACTCCTCGAAAGCCCACTTTATTGCCAGTAACTCCCGATTACCAATGTCATAATTGGATTCAGCGGAGGAGAATTTCCTGGACATAAAGGCACAAGGATGTAGTTCCAGAGACTCCGGATCCTTTTGAGATAGGATAGCCCCCACTCCAACCTCCGAGGCATCAACCTCCACAACAAAGGGCAATTCCGGATTGGGATGTCTGAGGACTGGAGCCGAGACAAAGGCTTGTTTCAAGGCCCGAAAGGACAACTCAGCTTCATGCGACCAGTTGGTAGGATCTGCTCCTTTCTTTGTCAGAGCTACAATGGGAGCAACCAGGTCAGAAAAAGAATGAATGAACCTCCTATAATAATTCGCAAACCCTAAAAAGCGCTGAATTGCTTTTAAATTGGTGGGTTGCGCCCAACTAAGGATGGCCTGGAGCTTCTTAGGTTCCATGAAAAATCCCCGAGGGGAAATAATGTACCCTAAAAAAGATACCTCCGTGACATGAAACTCACATTTCTCCAGCTTGGCATATAAATGATTCTCACGTAACTTTTGAAGAACCTGACGCACCTGGGTAACATGTTGTTCCATTGACTCAGAATAAATCAGGATGTCGTCTAAGTAAACGACCACGAATTTCCCTAGGAAATCACGGAGCACATCGTTAATGAGGTCCTGAAAAACTGCTGGAGCGTTAGACAAGCCGAACGGCATCACCAGGTACTCGTAGTGACCCGACTGAGTACTGAAGGCCGTCTTCCACTCATCGATAAACCAGAAGTTTTGATCCTGCACCAGACAAAAGAGTTTTTTTGTACATGAATAGATAGTTTAATTTGCAGTGGAAACCAGCTAGTATACATTAAGCGGTAAGTCCTCGACAAATATTTGCGCTGGAGGTGCTCCTGGAATTTATGAAGAAACTTCACATAGATACTATTGTTTGGGGACTAACCCCATAGGAAATTCCTTTTTGGAGCACTCTTTTAATGAAATAATTTTAAAAAATAATAGTAAGTAAAGATATGATTTATATACTTAAAACGTAGCTTTTAATTCTTACCAAGATAATATAAATGGGGAAAACAAAAATAAAAATAAACAAGAAAAAGTATATATGATATAATAATCCCCTATCATAATAAAGAATCATACATAGTGGTGAGTTTCATTCCTGGCATGGAGTGATTAAAACCACAGCTCTCCACCTGAATAGAGTCACTAAATGCGTGCCCTGATATGACCTAAATAGCATAGGTTCTAAATCACATAAGGTAGACTCATGCAGAATCTTACTATAGAATAGTGCAGAATGAACACTGATGAAATATTGCAGACTTGCGTTCCTTATAAATTCTCAATCACATACAATCAACAATTGCAGAGTAAAATGGCTGCCTGCATAATAGTGTGTAGCGATATATCAATAGTATTCTCAAATTAACCTTAACATAGGTTCTAAATCACATTTGGTAAGCTCATGCAGAGTCGTACTATAGAATAGTACAGAATGACACTGGTGCAATGTTGCAGACTTACATTCCTTATGAATTCTCAATCACATAAAATGAGCAGTTGCAGAGTGAAAGGGCTATCTACATAACAGTGTGTAATGATATGTCTATAGTATTCTCAAAATAACCTTTTTACATTGAGATGTTGCACAATTAAAGACAGACAGTCTTACACGTTTGTAGTTTAAACAATAGATGCTTCCATATATAAATCAATATAATTGGTTTAATCAAGGCGTATAAATGATAACGAAATTTATCAATACTTGAGTTAGAAAGCATTAGTACAGCACATTTTGCAGATACCCCCATCTGCTGCCCGTCCTCATCATGAGAGCGGAGAATGGGTGAGAGTAGGGATACTGCTGTGCTGAAAGAAAAGTAAGTAAAGCCCCAGTGTCTCTCCAGATCTCCGTTTTTGGTGTTAGGGAAGTCCTGTTACAAAATGCATTGCAGGGCTTCGATGCGCCACGGAAACGGAGGGACACCTGTGAAAAAACTCTGCTCAGGGAACGGTATATATGAGTGATTACTCAGTCACGTAGTGTGGGACTAAATATAAATTCTTTCTACTTATTTATGTTATTAAAAGTGGAAAAACACAGTCTCATACATTGTTAGTAATGGATGCCTCCATATATAGATCGATACTACTCGCCCGTTCTGAGCATATAAGGAATGAATAACAACAACAAAATATCAACAAAGAAATATAAAAGTTAAAATTATCTGAAGAATAAACAAAGAGCATAAATAGAAGGCATTAGTACAGCATATTTTGCAGATACCCCCATCTGCTGCCCATCCTCATCATAAGAGCGGAGAATGGGTGAGAGTAGGGATACTACTATGCTGAAAGAAATAAAGCCCCAGTGTCTCTCGTAGTCCCCGTTTTTGGTGTTAGAGAAGCCCTGTTACTGAACGCATTGCAGGGCTTCAATGCGCCACGGGAACGAGGGAACACCTGTGAAAGAAGATCAGCTCAGGAAAGAGTATGTGGGTGATTTTTTAATCATACAATGAGCAGCTATCATGAGTTGCTCCTATTGTAAAATAGGAGCACATAATGTTACATTCAATAAGGCTACTTGGCATGCACAAGAAAGACGGAGTTTTAAGGAAAAGTATAATACCCTGCCGCCGACCGCGGCTGAGATGTATTTTATGCGCGTCCACTCCGTTCGTGTGTCCCGGTAATTGAAAGGTTCTTCAGCATCCTCCTGCCGAGAGGAGCTGTGTGGAGAAAAATCAGGAGCACATCGGCTATCAGCTGTAAATTGAGACTCATTATTGCTACTAAATGTTTTGCACAAATTTATACATCATGTACGCATATGAGAGTATCACTCCACTTAATCACTACTGTGGAAAACAGTCTATAGGTTATAATGGTCAACTTTTTGGTACAGAAAAGCTTGGGGTTCGGGGAAAGGCTCAGCAATCCAAACCCTCTTTCACAAATCCATGCTGATTATTCACATTGACCAGCTATTGCTTAGTTAATGTATGCACTGTATAGGAACATATTTATTTTCTTAGGAAATAGACATTATTGTGAAATTATATATAGAGATCAGAAAAAAAGTTTCGCTAATGTTGATAAAGAATAAAACTTATAAAAATGTATACAATTAGAAAAATCAATAAATAAAATTAAAGAATTAAAAAATAAAAAAAAATAATAATAAAAGAATGTGAAAAAATTTCTTAAAGAAAAAGGAATTTTTTTGTAAGAATTAATAATTAATTATTAAATTACAAGTAAAGTTCACTCGGTATAAATAAGTTCAGCATTATGAGGGATGAATTGTTTATATATGTGTGTGCAGCATAGTGATCAGAATAATCTCGATCAGTAGTCCAAGTTGTGAAATAAATTGGATCATAGGTAAGTGATGTGAACAAAACTAGTATAGAATATTATATGATAAAATAAAATAAATTGAATGTGCCGTGACGTCAGTGTGATTAGTGTGCTGATAGCTGAATAAATTAAAGAATGTGTTGTGAAGGTGCCTCAAGCGCACCAGTGAAGCACTATATTATCCACAAAATTAATTAGTGATGAATAATGATAATGTGATTAAAAACACTAGTGAAAGTGACCGCAAAATAAGATATATAAGTGTATAAGTGAAGTGTAGCACTCGTGCAAAAAAATGTTGGTTGAGGACAAGAGGGTTCCCACCCAGGAGGGAGATGCATGATATGCATACCTGATTTGAATAAATACTCCTGAGGTGGAACAGGCAGTGAGTTTAAGAGTTAAGGGATAATAAGTGAGTGAGATAAGGGTTATATTGAATAACTGATACAGAGAGAGAATATGTGAGCATGACAAATCATATCATTATCATGTGATGATTGATTTGAGCATTTTTTTGTGAAGTATATCAAACATCAATTGATTACAAAAATTTTTAATTTTTTTTTTTAGTTTTAGAGTCCAGGTATTAAATAACTTGTTATGCTAAAGTTTATAACATGGAGTGAACATGTCGAATCGTGTAATTATCATACAATAGTCAATCAAAAAATTATTGTTATATTGGGAATAGAGAATCTACAAGAAATTATAAAGATATATTCGTATATATATACATTGCTGGTCTTTAGTATCGTATAGTATTGTCCTACAAGTACTTCCATAAATTTCTTCAATATTTCAACAGAGAGGGATTTATAAGAACACAGTATAGTTTATGTGTTCATTCATTCCTTTCGGGGGCCATACATCCTAACCTAAAGGTCCACTCACTTTCCTTCTTTAGGAGCTCCTGCATCGCATTGCCTCCTCTAATGCCTAATTTAATTTTCTCAAGACCAAAGGCCTTCATCTTGTGTGTGCCATCATTGCGATGTTTGTAAAAATGTTTTGCCACTGTAGTGATTTGTCTGAAATTCCCAATATCCTTAGCTGCGTTTCGAATCGTCCCTGCATGTTCCAAAATCCTTGTTTTGAACATTCGGGTGGTAAGACCCAACATACAGTTGACCGCAGCTACAGGACACACAGTAGACAACATTGGTTGTCCTACAGTTAAAGAAATCGACAATTCTGCATGTATTCCCATATTTGTCTTGAATTTCTTGTATGGGTATCATGAAGTCACAAGCTCGGCATGTTCCACATGGGAATGTGCCTCTGGCCGTTGGTGGACTGGGAATTCTCCTGTTGTAGTGGCTTTGGACCAGTTGGTCTCTTAAGTTAGGAGATCTCCTCCAACTCATTGCTACCTTGTCCCCTAAATTGGCAGCTAGATCTGGATCTGAGTAGAATGTTCCAGTGTTTCTGGATTCCATCCTTCAGTTGTCTCCACTCTTTGCAGAAATCCCCCACGAATCTCATCTCTTCATGTGATTTCCTCTCAGTTTTCTCTGTGAAAATCAGTTTATTTCTATCCATCTCAAAAGCCGATTTTCTGGCTTTTTTAATTAGACGGTGACTGTAGCCACGTTCTCGTAGACGTGCAACCAAATTGTCACTCTCTTGTTGGAATACTTGTGAATTGGAGCAGTTTCTTTTCAACCTAAGGAATTCGCCTTTGGGTATATTGGAAATAGTAGGCGGAAAGTGAGAACTGGAATTGTGCAGTATGCTATTGGTAGCTGTTGTTTTACGATGGAGTTTGGTGGCCAACTTATTAGTCTCATCTTTGTAGATTTTTAGATCGAGGAAAGAGATCTCCTGTTTGTTGGATTCCATAGTAAGTTTGATGTTGAAATCATTCACATTAAGGATTTCCACGAACTCAAGAAGAGCTGCTTCTGAACCATCCCAAATCATGAACACGTCATCAATGTATCTGAGCCATATTACTACGTGTTCCAAACATTTGTCGTTATTGTCACAGAAAACAGTCTCCCTCTCCCACCATCCAAGGAAGAGGTTCGCATATGTGGGTGCACACGCCGCCCCCATTGCTGTTCCTCTTACTTGGAGGTAGAAGTGATCATCAAACACAAAATAATTTTTGTTCAGGACAAAATCGAGTAGTTGAAGTAGGAACGTCTGAAAATCACCCATTCCTTCCATCTTCAGAAAGTATTCAACTGCTTTCAAGCCCAGTTTGTGGGATATGCAGGTGTATAACGACTCAACATCCATAGTTACTAGTATATGGCTCTCCTCAAGACTGATGTCATCTAGTCTTTTGAGTACATCAGGTGTGTCCTTGACATATGAGGCAAGTTGTGTGACATATGATCTTAAGTGTGTGTCAACAAAAATGCTGGCTTTCTCTGATAGCCCTCCTATGCCAGACACAATTGGGCGTCCAGGGGGTTCTTCAAGGTTTTTGTGTACTTTTGGGAGTAGGTAGAAGGTGGGAATCCGAGGATTTTCAGTTTTTAGAAAGTTATATTCTTCTTTGGAAATAATGTTGTTATTTAAAGCTCCTCCAATCATCCTACTATAAGTTTCCATATAGTTAGGGGTGGGGTTAAGTAATAACCTGTGATAACACTGGCTATCATTCAGTTGTTTATAGGCTTCCTTAGCATACATCATTTTAGGCCACAAGACAGTATTTCCGCCTTTGTCTGAAGGCTTGACAACTATATCTTCCCAGCTTTTTATTTCATCCAAAGCCATTTTTTCTTTGTGAGTTATATTTTTGGGGAGTTTAAGATATCTAGATTTTTTGTGAATTTTGTCAAATTCTTTGGAAACCAGGTTAAGAAATACTTTAGTTTCAGGACTGATACTGTCAGGGGGAAAGAAAGTGGATCTATTTTTGCATCTGGTTCTTGTTTTTAGAGTCATGGAGGTTCTTTTGCCTCCTATCTCCTGGAGATCTTCCAGATTTTCCAAAGCCTCTAATTCTTGGGTGGACCAGGGTATTTGAGTATTGCCCGTTTGGTCATAGATTTCGGGCGGAGATATTGATGCATCATCCGTGTTTCTGGTAGCAAAAAATTTTTTTAGAAGTAATTTTCTTCCAAACAATTGCAAGTTTTTTTCCCAAATGAATCGATTGAATGTTTTCGATGGCGAAAAGGACAGACCCTTAATAAGGACTTGTGTCTGATCTTCTGTTAAGGTGTGATCAGACAGGTTAATAATATTGAGATTGGTGGTATTACTCATTTGTTTTTGTAAAATCGAGGGGAGTATCTCGTGGGGGACCTTGATTCCCACCTTTGCCTGTTTCCTCCTCTTTTGGCCTCCCCTCCTCTTCCTCCTCTCTGGGGGCGGCCATGATAAATCCGACCAGTCTCTAAAAAATGCTGCCTTACATTAGAGTCTCCTCTAGTGGGGACCTCAGTCCTAGGTCCACGATCACTATCCTCCTCATTTTCTGAGGAGGAATGAAACTCACCACTATGTATGATTCTTTATTATGATAGGGGATTATTATATCATATATACTTTTTCTTGTTTATTTTTATTTTTGTTTTCCCCATTTATATTATCTTGGTAAGAATTAAAAGCTACGTTTTAAGTATATAAATCATATCTTTACTTACTATTATTTTTTAAAATTATTTCATTAAAAGAGTGCTCCAAAAAGGAATTTCCTATGGGGTTAGTCCCCAAACAATAGTATCTATGTGAAGCGTCTTCCACTCATCTCCAGATTTGATTCGGATGAGGTTGTATGCTCCTCTTAGGTCAATTTTAGAAAAAATCACAGCCGAACCTAACTGATCAAAGAGAACAGAAATCAGCGGCAAAGGATAAGTATTTTTAACTGAGATCTTATTCAGGGCTCTAAAGTCAATGCAAGGTCTAAGCGAGCCATCCTTTTTCTCCACAAAGAAGAAGCCTGCACTTAAAGGAGATTTTGATGGTCTAATAAATCCTTTCCCTAGGCTCTCCTTAACATAATCATTCATGGCCGCAGTTTCTGGCCCGGATAAAGCATATAACCTTCCCTTTGGCAATGCGGCACCAGGAATTAGCTCAATAGCACAATCATAAGGCCGATGGGGAGGCAGAATGTCCGCATTGCCCTTGGAGAACACATCAGCAAACTCCTGGTATTCCACAGGAATGAGTTCAGGAATGGCAGCTGCTATTCTGACTGGAAACGTAATACATTCCTTATCACAAAAGGTACTCCATTGTGAAATCTCCCCCGACCGCCAATCAATGGTGGGATTATGAAAGGCCAGCCAAGGGTGACCCAGAACTACTGGAACTGCTGGGCAATGAGTAAGGAAGAACTCGATTTTTTCAGAATGTAGAGCTCCTACTGTAAGTAATACAGGGGGTGTACAGAGGGAAATAACCCCATTGGACAGTGGACTCCCATCTAAGCCATGCATGGTGACACACCTACCCAAAGGTAACTGAGAAATGCCTAAGGCCTTAGCCCAAGTTAAATCCATAAAATTTCCTGCAGCTCCACTGTCAACAAAAGCCGACACCGAAGAACTGAGGCTGCCAAAGGAAACCTTAGCTGGGACTAAAAGGGAGTTATTCGAGGAGATAAGCTGCAGACCTAGGTGAACCCCCTCACAATTCACCTGGTCAAGGCGTTTCCCGACTTGTTCGGACAATTACGAGCAAAATGTCCCTTACCCCCACAGTACAGACAAAGACCAGAATTTTGCCTTCTGGCTCTTTCTTCAGGAGACAGCCGGGAGAGACCCATCTGCATGGGCTCCTCTACGTCCTCAGGAATGGAATATACACATGGACTTGACCTTACAGGTGCTCCTTTTCAGCCCTCCGCTCTCTGAGACGACGATCAATCTTAATAGAAAGCTCCATGAGTTTATCAAGAGTCTCAGGAACGGGGTACTGAAGGAGACTGTCTTTTATAGACTCCGATAAGCCAAGGCGAAACTGACTGCGCAGGGCTGGGTCATTCCAGCCACAGTCGTTCGACCAACGGCGAAACTCCGTACAATAAACCTCTGCAGGATTTCTACCCTGTCTGAGAGCGCGCAACTGACTTTCAGCGGATGCCTCTCTATCAGGGTCATCATACAAGAGCCCTAAAGACCCAAAAAAAGCGTCCACTGACAACAATGCCAGATCCTCTGCCTTCAAACCAAATGCCCAGGTCTGAGGATCCCCCTGGAGCAAAGAAACAACAAACCCGACCCGCTGAGATTCAGTACCCGAGGAAATTGGTCTTAAACGAAAATAAAGTTTACAGGATTCTTTAAAATTAAAAAACTCTTTCCTATCACCAGAAAAACGGTCAGGCAAATGCATCTTTGGTTCAGGGACTACCCTCGGGGAAGCTCGCAAAAGATCTTCCTGCGACTTCACCCGAAGAGAAAGATCCTGAACCATCTGAGTAAGTTCTTGAATCTGACTGACTAAGAGCTGACCAGGATTTGGCCCTAAACCTGTTGGATTCATGAGGCCGATAAACTCTCACAAAACTGAATGAGAAAAAATTAACCCCGTTTAATTTTAAGTTTTGGTATTGGCCGGTAATAATGTTATGATTCCAGCACTCCTGGCCAGAGGAGATCTTATGACAATGACCGGAGCACTGGAATGGAATGCTGGTAACGGGAGCAGGAATGAATAATAGCCCCTGGCGCCCTAACTCTGTTGTCTCACCCGTGCTATTGGAAATCCCTTGCGAGACTATGGTTTCTTGAGCCCTTGGCAGCCACGTTTGAAGGGCGGATTATGTCTGCCCAACTCCGGTGCCCCCCGGTCTTAATGAGAGACAAAGGGAAATCCGAGGCAGGATGATAGCAAGAGGACCTCTAACTAACAAACAGGCCAGGGGCTACGAGCTAACTAACAAAACCTAAAGTATGTGCGGAAAAACCGCCAGGGAAAAAGACAACCAAAATCCACTTGTCCAATACTCCTACCCAGCACCGCCGGATACCAGAGTGGACCTGTGGAAACGGAACCCTCCGCAAAATGCTCCAAACACAAATAATAAAGGGTAAAGCGGCCAAGCCGCTACACACGGCAAAGCCGCGACTCACGAACACCACTGGATGTTAAACGGTGATCAGTCAGGACTCCAGGGACGAGATGACAACTCCCGAGTACAGGACTTCAGAAGACTGGAACGACCGGATACAGCAGGACTGGAAACAGACTCTCAGCAACAAAGACAGCATGCAGGAAGCTATTACCGGCGTCTGTGAGAAGCCCTGAGAGTGTATTAAAACAGGAGTCCTCCAATCAGCTGCTGACAGAGCTGATTAGCATAAATGCCGTGCAGCTGCCTTGCTGCACGTCCAGAGAACAGGTGCACTATAATTTCAAATGGACCCAGCAACGGGGAACGCGGTCCGCCAGTGGCGTCCCCGTTGCTAGGGTCCGTGCGGCTCAGCGCGCCTGGCGTCTAGCGTTGCCAGGGAGCCGGCGGCTGTACGCGCACGGCGTCCCTGGTTGCTAGGCGCTGGGCCGCGCAGACGAGCGGACCCCGGCGCCTAACACTATATCAAGGCTATGCAGCAACTTTTAAACCTACTTAACAGATAAACAATCCAATCTGAATCAAACACAATATGACTTATTTGAACCTTGTTTTGCAACAATAAAAATACATTTTAGCATCTTAAATATTATGAGAAACGCATTGTCCCTTGAAATTTCATATCATTGGCTTACTGATAACACAACAATACATTAACGTGGATGTTATTTTCATCAGCTTCCCGATGCGTCCATCGGAGCCGGTCAATTACAGCCACGTTTGTAATGTACAGTGCATCATTAAGACCCTGATATCCCGTAAGAGCCCCCATCTGTGAATGCCAAATTGTTTCCTCACAAATATTTAAAATGCCTGATCTAATATATATTGTAAACGCCTGCACATCTTATTACCATGTGCCATGAATGTGCACTATACATAGCAAAACACTGCATCCCATAAGAGAAAACAATACACCCACACATTATCTGAGTTCCAAAGCTCATTGATGTATATATTTGTTATTAAAAGGATATGGATTCAATATATTACAAAGTACAGTATACCTATAGTTACATGGTTACACTCACACAGTAAGCAGTTAAAACATACAGTTACATACAGTTACAGTTACATGCCAGCATACAATACCATTCCCTCAATGTATCTTATCTCTCTCTCTCTCTCTCTGTAAAGTAATGCTGGGACTCCATCTTCCTCTGAGACCAAAACAGGAACTAACCTCCTGTGTGGTCAGCAGTGTGTTATCTAGTTTCTGGGGGAGGGGACTCATGATGAGTCACTAGTCTCTTTGTATATGCTAATCAGGTTCAGCCTTGAAGACATCCAAAGGGCTGGCCTGAGTTTCCTGTCCACAGCCTGTTTGGAATATCTATTGTTCTAATAAAAGTGATTTTAGCTTACATACATTTAATCATAATTATCCGCTGCAATGTCCCACAACTTCACAACAAGCATCAAATGAATCTACACATCAATCTGGTTGCTTCAATAGTAAACACGACCAGTCTATCTTGTTTCGTTCAAATAATACACATACATGACACCACTCCATCGTATACAATTCTAAATCATCATGATGTCTGGCGCTTGATACCACCACAATTATGTACTGCATGAAATAAGTGTCGAATCCATCTCTGTGGCATGTCCGTGTAAATGCGTGTGCTACCATATATTGCTGTGCTCGCTGCGCATATTTGCAAGTATAGCGACTTATATGTGTGTAGTTTGTATGTTCTTTTTATGTAATATTTTTGACTTCGACAGTATATAAGTAAATGTCAGTAAATAGATGTTCTTAAGAGTCATCTTACTATACAACCCTTTTCAGATATTTGCCTTGTAACACTATGACCATAGGCATGAAGTAGCAGATGTTATGCAAATATGTCCCAACCTGGAGCCTGTGGGAGCTGCCCACATGACTCATTTGTTTGACAGGGGTCTATGCTGCCCAATAACGCACACCTACTGACCTCCATGCCAAGTAACTCCCCATTACGTGTCAACAACTCCACTAGTGTGTATTAGAAATATCAATAGATCATTAATTCATCCTTTCTCTCATATAATAAAAATATATACAGGTTGAGTATCCCATATCCAAAATGCTTGGGACCAGAAGTATTTTGGACATCGGATTTTTCCGTATTTTAGAATAACTGCATACCATAATGAGATATCATGGCGATGGGACCTAAGTCTAAGCACAGAATGCATTTATGTTTCATATACACCTTATACGCACAGCCTGGAGGTCATTTTAGCCAATATTTTGAATAACTTTGTGCATTAAACAAAGTTTGTGTACATATACACAATACATGTATGTTTCATCTACAGCTTATACACACAGGCTGAAGGTCATATAATACAATGTGTTTAATAACTTTGTGTATTAAACAGTTTGTATACACTGAGCCATCAGAAAACAAACGTTACGCTATCTCAGTCTCACTTAAAAAATTCAGTATTTCGGAATATCCTGTAATTCAGAATATTTGGATATGGAATACTCAATCTGTAATAAGCATGAAACCCACAACCACATCTACACCTATATATACATACTATGTGTTTGCCTATGGGAGCATGCATGCACATGTCTGCAACCTCTGAAAAAATTCCAGAAAATCGCCTATTACACTAAACTGCACTTAGACCTGTTTCATGTTTGTAAGTAAAGCACATTATCAAGCAACTGGGCAAAACCATTTTTCAGTGCAGGTGCGGCAGATATAGCATGTGCAGAGAGATTTAGATTTGGGTGGTATGTGATCAAACTGAAATCTATATTGAAGTGTAAAAATAAAGCAGACAGTATTTACCATGCACAGAAAAAATATTACTGACCCAAATCTAAATCTCTCTGCACATGTTACATCAGCCCCACCTGCATGCAACATGGTTTTGTTCATTTGCTTGATAATTGCTTTACTTACAAACATGAATCAGGCACTTAATGCATTTCCCCCCTCACATTGACGACATTCCCTTTCACACCCTGAAACAGAATTCCCTTTTTCATTTCTGACATAAGACCCATCAGCATAAAGCACCAATTCTTGGTTGTGTAAAGGAATTTCTGGGTGTGGAACTGCCATGGTGAAAGGAAAAGCAGCAGTAAGGAAGCTTAAACGATTACAGCTGCTACTGCTACAGCTCAGGGGCCCTACTCACTTGGCGATTCGCCGCCGAGGTGCCCGACGGCCGATACGGCCGACGAGCAACCCGGCGGCGGGGGGGCAGTGACGGGGGGAGTTAAGTTTCTTCACTCCCCCCGTCACCCGGCTGCATTGAAGTGCAGGCAAATATGGACGAGATCGTCCATATTGGCCTGCATGCACAGCCGACGGGAGACCAGCGATGAACGAGCGCGGGGCCGCGCATCGTTCATCGCTTAAGTCTCCACACTGAAAGATATGAACGAGTTCTCGTTCATTTATGAACGAGATCGTTCATATCTTTCAGAATATCGCCAAGTGTGTAGGGCCTATCAGAAATGTAGCGGAAACCCAGATCCTATAGAATCAAAATCAAAAGGTACAACGCAAGTGGTCTGAGCTTATCACTATGTTGTTGCATCAGAATCTCTAATGCAAACCTTTCATGGTAGAGACAATAAAAGGGTTTTTTTTTGTTTGTTTTTTAGCATCAGGGGGTCTGAAAAAGCTTGTTTGATAAAACTGAAGTGGTTACAGCCTCTGAGTACAGAGTACAAAGGAAGTGTCTTCGTTGTGTTGCAGTGTTTCACTTTCTACAAAGGTTTTACAATAGATGTAATACCCTTTCATGCCTAAAATGAAGTATTAAATCACAGACATGTCCTTTCCTCAGCCTGAAAGTTCAGTTAATACTGATGTACTTTAGGTAATAGCTTGTCAAAATGGCAAATTGGTAAAATTCTGGATGTGGTCTCAGCTGCGCAGGCACAATACAGAGAGTAACCACTATACAATACAAAGAGTAAAGCTAGGTACACACTGGCAGATTTTTTTGGGGGGTCTGCCAGGAAATTGTAGGCACTAATATCTGATCTACACACGTAAAGATTTTTTTTTCCAGTTACCAATTTTCTGCCACATCCCACTGCATTTGCATATATCCACCCACAAGGTGGATGACATAGTGACAGGAAAAACATAGGAAATATGGGCAGATTGGCCCTCATTCCGAGTTGTTCGCTCGCAAGCTGCTTTTAGCAGCTTTACACACGCTAAGCCGCCATCTACTGGGAGTGAATCTTAGCTTATCAAAATTGCGAACGAAAGATTCCCAAAATTGCGATTACACACCTCTTAGCAGTTTCTGAGTAGCTTCAAACTTACTCGGCATCTGCGATCAGTTCAGTGCTTGTCGTTCCTGGTTTGACGTCACAAACACACCCAGCGTTCGCCCAGACACTCCTCCGTTTCTTCAGCCACTCCCGCGTTTTTCCCAGAAACGGTAGCGTTTTTTCGCACACACCCATAAAACGGCCTGTTTCCGCCCAGAAACACCCACTTCCTCTCAATCACATTACGATCACCAGAACGAGGAAAAAACCGTGAGTAAAATCCTAACTGCATAGCAAATTTACTTGGCGCAGTCGCAGTGTGGACATGGCGCATGCGCACTAAGCGGAAAATCGCTGCGATGCGAAAAAATTTACAGAGCGAACAACTCGGAATGACCCCCATTATTGAGAAGGCACACACACTGCTCAATATCTGGAGACTGTGGCAGTTATTTTTGGGATGGGCCGATCGATCGTTCGGATGTGTGTGCAAGATTTTCCCGAATTATCGGTGAGATGCCAACACAATCGTTCGTACACACGATACAATAAATCAGGCCGATGTCCCAATTATTGGCAAATCGGCCCAATAATTGTATAGTGTGTGTACCTAGCTTATCCCAGTGATCATCATACAGTACAGTGAGCCTGCTAGTCATCAAAGGACAATACAGAGAACATCCAAGTGATATATATATATATATAAATTTGCATTATATATCTCAGTGACCTCCACACAGCACATTGAGCACCCCAGGGAACACCATACAGTATATTAAGCATCCCAGTGACTATTATATAATATATTGATAGTGGCCTTAAGAGAATATCATATTGTACGGGAGTTAGAACTACAGACACCAAAAGAGGTTTGGTTAGGGGGGTCATTCTGACCCAATCGCACGCTACAGTTCATCGCAGCGGTGCGATCGGAACAGAACTGCGCAGGCACCAGCGCTGCAGTGTGCCGGCGCATGACAGATGGCCGAAGGCCGTCGGGCCACTACGATCGCCTCTGCCTGATTGACAGGCAGAGGCGGTCGCTGGGCGGGGGGGAGGGGTGGAACGGCAGTGTTTGGCCACCGTTTCGTGGGTGCAGTCCGGCCAACGCAGGCATGGACAGACCAAATGGGGGGCTGGCCGCAGCAGCTGCGTGATGTAACACGCAGCCGCTGCGGGCCGGGGAGCGATGAGTAGCTCCCGGCCAACACGCTAAAGCTGCGCTGGTCGGGAGCTACTCTTGAAGTGCAAAGGCATCGCCGCTGTGCGATGCCTTTGCACTTCTGCGGGGAGGGCCGGCACTGGCATCCCCCCGCATGTCAGTGTGAATGATCGTAGCTGTGCTAAATTTAGCACAGCTACGATCATCTCGGAATGACCCCCAGTAACTGAAGTGTAATTCGGTTACATTTTAGTTGTTTATACAGCAATGGGGAAATCATTTTTACATTTTAGAATGCTGAGCTACTTGCAGCCAACTCTCAAAAATCTAATTTGCAACCCACACAGAGACTGCCGTTTCTGGGGATGATACTCGACACTGTAGCACAGCGAGTATTTCTTCTCCTAGACAAAGCCCAAGCAATTCAGGACATGATACGGTTAGTCCTCAAATCACACCATGTTTCCATTCATCTTTGCATCCGCCTCCTTGGCAGGATGGTTGCCTTTTTCGAGGTGATTCAGTATGGCAGGATCCACTTCAGTTGGATCTCCTCTCCAAATGGACTGGATCACACCTGCAGATGCATCGACTGATCCGCCTATCACCTCAAGCACGACTGTCTACCGTGGTGGTTAGAGACTCCACACCTATTAGAAGGTTGCTCCTTCGGCACGTGGAACTGGGTGCTCCTGACCACGGATGCAAGCCTCCAGGGTTGGGGGGCGGTGGCCCAGGGCTCTCAGTTCCAGGGTCGTTGGTCCAGAGTGTAAGCCGCTCTCCCCATAAGCATCTTGGAATTTAGCGTGATCTTCAACGCTCTCGGTCAGGCGTTCACCTCTAATACGAGGCTGGGCTATTCAAGTACAGTCCGACAACGCCAAGGCCATGGTGTACGTCAACCATCAGGGCGGAACAAAAAGCAGAGCAGCCATGAGGGAGGTAACCAAAATCCTCCACTGGACAGAAAAGTATTTTGCAGCAATTTTGGCTACCTTCATACCGGGAGTCAACAATTGGGAGGCAGATTTCTTGAGCAGACAAGATCTACACCCAGGGAAGTGGGGCCACCACCCTCAGGTGTTCCAACAGGTAGTCTTCTGGTGGAGATGGCTACAGATCGATTTGATGGCATCTCACCACAACAATAAGCTCCAGCAATATTGCTCCAGGGGAGGGGGGGATGTAATAGGGTGTGAGAATCAGAAAGTGGGAGATTTTGGGAGATTTCTCCTGTTTTTTTAAAGTGGCAATCGTTTACATGGCAAAATCAATCTGGTTTTGCCATGTAAAAGATTGCCACTTTAAAAAAACAGGAGAAATCTCCCAAAATCTCTCACTTTCTGATTCTCACACCCTATTACATTCCCCCCATGGAGGCAATAGCAGTAGACGCTCTAACGACTCCCTGGCTTTTTCATAAAGTCTACCTATTTCCTTCATTTCTGCTACTTCCTCGAATTCTGGTAATCCTCATCGCTCCGGATTGGCCTTGCAGAGCGTGGTATGCCAACCTGCTCTCCCTTCTAATCGACAACCCCTGACCCCTGCCGAATCAAGAGGATCTGTTTAAGAAGGGACCTTTTGTTTATCTGGACTTACAGCGGCTACGTTTGATGGTGTGGCTGTTGAGAAAGCGGTACTAGCACAGAAGGGCATACCTTCTGCAGTGATTCCCATTATGCTCCGGGCCATAAAAGAGGTCACTTCCAAGCACTATCACAGGATTTGGAAGACCTATGTCATCTGGTGTGAATGTAGACCAGTGGTCAGGGAAGAGGGGTAAATTACCCCAAATGGGGTAAAAATGAAATTCCTGGGGGTAATAACCAGTCGCGTTGCCGAGACACAGCCCCGTCCTGCACCGGCCAGCTCGCGATGTGATGTGCTCCCTCCTGCCCGCTGTGCGCTGTGTTCCTGGCTGCCCTGTACTGTGTTCCTGGCCGCGGTGTGATGTGCTCCCTCACGCCCGCCCATCCTGCGCTGTCCTCCCGCCCGCCAACCCACACACAGAACTTGAAGTGTTCTGTGGCTGACCACGGACGGAGTTCCGCAGGATCAGACAGTGGCCCACATAACAGTGGTAAATTCCCACTGACTTTACTGAGGTGAGGATGTGACCATCTGTCTCCTAAAAGTCGTGTCACCCCCCCATCCATCTTTCTTACATTCATTCTGGTGTTTTGGGGAGAAAGTGTTAATTAACCCATTCATTCATCGGCGAAAATAAGCTGCTGTCTCTTGAGTCATATTTCTTCAAGACCACCTGAGTGCCTTAATTGGACTTACTGCATTATCTGTTTCTGAGCACCGTGGCATGAATTTTGAAAAGAGGGCGCCGGTCTATTGGACATATATATATATATATATATATATATATTCACACACAGTATCTCAGGAATGCCATATAAACAGTGATAACCAGTATATATGCACAATAATATATGATTTCCTTCCTTTCAAATCAAGAGGGTAACGTCGGCATATCTAAATATATTTTGGGGTAAAAGGTAAAAAGGTTCCCTGACCCCTGACGTAGACAGTATACATTAATGGTTTTCAATGTTGGGGCGTCTTTTACGGTTCCTGCAAGCAAGGTTGGATCAGTCAATGTTTTTCCAGCAACAATTGGCAATGCTCCCAGATGTCGAAACGTTCCTGAGGGGTGTTCTCCATCACCAGCCTCCATGTGATCCACCGACCGCACCTTGGGATCTGAATTTGGTGTTGGAGTTTCTCTAGTCAGCAACGTTTGAACGTTGGATACTTCTTCAACATCACGGACCCTATTGTAGATGTGGTGAAGCTGAATGAGGGCCATAATCACTAATCATTTATTATTTATTTATTATTTGTTACCAGTTATATATATAGCACACACATTTTCCGCAGCGCATTTACAGCACTGCGGAAATACCTGCATACCTGCAGGTTCTATGACCATACAGCATATACATAGGAGGGCTAGTGTTATTGGTGGCAGAAACAGAGCCGTGAGTAGACATTTTGGTGCCCTCTGCCAGAAAGAACATTGGTGCCCCCTCCCATTTTCAAAATAGAGACAGTGTGCGCCAAAAATGTAGAGACGTGGTTCATGGGGTAGGGGCATGGCCACAGAATAGTACCAATTCACATTACACCACACATCAGTGTCTGTTAGTCACATTACACCACACAGTAGTGTCCGTTCATCACATTACACTACACAGTAGTGTCCGTTCGTCACATTGCACCGCACAGTGGTGTCCATTCATCACATTACACCGCACAGTAGTGTCCTTTAGTCACATTACACCGCACAGTAGTGTCCGTTAGTCACATTACACCACACAGTAGTATCCATTCATCACATTACACCACACAGTAGTGGGAATGATACTCAACACTGTAGCACAGCGAGTATTTCTTCTCCTAGACAAAACCCATGCAATTCAGGACATGGTACGGTTAGTCCTCAATTCATCTTTGCATCCGCCTCCTTGGCAGGATGGTCGCCTTTTTCAAGGTGATTCAGTACGGCAGGATCCACTTCCGGACATTCCAGTTGGATCTCCTCTCCAAATGGACCGGATCACACTTGCAGATGCATCGACTGATCCGCCTATCACCTTAAGCATGACTATCTCTACTGTGGTGGTTAGAGACTCCACACCTATTAGAAGGTTGCTCCTTCGGCATGTGGAACTGGGTGCTCCTGACCACAGATGCAAGCCTCCGAGGTTGGGGGGCGGTGGCCCAGGGCTCTCAATTCCAGGGTCGTTGGTCCAGAGTGTAAGCCGCTCTCCCCATAAACATCTTGAAATTTAGCGTGATCTTCAACGCCCTCGGTCAGACGTTCACCTCTAATACAAGGCCAGGCTATTCGAGTACAGTCCGACAATGCAAAGGCCGTGGTGTACGTCAACCATCAGGGCGGCACAAAGAGCAGAGCAGCCATGAGAGAGGTAACCAAAATCCTCCACTGGACAGAGAAGTACGTTGCAGCAATTTCGGCTACCTTCATACCGGGAGTCAAGAATTGGGAAGCAGATTTCTTGAGTAGGCAAGATCTACACCCAGGGGAGTGGGGCCACCACCCTCAGGTGTTCCAACTGGTAGTCTTCTGGTGGAGATGGCCACAGATCGATTTGATGGCATCTCACCACAACAAAAAGCTCCAGCAATATTGCTCCAGAACAAGAGATTGGGGTGGGGTGGGGGAGGGGGGGGATGTAATAGGGTGTGAGAATCAGAAAGTGGGAAATCTTGGGAGAGTTCTCCTGTTTTTTTTTAAATTGGCAATCATTTACATGGCAAAATCAATCTGGTTTTGCCATGTAAAAGATTGCCACTTTAAAAAAACAGGAGAAATCTCCCAAAATCTCTCACTTTCTGATTCTCACACCCTATTACATTCCCCCCATGGAGGCAATAGCAGTAGACGCTCTAATGACTCCCTGGCTTTTTCATAAAGTCTACCTATTTCCTTAATTTCTCTGACGTCCTAAGTGGATGCTGGGGACTCCGTCAGGACCATGGGGTTTAGCGGCTCCGCAGGAGACAGGGCACAAAAGTAAAAGCTTTAGGATCAGGTGGTGTGCACTGGCTCCTCCCCCTATGACCCTCCTCCAAGCCTCAGTTAGATTTTTGTGCCCGGCCGAGAAGGGTGCAATCTAGGTGGCTCTCCTAAAGAGCTGCTTAGAGTAAAAGTTTGTTAGGTTTTTTATTTTCAGTGAGTCCTGCTGGCAACAGGCTCACTGCTACGAGGGACTTAGGGGAGAGAAGTGAACTCACCTGCGTGCAGGATGGATTGGCTTCTTAGGCTACTGGACACCATTAGCTCCAGAGGGAGTCGGAACACAGGTCTCACCCTGGGGTTCGTCCCGGAGCCGCGCCGCCGACCCCCCTTGCAGATGCCGAAAAGTGAAGGTCCAGAAACGGCGGCAGAAGACTCTTCAGTCTTCATAAGGTAGCGCACAGCACTGCAGCTGTGCGCCATTGTTGTCAGCACACTTCATAGCAGCGGTCACTGAGGGTGCAGGGCGCTGGGGGGGGGCGCCCTGGGCAGCAATGATAGTACCTTATTCTGGCTAAAAATACATCACATATAGCCCCTGGGGGCTATATGGATGTATTTAACCCCTGCCAGGTCTCAGAAAAACGGGAGAAGAAGCCCGCCGAAAAGGGGGCGGGGCCTATTCTCCTCAGCACACAGCGCCATTTTCCCTCACAGAAATGCTGGTGGGAAGGCTCCCAGGCTCTCCCCTGCACTGCACTACAGAAACAGGGTTAAAACAGAGAGGGGGGGCACTTATTTGGCGATATGTATATATATATTAAAATGCTATAAGGGAAAAACACTTATATAAAGGTTGTCCCTGTATAATTATAGCGTTTTTGGTGTGTGCTGGCAAACTCTCCCTCTGTCTCCCCAAAGGGCTAGTGGGGTCCTGTCCTCTATCAGAGCATTCCCTGTGTGTGTGCTGTGTGTCGGTACGTGTGTGTCGACATGTATGAGGACGATGTTGGTGAGGAGGCGGAGCAATTGCCTGAAATGGTGATGTCACTCTCTAGGGAGTCGACACCGGAATGGATGGCTTATTTAAGGAATTACGTGATAATGTCAACACGCTGCAAGGTCGGTTGACGACATGAGACGGCCGGCAAACAAATTAGTACCTGTCCAGGCGTCTCAAACACCGTCAGGGGCTGTAAAACGCTCATTTACCTCAGTCGGTCGACACAGACACAGACACGGACACTGACTCCAGTGTCGACGGTGAAGAAACAAACGTATTTTCCTTTAGGGCCACACGTTACATGTTAAGGGCAATGAAGGAGGTGTTACATATTTCTGATACTACAAGTACCACAAGAAGGGTATTATGTGGGGTGTGAAAAAACTACCTGTAGTTTTTCCTGAATCAGATAAATTAAATGAAGTGTGTGATGATGCGTGGGTTTCCCCCGATAGAAAATTATTGGCGGTATACCTTTTCCCGCCAGAAGTTAGGGCGCGTTGGGAAACACCCTTTAGGGTGGATAAGGCGCTCACACGCTTATCAAAACAAGTGGCGGTACCGTCCCCAGATAGGGCCGCCCTCAAGGAGCCAGCTGAGAGGCTGGAAAATATCCTAAAAAGGTATATACACACATACTGGTGTTATACTGCGACCAGCGATCGCCTCAGCCTGGATGTGCAGCGCTGGGGTGGCTTGGTCGGATTCCCTGACTGAAAATATTGATACCCTTGACAGGGACAGTATTTTATTGACTATAGAGCATTTAAAGGATGCATTTCTATATATGCGAGATGCACAGAGGGATATTTGCACTCTGGCATCAAGAGTAAGTGCGATGTCCATATCTGCCAGAAGATGTTTATGGACACGACAGTGGTCAGGTGATGCAGATTCCAAACGGCACATGGAAGTATTGCCGTATAAAGGGGAGGAGTTATTTGGGGTCGGTCCATCGGACCTGGTGGCCTCGGCAACAGCTGGAAAATCCACCTTTTTTACCCCAAATCACATCTCAGCAGAAAAAGACACCGTCTTTTCAGCCTCAGTCCTTTCGTCCCCATAAGGGCAAGCGGGCAAAAGGCCAGTCATATCTGCCCAGGGATAGAGGAAAGGGAAGAAGACTGCAGCAGGCAGCCCATTCCCAGGAACAGAAGCCCTCCACAGCTTCTGCCAAGTCCTCAGCATGACGCTGGGGCCGTACAAGCGGACTCAAGTGCGGTGGGGGGTCGTCTCAAGAGTTTCAGCGCGTAGTGGGCTCACTCGCAAGTGGACCCCTGGATCCTACAAGTAGTATCCCAGGGGTACAGACTGGAGATTCGAGACGTCTCCCCCTCGCAGGCTCCTGATGTCTGCTTTACCAACGTCTTCCTCCGACAGGGAGGCAGTATTGGAAACAATTCACAAGCTGTATTCCCAGCAGGTGATAATCAAAGTACCCCTCCTACAACAAGGAAAGGGGTATTATTCCACACTATATTGTGGTACTGAAGCCAGACGGCTCGGTGAGACCTATTCTAAATGGGAAATCTTTGAACACTTACATACAAAGGTTCAAATCAAGATGGAGTCACTCAGAGCAGTGATAGCGAACCAGGAAGAAGGGGACTATATGGTGTCCCTGGACATCAAGGATGCTTACCTCCATGTCCCAAATTGCCCTTCTCACCAAGGGTACCTCAGGTTCGTGGTACGGAACTGTCACTATCAGTTTCAGACGCTGCCGTTTGGATTGTCCACGGCACCCCGGGTCTTTACCAAAGTAATGGCCGAAATGATGATTCTTCTTCAAAGAAAAGGCGTCTTAATTATCCCTTACTTGGACGATCTCCTGATAAGGGCAAGGTCCAGAGAACAGTTGGAAGTCGGAGTAGCACTATCTCAAGTAGTTCTACGACAGCACGGGTGGATTCTAAATATCCAAAATCGCAGCCGTTTCCGACGACACGTCTGCTGTTCCTAGGGATGGTTCTGGACACAGTCCAGAAAAAGGTGTTTCTCCCGGAGGAGAAAGCCAGGGAGTTATCCGAGCTAGTCAGGAACCTCCTAAAACCAGGAAAAGTGTCAGTGCATCATTGCACAAGAGTCCTGGGAAAAATGGTGGCTTATTACGATGCGATTCCATTCGGCAGATTCCACGCAAGAACTTTTCAGTGGGATCTGCTGGACAAATGGTCCGGATCGCATTTTCAGATGCATCAGCAGATAACCCTATCTCCAAGGACAAGGGTGTCTCTCCTGTGGTGGTTACAGAGTGCTCATCTTCTAGAGGGCCGCAGATTCGGCATTCAGGATTGGATGCTGGTGACCACGGAGGCCAGCCTGAGAGGCTGGGGAGCAGTCACACAGGGAAAAAATTTCCAGGGAGTGTGATCAAGTCTGGAGATTTTTCTCCACATAAATATACTGGAGCTAAGGGCAATTTACAATGCTCTAAGCTTAGCAAGACCTCTGCTTCAAGGTCAGCCGGTATTGATCCAGTGGGACAACATCACGGCAGTCGCCCACGTAAACAGACAGGGCGGCACAAGAAGCAGGAGGGCAATGGCAGAAACTGCAAGGATTTTTCGCTGGGCGGAAAATCATGTGATAGCACTGTCAGCAGTGTTCATTCCGGGAGTGGACAACTGGGAAGCAGACTTCCTCAGCAGGCACAACCTCCACCCGGGAGAGTGGGGACTTCATCGGGAAGTCTTCCACATGATTGTGAACCGTTGGAAAAGACCAAAGGTGGACATGATGGCGTCCCGCCTGAACAAAAAACTGGACAAGTATTGCGCCAGGTCAAAAGACCCTCAGGCAATAGCTGTGGACGTTCTGGTAACACCGTGGGTGTACCAGTCGGTGTATGTCTTCCCTCCTCTGCTTCTCATACCCAAGGTATTGAGAATTATAAGACGTAGAGGAGTAAGAACTATACTCGTGGCTCCGGATTGGCCAAGAAGGACTTGGTACCCGGAACTTCAAGAGATGCTCACAGAGGACTCATGGCCTCTGCCGCTAAGAAGGGACTTGCTTCAGCAAGTACCATGTCTGTTCCAAGACTTACCGCGGCTGCGTTTGACGGCATGGCGGTTGAACGCCGGATCCTAAGGGAAAAAGGCATTCCGGAAGAGGTCATTCCTACCCTGGTCAAAGCCAGGAAGGAGGTGACCGCACAACATTATCACCACATGTGGCGAAAATATGTTGCGTGGTGTGAGGCCAGGAAGGCCCCATGAAGAAATTTCAACTCGGTCGTTTCCTGCATTTCCTGCAAACAGGAGTGTCTATGGGCCTCAAATTGGGGTCCATTAAGGTTCAAATTTCGGCCCTGTCGATTTTCTTCCAGAAAGAATTGGCTTCAGTTCCTGAAGTCCAGAAGTTTGTCAAGGGAGTACTGCATATACAACCCCCTTTTGTGCCTCCAGTGGCACTGTGGGATCTCAACGTAGTTCTGGGATTCCTAAAATCACATTGGTTTAAACCGCTCAAATCTGTGGATTTGAAATATCTCACAGGGAAAGTGACCATGCTGTTGGCCCTGGCCTCGGCCAGGCGAGTGTCAGAATTGGCGGCGTTTGTCTCAAAAAAGCCCATATCTGATTGTCCATTCGGACAGGGCAGAGCTGCGGACTCATCCCCAGTTTCTCCCTAAGGTGGTGTCAGTGTTTCACCCGAACCAGCTTATTGTGGTACCTGCGGCTACTAGGGACTTGGAGGACTCCAAGTTGCTAGATGTTGTCAGGGCCCTGAAAATATAGTTTCCAGGACGGCTGGAGTCAGGAAAACTGACTTGCTGTTATCCTGTATGCACCCAACAAACTGGGTGCTCTTGCTTCTAAGCAGACGATTGCTAGTTGGATGTGTAGTACAATTCAGCTTGCACATTCTGTGGCAGGCCTGCCACAGCCAAAATATGTAAATGCCCATTCCACAAGGAAGGTGGGCTCATCTTGGGCGGCTGCCCGAGGGGTCTCGGCTTTACAACTTTGCCGAGCTGATACTTGGTCTGGGGCACACCCTGACTGAGGAGGACCTGGAGTTCTCTCATTCGGTGCTGCAGAGTCATCCGCACTCTCCCGCCCGTTTGGGAGCTTTGGTATAATCCCCATGGTCCTGACGGAGTCCCCAGCATCCACTTAGGACGTCAGAGAAAATAAGAATTTACTTACCGATAATTCTATTTCTCGTAGTCCGTAGTGGATGCTGGGCGCCCATCCCAAGTGCGGATTGTCTGCAATACTTGTACATAGTTATTGTTACAAAAATCGGGTTATTATTGTTGTGAGCCATCTTTTCAGATGCTCCGCTGTTATCATGCTGTTAACTGGGTTCAGATCACAGGTTGTACAGTGTGATTGGTGTGGCTGGTATGAGTCTTACCCGGGATTCAAAATCCTTCCTTATTGTGTACGCTCGTCCGGGCACAGTATCCTAACTGAGGCTTGGAGGAGGGTCATAGGGGGAGGAGCCAGTGCACACCACCTGATCCTAAAGCTTTTACTTTTGTGCCCTGTCTCCTGCGGAGCCGCTAAACCCCATGGTCCTGACGGAGTCCCCAGCATCCACTACGGACTACGAGAAATAGAATTATCGGTAAGTAAATTCTTATTTTCCGCTACTTCCTCGAATTATGAAGCGAATAAAGAGGGAGGGAGTTCTAGTAATCTCATCGCTCCGGATTGTCCTTGCAGAGCGTGTTATGCCAACCTGCTCTCCCTTCTAATCGACGACCCCTGGCCCCTGCCGAATCAAGAGGATCTGTTTCAGAAGGGACCTTTTGTTGTTTATCCGGACTTACAGCAGCTACGTTTGATGGCGTGGCTGTTGAGAAGGCGGAACTGGCACAGAAGGGCATACCTTCTGCAGTGATTCCCACTATGCTCCGGGACAGAAAAGAGGTCACTTCCAAGCACTATCACAGGATTTGGAAGACGTATGTCATCTGGTGTGAACGTAGACAGTATCCATCAATGGTTTTCAATGTTGGAGCGTCTTTTACGGTTCCTGCAAGCAGGGTTGGATGTTGGATTGCAAGTGTGTTCACTGATCAGTCAGTGTTTTTCCAGCAACAATTGGCAATGCTCCCGGATGTCCAAACGTTCCTGAGGGGTGTTCTCCATCTCCAGCCTCCATTTGTTCCACCGACCGCACCTTGGGGTCTGAATTTGGTGTTGGTGTTGCTCTAGTCAGCAACGTTTGAAGCGTTGGATACTTCTTCAACATCACGGACCCTACTGTAGATGTGGTGATGGCCCTTTGCATCTATGTAAAGAGGACAACCAGAACCAGGAAGTCGGACTCCCTTTTTATGTTGTATGATGCTAACAAGATCGGCTGGCAGGCTTCCAAACAGACTATAGCCTGCTGGATCAAGTTCACCATTCAAAAGGCTTATACGACTTCGGCCAGGCCTCTGCCGGTTTCTGTTATGGCTCACTGCACCCACTCAGTGGGTTCTTCCTGGGCGGCTGTCCGAGGGGTTTCTGCCTTACAATTATATTGTGCTGCTACTTGGTCGGGTATGAACACCTGTGTTAGGTTTTATAGGTTTGATACCTTGGCAGTGTCTGACACTCAGTTAGGATGTTCCATCTTGCAGGGATCACAGCACACTCCCGCCCGTGATGGGAGCTCTGGGATGTCCCCACTGTAAACGTCATCCCAGTATCCCCTATGGATGTGTAAGGAAATAGGATTTTGGTACTCACTGAGAAATCCTTTTCTCAAAGTCCATAGGGGATACTGGGCGCCCACCAGAGCTGGATTTAGGGGTCAGGCCACCCCTAGGCACAATGATATTGGCTGCTGATAATTCAGACCACCCCATGCCCCCCATTCCTCCCGTCCCGCCTGTCCGTACACCCTCCATCCGTTGCTTCTCTGATGTGGCGGCGGGAGGGGGGAATGCCATGTTGCGCTGCTGCTCTGGTGGGGGGCGGGTACTGCTTTGCCACTGTTCTGATGCGGGTGGCGGGGGACTGTCATGCCACTCCTCTAATGTAGGGAAGGAAATGCTGTGCCGCTCTATTGATATGGGGTAAGGGGGGAGCTGCTGTGCCGCTCCACTGATGTGGGGCAAGGGGCAGGGCCAGTTGTAGCCCTTGTAGCCCAGGACAAACGTTCCTTTGGTGCCCCTCTTCCCCACTGAAAACATTGACAGTGCGCACCGAAGGTCCTCTGTCACGAACCCGGGGCACACTGCAAGTGTTCCAAGGCACCCCAGGGTGCCACAGCACACCTTTTGAGAACCACTGCATTACACACATTACACCAGGTAGAGCCACTTATACATTGCGCCAGGTAGAGCCTCTTATACATATTACACCAGGTAGAGCCCCTTATACACACTATGCCAGGTCGAGCCTCTTATACACATTGCGACAGGTCGAGCCCGTTATACACATTGTGCCAGGTAGCCCCTTATACACATTTCACCAGGTGAGAAAGAGTGAGAGAGAGTGAGAGTGTGTGTATGTCACTCACCACCATCCACGCCGGCTCCTGTCCCTTGGCTCCCGGATCTTACAACTACAAGTGAGTAGCAGCGGGGTGGTGCAGCCAGCGGGAAGCGAGCGAACGGGGGGGGGAGGGATAGAAGCAGCGAGAGGCTGCTGGCGGGGGGATGCGGGCTGTGGAAATAGCGCTGGTGGTGTAACTACCTGCCCTGCCGCACTTAGAACCGCCACGAGCAGGGGAGAGGACTGCTGTGCTGCTCCTGTGGTTTGGGGTGGGGGGAACTGCTGTGCCTCCCCCAGCAGGTGCCACCCACCCTGTGCTCTTTCCTTTCGTGCAAGAATGTTCCTTTTATGTGTTGTTGCTGTGTCAGACATTTAATTCTGCCTTCAGCTCTGTTCTAGTTCTGATTGAATGTTTTCTTTTTCTATTCTGTTGTATTTTACTCTGCTATCTGTTCTTTTCCTCCTCTCCAGTTATGTTCCGTCTCTCTTCGGGCACAGTTTTCTTAACTGGGTTCTGATGGGAGGGGCATAGAGGGGAGGAGCCAACACACACACACATTAAAAGATTTCAAGTGCACCGGCTCCATTGACCCCGTCTATACCCCACTGTAAAGTCATCCCAGTATCCCCTATGGACTTCGAGAAAAGAATTTATCGGTGAGTACCAAAATCCAGTTTTAAAGGTGTGACGTATAATTTAAGAAAACAAAACATTTTTTTTTGTTGAAGCATCACATGTATAGACCAAATCATAGAACATATCAATCTTTCTACATAAGAAAAAAAAACTAAAGTAGTCGTGATGTACAGTATATAAAGATGTGTGTAACTTAAATTAAAGGTAAGAAAATGCAAGTCTGCAGATGCACAAATTAAACTCATTTCCATTTAAACCTAATCCAACTCAGTGTCAAATCCATTTGACAGTGGCTTGCTTGATTCATTTGAATTTGGAGAAAGTGCAATTTCTATTATTCATACCTCTGTGGGTTGCCATATGAGATGATAGGGTATAGTAATCAATGGTAGTAAAAGTGCACTTTAATAAATATATCTTTTCAAATCGAGAAATACACTGAGATTTTTTATGTTGTCTTCATTGGATGTTTGTGCTAAAGGAATGGGTCAATTAGGATTAGCAAGAGTATAGGGGGTATTCAGTAGTAGACGGAATTGAGATGCAATCGCATCTCCCCATCTGCCCCCTGCATTGCGCATGCGAATGCCTCTGCCTGATTGAGGGGTGGGTTCAAGGTGGCCAAATGACATCACACGCGGCCGCTATGACCCAGAAAAAGACCTGGAATCCCCACTCGGGTGGTGGTCCACGCCACCACCAGAGGGTGAATAAATTAGTGTCCGGGCTCGAAGCATGGCGAGCGCAGCGAGCCCAAGAGGGGACATGCTGAACTGGCCGCCAGTATTCCGGTGTCGGTTTGCTGACCGCCTGGATACCAACAGCCATCATATCATACTGATCCCGTGCGGAGGCAGGGGGGCATCCACAAACCAGTGATGCAATCGCAATTGCATTGCGATCGCATTGATGCTGGGTATTTGCATGCTGGGCGGCCTTGCCCTGTGCTTGGCGGCCGCCAACATGCAATCGTAGCCAGTTGCAGTTTTGCTAAAATAGCAAATCTTCAACTGAAGCTGAATGAGGGCCATAATCACTAATCATTTATTATTTATTTATTATTTTTTACCAGTTATATATATAGCGCACACATTTTCCACAGCGCATTTACAGCACTGCGGAAATACCTGCATACCTGCAGGTTCTATGACCATACAGCATATACACAGGGGGGCTAGTGTTATTGGTGGCAGAAACAGAGCCGTGAGTAGACATTTTGCTGCCCTCTGCCAGAAAGAACATTGGTGCCCCCTCCCATTTTCAGAATAGAGACAGTGTGCGCCAAAAATGTAGAGACGTGATTCATGGGGTAGGGGCATGGCCACAGAATAGTACCAATTCACATTACACCGCACATCAGTGTCTTTTAGTCACATTACACCACACAGTAGTGTCCGTTCATCACATTACACTGCACAGTAGTGTCCTTTAGTCACATTACACCGCACAGTAGTGTCCGGTAGTCACATTACACCACACAGTAGTATCTATTCATCACATTACACCACACAGTAGATGCAAATGATACTCAACACTGTAGCACAGCGAGTATTTCTTCTCCTAGACAAAACCCATGCAATTCAGGACATGGTACGGTTAGTCCTCAATTCACGCCATGTTTCCATTCATCTTTGCATCCGCCTCCTTGGCAGGATGGTCACCTTTTTCATGGTGATTCAGTACGGCAGGACCCACTTCCGGACATTCCAGTTGGATCTCCTCTCCAAATGAACCGACTCATAACTGCAGATGCATCGACTGATCCGCCTATCACCTTAAGCATGACTATCTCTACTGTGGTGGTTAGAGACTCCACACCTATTAGAAGGTTGCTCCTTCGGCACGTGGAACTGGGTGCTCCTGACCACAGATACAAGCCTCCGGGGTTGGGGGGCGGTGGCCCAGGGCTCTCAATTCCAGAGTCGTTGGTCCAGAGTGTAAGCCGCTCTCCCCATAAACATCTTGAAATTTAGCGTGATCTTCAATGCCCTCGGTCAGGCGTTCACCTCTAATACGAGGCCAGGCTATTCGAGTACAGTCCGACAACGCCAAGGCCGTGGTGTACGTCAACCATCAGGGCAGAACAAAGAGCAGAGCAGCCATGAGAGAGGTAACCAAAATCCTCCACTGGACAGAGAAGTACATTGCAGCAATTTCGGCTACCTTCATACTGGGAGTCAACAATTGGGAGGCAGATTTCTTGAGCAGGCAAGATCTACACCCAGGGGAGTGGGGCCACCACCCTCAGGTGTTCCAACTGGTAGTCTTCTGGTGGAGATGGCCACAGATCGATTTGATGGCATCTCACCACAAAAAAAAGCTCCAGCAATATTGCTCCAGAACAAGAGATTGGGGTGTGGGCGGTTGGGGGGGGGGGGGGGGATGTAATAGGGTGTGAGAATCAGACAGTGGGAAATCTTGGGAGATTTCTCCTGTTTTTTTTAAATTGGCATTCATTTACATGCAAAATCAATCTGGTTTTGCCATGTAAAAGATTGCCACTTTAAAAAAACAGGAGAAATCTCCCAAAATCTCTCACTTTCTGATTCTCACACCCTATTACATTCCCCCCATGGAGGCAATAGCAGTAGACGCTGTAATGACTCCCTGGCTTTTTCATAAAGTCTACCTATTTCCTTCATTTCCGCTACTTCCTCGAATATTGAAGCGAAAAAAGAGGAAGGGAGTTCTGGTAATCCTCATCGCTCCGGATTGGCCTTGCAGAGCGTGGTATGCCAACCTGCTCTCCCTTCTAATCGACGACCCCTGGCCCCTGCCGAATCAAGAGGATCTGTTTCAGAAGGGACCTTTTGTTGTTTATCCGGACTTACAGCAGCTACGTTTGATGGCGTGGCGGTTGAGAAGGCGGAACTAGCACAGAAGTGCATACCTTCTGCAGTGATTCCCACTATGCTCCGGGACAGAAAAGAGGTCACTTCCAAGCACTATCACAGGATTTGGAAGACGTATGTATCATCTGGTGTGAACGTAGACAGTATCCATCAATGGTTTTCAATGTTGGGGCATCTTTTATGGTTCCTGCAAGCAGGGTTGGATGTTGGATTGCAAGTGGGTTCACTGATCAGTCAATGTTTTTCCAGCAACAATTGGCAATGCTCCCGGATGTCCAAACGTTGCTGAGGGGTGTTCTCCATCTCCAGCCTCCATTTGTTCCACCGACCTCACCTTGGGATCTGAATTTGGTGTTGGAGTTTCTCTAGTCAGCAACGTTTGAACCGTTGGATACTTCTTCAACATCACTGACCCTACTGTAGATGTGGTGATGGCCCTTCGCATCTATGTAAAGAGGACAACCAGAACCAGGAAGTCGGACTCCCTTTTTATGTTGTATGATGCTAACAAGATCGGCTGGCAGGCTTTTAAACAGACTATAGCCCGCTGGATCAAGTTCACCATTCATAAGGCTTATACGACTTCGGCCAGGCCTCTGTTATGGCTCACTCCACCCACTCGGTGAGTTCTTCATGGGCGGCTGTTCGAGGGGTTTCTACCTTACAATTATGTTGTGCTGCTACGTGGTCCGGTATGAACACCTGTGTTAGGTTTTATAGGTTTGATACCTTGGCAGTGTCTGACACTCAGTTAGGACGTTCCATCTTGCAGGGATCACAGCACACTCCAGCCCGTGATGGGAGCTCTGGGATGTCCCCACTGTAAACGTCATCCCAGTATCCCCTATGGATGTGTAAGGAAATAGGATTTTGGTACTCACCGATAAATCCTTTTCTCAAAGTCCATAGGGGATACTGGGCGCCCACCAGAGCTGGATTTAGGGGTCAGTCCACCCCTAGGCACAATGATATTGGCTGCCGAAAATCCAGACCACCCCCTGCCCCCCATTCCTCCCGTCCCACCTGTCCGTACGCCCTCCATCCATTGCTTCTCTGATGTGGCGGCGGGAGGGGGGAATGCCATGTTGCACTGCTGCTCTGGTGGGGGGCGGGGACTGCTTTGCCGCTGTTCTGATGCGGGTGGGGGGCACTGCCATGCCACTCCTCTAATGTAGAGGAGGAAATGCTGTGCCGCTCCATTGATATGAGGTGGGGGGGGGGCTGCTGTGCCGCTCCACTGATGTGGGGCAAGGGGCAGGGCCAGTTGTAGCCCTTGTAGCCCAGGACAAGCGTTCCTTTGGTGCCCCCTCTTCCCCACTAAAAACAGGGACAGTGCACACCGAAGGTCCTCTATCACGAACCCGGGGCACACTGCAAGTGTTTCGAGGCACCTCAGGGTGCCACAGCACACATTTTGAGAACCACTGCCTTACACACATTACACCAGGTAGAGCCGCTTATACATTGCGCCAGGTAGAGCCTCTTATACACATTACACCAGGTAGAGCCCCTTATACACACTATGCCAGGTCGAGCCTCTTATACACATTGCGACAGGTCGAGCCCGTTATACACATTGTGTCAGGTAGCCCCTTATACACATTTCACCAGGTGAGAAAGATTGAGAGAGAGTGTGAGAGTGTGTGTATGTCACTCACCACCATCCGCGCTGGCTCCTGTCCCTTGGCTCCCGACTCTTCCAACAACAAGTAAGTAGCAGCGGGGGTGTGCAGCCAGCGGGAAGCGAGCGAGCGAACGTGGCGGGGGGGGGGGGTATGCAAGCAGCGAGAGGCTGGCAGGGGGATGCGGGCAGTGGAAATAGCTCTGGTGGTGTGACTACCCGCCTTTCCGCACTTAGAACCGCCACGAGCAGGGGAGAGGACTTCTGTGCTGCTCCTGTGGTTTGGGGTGGGGGGAACTGCTGTGCCTCCCCCAGCAGGTGCCACCCACCCTGTGCTCTTTCCTTTCCTGCAAGAATGTTCCTGTTATGTGTTGGTTGCGGTGTCAGAGGTTTAATTCTGCCTTCAGCTCTGTTCTAGTTCTGATTGACTGTTTCCTTTTTCTGTTCTTTTGTATTTTTCTCTGCTATCTGTTCTTTTCCTCCTCTCCAGTTATGTTCCATCTCTCTTCGGGCACAGTTTTCTTAACTGGGTCTGATGGGATGGGAGGAGCCAACACACACACATTAAAAGATTTAAAGTGTACCGGCTCTATTGACCCCGTCTATACCCCACTGTAAAGTCATCCCAGTATCCCCTATGGACTTCGAGAAAATAATTTATCGGTGAGTACCAACATCCCGTTTTAAAGGTGTGACGTATAATTAAAAATAAAAATAAAACATTTTTTTTGTTGAAGCATCACATGTATAGACAAAATCATAGAACATATCAATCTTTCTACATAAGAAAAAAAAACTAAAGTAGTCGTGATGTACAGTATATAAAGATGTGTGTAACTTAAATTAAAGGTAAGAAAATGCAAGTCTGCAGATGCACAAATTAAACTCATTTCCATTTAAACCTAATCCAACTCAGTGTCACATCCATTTGACAGTGGCTTGCTTGATTCATTTGAATTTGGAGAAAGTGCAATTTCTATTATTCATACCTCTGTGGGTTGCCATATGAGATGATATGGTATAGTAATCAATGGTAGTAAAAGTGCACTTTAATACATGTTTCTTTTCAAATCGAGAAATACACTGAGATTTTTTATGTTGTCTTCATTGGATGTTTGTACTAAAGGAAGGGGGCAGTAAGGATTAGCAAGAGTATAGGGGGTATTCAGTAGTAGACGGAATTGAGATGCAATCGCATGTCCCTATCTGCCCCCGCATTGCGCATGCGAATGCCTCTGACTGATTGACAAGCAGAGGCGTTCGCGGGGCGCCAACGTAGTGTTGCGGGGGGTGGCGACACAGCATTAGGTGGATGGGTTCAAGTTGGCCAAGTGACATCACACGCGACCGCTGTGACCCAGAAAATGACCTGGAATCCCCACTCGGGTGGTGGTCTACGCCACCACCAGAGGGTGAATAGATTAGCGTCCGGGCCTGAAGTGCAGCGAGCCCAAGAGGGGACATGCTGAACTGGCCGCCGGTATTCCGGCGTCGGTTTGCTGACCGCCAGGATACCATCAGTCAGCATATCATACTGATCCCGTGCGGATGCAGGGGGTGATCCACAAACCAGTGATGCAATCGCAGTTGCATTGCGATCGCATCGCTGCTGCGTTTTTGCATGCTGGGCGGCCTTGTTATGTTGTTGGCGGCCGCTGGCATGCGATCGCAGCCAGTTGCAGTTTTGCTAAAATAGCAAATCTTCAACTGAAGCTGAATGAGGGCCATAATCACTAATTTAGTATTTATTTATTATTTGTTACCAGTTTTATATATATATATATATATATATATATATATATATACCAGGTGTAAGAGACCAAAAAGCTCTCAAATGAGGGCACTCACCAGTCCAATAGATTAAAAGGCTTTATTAATTCATCACAGTCATCAGTACGGTGTAGACGTTTCGACCTATAGGGTCTTTTTCAAGACAGTCACCAAAGACATCCAGACAGCATGCCAGCTACCAGTATACTGACTATGCCTGCCGGGTCCCCTTATATAGCAACACATCAACTTTAATTAAGTAATCACCACCAATCATTAGAAACACATTGCAACACTGGCGTACCAGCCATGCATATAGCATACCACAAAATAGAGATAACCATACCTCATATACCTAATGCCTACCAGCAGGCTCTATTCCACACACCTGCCAGCGATCAGCGTCAGCCGGGGACGCATCGCGCACACCCGGAAATACCGGAAGTGCGTCATTTGCATTCCACCGGCTCTGGCAGACCCCTCACAATAATGTCGTGGCACGAGACATTGTGAGGGGTCTGCCAGAGCCGGTGGAACGCAAATGATGCACTTCCGGTATTTACGGGTGTGCGCGATGCGTCCCCGGCTGACGCTGATCGCTGGCAGGTGTGTGGAATAGAGCCTGCTGGTAGGCATTAGGTATATGAGGTATGGTTATCTCTATTTTGTGGTATGCTATATGCATGGCTGGTACGCCAGTGTTGCAATGTGTTTCTAATGATTGGTGGTGATTACTTAATTAAAGTTGATGTGTTGCTATATAAGGGGACCCGGCAGGCATAGTCAGTATACTGGTAGCTGGCATGCTGTCTGGATATCTTTGGTGACTGTCTTGAAAAAGACCCTATAGGTCGAAACGTCGACACCGTACTGATGACTGTGATGAATTAATAAATCCTTTTAATCTATTGGACTGGTGAGTGCCCTCATTTGAGAGCTTTTTGGTCTCTTACACCTGGTATATGTGAAGCCTTTTGGGGCTATCTTGAGGAGCACCCCTAATTTATGGACCGATTGATGGGAGTGCGGACTTTTTCAGGAATTATATATATATATATATAAATAGCGCGCACATTTTCCGCAGCGCATTTACAACACTGCGGAAATACCTGTATACCTGCGGGTTCTATGACCATACAGCATATACATAGGAGGCCTAGTGTTATTGGTGGCAGAAACAGAGCCGTGAGTAGACATTTTGGTGCCCTCTGCCAGAAAGAACATTGGTGCCCCCTCCCATTTTCAAAATAGAGACAGTGTGCGCCAAATAATGTAGAGACGTGGTTCATGGGGTAGGGGCATGGCCACAGAATAGTACCAATTCACATTACACTGCACAGTAGTGTCCGTTAGTCACATTACGCCACACAGTAGTGTCTGTTAGTCACATTACACTGCACAGTAGTGTCCGTTAGTCACATTACACCTCACAGTACTGTCTGTTAGTCACATTACACTGCACAGTAGTTTCCGTTAGTCACATGTCACCGCACAGTAGTGTCCGTTATTCACATTTCACCACACAGTAGTGTCCGTTAGTCACATTACACACTGCACAGTACTGTCCGTTAGTCACATTACACCACACAGTACTGTCCGTTAGTCACATTCCACCGCACCGTAGTGTCTGTTAGTCACATTTCACCGCACAGTAGTGTCCGTTAGTCACATTACACACTGCACAGTACTGTCCGTTAGTCACATTACACCACACAGTACTGTCCGTTAGTCACATTCCACCGCACCGTAGTGTCTGTTAGTCACATTTCACCACACAGTAGTGTCCGTTAGTCACATTACACACTGCACAGTACTGTCCGTTAGTCACATTACACCACACAGTACTGTCCGTTAGTCACATTCCACCGCACCGTAGTGTCTGTTAGTCACATTTCACCGCACAGTAGTGTCCGTTAGTCACATTACACCGCACAGTAGTGTCCGTTAGTCACATTACACCGCATAGTAGTGTCCGTTAGTCACATTACACCGCACAGTAATGTCCGTTAGTTACATTACACCGCACAGTAGTGTCCGTTAGTCACATTACACTGCACAGTAGTGTCCATTAGTCAAATTACACCGCTCAGTACTGTCTGGTAGTCACATTACACCGCACAGTAGTGTCTGTAAGTCACTTTACACTGCACAGTAGTGTCTGTTAGTCACATTTCACCGCACAGTAGTGTCCGTTAGTCACATTACACACTGCACAGTACTGTCCGTTAGTCACATTACACCGCACAGTACTGCCCGTTAGTCACATTACACCATACAGTAGTGTCCGTTAGTCACATTTCACCGAACAGTAGTGTCCGTTAGTCACATTTCACAGCACAGTAGTGTCTGTTAGTCACATTACACTGCATAGTAGTGTCCGTTAGTCACATTACACCATACAGTAGTGTCCGTTAGTTACATTACCCCACACAGTGTTGTCTGTTAGTTACATTACCCCACACAGTATTGTCCATTATTCACATTAATGGCCTTCATCTACGTCATGTCACATGGTAAAAGGACACACATAAGCTATGATCTTCTACTCCGAGTTACATAGTCATTAATGTTCATTCTGGAACCCAAAGAAAAATGCTCAAATCCCACACTGACACACACAGACTTTCACTGACACCACCTCTATTTTATAACATTGGGGGTAATTCACACCTGATCGCTGCTGTGCGTTTTCACACAGCGGGCGATCAGAGCCAAACTGCGCATGCGCAGGCACGATGCACGGCTGCAAAGCAGATCGCCAGTCAGCGACGGGTTTGTGCGAAGGATCCATTTGCGCTGGCGTTCACAAGGAGATTGCATCAAAAACCCAAAGAAGAAAAGTATTCCCTATCGTGGGCACTCTCAGACATTTATGCTTCTTTAATTACTCAAAGTCAAATATCACCAGACATTTGACCACTGATTATAAAATGTAACTTTTATTCTTACATTAAAACAATGCGAAATATAGTGCATGTGAAATTGTGAAAGAAAAATAAGTGAAATAAAATGTTATACCACTGTTATTTCCATTCTTTTTCAACTCAAATGTTCTTTAAATGTGTCAGTTATTGTAACAATACTATGTTGCTAAATACCTCCTGCAGATACTATGTAAGATACATTTATATCCATCAGGGTATTAATATATGTCAATTGTTGCTGTATCCACCCTAATTTTATTCAGGGTCCCATTAAATATCATTGGTAGCTAGATAAATTACTAATACTTCTTTGGTGTTGGCAGTGTGCGCATCACTGCACTGTTATACACCCTTGTTTAATAAAGCTACTTTTTATAATGGACCCTGGCCCTCATTCTGAGTTGAACGCTCGCAAGGCGAATTTAGCAGAGTTGCTCAGGCTAAGCCGCCGCCTACTGGGAGTGAATCTTAGCTTCTTAAAATTGCGACCGATGTATACGCAATATTGCGATTACAAACTACTTAGCAGTTTCAGAGTAGCTTCAGACTTACTCTGCCTGTGCGATCAGTTCAGTGCTTGTCGTTCCTGGTTTGACGTCATAAACACACCCAGCGTTCGCCCAGATACTCCTCCGTTTCTCCGGCCACTCCTGCGTTTTTTCCGGAAACGGTAGCATTTTTATCCACACGCCCCGAAAACGCTGTGTTTCCGCCCAGTAACACCCATTTCCTGTCAATCACACTACGATCGCAGGAGCGATGAAAAAGCCGTGAGTAAAAATACTATCTCCATTGTAAAATTACTTGGCGCAGTCGCAGTGCGAATATTGCGCATGCGTACTAAGCGGAATTTCACTGCGATGCGATGAAAAATACAGAGCGAACGACTCGGAATGAGGGCCCCTGTTAGGCAGTGAATGTGTGTCTTAAGGGGGTAATTCCAAGTTGATCGCAGCAGGATTTTTGATAGCAATTGGGCAAAACCATGTGCACTGCAGGGGAGGCAGATATAACATGTGCAGAGAGAGTTAGATTTGGGTGGGTTATATTGTTTCTGTGCAGGGTAAATACTGGCTGCTTTATTTTTACACTGCAAATTAGATTGCAGATTGAACACACCACACCCAAATCTAACTCTCTCTGCAAATGTTATATCTGCCCCCCCTGCAGTGCACATGGTTTTGCCCAACTGCTAAAAAATTTCCTGCTGCGATCAACTTGGAATTACCCCCTAAATTCAGATGCTTCAGACCCTTATTTATGTGTGATAAGGAATTCTCAATCCCTCAGTTATTTTCTGTATATAACACCTTCAATCTGAACATCAAGGAGATTGACAGGAAGAGGGCGTTTGTGGGTGGCAACTGACCGTTTTCAGGGAGTGTTTGGAAAACGCAGGTGTTTCCAAGCATTTGCAGGGATCAGGTGCGTGCAGTCAGGGGAGGCAGGGGAGGCAGTGCCTCCCCTGTCATTAATGATTAAAATAATATAAAGAAGACACTTATGACACATATTCTGTGTCATACGTAACTTCTTTACATTGTCCTAACCATTTTAATGCTGAATAGTTGTTTGGGAGGCACTGATAGCAGTGCCTCCCCTTAACAATAGGTACAGATTAAAGCAGGGAGAGGGGGGGACAAACACTGGGCTGTGAAAGCCCATTAAAACCAGCGGGGGAAAGCGGCACTTGTACAAGTGCCTCGTTGACAAGGGAAACCCGCCCCTGTCAACGAGGCAGATGTGATTGGACAGCGGATCCAGTGCTGGATCCGCTGGTCCAGTCACCCTTATGCGGCGGGCGGAAGCAATGGCGGAATCTGGCGCTACTGTAGCGCGGCCGGCGGGGTGAAGAGGCAGCAGGACCCGGCGGTCGGCGCTGCTGTGGAGCCGGCGGGGTGAAGAGGCATCGGGACCCGGCGGCCGGCGCTACTGTGGAGCTATCACCACAGTTACAGTACCGCGGCTGGCGGGGTGAAGAGGCAGCGGGACCCGGCATTGAGGAGGCCGCTGCGGTAGCCATCAGTATCTACATCGCCGCAGCCGCCCGCTGTGACTGGATGCCGCTGGGTGTCCTCCTGCTCCCAGCCCTCCCACGATGCTAGGGAACTGGGGGAGGCAGTGGTGGATTGCCCTCCCCCCTGCCTCTCAAATATATATATATATGGAACTACAGCTACAGGAAATGTCGGAGAGATTCCAAGAACGCGGCTACACCAGTGGATGCATACGACGCTGTATGAAGAAAGCACGTACAAGATTTCGAACCCCGGATACATTAAGAAACACAGAGCAGAAACCGGACCGAATGGTATTTACAACAACCTTCGATGCGCAATCAAAGAAGATCAGTAGTGCCCTGCGGAAAAGATGGCCAATTATCTCTTCTGATAACCAACTCAAGTTGAAACACACTAAACCTCCCATGATGGCATACAGAAAAGCGCCTAACCTCAAACAGTTGCTATTAAGACCCACTGGATGCCCATCCGCACCGACTAAGACAACTTGGCTACAGGAGCAGAAGCCAGGTTGCTTCAAATGCAGCGGTTGTACCACTTGTAGGAGTATGATAACTGGCTCCACCTTTCCACACCCACACTCGGGACGTCCCATCAAGATTAAATATAAACTTCACTGCCTTATGGACCACGTCATATATATACTTACCTGTCCCTGTGGACTTTATTACGTCGGTATGACTGCCAGGCGTTTCCGTGACAGAATGGCGAACCATAGGACGACCATTCACCAGGCGATTATCTCCAAAACAACAGATCAACCTGTACCAAGACATTTTTTGCTACACCAACACCAAGTATCCAATCTTCGGTGTAAAATAATCGATTGGGTTCCCCCTCTTACACGGGGGGGTGACCGTGGTTTGGCACTTAGAAAGAAAGAGAGCTACTGGATCCACCGTCTGGACACCATCTCCCCACGTGGGATGAATGAAAACAACCCCCTATCCATATTTCTCAAGTAGTATAAGAGTCCTATGGCTTGACTGAGTGATATTAGTACATACCACTGTGCGGGTGGACAAACTGGCATGACTTTATCCACAGAGGACTATCCTCATAAGTGGATTTATACTGTCAAACCTCTACAAACGGGATGATGAACTCATATATCACTAATGAGTGTGTGGTAGTGACATCATTATTTGGTGTCGGCTACCTAGATGGAACACACTGTTATTGTTGCGTTTATGTCCCACCGAAGGACAGTGTGACTCTGCAGGATTTCGTTATGTTTTCTTACCAATCATGATGATTTAAAAACACTATGGTTATTACTATACCTAGTAAGTTTAATCACTTATCTAACCGGTCTGCACTTATTGGATATATAATTTTTATATAAGTAGTATCAATATTATTGTTGTTAATTTTTGGGATTACTACCAGCAACTACCAGGTCCCTGATATGCCCCTGCAATAGGCTGGTAGACATGTGACCAGCGTATTGTTACCTATGCAGGTGTTAGATTGTGTAGCAACACTGTATAGGTCATTGCCACTTCCGGCATCACCGGGAGTCACTTAGCGGTGATACATCGTTGCCTAGTTACTCTTAACAATATAAACTCATGCAATGCGGTGGAAACACACCTAGTGGCGTTACCATAGTAACCGATTACCGGAAATGCTGCATCGGCTGCGTTTTATATATTGCCATGGTTACCCTCGATGCGCTCAAAACACTCCTAGCGGCGTCACCATGGTTCCGTCACTTCCGGAACTACCGGAAGTTATGTGTAGACCCGGACTTGCACCTTATACCTTAGATGCCAATTTACTAATACACGCTATACCTATAGGTACCTAACCGCATCGCCCACTATGAGTTAGCTTTGTGAAAACAATTTTTGTTGTTACCTCCGTGGACGAGCGCTGACGCAACGTCACTTCCGGTCTCGACCGGAAGTGACGTAACCAGACGCGCCCAGCCCATTAGAGTTTACTAATTTACATATGGGCATATATAGGGGACCTGGGAGGCATATTGCAATGCTCCTGGTTCCATGTTCAATACCCTGATGACGCTGTAACTATGCTGGATTATGTACTGATTTGCAACTACCTTGAAAAAGGTCTCAGCAAGGGACCGAAACGTTGGTGAGCCCTTTCTATTTTCGTTTGTTTTGGACATTTGAGGAACCATTATTATAATTTTTGAATAAAACTTTTGTGGCATTTATTAAGCAAGACTGGAGAGTGCTATCTGTCTTCCACCCCGGTGGATGTACTCTGTATTGTACTATGAGTCTGACCCTATATGGGGCCGGGCTTTGATTGGCACCCCAGCAGCTACCTGTGCTGGGTGAGAGTGCGGGACTTTCCTGGTTTTTGTGTAGAGAGACCCAGTCCCACTGGGGATCTCTTTTCCTGCACCCACCACTATATTAGTGAATCGGGTACATTGCAATACCCGCTTTGTGTAATCCCTTCCTGCTATCCACTGTTGTTGGTGTATATGCTTTGTTCTAAATGTGCAGTTGATTGTGGATGTCCACCAGCCGCAGGTTTGTATCGGATTCCACGCTCTACAGTCATACCACACTGGTAATGCCCAACTCCTCCTGAACTTGGAAGCCAAGCAGTGTGGGCCTGGGCAGTACCAATAAGGGTGACCTTTGGGAAGACCAGGTACTGTAGCAGCTCGGCAAGAGTACGTCTGTTTGAGATCCCTACTATGGCACATGGCAGCGCTGGATTCCTGGACGACAATCTTCTGACGCAGGCAGAGCATGGTATAGTATCATTAACGGATGATGACGCAGAAAAAGTCCTGTTTGACCAAATAGATTTTGACGCCTTACCTGCAGAGACGACTACTGACTTGTACCATCAGCTACTCAGACTAAGCAAGAGGGAGGTTGATCTTAATTTGCACGGCCAGTTTCTGTCGGAATACCATCGCAAAAAACAAATTCCGAGGGGGTTTAGGGTCAATAATATCCCTACTATAGGGAGGAACAACCCCACATTCTGTAGCCGCTGGTGTGGGGTGCTGAATAAGTGCTCATTAGATCTGATGCTACTTGTAGTGGAGGAAGTTGGCTCCGAATTGACTAAAGTTAAGTCGTCAATAGATGCCTTTAACAACACACACTTAGTGACTATTAGGAACGATAAATCTTGTAACTTTATAGAAAAACTGAAAAGCCAGATTGACAATTATAAAAAAGAACTTACTGCCTTTAAACGCAATAAACTTGCTACAGTTGTCTCTGATTACCAGAACCACACTGTGTATAGGTGGCTACTGGGGGATACCCGCCCCAACAGACCACAGAGAACGTTCAGACAACGCCGACAAGGCAGACGCCAGTACACCCCCACTGACACTGGGTCCTCAGCATCCGCGTCAGATACTGAACACTCCGACAATCAGCGATCTAGAAATACTTTTTTAGGACAAACGCCCGGTGCCGATCTACCCCCAAGCGGGGGACGCGCAGACCACATCCTAGGAAGGGGGGATATGTGGAGAAGGTGTCGAGACAAAAACAAGAACTAGTCTTTAATTTGTCATCTAAACCCCTGGACGAGGCAACCGTGAGTCTACTCTCACGGGGCCTCTCCTTTGTACCCACTTGTCCCCATAAACCATTTGACACAGCCGTAGATATGTACAAGTTCGGACGCAAGTTGAGATTACGCGAACATTTTGGGGACTCTGGTGGTAACATTAGATCACCTTTCCGCCCACCCTCCACGTACGACCCTCCTTCTTCCAATCCAAGTATTAAGACCTATATCCGCCTTGTAGAACAGGATCTTCACACTTGTACACCCACTAAGACCTTTGACAACTTATCTAGACAGGAAAGGCAGGCCCTTGAGATATTAAGAAAAGACACCTCACTAGTTGTCAGACCCGCAGACAAAGGGGGAGCCATTGTTGTACAAGATTGGGTTGACTACAACAACGAGATCTGCAGACAACTATCTGACACCGCCACTTATACACACTGTGAGACAAACCCGATACCAAATTTCAAACGTAACGTAGACTCCATACTACAACAAAGCCTTGAAGCAAAGTGGATTGACAAGCAGACTTTTGACTACCTGACGGTCGCCCACCCCGTATGTCCCATCATTTATACTCTACCCAAAGTCCATAAAGCACTCTCAAACCCACCGGGTAGGCCGATCATATCGGCACGCCATTCATTGTTGCAACCACTGGCAATATATGTGGACTCTTTTTTGCAACAAATAGTGCAACAGAATGATAGCTATATACGGGACTCCATGGACTTCCTCAATAAACTCTCCCGTGTGCCACGAACTAATGGGGACATCCGGCTTGCTACTATGGACGTATGTTCTCTCTACACAATTATCCCACACATGGACGGTCTACAAGCCTTGAAGAATGCCCTTACAGCGGATCCCCCAGCAAATACACCTATTGACTTTATCATACAACTGGCTGAGGCAGTCCTGAAGCTTAATCACTTCTCCTACCTCGACAAGTATTATGTACAACGCTCAGGGACCGCTATGGGTTCGAACTTGGCACCAGCGTACGCCAATATTTTTATGGCGGCATACGAGAACAGATACATCTTGCCAACATTTGGAGAACATATCCTGATGTATAAGCGTTTTATCGACGACATTTTCATTATGTGGACAGGTACCACAGATGGTTTCCACCAGATGGTAAAGACACTAAATGAACTAGAACATCCGGTAAGGTTCACCTCACAGATTGACGACCATGAGATCAACTTTCTGGACATCACAGTGAGTATCAAACGGGGAGAGATCAGTACCTCGCTATACCGAAAACCTACTGATAGGAATACCCTTCTGTTGTCCACTAGCCAACATCCACCAGCACTCAAAGAACATTTACCCATCTCACAATTCCTGAGAGTCATGAGGAATAACACAGATACCACGCAGATGGAACTACAGCTACAGGAAATGTCGGAGAGATTCCAAGAACGCGGCTACACCAGTGGATGCATACGACGCTGTATGAAGAAAGCACGTACAAGATTTCGAACCCCGGATACATTAAGAAACACAGAGCAGAAACCGGACCGAATGGTATTTACAACAACCTTCGATGCGCAATCAAAGAAGATCAGTAGTGCCCTGCGGAAAAGATGGCCAATTATCTCTTCTGATAACCAACTCAAGTTGAAACACACTAAACCTCCCATGATGGCATACAGAAAAGCGCCTAACCTCAAACAGTTGCTATTAAGACCCACTGGATGCCCATCCGCACCGACTAAGACAACTTGGCTACAGGAGCAGAAGCCAGGTTGCTTCAAATGCAGCGGTTGTACCACTTGTAGGAGTATGATAACTGGCTCCACCTTTCCACACCCACACTCGGGACGTCCCATCAAGATTAAATATAAACTTCACTGCCTTATGGACCACGTCATATATATACTTACCTGTCCCTGTGGACTTTATTACGTCGGTATGACTGCCAGGCGTTTCCGTGACAGAATGGCGAACCATAGGACGACCATTCACCAGGCGATTATCTCCAAAACAACAGATCAACCTGTACCAAGACATTTTTTGCTACACCAACACCAAGTATCCAATCTTCGGTGTAAAATAATCGATTGGGTTCCCCCTCTTACACGGGGGGGTGACCGTGGTTTGGCACTTAGAAAGAAAGAGAGCTACTGGATCCACCGTCTGGACACCATCTCCCCACGTGGGATGAATGAAAACAACCCCCTATCCATATTTCTCAAGTAGTATAAGAGTCCTATGGCTTGACTGAGTGATATTAGTACATACCACTGTGCGGGTGGACAAACTGGCATGACTTTATCCACAGAGGACTATCCTCATAAGTGGATTTATACTGTCAAACCTCTACAAACGGGATGATGAACTCATATATCACTAATGAGTGTGTGGTAGTGACATCATTATTTGGTGTCGGCTACCTAGATGGAACACACTGTTATTGTTGCGTTTATGTCCCACCGAAGGACAGTGTGACTTTGCAGGATTTCGTTATGTTTTCTTACCAATCATGATGATTTAAAAACACTATGGTTATTACTATACCTAGTAAGTTTAATCACTTATCTAACCGGTCTGCACTTATTGGATATATAATTTTTATATAAGTAGTATCAATATTATTGTTGTTAATTTTTGGGATTACTACCAGCAACTACCAGGTCCCTGATATGCCCCTGCAATAGGCTGGTAGACATGTGACCAGCGTATTGTTACCTATGCAGGTGTTAGATTGTGTAGCAACACTGTATAGGTCATTGCCACTTCCGGCATCACCGGGAGTCACTTAGCGGTGATACATCGTTGCCTAGTTACTCTTAACAATATAAACTCATGCAATGCGGTGGAAACACACCTAGTGGCGTTACCATAGTAACCGATTACCAGAAATGCTGCATCGGCTGCGTTTTATATATTGCCATGGTTACCCTCGATGCGCTCAAAACACTCCTAGCGGCGTCACCATGGTTACCGTCACTTCCGGAACTACCGGAAGTTATGTGTAGACCCGGACTTGCACCTTATACCTTAGATGCCAATTTACTAATACACGCTATACCTATAGGTACCTAACCGCATCGCCCACTATGAGTTAGCTTTGTGAAAATTTTTTTGTTGTTACCTCCGTGGACGAGCGCTGACGCAACGTCACTTCCGGTCTCGACCGGAAGTGACGTAACCAGACGCGCCCAGCCCATTAGAGTTTACTAATTTACATATGGGCATATATAGGGGACCTGGGAGGCATATTGCAATGCTCCTGGTTCCATGTTCAATACCCTGATGACGCTGTAACTATGCTGGATTATGTACTGATTTGCAACTACCTTGAAAAAGGTCTCAGCAAGGGACCGAAACGTTGGTGAGCCCTTTCTATTTTTGTTTGTTTTGGACATTTGAGGAACCATTATTATAATTTTTGAATAAAACTTTTGTGGCATTTATTAAGCAAGACTGGAGAGTGCTATCTGTCTTCCACCCCGGTGGATGTACTCTGTATTATATATATATATATATATATATATATATATACAGTGTTCGAAGTGAGGCGGTATGGTATACCACCACTTCTTCCACTGACCCTGAAATTAAAGTGCAGCAGGAGGCGAGGGAAGTGGCCATCCTGCTACACATGGTGCTCTTGTCCCTGCTTGGCGGCCGGCGGCTGTGTAGAGCACTGTACTAGCTCACAGCTGCCCGCCGCTTACCACCACCACCCGCCGTTCACCGCCCGCTGCTCACCACCGCCAGCCACCAGCCGCTCACTGCCGCCAGCCGCCACCCGCAACAAATGGCGGTCAGGGGGACCTCACCGCCGCTGCCCATTGGTGCCTCCGCCAACAATAGTCAGGTAATGTTCCCCTGCTGTCACCCTCTCTCCCTGTCATTACTGTCCCTGTCCCTATTGTCACTCTCTCTCTCCCTGCTGTCACTGTCATCACTCTCTCTCTCCCTGTCGTCACTCTCTCTCCCTGCTGTTACTCTCGTCACTCTCTCTCCCTGTCGTCACTCTCTCTCCCTGTCGTCACTCTCTCTCCCTGTCGTCACTCTCCCTCCCTGTCTCTGCTGTCACTCTGGCTGTCCCTGCTGTCACAATTTCAGCTCAATCAGTGTGCTACAATGTGAGTTTCGGCTCATTCAGTGTGCTACAATGTGAATTTCGGCTCATTCAGTGTGCTACAATGTGAATTTCGGCTCATTCAGTGTGCTACAATGTGAGTTTCGGCTCATTCAGTGTGCTACAATGTGAGTTTCGGCTCATTCAGTGTGCTATAATGTGAATTTCGGCTCATTCAGTGTGCTATAATGTGAATTTCGGCTCAATCAGTGTGCTACAATGTGAGTTTCGGCTCATTCAGTGTGCTAGAATGTGGATGTGTACTACAATGTGAATTTCGGCTCATTCAGTGGGCTACAATGTGAATTTCGGCTCATTCAGTGTGCTACAATGTGAATTTCGGCTCAATCAGTGTGCTACAATGTGAATTTTGGCTCATTCAGTGTGCTACAATGTGAGTTTTGGCTCATTCAGTGTGCTACAATGTGAATTTCGGCTCATTCAGTGTCCTACAATGTGAATTTCAGCTCATTCAGTGTGCTACAATATGAATTATGGCTCATTCAGTGTGCTACAATGTGAGTTTTGGCTCATTCAGTGTGCTACAATGTGAATTTCAGCTCATTCAGTGTGCTATAATGTGAATTTCGGCTCATTCAGTGTGCTACAATGTGAGTTTCGGCTCATTCATTGTGCTACAATGTGAATTTCGGCTCATTCAGTGTGCTACAATGTGAATTTCGGCTCATTCAGTGTGCTACAATGTGAGTTTTGGCTCATTCAGTGTGCTACAATGTGAATTTTGGCTCATTCAGTGTGCTACAATATGAGTTTTGGCTCATTCAGTGTGCTACAATGTGAATTTCGGCTCATTCAATGCGCTACAATGTGAGTTTCGGCTCATTCAGTGTGCTACAATGTGAATTTCGGCTCATTCAGTGTGCTACAATGTGAATTTCGGCTCATTCAGTGTGCTACAATGTGAATTTCGGCTCATTCAGTGTGCTACAATGGGAGTTTTGGCTCATTCAGTGTGCTACAATGTGAATTTTGGCTCATTCAGTGTGCTACAATGTGAGTTTCGGCTCATTCAGTATGCTACAATGTGAATTTTGGCTCATTCAGTGTGCTACAATGTGAATTTCGGCTCATTCAGTGTGCTACAATGTGAATTTCGGCTCATACAGTGTGCTAAAATGTGAATTTCGGCTCATACAGTGTGCTACAATGTGAATTTCGGCACATTCAGTGTGCTACAATGTGAATTTCGGCACATTTACTGTGCTACAATGTGAATTTCGGCTCATTCAGTGTGCTACAATGTGAATTTCGGCACATTCAGTGTGCTACAATGTGAATTTCGGCTCGTACCGTGTGCTATAATGTGAATTTCGGCTCGTATCGTGTGCTATAAGGTGAAAAGGACACGCCCCTTTTGGGTGACCTTGCCCCCTTCTCTGGGGCGCACGCATAATTGCGTCCTTAACTTTTCCATACCCCCGCTTTAAATTTCCACTTCGACCACTGTGTGTGTATGTACGTGTATATATATATATATATATATATATATATATAATTATTTTTTTTCAGTGCCTCCCCAGCCAGTGACCTCACCGCACGCCACTGGCAGGGATGGTGTCTGACGTCAAATCCGGTCCTGAACAGCCTGACGTGATCACAGTGGCTGAGTAAGTCCACTTAAATCCCAATAAAGATTTTAAGGTTTCTGCATACATGTATTATGAAACTACCAACGCTAATGTAATAGTCTACACACTGCAGGCATAGGTGGGTTCCGATGCCCGATTTTTTAAAGTAGCATTTATTTAAAAAGCAAAACCAGGCTAATTTTGTCTTTTAAATGACTTGTCCAGGCAGCAAGCAATGGGTATGGGTTGTTGGGTAGACACAACTTAGGTCGACAGTCATTAGGTCGACCATGGAAGGTCAACATGCATTAAGTCGACAGGGACAATAAGTTGACATGGTCAGTAGATCGACCTGTACTAGGTCAACAGGTCAAAAGGTCAACATGTTTTTTTTTACTTTTTTGGCGTTGTTTTCTTCGTAAAGTGATGGGGAACCCCAATTAGTGCACCGTGTCCCCTCGCATGGCTCGCTTCGCTGGCCATGCTTTGGGCAATTCCGATTTGTTTGGCTCAGGTTATCGTTCCAATCATAGTCCACGTGGATCATTAAGTATGAAAAAAAATCCAAAAAATGAAAGAAAAAAAATTTGAAAAACTTTTCAACCTTTTGACCTGTCGACCTAGTACATGTCGACCTTATGACTATATCGACCTATTGACCATGTCGACCTAATGCATGTCGACCTTCAGTGGTCGACCAAATGACTGTTGACCTAAGCTGTGTCGACCTAACGACTGTATCCCCAAGCAATAGCAGAGTTTGCATTCTGTGGCAGAGATTACAGGTATGGGTCATTAGGTCGACCACACTTAGGTCGACAGCCATTAGGCCGACACGTTCACTAGATCAACATGATTATTAGGTCAACATGATTTTTTAAAACTTTTTCTGGTGTCGTTTTCTTCATAAAGTGACTGGGAACCCCAATTAGTGCACCATGTCCCCTCACATGGCTCGCTTTGCTCGCCATGCTTTGGTCAAGATGCCTCGCTCTGCTACCACTATGCTCAGCACAGGTTACTATTCCCAATCGTAGTCCATGTGGATCGTAAAGTATGAAAAAGTTCAAAAAATTTAATTTAAAAAAACACACGCATGTCGACCTTTTTTTTCACGTCAACCTAGTACACGTCGACCTAGTGACCATGTCGACCTAATGCGTGTTGACCAATAGTGGTCGACCTAATGACTGTCGACCTAAGTGTGGTCGACCTAATGACCATATCCTGAGATCACAATAAGCACAACAAATGGCTATAAAGAGCCATGATTTTCCGCTACAGCTGCCATTTAAAGCAGTATGGACCAAACAGTAGATGAAAGTAGACAAGCTCCTAGGAGAGGAGGGAGAGTGTAGTGTGATCATGTGACTCTACTGCCCTGAAGATACATGGCTTGTTGTCTAGTAACCGCTGAATGGAGGCAGATGAAGGCATTCTTGTGTTTCAGACAGTGATCATACTCCACTTACCTTTCATTCCAGATATTTGTTTCCCATGTCTACTACTAAGAATTTGTGGAGAAATCAAAACTGGACTCCAAAATGGGCCTAATTCAGTAAGGATAGCAGTTTATGCTAAAAAGCAGTTTCTGTGAACAAATAGTTGTCGCCCATCGTAAAAATTGCGACACATTTATATATATTATATATATATTATTATACATGGAGTTTCTTACATAGCGCAACATATTCCGTTGCACTGAACAATTGGATACAACAGTTATAGAGCAAAACTGAGTAATATCAGACAGACACTGGATTTTGGTGAGTATAATTTTATTTTCAGGTACACCGTGGCTTCTACTTGGAGAAGTGGACCGAACCTCGTGTCAACATAGGTAAGTATGTGTGTGTCGGCATGTATGTAATAAAGTTTTACTTTCACGGTGTCTGTGTACTGTTTTTATTTGGGTATTTTTTTTTGTAATAGAACTACAGGTACCAGCGGGCCTGTTTCCCCCCCGCATGCTGGTACTTGTGGTTCTCCAAGTACCTGCTTGCGGGGGAGGCTTGCTGGGACTTGTAGTTCTGCTGCAAAAAACAATATTCTTTCTTTGTGTCACTTGGCTATCAGCCTCCCATCCGCAGCCCATGGATGGGGGGACAGCCTCGGGCTTCACCCCCGACCCTTGGGTGGCTGGAGGGGGGGCCCCTTGATTTAAGGGGTCCCCACTCCTCCAGGGTACCCCGGCCAGGGGTGACTAGTTAGTGATTTAATGCCAGGGCTGCAGGGACCGATATAAAAGTGTCCCCCTTCTGTGGCATTATCTCTCTGACTAGTGGAGCCCGGTGCTGGTGTTAAAAATACGGGGGACCCTTACGCTTTGTCCCCTGTATTTTTGGCACCAGGACAGGACGCAGAGCCCGGTGCTGGTTGTGAAAATACGGGGGATCCCCTGTCATTTTCCCCCCCGTATTTTTACAACCAGGACCAGCTCAAAGAGCCCGAGGCTGGTTATGCTTAGGAGGGGGGACCCCACGCATTTTTTTTTCTTGATTTTAAACCATTCCCACCCCTTCCCACTGAAAACCATGCTCTGATCTCTCCATATTATTTTAGTCAGTTTAAAAAAATATATATTCTTTTAAAAAACATAAATAATACTTGTGTCTCCTAATAGACAAACCAAGTACATAATCCCTTCTAATATAAATAGATATGCTATTAGCAATAAAAAAAAAACACCAAAAAAACATGTTTTTAAATTTTTTTATTAAATTCCGCCAGCAAAGTGAGGCGGAATGAAATTGACAAAATTACTGCTGAAAAGCACTGTTGTCGAATCGACATTCTTCAATTGAATATACTTTTGTCGAAAAGCCGCATTTTTACCATTGCAGACATGTCGAATTTGACAACTGTCGAATTTCAAAAAGTCGAATCTGAAACGTCCGTTTTTTTGTCAAAAAGTACTGTATTGCACTGTTGAATTTTTTTGTGTGTCGAAAATGCCCCGTTTTTCGACATTTGCGGCAATTCAACCGCAATTGCATATACCCCATAGAGGTAGGAAGGCCATGCCTGCAAGCTAACAATCTATAGGGTAATAGTCATTGATACGCAAGGATAGGTCTTATTTATTTCATAATGGTCCACCATATTGTAAAAGGTTCTTGGTGGGCTGAATGATATGGTCAAACAGTAATGTGAAAGTTAAGATAGGAACGGTTATGAAGGTTATGTGGGAAGATTTGGAATTTGATATGCTTGCCTGAAGAGGTGAGTTTTCAGGAAACGCTTGAAGGTTTGGAGATTAGAGGAGACTCTTATTGTGCATGGGAGGAGATTCCACAGAGTGTGTGCAGCTCGAAGAAAGTCCTGCAATCATGAATGAGAGTGAATAATGAGTGTGGATGAGATATATATAGGTGTAGTTTGGTTAATAGCCTTGTGTGTGAGTGAAATTTTTTTATATTGAATACGGTAGAATACAGTTAGAATAATGGAGGGACTGACAAAGCGGATCCACAGACGATGAACGTCTAGCAACTAAGATTAGCCATACAACTGCATTCAGAATGGATTGTAGTGGTGAAAGTCTGTTTTTGGAGAGATCAATAAGGAGACAATTGCAATAATCAATGCGAGAGATAATGAGAGCATGGATTAGAATTTCAGCAGTGTCTTGTGTAAGATATGATTGTATTTTGGATATGTTTCTTAGTTGCATGTAACATGATTTTGAGACAGATTGAATGTGGGGAACAAACGACAGTTCAGTGTCAAGGATGACACCTAGGAAGCGTGCTTGCAGGGTAAGATTGATTGTCGAGTTCTCAACAGTGATAGAGATATCAGGTTGGTAAGTACTATTGATCAGTGGAAATAGAATTAATTCTTTTTTGGAAATATTACGTTTGAGGTGGCGAGATGTCATCCAAGATGAAACAGCAGAAAGGCATTCAGTGACACGGACCAAACAGATGGTGACAAATCTGGGGAGGATATGTAGATTTGAGTATCGTCCACGTACAGATGATACTGAAAACCAAAAGAGCTGATTAGTTTGTCAAGAGATGTAGTATAGATAGAGAAAAGCACAGGACCTATGACTGATCCTTGTGGTACTTCAACTAATAGAGGTAATGAAGAAGAGGTGGATTCAGAGAAGCAGACACTGGATGAGCGATTAGATAGGTAAGATGAGAACTAAGAAAGGGCTGTGTCCTGAAGGGGAGGCAATCATGAGACCGACTGTCGGGATCTTTGCGGTCACAATGCCGCCGCCGGAATCCCGTCAGGCGGTGAAATACTGCTGCCGGAATACCGGCGCCACAGGCTTTTCTCCCTATGTGGGTGTCCACAACACCCATAGAGGGAGAATATAATCTGTGGAGAGCGCAGTAAGCCCACAAGGGACTTTCTAAAGCTCTCCCCGCTGCCGGAATACTGGCGGCCGGGATGCTGCTGTCGGTATCTTGACAGCCGGTATCCTGGCCACCGGTAAATAGTATGTATTCCATCCTGAAAACCTAGGGATTGTAGTGTGTGTATCAGAAGAGTGGTCAACAGTGTCGATTGCAGCAGAGAGATCTAGAAGAATAGGAAGTGAGTAATGGCCTTTAGACTTCGCAATTACCAGATCATTCACTACTTCAGTCAGTGCTGTCTCTGGGCCTGATTCAGCATGGATTGCAATTGCAAAGCTGCTTGCAGAAGCTTTGCAAATGCAATCCTTAGCAATGCAAATGCAGGAGGAGGTGCTGCATTTGTTGTTGCAATATGCTCATCACATCATTGTCTGTGATGAACATCGCGACCAATGTTCATCTGCGACGGCAGGCTGTGTAAGCCTGTGCTTACTCAGGATGGTCGTTGCAGGGCATCTTGCGAGGCCAAGGAAACTGTGTCACGTGATACATTCCTTGACCTCACCATTCATAGAAATTGGGGGTGACACACCCTTGCTTTCTGCAGCGCCAGCTGCCACCGCCCCATTCCTCCCCCTGAACACCTCTGCCAGGCATGGAAAGTTTCCTGATAATTAGGAAACTGCTTGTTGGATCGCAAGGGCGATCCAACCTGAATGTCTTTAAAGCTACACCTGCGGCTCCTCTACACCACGATATGATCCACCCAGGAGCGGTTCTTGGTGCGGGCAAGCAGTGACTGCACCCGGGACGCTGCAGCCTGGGGGCACGGCCGCAGTCACCCCACAGGCACCGCCGCCTACCCGCACCCCGCTCCCTGGCTGCAGCAGACGCCGTGGGCTGTGTGGGCGTCCGCTGCAGCCGGCTCCAGTGACAGACACTAGAGGTCATTATTGACCTCTAGTGTCTGTGCGGCGCTGCTATGGGAGAGACGTCATGATGTTTCTCCCATAGAGAGGAGCCGCGGGAGGCCAGACGGAGCAGCAGCAGCGGTTGGGAAGCAGGAGCGGGCCAGTGGTAAGTTTTTTTTTTTTAATGTGTGTTTGTAAGTGGCTACTAAGGAAAACAGCAACAGGGAGCACAACTACTGGGGGCAAAGCAACAGGGGGCACAACTACTGGGGGCAAATCTACTGGGGGCATAGCTACAGGGGGCACAACTACAGGGGGCACAGCGACATGGGGCACAACTACTGGGGGGCACAGCAACAGGGGGCACAGCAACAGAGGGCACAACTACTGGGGCAAAGCAACAGGGGGCACAACTACTGGGGCAAATCTACTGGGGGCATAGATACAGGGGGCACAGCTACAGGGGGCAAATCAACTGGGGGGCACAACTACTTGGGGCAAATCCGGGGGCACAGCTACTGGGGGTGTAGAACCGGCCCTGGATCCACCCATAATTTGACTTTCACAAACTGTGTCATCATTTATTGATTTTTTTAATAGTTCCATCACCTTTAAAGAGTGCCATCTCTTTTATATTGTTTTACAGTATATTAATTTACTGTATTTAATCTTATTTCATTGTCTGTATGCAAACTATGCTTTAGTCCTGAAATATTTTATATTTTTGAGAAAATAAATATATGCTGTTGTTATATACACCACTGTCATAGTCAGCACTTATTGTGAATTTTAAACCCCTAGTGAAGGAAAGCTACTAAGAGAGAGAGAGAGAGATAGTGATAGTGTGTAGAGATTTTAGTTAAGGTTGGAATGAGCACAAGAGACAGAGCTTTACTTATTTGTGAGGGTATAGGATTAGGAGGAGAGGTAGTAAAGTAGGAGGATGAGAAGAGTGTTGATACTTCATCTTCATTTGTGGGAACAAATAAAGAGAATGTGCCAAAGGTGTTCAGGTAGGAAATTGAGCAGGTCACTGACTGAGGAATAGCATACTATTTCATCTCTGATCTTATCAAAATTGTCCTTGAAGTAGGAAGCAAGATCTTGCGCATTGACAGTGGCTGTTGGGTTGCGTGAGGGAGGGTTGAGAAATGATTTAAATGTATTACAAAGTCGCTTGGGGTTAGAGACTTGAGCAGAGATGAGAGTTTGCAAATATGTATGTTTGACAGTGTCCAGGGCATTACAATAGGAGTGGTAGATAGTCTTATACGTGAGGAAGCCGCTTGTAGTACGAGATCCACTGACATGCAACTTTACCTGAGAGTTTTTGTATGTGCCTTGTTAATTTAGAGTAGGGCAGTGGCAAACGCAGGATTTTCATGGGGGGGTTTCCGTGTATGTATGCATGCGCATATATATATATAACACAGACAGAAAAAAAAAAGCACACAAATTCAACAGGTAAAGATGCCTGGGTGCCCTGAATGGAATTACGTCACAGTCATCTAGATGCAGCGGCACTCATAGGTCTTAGTAGGCAGTAGCAGGGCCGGCTCCAGGCACGTTCGACTAGAGTGGCCGCGCAGGGCGCCACCCTTAATGGGCGCCGCGCGCTGGCGCCGCCATCTGTGTGCCTGGAGCCAGCCTGCAGTGCTTCCTGGCCTGAACTTTAACTCCTGTGTACGCGGCTGTGCGGCGCCGGCGTCTGACGTTAGACGCTGGCGCCGGGCAGCGCGCATAGCGCGCACACAGGAGTTTTAGAAGAGCCGCCCGCGTCCTCGGCGGCACTCACCCTCCCGCCACCACCGCAGGTATAATAAAGTACTTTATGGATCGGGCACATTGTGGGGGCATATCTTGCACTGTGGGGGCATATCTTGCACTGAGGGGGCATATCTTGCACTGTGGGGGTATATCTTGCACTGCATATCTTGCACTGTGGGGGCATATCTTGCACTGTGGGGGCATATCTTGCACTGTGGGGGCATATCTTGCACTGTGGGAGTATATCTTGCACTGTGGGGGCATATCTTGCACTGTGGGGGTATATCTTGCACTGTGGGAGTAATTATGTATCTGGAATTGTGGGTGCATATCTGCACTGTGGGTGCATTTATGTATCTGGCACCGTGGGGGCATTTATGTATCAGGCACTGTGGGGGCATTTATGTATCTGGCACTGTGGGGGCATTTATGTATCTGGCACCGTGGGGGCATTTATGTATCTGGCACTGTGGGGGCATATCTGAACTGTGAGGGCATTAATGTATCTGGCACCATGGGGGCATTTATATATCTGGCACCGTGGGGGCATTTATGTATCTGGCACTGTGGGGGTATATCTGCACTGTGAGGGCATTAATGTATCTGGCATTGTGGGGGCATATCTGGCACTGAGGGGGTGAGTTTTAGAAGAGCCGCCCGCGTACTCGGCGGCACTCCCCCTCCCGCCACCACCACCGCAGGTATCATGGAGTAATCTTGCACAGTGGGGGTAATTATGTATCTGGAATTTTGGGTGCATATCTGCACTGTGGGGGCATTTATGTATCTGGCACTGTGGGGGCATTTATGTATCTGGCACTGTGGGGGCATTTATGTATCTGGCACTGTGGGGGCATATCTGCACTGTGAGGGCATTAATGTATCTGGCACTGTGGGGGCATTTATCCATCTGGAACTGTGTGGCCATTTATGTAGCTGGCACTGCTGGGGGGCATGTCACGTGTAGCTGGCACTGCTGGGGGGCATGTCACGTGTAGCTGGCACTGCTGGGGGCATTTCATGTGTAGCTGGCACTGCTGGGGGGCATATCATGTAGTGTTCCCGCTAGGCGTCTGTGGCTGGGCAGTGTGTCTCACGTGCTCTGCCTGGCGCAAAGTCTATAGGAGGTTCTACCTGGTGCAATGTGTATTAGCTGCACTACTGTGTGGTGTAATGTGAATTGCCACTATAATGTGGCCACGCACCTTCCCCACGAAGTAACTCCCCTAAATTTTTGCTGCGCGCCTTCGGCGCGCACTGTCCATGCTTTAGCGGGTGGAAATGGGAACAACAAGCATTACAGTATGTACATCATTTTGCCCACCTAACTTAAAAATGTGCCCTCCCTGTGATCAGCAACCTGCCCTAAAAAGTGAACACTATCATGTGTAGCTGGCACTGCTGGGAGTCATGTCACGTGTAGCTGGCACTGCTGGGGGGCATGCCATATGTAGCTGGCACTGCTGGGGGGCATGTCATGTGTAGCTGGCACTGCTGGGGGGCATGTCATGTGTAGCTGGCACTGCTGGGGGGCATATCATGTCTATCTGGCACTGCTGGAGGGCATATCATGTCTGTCTGGCACTATACTGGAGACATTGTGTGTATCTGGCACTATACTGGAGACATTGTGTGTATCTGGCACTATGCTGGAGACATTGTGTGTATCTGGCACTATACTGGAAACATTGTGTGTATCTGGCACTATACTGGAGAGATTATGTGTAGCTGGCACTACACTGGCACTATACTGGAGACATTGTGTGTAAGGAAGACTACTGTGGCTGTTATGTGTAAAGGCCCATACACATTAGACGATGTCGCTCTGTGAGCGACATCGTCTAACGCTTCCCCCTCCCGAGCCGGCCGGTCGGCGGCCGCCTGTACGCACTGAGCGATATGACCGCTCATATCGCTCAGTGACGTCACGCCCCCGCCAGCCCTGCATGAAGGTCGTGGACGACAGTCCACATCCTTCATGCATGCCCTACCGACAGCGACGATCGTTGCCGACCCGCGGGGCCGCGCATCGGTCGTCGCTGGCGGCAGACACACTTGACGATAAAATGAGCGACGTCGCTCAAGGAGGGGGAAAATGAGCAACGTCGCTCATTTTATCGTTAAGTGTGTATGGACCTAACGGCTGCTAATTGTGTGCGTAGAGGGGGTGTGAAAATATTAGTTTATAGTTTGATGATATGAAGTTACAAGACCACGCCCACTTTTGGAGGCCACTCCCACTTTTCAGGAGACCATGCCCGCTTTTCCAGTAGGCCACGCCCACTTTCCCAGGAGACCACGCCCACTTTTCCAGGAGATGCTAGTGTAGGACCTGCATGAAGGTGGGGTACCTTGGAGCGGTATGCAGGCTTCCGTGCATTGGCCAATTCACTAACTAAACCCCCATCATTTATTCATTTATCCATAGATGTTGTGAGGATAAGTGAGCTCATTTTGGTGAGTGCTGTACTTTTTGTTTCTATATTTTTGAGTAGGTGGCCATGGGCTACATGCACCCCACCCTATTAGTGGCGAGTGCGGATACTGCACCCCACTTCTGGGGTGGCGAGTGCTGTGGTTTTCTATTTGCTGGTATATATATAAATATATATATATATATATATATATATACACACAAAATCTGAAGGGGCCCCAGAGATATCACTGTATCGGGCCCCAAGATATCTGTTGCCGGCCCTGTGCATAAGTGATGTTAACAAAGCAGCATGCAGCTGAACAGAATGAAAAGCAAACAAGAATCGATACTTAACTTCTGTGAAAGTTCTTAAATATGTCCTTCATATCTTCAATCATCTGAGAAGGATCCGATGTCACACAACATTGTTTCGGTGCTGGGGTAGTTTAACCAAAAATCAGCAGGTCCCGCAATCCCCATCACTGTTACTACCGTACTAATAAAACTTAACAACATCAAGTCTGATTGACGGGGATATTCAATTAGCCCCGGACAGACATCGGGAGTAAAAACCCAGATGTTTCTTCTGGTGTTGCAGTTGGGCTATTCGATTAGCTCGTCCGTTAAAAAGTGCATTTACACCCGTAAACACACAGGTTCAGTGAAACTTGTGTGTTTTCGGGTGAAATAGCCCCGTTTTTGGATGAAAACGGGGCTGTTACCGGGGGTGAAACAAAATCCGCAGCATGCGCTGGCTTATTGGGGCTAATTAGATAGCCCCCCAGCGATAATTTTACACCCGCAGTCGCTGCGGGTAATTGAATGGTGTGCATGTGCAAACTGGGGTTCAGTCGTGTGCAAAGAGCACGATCATCAAGAACGAACACCATTTGAAGTGTCTATTCCCACAGGTGAATTCCCAAAAATGTGTATTTTGATAAATTGGGAAAAAGGGAGGTCTTGATACTGGAGTAATGGGACCAAGTTCCGCTTTGGGTATGACAGGTAAGCAGATTTCCACAAAATATCCCGCATTACCTGTTTAATGAATGGGGCCAAGCCAACATTTTAGTTTTACAAAAGTAGGAGAACATTTTTATTTTCACCTACTTTTAAGGATAATGAACAGGTCTCTGAATAACATATCTGAGATTGTTTGTCACAGCTGATATTCTGCTTGCAAGTCTGCACATGACTGATCTGGTATTTCATAGAAAAACATTCCTAGAAAATAGAATTTATGTGGGAGGCAAAGTCATTTACAAGTAACTGAGATTGTATTATACTCTATCCTGTTAACAATAGTCAGTCTTACGTCTCAGATTCTCTTTAGGACGCATTGTTTTAGTGTTAACTAAGACTAGCGGAGCTTTATAAAGTAGCTCTGACATTTCAACACAGAATTCCAATGAAGATGGAAATATATGAATAATTGTATCAGGGCTGTAACTAGGTGTGTGCGAGAGGGGCCTCGCACACAGCGCAGAGCCCTGGGGAGCGCACAGTCACAGCCCTGTACGGAGCATCAGAGCTCCGTACAGCTCCACTGCCCAGCTGCAGGGCCGGTGCTACCATAAGGCAGCGCAGCTGCCTATGAGCGCCGGCTACTGGAGGGCGGAATCGCACGCTGCACACAAATGTTTCAGCTATCATTCACTTAGGTGTGCTCCTCGTCTTCCTTAAGACTCAGAGACAAAGAGCAGGGATGCCGCGGCCGCTAACAGCGTGAGTCAGTGTGTCCCATCAGCTCTACCGCGGTTACAGTAAGCTGGCTCTTGTTACATACAGCACGCCTCCCTCTGCAATCAACCCGGCATGTGAGGAAAGTCACCAGCTGTAGTGTCCAGTTAAGCTGCACTCAGCCTCCCGGCCTCGCCACGCGATTGCCCCCGCATAGTCTCTCCCTTTCCTCTTCATGAACACCGCCTGAAAATCCCCCCTCCCTGCGCTGAGCGAACTGTCCAGCTGTCAAATTAAACTGTGTGCAGCCAGCGGCTGTGAGACTAGCTGGGCCCCAGGATGCAAGGAAGAAGGAGGCGGGATCCCTGTGTCCTCGTTCGGAGGAGAGACAGTGAACATAATACCGCTTTCACATCGCTAACCCGGTAAAGAACCGGCTTTTGAACACGCTTGCGACCCGGGTCTGAACACGCTATACCCCTTTCACATCGCAGTTTGGAGCCGTGTTATTACCGGGTTATTCCCGGGTTGGTGCCTTTCACACTGAACCCGGTTCGCCCTTTGAAAACATTTGTGATGTCATTATAAATGGACTTTTCTGTCTCCTATTGATGAGGTTGCAAAGGTATTACAAGGAGGGGCTGGGGAGTGCTCAGTAGTGCAGCAATCATGGCCGACACAGCACATGTCTCTATAGACCTTTGTGATAGTCTCAGCTGTACTACTCTTGGATTCAGCCTGTGAGAGGATATTTGAGCTTCTCACATTCTGTAGCTTGTTCAGCAGCTATGTTATGAGGAGAAGGAGGCTGCAGTATTTGAGAGACACCACCATTCGTCGTCGGCAATACCTGCGCAGGAGGAGATCGTTTATATCTGCTTCTGTGACCACCATACTCAACCTTAACCTCAGTACTCACCGAAAATTGTGGTCTAGAGAACGGCAGCATGGGCAAGTTTTTATGCAAAGTGTACTGAACTTTCAGGATGTTCAGTGGAAGTGTCACTTCAGGATGTCCCGTCACACATTCCACTATCTTTTGGATTTAATGTCCCCAGCACTCTCTAGACAGACCACAAACTTCAGGTCACCAATAGAGCCAAGCAGGAGGCTAGCTATAGCATTGTGGTGGTATGCCACTCCAGGTGAATATCGCACAATTGCTTGCCTGTTTGGTGTGGGTATATCTACCGTTTGCACCATTGTACATGAAGTGACCAAAGCATTGGTGGACAACCTATACCACAGATTTATATCTCTTCCGCAAGGCCAGCGTTTGGATGAAACAATTGTGGGATTTGTGGAGTCTGGATATCCGCAGTGTGCAGGTGCAATTGATGGTACCCACATCCCTATAATCGCACCTCATGATAATCATGCCGACTACTACAACAGAAAGGGATGGCATTCCATTGTTTTGCAAGCTGTGGTGGATCATAAGTATTGGTAATGTTCTTATCATTGTGTTTTCTTAATGCTAATTGTTTATAATTAATTTACAACTTAATATATATTTTTATATATTTTTATATAGTTTCACTGACGTATTCATCGGCTGGCCGGGGCGGTCACATGACGCTCGAGTTCTTGCAAACTCTGATCTGTACCGGGTAGCAGAGGACAAGCAAGGGGGCTACCTTTTTCCAAGAGAGGTGATTAATTATTTGTTTAAAAATTTTAATACTTTTGAAAACATGACCAAGAAAAGATGTGTTAAAATGACAAAATGTACATGAATCAAGCAGGTAATAGATGACTGCAATTTAATTTTCATTGGGACCAATTGGCGTTACCTTCAAACATGCTTCCTATGTGCCCACCAGCCTGCCCATCATGGAGGAGTCTGCTCATATTTGTATTCCAATTTCTTATTGCTAACGTACATTTTTTTACATCTATATTCCTACTAGAAATCCAAATTTGTGGACGGAGTGGAGATCCCGGTACACATAATTGGTGATGCAGCCTACCCGTTACGACGATGGCTCATGAAGGGGTTCACCCAACATGTCCAGCTGAGCCCCAATCAAATTACATATACGCACACCCTGAGCTCGGCAAGAATGGTGGTTGAAAATGCCTTTGGACGATTAAAAGGACGTTGGCGCTGTCTTATGAAGCGCAATGATGTAGACATTAATATCATGCCTAACATTGTTGCAGCATGTTGTATTCTGCATAACCTATGTGAGTTTCAGAGGGAGGAATTCCTACCAGAGTGGACAGTGCAGGCCTCTGCTGCGTACCCTACACTTGATTGTGAGGCCTATTTGGGCGACCATTCTGGTAGTGCAGAACAGATGAGGTCTGCTATAATGGCCAACCTTCCCTCATTACTCCGTTAATTTTTTTCATTTTGTATATTCTGTTAATTGTTGTTGATACAAAAAATAAACCTGTTTAGTTGACATTCTGCTACTGTGTCGATACAAATGTACAACATCAATATCCAATTTGAAATGGATGTATCAAGCATTTTTTTGGTTTGTAAGTCAAAATAGGACAAGTCCAAAGATTAACAAAAGGTCAGAGACCGTAGAATTTTAATTTGTATAAAACTTTGGAAAATAAAGTAGTGCAATCGTTACAGTAACAAGTCAAACCAGTAATAGTGCAGTAAAAACACTCCTATGATTTTAAAACCAACCTTTTTTTTAAAAACAATAACTATTTAAGTTAAATTACGATAAACAGGAGACTCTGTTGTCTCCGTTTCAGAAGGTGATTGGGTGTGTTGAGGTTGTGTATGTCGAGGATGGGTATAGTGAGTTGGAGTTAGTGGAGGTGGGGTTTGTTGGGGTTGGTTATGGCGAGCATGGGTATGGTGTGGCGTTGGTTGAGGTGTGGTATGATTATAGTAGGGGGGTGCAGGGTATTGGGTATATGGTTGAGGGTAGTTTGGTGGCACTGTGTGCAGCCCTTCAATGCATTGGAACATTCGGTCAAATATGGACATTTGAAATTCCTGCATTTCTCTCTGACGTTCTCTTGCATCCCTATTATAGGTTTCCTGCATAGAGATCAGCTGCGTCATAAATGTATTGTTCATGTCTTGCTCTGCCTGCAGAAATCGCTCGAGACGTGCATCTTCTCGATCAGCCATAGCAGCGTCCATCTGCTGTAATTTTTCAACCAGGACAGTGGTCATAATTCTTGCAGCTTGCTCCGTTTTATTTGGACGGCGCCTCCTTGGCGGAACAGTATATACTGCAGACACAAATCAAATAATATGTTATTGGAATTTGCAAAGAGCTTATATAAAATAGCAGTGTTTGCAAACGTGTTTTGTGGCCTCCTTCCATCTACACACTGCATATACTCTGCAACATTTATCATTTTAAATTGTATGCATTTTTTTCTCTGATTTAATGACGTTAATGTTTAGAGTTGTTAGTTTGTGTTTAGTTTACGTTAATTGTTAATGTTAGTTATTATGCTTTTAGGATTGTTGTACTTACTGTTTCCACGCAAAGGCTGCGTTTGTGCAATTAGGGCCATTTGACTTGGCCCAGCCGCTGTGTCTTCTGGCGCATCAGTGGTTTCAGTTCTGCTGGGCTCCTGTACAACTGGGTCAGGCATAGTGGTTGCCATCGGTTGCGTATCATCCAGTACGAGTAGTGGAGATGGTGGTGGTGGTGATCGGGTGTCTGGGTCCTGTGCTCGGGTGTCTGGGTCCTGTACGCTGGTGGAAGCAGCAGAGGCCTGTCTTGTTTCTGCTGCTGCTATGCTGGAGGATAAGCTAACCGGTGTTGCAAGTGCTGTGTGGCCAAATATGGTGGCACACTGCTCATAATATTGCCACTCCATACGGGCAGCACCACTTCTGTTTCTGTTGTGGTCGTGGACCTTATGGAAATTCCTTTTAAGGGCCTTTAGCTTATTGATTACCTGCTGGGAGGTACGGTGGAATCCAGAGGCTGCAAGCATCTTCGTTATGTTTTTGTATGTGATTGCATCCTTAACAGTCCCTGTCATTTGGTGGGTGATTTCCGACTCCCCTCTTATCCGTAACAGCTCCCTAACCTCATCCTCACTCCAGTTTGCCATATTTTCCAAGCACTGTAGCAATGTAGCACTGAATGTAGAAGTATAAATAAAAACACACTGTTTAAAGCGTGCTGCCTGTTTATTTCCGGGTTCAGACACGTGACATCATGCAGGGAGACAACCTATCATCTCCTTTTTAAGATTACCGGGTTGAATATAGCGGGTCTGAGGCTTCACACTGCCAAATGAACCGTTTCTGAACCGTGTAGGATCCTTCTTTTTACACGGGTTGAAATACCGGGTTGTTTGACACGGTAAATTCATAATGGCGCTTTCACACTGCACCTCAAACCGGGTTGACACGGCTCAAACTCGGCAATATACCGGGTTATTTTTGCGATGTGAAAGGGGTATAAGTAAGACATACTGTATTAATTCTTTTTTTTCTCTGTTAACAACTAAATTTTAGTTTTAGGCAAGATATGCATTTATATAAATACATTTCCATAAGGTGCAGCACTCCTGATGTATCAACTTGATCTCAACTTCTGCACCGGTGTCTATATACCTGCGTCGCTGCTTGTTCCCCTCTTCTGGCGGGACCAGTGATCAGTACTACTAATGAAGCTACTGGCACCTGCTTGTTGTACTTAATGCTGCTGTAGAATTTGTTTATTTTTTATTATTTATTTATTTATAATTGGACCAACAGTAATAGAACAAAACTGGATATTAACAGACAGACACAGAGGTAGGAAGGCCCTGCTCACAGGCTTACAATCTATAGGGAGATAGGCTCTGATACACAAGGATAGGTGCTACCTATTATTACCAGTGGGTTGGGTACTGGATGCTGGCAGTCAGACTGTTTGAAATCCCGACAGGGCAGTGGAGGTAAGTATTCATAATTCTAACCCTCCCTCCCCGCAGTCTTAACCTAACCCTTCACCCGCAGCCTAACCCTAACCCTCCCCTTCCCACAGCCTAAGATAAACCTCCCAAGTAAACTTACATTCGGAATTCTGGCTGTCGGGATTTCGGCGTCAACATTCTGACAGGTGTCGGGGTTCAAGTGCTGGGATCCCAACTACATCCCTTACCAGATATTTATATAGCGCACACATATTCCGCAGCGCTGTACAGATAATATTTGGACACTCACATCAGTCCCTGCCACAGTGGAGCTTACAATCTATATTCCCTACCGCATGTACACGCACACACAATCACGCTACGATTAATTTTATTGGGAGCAAATTAGCTTACCAGTATATTTTTGGATTTTTGGAGGAAACCGGAGTACCCAGAGGAAACCCCCGCAAGCACAGGGAGAATATACAAAGTCCACACAGTTAGGGCCATGGTGGGAATCGAACCCATGATGGCAGCGAAGAAAGACAAAATATGTGAGGTTAGGTGTGGACTGTACAGAGAGAAGAGAGAATGTAATTAGATAGGGAGGCATTGAAGGCTATGTGGGTGGGTGCGGCACTTATACGACCCCGCCTCCACACTTTCACACTTTACGGAGCATGGGGGCAGGGAGGACCCGCCAACATACCCCAGCCGCAAGCCACCTCAGCTCCACTGTACAGACTCCGTACTGGTGGGTCCTCCCCGCTCCCATACTCCGTACTACGGAGCATAGGAGCAGGGAGGACCCGCCAACATGCCACAGTCGCAAGCCGCCTCAGCTCCACTGTACGGAGCTTCAGAGCAGGGAGGACCCGCCAACATGCCGCAGGCGCCGCTCAGATCCATTGCCCAGCTGCAGCCCTCCCCAGCACAGCACAGCAGCACCAGCCAGTGTCACAGAGGACAGTGGGGAGAGATGGTAAGTGTCTGTATGTCTCTCTCTCTATCGACGCTGTCTGCCGGAATGTGTAAAAAGGGGACGCTGTCTGCTGTAATGTGTAAGAAGGGGGACGCTGTCTGCTGTAATGTGTAAGAAGGGGGACACTGTCTGCTGTAATGTGTAAGAAGGGGGATGCTGTCTGCAGTAATGTGTAAAAAGGGGGACGCTGTCTGCTGTAATGTGTAAGAAGGGGCACGCCGTCTGCCCTAATGTGTAAAAAGGGGGACGCTGTCTTCCGTAATGTGTAAAAAGGGGGACGCTGTCTGCCGTAATGTGTAAAAAGGGGACGCTGTCTGCCGTAATGTGTAAAAAGGGGACGCTGTCTGCCGTAATGTGTAAAAAGGGGACGCTGTCTGCCGTAATGTGTAAGAAGGGGGACGCTGTCTGCTGTAATGTGTAAAAAGGGGGACGATGTCTGCCCTAATGTGTAAAAAGGGGGACGCTGTCTTCCGTAATGTGTAAAAAGGGGGACGCTGTCTGTCGCAATGTGTAAAAAGGGGACGCTGTCTGCCGTAATGTGTAAAAAGGGGGACGCTGTCTTCCGTAATGTGTAAAAAGGGGACGCTGTCTGCCGTAATGTGTAAGAAGGGGACGCTGTCTGCCGTACTGTGTAAGAAGGGGACGCTGTCTGCTGTAATGTGTCAAAAGGGGGACGATGTCTGCTGTAATGTGTAAATAGGGGATGCTGTCTGCCGTAATGTGTAATAAGGGGGAAGCTGTCTGCCGTAATGTGTAAAAAGGGGACGCTGTCTGTCGTAATGTGTAAAAAGGGGGACACTGTCTGCCGTAATGTGTAAAAAGGGGACGCTGACTGCCGTAATGTGTAAAAAGGGGACGCTGACTGCCGTAATGTGTAAAAGGGGCTCTACCTGGTGTAGTGGCGCTACTGTGCAGTGTAATTTGAATAATGGAGACTACTGTGACCGTAGTATGAATTGGTAGTATTTTGTGGCCACACCCTTTCCCCATGAAGCCATGGCCCTAATTTTTTGTGCGCACCAACGGCGCGCACTGCCCATATTTTCCATAAGGTGGGGGGAAGGGGGGGGCGCCAATGCCGTTTCTTGCACACAGTGCTGAAATGCATAGTTACGTCACTGAATTGTATAGACCGTGCTAAAACAATGGTTTTATATTTGCTGTGATTACAGAACAAACAAAAAGTGAAAACAGGCTTCAGTGTGCATAGATAAATCTCAAGTATGCTACATACACACGTGTGGTACATAATAAAAATTATAATAAAAATTAATAATATAAACAATACAATATATTCATTGCAGCATAATACAGTAATGTGTCATTTAGGTGGGACATTTCCACTAACTTATAACAACTAATCAGGCCCTTGCTATATTATAACTCATTTAAGCAGATCTGTAATATGTTTTATTGTACATCTAATTATCTGCTAAGTTCAATTCATTGTGCATCTTTGCCAGTCTTTGCAAATACTCCTGTAAAATACATTTGCAGGTTGGTGGATACTCCACAAAATGCACATGGTGGAAACATCATAACAGTCCAATCTACTAGATCTTTAGGACCACTTTGTTCAAGTTTTTCTTCTAAAATTTTGCTCATGTTTTCATCATTTATCCCTTAAAAGGACTTCCAGGATGTAAAGACGCTCGAGTTCGGCGGCCGTGCAGGATGCCGGCCAAACTCAGCCTTTTCTTTTTAATGGCAATCACTTACAAGTCAAAACCATGCTTTGTAAGTGATTGCCCCTTTAAAAAAGAAAGAAAGAAATCATCCGGCATCCTGTGCATCCGCCGAACTCGAGCGTCATTACATCTGGTAATTGAGGGGAGCGTGCGCTCACACGCAATCACGAATATTAGCATATGATTCACGGAATATGATATGAAAGGATATGGCGATGCGAGGTTCCGTGATGTGTACACACATCTGTATGCTGTGTATCCAGTGCTGGTCCTGGAAATATGGGGACCCCTGTGCATTTTTTGCCTTGTGTTTCCAGCACTAGGGCCAGCTCAAGAGCCTAGTGCTGGTTCACTGAAATACGGGGGAGGACATGCAATTTTACCCCTATATATCCTGAACAAAGACTAACTCACACAGTGCGGTGCTGGTTTTGCTTTTGGTGGGGACCCCATGCGTTGTTGTTTTTTTAATGAACCCTAAAATTCACTTAAAAAACAATAGTTTTTACAGATCTCACTGACCCATGCAGGCTTTGCCCCCCGCCCGTGTACTAGCCTGTAGTAGAATATAACCAGGATAATAATCATGTATTCAGACGTTTCTTCTCTTAAACATTTTAGTCACCAGGCACAATTATGTTCTTAATAAATAGATGGATTTCAGATGGGCATATGTGAGAAACAGGCTTGGGGATCAGTGCAGCCCTCTGTCCAGGTGGTCTTCAGGTTGCCAGCGCCGGCATACCGACATCTTTTTTCCCTCTTGGGGGTCCACAACCCCCTTGGAGGGAGAATAGATAGCGTGGCGTGCGTAGCGTGCCACCGTGCCCGCAGTGTGGCGAGCACAGCAAGCCTGCAAGGGGCTCATTTGCGCTCGCCCAGCTGTTGGTATGCCAGCGGTCGGGATTCCAGCGTCGGTATGCTGGTCGCCAGGACCCCGACCGCGGGCAAACCATACTACAACCCTCTGTCCTTGTTTAAATGCCAATTAAAATATCTAAATTGTCATGTCAGCATCTGCAGCTGCTTTTATATCAAATATTTCCATTTATTCTGCCTGTGTAATTATATTCCCAACAAAGTTGTATTGTTAACCACTAAAATACCTTCAGGAACATCTGTCCTTACATATACTTTTATAGCAGTTCTCATGGGATGATGTGTAAGTGTAGCAGAATGTTTGCCTTTTAAACACAACAATTGAACTTTTCTATTAAAAAAACCATACTTCAGAAGTGTTATTTCTTGGTAAAAAGCACCTCTTTTTCATTGTTGTTTAAATTTTACGAAATCACCTTTTTTTTAAGTTGTTTCCTTCATACTGAAACCATTGGTGGCCTGAAATACCTAATACTATGTTTCTGTAACATCTCAGGTCACAGTCACAGCATGGCAAATCTGAAAATCTCCGGTCTTGGACCATTAGCTTCCAATTATGGCACAGTGGCTAAAATCTGATTTTACCTGAAGCATGAAATGTAATTTTTACATTGTTTACACAATTCCTGAGCTGCCAGGTCAAATTATTTCCATACAAGAAGAGCTGGCCCAAAATTCCATGAAAGACATTGTATAAAAAAGGTTATTTCCTTAGAAATGCTGATAGTGCCTTCTTGGCTTGCCTGTTATTGTGTTATATGTAACACTTTTAGAAGTTAGGGTGCAATTATGATTTAGATACAGTGCAGAGAGTTGGACATAAATGCTATTTCCCCCTTTTTTCATTTGCTTTTTTGTCAACATGTACATCAAAATCTTTATACATCCTTGCCTATGCAGAGTAACACTAATTATCTGCTTATGACTCCTTGAGCCTAGGGAGGCAAACAGGAATTGCAGGGGTAGTGGCTGTGTGAGCTTGAATCCCTCCCACTTATGCTAATACTTTAGTAATGTGGCTGCTGCAATCTATTTGCATTATATTAATAAAGCATATTTCCATTTGTTCTTTCAAAACTGAAGACAGCAGATGTAGGAGTAAAGAAGGAACATTCACTTCTGATCTCTCCATGAGTAAAACATGGGTAAGCAGTACTTATCTCTCCATAAGTAAAGCTGGCACATGTACTACTGTTCTTTCCAGGTTTAAAGTAGGAGTATATACTACTGATTTTCCAGGAGTAAAGCATACACATATATATACTATTCAGGATGCCCTATTTTTAATATGCCCTAGCCTACTTGCCGGGGCAAGGATAACTTTTTATTTGCCCAGCTGAAAGGCTGAGACTTATTTATTGCATGTTTTTGTACTTCGCCTCACCTTTTTTATGTTTTTATTTTTTTGAGAGTGTGTCATGTTTGTGGGCAAGACCATTATGGGCCGTCCTCGCCCCAAGTCTCCTGAAGCTCTCTCCTTCTTGGGACAACCAAAGAATTAGTTTCCCTGGGAATGCTTCGGCCAACCCAGGAGAGAAAGGGTGTGACCTCGAGACTTGTGGCAGAGGGAAGCCCAAAGATTATTGCCCTTAAAGGGACTTTTGGCTCTTGGGGTTGGGGATTTAAGGGATCCCTCCTAGCTTTGGTGGCGGTGCTACTGATCTCTCCAGAATTTAAACAGGTGCATACTGTATGCTACTGATCTCTCAGAATTTAAACAGGCGCATATACTACTGATCTCCAAGAGTAAAACAGACGCATACACTATTGATCTCTATAGAAGTTAACCGGGCGCATATGTTACTGATCTCTCCAGAAGTAAAACAGACACATATACTACTGAGTCTCTACAGAAGTAAAACAGGCGCATATAATAATGATCTCACCAGATCATCAATAGTCCGATGGCTTCACAAATTTTCATCACATTTTCATCAGTTCGAGTGGTCGAAGGACGCCTGGAACGAGGTTGATCCTCAATTGACATTTCACCTCATTTGAAAAAGGAGATCCATTCGTAAATGTGTGTTTTATTCATGGTAGCTTCCTTGAAAGCTCCTTGTAGCATAACAGCCATTTCCGCTGCATTTTCCCCCAAAAGGAAACAAAACTTCACAGTAGCACGTTGTTCATATCAATCAGCAATCACAAAAATAGGCGAAAGAATTAATAACTTGTTGGGAAAAAAAATCGCTGTTATCAAACTCTACCTTCCCCAGCAATGTCAGTAGTGATACTGGCTCTAAAGGGTTCTGCAAACATTCACCTAGCAGCAGAAGCCCATACTACAAGCATCCTGCCCTCTAGAACACGATTCCTGTTTCTTTTGGGAAAGCCCTTGTATAAGGGACGTTCTACTGTGGGCATTATGTGTATAAGCACACTGCTACTATGGTCATTATGTATAAGCGACACTAGTACTGTGGGCATTATGTATAAGGGGTGCTACTACTGTGGGCATTATGTATAAGATTCACTACTACTGTGGGCATTATGTGTATAAGCGGCACTACTACTATGAGCATTATGAGTATAAGTGACACTTCTGTGGGCATTTGTAATACCTCTATAGTTATTGTACAAAGGAATACAGAAGGTGTAAACTTCATATACTGTGAAGCCACACCCCCTTTGGCACATGTGATAAGTCCTAATTTGGGATTTTTACATGTTGGGAGGTATACATTTTTACTCCACTGACCATGTGCATTTGCTTAGGGACCCACAATTCTAAACGAGCAGTCAGGCAGAGGCAGTTCTACAAGTATATAAAAAATATATAAAAAATAAAAATAAATAATAAAAAAAGCAAATACTCACAAAATGTAATGCTAGGAATACTGTAGGTATATTGGAGTGTAATAACTTTGTAAGTCTCATATGCAAATTAGAAGTGTAGAGATTTGTTATTCAGTTTGACCAGATTTTTTTTTGTCTTTGTCATGTAAATACATTTTCCAGTATGTGTGATTAAAATGATTAAAATATACTTTATACAAACTGAGCCTAAAAATTGTCCATCTTCTAAACACGTTTTTCACTCAAATATCATAGTATTTGTGGTCTACAAGAGTCCCAATCCCTGGGCACAATCATTGGTCAGCTTCATTCAATGAAGTCCTGTGCTGAGCTACTCTTTCTTGTTGATATGATTTATCATGTATATACAAAGGCATGCTGCATGTTGCCCAATGGAAAAGTTAGCACCCAATGGGGGTCATTCCGACCCGTTTGCACGCATTGGTTCTTCGCTTCGGTGCAAATGGGTCAGAAATGCACACGCACGGCCTCCGCAATGCGCACGCGTGTCGTTGCCCGGCGATGGCAGTCGCCGGGCAACGACCAGAACAAAGAAGAAAGTGATCGCTAGCGCGATTGCAAGAAGATTGACAGCGGGGAAGCATTCCAGGGAGTCTACTCACTATTTTCTGGGCATGGAGATCCGAACGCAGGCGTGTCCAGGCATTTGGAGGTCGGATGTCTGACGTCAATCCCGGGACCTTCATTGCTGGATCCGTCGCACAGGGTAAGTAAGTCTGACCCTGGTCTTTTTTAGCAGGAAATTTTTTTAGCATAGCAGGGCTGCACAAGTGATCGCAGCCCTGCTATGCTAAAATACACTCCCCCATAGGCGGCGTCAAGTTGATCGCACCAGCAGCAAAAAGTTGCTACATGCGATCAGTTTGGAATGACCACCAATATCTGTAGCATACTTTGTATATTTTATGGCATGAAAGTCTTCTTTAACGTATGTACACTTATTTATTGGTTTTAGACAGTTCAGTACTGTTGATATTGTTTTAATAATAAATGTAGCCTGTTTTCATTTGCGTATGCATTGTAGTATAGGGTCTCTTCATAACTGCCTGGAGCAACTGCAGGAGAGCTCAATATCTTTACATCCCCAGTGGCTGTGAATTAGACTGGAGAAAGTGGCAGACGTCATAGAAGTACATTTTTTAAATAATTGGGGGTGATCTGAAAAATATGACTGAAAAATAAGTTTATACACATTGATAGTGCCAGCAGCAGCGCAAAAACTGTGGGTACTGAAGCACCTGTAGCATTTTTAACTATGGCAGACTGCACATGTGTTACACTACAATCCACATCACATTTGTTATAATAATACGGCACCGGAACATCTCTTGATAAAGTCCACTCGCTATTAAACATCTCCACCATAATCTCCTTTACTCAATCCATACAGATGGAGCTGCACTCACCTAGTGCGGCTCCATCGCATACGAGTGAATGGGACGCATGCGCATCACGGACGTGCGCATGCCCCAAACGTGCCCCAATTGCTAGAAAGACAGATTCTGACACAGTGTCTACAAGACAACATTACTATATCTGTGGATGGAAACTGACTATTCCCTAGTACTAGAAACGTCTGAGTGGAGATCAAGCCTACAGCGATTTCTGACTATGGAGTAATTCACCTATAATTTACGTTTAGAGATAAGACATCAAAACGGATCATAGAGTTTCCTATCAGAATCCACGACCATTATGAAAGTCATTGTGTAGATCTACTCTCAAATACATCCTAACATTGCTATATACCCCTGAAGAAGTCCAACATAAAGGACGAAATGCGTTGGGTGATTTAAACGACCTGAAAATATACAGTGGATCTTTTTTTGTGAGCACACTCCCATAAGGGCAAAGTGCATGAACATCCAGCCTCTGTATTAATAGACAGGTCTTGTTGATATTATTCATTGTATTATGCTGTTTGGGTTTTATGTAAATGTTTTATATGTACATTTGAATACATTTTAAAAATATAAAATATATCGACATTGGTGTTGTAAGAAAAGGGACATTAGGTCCATAGAGGATCATTTTAAAATATATCCTGAGTATATTGGCGCACCTAAGGAATTTATTGTGATTGTTATTGCTTGATCTCCACTAGCAGGTGATCTCTTTTAGGTTGCAGCCTTATTTATCCGAGCGCAAATAGGGTATTTCTTTATATATATATATATATATATATATCTCCAAGAGTTTAGACTATGAATGTTATTACCTCAGATAGCTAAATGTCTCGTATGTAATTTGTCAGCCATTGCTAATCGAGTTCCTTCCAGTTAAACAAGTTTCCTGGACATTGTCTTCTTGTTTGTCCTGTCTACAAGTAAGACAATGTCAGTCAACTATTTACTGTTTTCGATAGATACTGGACAACTCTAGAACAATGGGGGTAACCAAAGGTATTTGCCTTCTTTATAGGATTTCAAAGCTTTGCGTAAACAAGTCAGTCTGGTACATTGTGCTGGAGTTTCTAGGAGGATAATTTATGTGTGACCAGTAACTGGCTATTAGAAGGATGTACAGACAGCGTGTGATTTATGCATTATATGGGTAAAATATTGAATATGGCTTTTGATGGCTTTTCCATGTGAATGCGTATGCTACCGTATTTACTCATACCACGTGCTAACATGCAAGACCGTGTGAGCGGTTATACATAGCTTGCGTGTATGTGTATGCACGGCAGAACCAGCATGCGCACGGAGGCCAGCTGTGTGGTGTTTGCACGTGATGTGTGTACCGTAATATTTTCCGACTTCGACAGGAGACGCAATTTTTACGGAAGTCTATGGATGATCTGATAAATAAAGATTCAGCTCACATGCCTGCATCTCAAGCCCTTGCCATTTGCCCACAAGAGCGTTCTCTGACCCAAATCATGCAGGATGATACTGATCCTGATACATCAGATCCAGAGGACGGGGAAGTGGATGCGAGTGGGGGGGATGCTGTCCTGTCACAGGGGATTCAGGCCCTCATTGAGGCTATCAGAACTGTCCTGCACATTCCTCACAGGACAGAGGAGGAATCTTATTTTAATACAAAAAAAAAATCCTCAGCTACTTTTCCCACTTCAAAGGAATTGAATGCCCTCTTTGAAGAGGCTTGGGTAAACCCTGACAAGAAATTTCAGATCCCTAAAAGGTTGATTTCTTCCTTTCCCTTTCCATTAGATGATAGGAAGAAATGGGAGAACCCGCCGATTGTGGACGCATCAGTGTCCAGGTTGTCGCATAAGATAGTCTTACCGGTTCCCGGGGCTGCGTCCTTAAAAGACGCGGCTGACCGCAAGATTGAGACCACTCTCAAATCTTAATACATGGTGGCGGGGGTGGCCCAGAGACCCACTATTGCTTGTGCATGGATCACTAGGGCCATCGCTAAATGGTCAAGTAACCTAATTGATGGTTTACATTCCTTAACCAGGGACGATATCATTTTACTCCTACAGCATATCCAGGACTCTGTGCTGAACGCACGCACCACTGCCATGGCAGTGTCAGCACGCAGGAGATTGTGGCTACGCCAGTGGACTGCGGATGCAGACTCCAGGAAAGGAGTGGAAAATCTGCCTTTCACAGGAGAGGTCCTGTTCGGGGGTGAACTGGATGAGCTAATATCCAAGGCTATGGCGGGTAAGTCTACATACCTTCCTTCCGCAGCTACCCTGGCTAGGAAAGCCTACTCTGCTCCAACTCTGCAGTCCTTTCGGGTGGCTAAATTCAAGGGCAAATCCAAGGGTTCTTCTACAGTCTTCAAAGGGAATAGAAGTAAGCCTAGAAAACCCGCAGCTGCAGGTTCTCAGGAACAGGCCTCAGGGTCTGCTTCCTCAAAGCCTTCAGCTTGACGGTGGAACACACTGCCTGGAAGACAGGCACGTGGGAGCCCGGTTACGTTGTTTCAGTCACATTTGAGCAATGTCATGCCAGGATGCCTGGGTCAAAGAACTTATAGCAGGGATACAGACTGGAGTTTCAGGAACTCCCACTTCCCAGATTCTTCAAATGCAGCTTACCAGCTTCTCCAGAAGCCAGTTCGACCTTACAAGCAGCAATTCCAAAACTGGTACTGACTCAGGTCATTATTCCAGTTCCTCTTCACCTGCAAAACAAAGGTTTTTATTCCAACCTGTTTGTGGTACTGAAACCAGACGGTTCGGTAAGGCCCATTTTAAACCTCAAGTCACTGAACCCGTACTTACGGGTGTTCAAGTTCAAGATGGAGTCTCTGAGAGCGGTGATCTCAAGTCTGGAGGAGGGGAAATTCCTGGTGTCTCTCGACATCAAGGATGCGTACCTTCACATTCCAATTTGGCCACCTCATCAGGCGTATCTAAGGTTTACACTGCAGGACTGTCACTTCCAGTTTCAGGCCCTGCCATTTGGCCTCTCCACGGCACCGGGAGTTTTCACCAAGGTGATGGCAGAGATGATGTTTCTCCTCTGCAAACAGGGAGTGAACATCATACCATACCTGGATGACCTGCTGATAAAAGCGCCTTCCAGGGAGAGGTTGTTGGACAGCATTGCCCTATCAACCAGACTTCTCCAGGATCACGGGTGGATTCTGAACTTGCGAAAATCCCACCTGGAACCTACACGGAGGATTCCGTTCCTAGGAATTATCTTGGATACAGAGGAACAAAAGGTGTTCCTTCCATTGGAAAAGGCATTGATAATACAGTTAATGGTTGGGGATGTCCTAAAACCAACCCAGATATCGGTGCATCTGTGCATTCGCCTTCTTGGGAAAATGGTAGCCTCTTACGAGGCTCTGCAGTACGGAAGGTTTCATGCCAGGCCATTCCAGCTGGATCTGTTGGACAAATGGTCTGGATCACATCTTCAAATGCACCAGAGGATATGTCTGTCGCCAAAAGCCAGGATTTGTCTTCTATGGTGGCTCCAGACTTCTCACCTGACCGAGGGTCGACGGTTCGGGATTCAAAATTGGATTCTGCTAACCACGGACACAAGCCTCAGAGGTTGGGGAGCAGTCACTCAGGGGGAACAGTTCCAAGGAAAATGGTCAAGTCAGGAAGCCATTCTCCCGATCAACATTCTGGAACTAAGGGCCATATACAATGCCCTTCTACAGGCATTGCATCTTCTTCAGGATCGAGCCATTCAGGTTCAGTCGGACAATGTGACGGCCGTAATGTACATATACCGACAGGACGGAACGAAAAGCAGAGCTGCAATGTCAGAGGTAACAAAAATTCTCCTCTGGGGAGAAAGACACGCGGTGGCGCTGTCGGCAATATTCAATCCGGGAGTAGACAACTGGGAAGCGGACTTCCTCAGCAGACACGACCTCCATCCAGGAGAAATCCACAGATAGACATGATGGCCTCTCGTTTCAACAAGAAGATAAAGCGCTATTGTTCCAGGTCGAGGGACCCACAAGCATACCAGATGGTTTTCGTGTTCCCACCTCTTCCACTAATCCCAAGAATTCTCAAGAGAATAAAAAGGGAAAAGGTTCAAGCACTTCTCTTTGCTCCAGATTGGCCGAGAAGGGCCTGGTACGCGGATCTACTGGAGTTGCTGCTGGAGGACCCGTGGCCTCTACTTCTGCGAGAGGATCTTCTGCAACAGGGGCCGTCTGTCTATCAAGACTTACCGCGGCTACATTTGATGGCATGGAAGTCGTACGTCAGATTTTAGCCTGGAAGGGCATTCCAAACAAAAATATTCCAACCCTGATCCAAGCTAGGAAAGGGGTAACAGCTAAACATTACCACCATATTTGGAAAAAATATGTCTCGTGGTGTGAAAACAGGAAATTTCCTGCAGGGGAATTTCAACTGGGACGTTTTCTCCTTTTTCTACAGTCAGGTGTGGATGTGGGCCTAAGTTTGGGATCTTTGAAAGTCCAGATTTTGGCCTTGTCCATTTCTTCCAGAAACAATTGGCTTCCCTCCCTGAGGTTCAGACATTCTTGAAGGGTGTTCTGCACATCCACGGCACCTAAGCAATTTCTTCCTAAGGTGGTGTCTGCGTTTCATATCAACCAACCTATTGTGGTTCCGTTGCTTACTGACACATCTGATACCTCAAAGTCCCTGGATGTTGTGAGGGCTTTGAGGATCTACGTGAAGAGGACAGCTCGTCACAGAAAATCTGCCGTGCAGCTACTTGGTCAGGATCAAACACGTTTGCTAAGTTCTACAAGTTCGATACTTTGACCTCTGAGGACCTTCGGTTTGGTCAATCAGTTCTGCAGGAACCTCAGCACTCTCCCACCCGGTTTTTGGAGCTTTGGTACATCCCCACGGTACTAATGTGGACTCCAGTATCCTCTAGGACGTAAGAGAAAATAGGATTTTAATTACCTACCTGTAAATCCTTTTCTCGTAGTCCATAGAGGATACTGGGCGCCCGCCCGGTGCTTCATTTTTCTGCACTGTTACTTAGTTAAGTATTATTGTTGGTTCAGCCATTGCTGTTCCTCTTCAAGTTTGGTTAGCATGGCTTTCATCTTGTCTGTGAGTGCTGGTTCGTATCTCACCACTGTTTAGTTAAATCCTTCTCTCAAAGTATGTCTGTCTCCTTGGGCACAGTTTCTAGACTGAGTCTGGTAGGAGGGGCATAGAGGGAGGAGCCAGCCCACACTATTGCTTTCTTAAAGTGCTCCTAGTGGACCCGTCTATGAGGGTCATTCCGAGTTGTTCGCACGTAGCAACTTTTTGCTGCTTGTGCGATCAAGTTGATGCCGCCTATGGGGAAGTGTATTTTTTAGCATAGCAGGGCTGCGATCGCTTATGCAGGCCTGCTATGCTAAAAAAGTTTCCTGCAATACAAGACCAGGGTCAGACCTACTTACCCTGTGCGATGGATCCAGCAACGAAGGTCCCGGGATTGACGTCAGACATACGCCCTCCAAACGCCTGGACACGCCTGCGTTCGGATCTCCACACCTGGAAAACGGTGAGTAGACGCCCCGGAGGCCTCCTCCCTGTCAATCTTCTTGCGATCGCGCTATTGATCACTTTCTTCTTTGTTCTGGCCGCTGCCGGGCAATGACGTGCGTGCGCAATGCGGCCACCGCGCATGCGCTGTTCCGACTCATTTGCACCGCAGCGAAAAATCGCTGCGTGCGAATGGGTCGGAATGACCCCCAATACCCCATGGTTCTAATGTGGACCCCAGTATCCTCTACTGACTACAAGAAAAGGATTTACCGGTAGGTAATTTAAATCCTATGCTTTATGTATGTGATTTTATTAATGTGATACTCTTGCTTATATATATATATATATATATATATATATATATATATATATGTGTGACATTTTTAGAAGAAATATGTTACTAGTTTTAAATAATTTTTTTTTATATTGATAGAAAATAAAAAAAAGCTAATTTATTGCAAAACTCTTCTGGTGGTTTTTGGTACATATCAGACTGGGGTTAATGAAATTAGCACACACTCTTGTCATAAAAATAACCTCGTTCCACATCCATGTACAGATGTGTCCTCAAATATCGTTGCTGCATACCGTGTAGCGGGCGCCATGCAACTCACGCCGGCTCCTTGCGTTATAAATCCCGTTATAAGTTGCGTTATAAATGTAACGTCACGTTATAATTGTAACGTGCATACTAATTTCTGCTCACCAGATGTCACTTTTCCTAAACTGTACAGCGCATGCCTCAAATAACAGACTCTTCCTAGCGCCGCCTGCTGATTGGCTGACATTTATTGTAACAATAAAGAACCATTAATCACTTCCTCTTTTTAATAAAAATCCCTTTCTACAAAATACAAGTCCATGCTGCCGCCCTGTTTAACCATGGTTAAAGTAGGCCTTCCTGGTGTATATGTGATGTGTTTTGTCTGACTTGCGTTAATAAAATAAATCGTATTGAATCCACCAAGCCTGGCGGAAAAGCAATAGAGACCATCTGGAAGTCATGTTAATGAGATACGGACCCAGTGGTACAATGCATTAGACATTTCTGGCCATTTGATAGCAACTGAACCTCAAATGGTTTACGAGATAATAATGCTGTTTATGCTAATAAAATCCAGGATTTAGTACACAATATAATGACAAAGTGAATTGTGTGAACAGGACGGCAGCGTGGCTTTGTATTTTATAGAAGGGGACTTTTCTTTAATATAAAGGGAAGTAGCAACACACCAAATAACTTTATTGCATTAAATAATAATAAATAAATATAACAATAATTGTGCGCCCATTGGGTATCGAACCCGGGAGTGCACGCATTGCGGGTGGACACTGTACTCATTAGGCCACAGCCAACCATGGTTAAAGTAGGCCCTCCGGGTGTTTATGTGATGTGTTTTGTCTGATTCGCGTTTAAAAAAAAAACGTATTGAATCCGCCAAGCCTGGCGGAAAAGCACTGGAGACCATCTGGAAGTCATATTAATGAGATACGGACTCAGTGGTACAATGCATTACACATTTCTGGCCATTTGATAGCAACTGAGCCTCAAATGCTTTACAAGATAATAATGCTGTTTATGCTAATAAAATCCAGGATTTAGTACACAATGTAACGACAAAGTGAATTGTCTGAACAGGGCGGCAGCGTGGCCTTGTATTTTGTAGAAAGGGACTTTTTTTTATAAAGAGAAGAATGTGATTGGCCAGCCTCTCACAGATCACTGCCTACTGCCACAGCATTGTATTCAGCACTGTAGTCTTACCATGGAGCATTCGCCACCCAGCGGTTAAACTGTGTATTACATGGCATGGGACACAACGCAGAGCCGGCCCTAACCAATATGATGCCCTAGGCAAGATTTTGGCTGGTGCCCCATAGCCCCGCCGCTAGTTCTGAAGGAGATGCCTGGCATGAGTCAGCTGGCAGCTCTGCTAACGTCGGGCGCCTTTTGTTTATGAAAATGCATCTTATTTGCATTACTATGTGGCTAGGATGCACAAGCAGCTTCTGCTGATTAAAATGATATGCAGCATGCCTATATACTGTGTACGACTGTGGCTGTATCTGCATACGAAATGCTACATTACAGTGATTTACAGCAATACACTGCAACGTAGCATTTCTTATGCAGATACAGCCGCAGTCACACACAGAATATAGGCATGCCGCATATCATTTTAATCAGCAGAAGCTGCTGGTGCCCCTAAGCATACCAAATGCCCTAGGCATTTGCCTAGTTTGCTTATACCTAAGGCCGGCTCTGACACAACGCAAACCATAATGTTATTTCCAACTCGCGACTCCGGACCCTAAATAGTGCGCTATGAGCAACGATGTATGAGGATACAACTGTATATGGTGTGGAGTTTGTATGTGTTCACAAGCATGTTTTGAGTGTTTATTGCAGCTTATGATTAAACTTTTATAAGCAATATTTAAATATATACATTTTAATTAGCGCCTGGTGTTGTGAGGTTCATTCTGGGGATTCAGTGTGATCATAGGCGTGCGCAGCACATTTTATTAGGGGGTGCATGATTGGAGGGGAGTGTATAGCACCGCCTATTGGGCGGAGAAGGTGAGTCCCAGAGTGGCACCCCTGTGTCGGCATCTGCACACACCTATGATTGTATATATACAGATGAAGTTACAAAAAAAATGAGATCTGTGGATGCACTCATGAAGAAAAAAAAAGAAAGAAAAGAAGGGTTACATATATATTCCTACTGAGCCAAGCATTCAGTAGTTCCCTGAGTGCACCTATGGGCTACAGGTGCACTCAGGAAACTACTGAATGTTTGCCTCAGCTAATGTAAAAAAGTAAATGTAAAAAAAAAGTACAGTAAATGTAAAAAAAAAATGTAAAAGTTAAAGAGAAAAGAAGTGTAACCTTTCTTTTTAAAAATAAATTCTGAAGCGTGCACTGTGTACACAGCACCCATATATCTAATTATGGTGGTCATTCCGAGTTGTTCACACGTTGCCGATTTTCGCTGTGCTGCGATTTGTTGCTAAATGCGCATGGTACGCAGAGCTCATGCGCTTAGTTATTTAACTAAAAACTTAGCAGTTTTGCTGTTGATCGTGCGGCGCTTTTCAGTCGCACTGCTGATCGGTGAGTGATTGACAGGAAAGGGGCGTTTCTGGGTGGTAACTGAGCATTTTCCGGGAGTGTGCTAAAAAACGCAGGCGTGTCAGGGAAAAACGCGGGAGTGTCTGGAGAAACGGGGGAGTGGCTGGCCGAACGCAGGGCGTGTTTGTGACGTCAAACCATGAACTAAACAGACCGAACTGATCGCAATCTAGGAGTAGGTCTGGAGCTACTCAGAAACTGCAAGAAAAAATTTAGTAGCAATTCTGCTAATCTTTCGTTCGCTATTCTGCTAAGCTAAGATACACTCCAAGAGGGCGGCGGCCTAGCGTTTGCAATGCTGCTAAAAGCAGCTAGCGAGCGAACAACTCGCAATGAGGGCCTTTATTGGGTTAGGTGACTAACTAATTATCATCATGGAAGTACTTCTGTAAATATTTACTACATAATTTTATTCCCCATGGCTGGCCTACCATGGCACCCTCTTTTTCCCCTGAGCAGGAGCAACTGTTGGGCAGGCTGCAGCAGGCAGTGAGCTGTCTAGTGACACTGAGAGAGAGTCTGTCTCACCCTCTCTGGTGAACTCGCTCAGCTGTGTTCTCTGCTCTGGCGTCGAGTCCTTGTGAGAGGAACGCTGCGTGCAGTGGCGGAACTGTGGGAGGCAGTGGAGTCGGCTGCCGCCGGGCTCCTGACCTCCAGGGGGCCTCCATTATCTTCTGCAGCCTAAATCGTTCGTTGTGGAGGAGCTGTACCAGTGACACGGAAGCTGCTTCCTCGTTGTATATACAGAGCTGACTCTGGCTGCAGCTAGGGGGAGCTCCAGACAGAGCGCATCTCCTCCCTCAGTGAAGCTCTCTGTTCATCTCTGTTCCTCCGTTGGGTTAGCAGCAGGTAGGCACTGGCAGCACTTGCCTCAAGCTGCACTAGGGTGTTAGTAGTGGGAGGGGGGATGCTGGGGGGTATTTAATAAATGTTGGCAGCTCTGTTTTGTGTGTGCATGTTTTTAAGTGATGTGTGTGTGTGTGTGTGTGTGTGTGTGTGTGTGTGTGTGTGTGTGTGTGTGTGTGTGTAAGTGAGGTGTGTGTGTTTAAGTGAAGGAGGCTTTTGCAAGTGAGAGGCACGTGTGTAAGTGAGGTGTGTGTGTGTGTGTGTGTGTGTGTGTGTGTGTGTAAGTGAGGTGTGTGTGTGTGTGTGTGTGTGTGTGTGTGTGTGTGTTTGTGTTTAAGTGAAGGAAGCTTGTGAGAGGTGTGTGTGTGTAAGTGAGAGGCATGTGTGTGTGAGAGAGGTGTGTGAGGCGTGTGTGTGTGTGTTTAAGTGAAAGATTTGTGTGTGTGTGTGTGTGTGTGTATGTGTGTGTGTGTGTAAGGCATTTGTGTGTTTTTAAGTGAAGGAGGCGTGTATGTCTGTGTGAGAAAGAGGCATGTGTGAGAGGCGCGCATATGTGTTTAAGTGAAAGAGGTGTTTGTGTGTTTTTAATTGAAATAGGCGTTTGTGTGTTTTTAAATGAAAGAGGCATGTGTTTTTAAGTGAAAGAAGTGTGTTTTTTTAATTGAAACAGGCGTTTATGTGTTTTTCTCATACGTCCTAGAGGATGCTGGGTATGCTTCAACAACCATGGGGTATAGACGGGATCCTTAGGAGACATGGGCACTTTAAGACTTAAAAGGGGGTGTGAACTGGCTCCTCCCTCTATGCCCCTCCTCCAGACTCCAGTTAGATTCTGTGCCCAGTGAGACTGGATGCACACTGAGGAGCTCTCCAGAGTTTCTCAGAAAAATACTTTTTTGTTAGGTTTATTATTTTCAGGGAGACCTGCTGGCAACAGGCTCCCTGCATCGTGGGACTGAGGGAAGAGAAGCAGACCTGCTTCTGTGAGTTTCAAGGCTCTGCTTGTTAGGCTACTGGACACCATTAGCTCCAGAGGGTCTGATCGCTAGGTACGCCTAGATGCTTTTTCATGGAGCCGCGCCGTCACCCCCCTTCAGGGACGTGCGGTGAGCTAAATGGCTCAGGAGACACTGGCAAGCCCCAGATACAGATTAACATGCAATATATGAGCCAAAGCGTACATCTGGGCATTATAGGTGCAGCAGTATAAACTCCTGGAAATTTGGTGAGTTTTGATTAGAGATGTACGGAAAAGATAAGCCTGCCATAGACTTTTTACTCCAGAGTTTGGGCTATAAAAATGATTAGAATAATGCAAAGAAGATATTTCAAACAAATTATTTATATTTTTCATATACTTTATACAGTCAAAACTCTGGCACAAATGATAGTATGACAGGAAAGGCTCTGCCTCACCTGCCTCACCCCACCGCACGTCACTGCCCCCCTTGCAGAGCCAGAAGACAGAAGCCGGGTGAATAGAAGAAGAACAGAAGACTTCAGTGACGGCAGAAGATTTCAGTGACGGCTTTGAGGTACCGTGCAGCGCGCCATGCTCCCACATACACAGAGGTACTAAAGGGTGCAGGGCGCAGGGGGGGCGCCCTGGGCAGCATAAAAAACCTCAATGGCACTGGCATAAGAGTATACAGTGCCTGGGCACTAAATACAGACCCCCGCCAGTATAAATATATAAAAATAAGCGGGACTGAAGCGCGCCATTAAAGGGGCGTGGCTTAGCCCTCACAGCTCTAACCAGCGCCATTTTCTCTTCACAACAGCAGAGACGCTGAGCCTGGCCTCCCACACTGCTGTACAAGTAACAGGGTGCAAAACAGGGGGGGGGGGGGTACAGTTGATTTGGTGCTATTTTATTGATATAAAAAGCGCTAACAGGTCTGGGCAGTATATTACATGCTTCAGAACCGGGATAGGTAGCTGGCAGAACCAGGCTGTGAGCTGGCAGAACTCCCTCTGTGTTTCTCTAACAGGCTTTGCTGTGGGTCTGTCCCCTATAGCCCCAGTGTGTTGTGGGTGTCGGTACGCGTGTGTCGACATGTCTGAGGCTGAGTGCTCTTCCCAGGAGGAGGCTGGAGTGGGGACAGAAAATACTGAGGGAGTGACTGTGTCGGCACCGCCGACGGCTGATTGGGTAAATATGTTGCGTGTTTTGAATGCAAATGTGGCTCGGTTGAATAAGAGATTAAATAAATCTAAGTCTCAGAACCAGACATGTAGAAAATCCATGGAGGATGCATTGTCGCAGGTTAAGAACCAATTGGGGTCTCAGAAGCGTTAATTTACCCAAATAGCGGATACAGATACCGACACGGACTCTGATTCCAGTGTCGACTACAGTGATGCCAAATTGAATCCTAAACTGGCTAAGAGCATTCAGTACATGATGTGGTGATAAAATACGTATTACATATCACGGAGGACCCTACTGTTCCTGATACTAGGGTCTGCATGTTTAAGGGAAAGAAACCTGAGGTGACATTTCCTCCCTCTCATGAACTGAATGCTCTTTTTGAAAAAGCTTGGGAAAATCCTGATAAGAAGTTACAGGTTCCCAAGAGAATTCCGGTAGCATATCCGTTCCCCTCTGGAGACAGGGAAAAATCGGAGTCAAACCCCACGGTGGACAAAGCTCTATCGCGTCTATCCAAAAAGGTGGCGCTTCCGTCTCCTGACACGGCAGCCCTAAAGGATCCTGTGGATCGTAAGCAGGAAAATACATTAAAATCCATTTTTGTCACTACAGGTACGCTGCTCAGGCCAGCCGTTGCATCGGCATGGGTGAGTAGCGTTATTGAAAAGTGGTCAGATAACTTGTCATCTGATATAGATTCCCTGGACAGGGATAGCGTGCTTTTGACACTGGGTCATATCAGGGACGTTGCAGCCTATCTAAAGGAAGCTGTAAGTCATCGTTCCTACCTTATGTTCCTGCACAACAAAAGAAAACGCCCCACTATCAGATGCAGTCTTTTCAGCCAAATAAATACAAGAAAGGACGAGGGTCTTCCTTCCTTGCTACGAGAGGAAGAGGAAGGGGAAAAAGGTCACAGGCTGTGGCAAGTTCCCAAGAGCAGAAGTCCTCCCCGGCTCCTGCCAAATCCACTGCATGATGCTGGGGCTCCTCTGCGGTAGTCCGCACCGGTGGGGGCACGTCTCCAACTCTTCAGACAGGTCTGAGTTCGCTCGTCCCTGGATCCTTGGGTATTAGAAATAGTAGCCCAAGGGTACAAATTGGAGTTTCAAGATGTGCCCCCTCACCGATTTTTCAAATCGGCCTTGCCAGCTTCTCTTCCAGAAAGGGAGGTAGTATGCGCTGCAATACTAAAGCTGTGTCAAAATCAGGTCATTGTCACGGTACCCCTGTCACAACAGGGGGAAGGCTTTTATTCGAGCCTGTTCGTGGTCCCGAAGCCGGATGGCTCAGTCAGACCGATTCTGAACCTAAAATCCCTCAATTTTTATCTAAAAAAATTCAAATTCAAGATGGTATCTCTCCGTGCAGTGATCTCCAGTCTGGAGTAGCGGGATTTTATGGTGTCGGTCGACATAAAGGATGCCTACTTGCACGTCCCCATATATCCTCCACATCAAGCTTATCTGAGGTTTGCTGTTCAGGATTGTCATTACCAATTTCAGACGTTGCCGTTTGGTCTGTCCACGGCTCCGAGGATTTTCACCAAGGTGATGGTGGAAATGATGGTTCTCCTGCGCTAGCAAGGAGTCACAATTATCCCATACTTGGACGATCTCCTGATAAAGGCGAGATCCAAGGAGCAATTACTGAAAAACGTTACGCTTTCCCTGACAATTCTGCAACAACATGGTTGGCTCCTAAACTTGCCAAAATCACAGTTGCTTCCGACAACACGGCTGTCGTTCTTGGGTATAATTCTGGATACAGAATTACAGAGAGTTTTTCTTCCAGTGGAAAAGGCTCTGGAAATACAGAATCCTGTGGTGGCTGCACAGTTTTCACCTCCTAGAGGGACGCAGGTTCGGGATTCAGGATTGGATCCTGGTGACCACAGATGCAAGTCTCAGAGGCTGGGGAGCAGTCACACAGGGGAAAAATTTCCAGGGAAAATGGTCAAGCCAGGAAGCTTGTCTGCACATAAACATTCTGGAATTAAGAGCCATTTACAACGGCCTTCGGCAAGCAGAACATCTTCTTCGCGGTCTGCCCGTCTTGATTCAGTCAGACAACATAACAGCAGTGGCGTACATAAACCGCCAGGGCGAAACAAAGAGCAGAGCGGCGATGGCGGAGGCCACAAAAGTTCTTCGCTGGGAGGAAACTCATGCAGGCGCTCTGTCAGCAGTCTTCATTCCAGGAGTGGACAACTGGGAAGCAGACTTCCTCAGCAGATACAATCTCCATCCAGGAGAGTGGGGTCTTCATCAAGAGGTCTTTGCAGAAGTGACAAGTCGTTGGGGAATTCCTCAATTAGACATGATGGTGTCTCGCATCAACAAGAAACTTCCGAAATATTGTTCCAGGTCGATGGACCCTCAAGCAATAGCGGTGGACGCCCTAGTGACACCGTGGGTTTTTCAGTCGGTCTTTGTGTTCCCTCCACTTCCACTCATTCAAAAGGTGATAAGGATCATAAGAAGAACAAGGGTTCAGGCGATACTCATTGTTCCAGACTGGCCAAGGAGGGCCTGGTATCCCGATCTTCAAGAATTACTCATAGAAGATCCCTGGCCTCTTCCTCTACGAGAGGCCCTGTTACAGCAAGGACCGTGTGTGTATCAAGACTTACCGCGGCTGCGTTTGACAGCATGGCGGTTGAACGCCAAATCCTAGCCCGAAAGGGTATTCCCAGTGAAGTCATTTCCACACTACTTCAGGCTAGAAAGGAAGTAACGCAAAGCATTACCACCGTATTTGGAGGAAACGTGTCTTGGTGTGAATCCAAGAAGGCTCCTATGGAGGAATTTCAACTGGGGCGTTTGCTCCATTTTTTGCAAGCAGGTGTGGATGCGGGCCTAAAGTTGGGCTCAATTAAAGTACAAATTTCGGCCTTATCAATTTTCTTTCAGAAAGAATTGGCCTCCCTTCCAGAAGTTCAGACCTTCGTGAAAGGCATACTACACATCCAACCTCCCTTTGTGCCCCCAGTGGCACCATGGGATCTTAATGTGGTGTTGCAGTTGCTGCACTCTCATTGGTTTGAACCTTGGCGTAAGGTTGAGTTAAAATTCCTTACTTGGAAAGTAGTCATGTTGTTGGCCTTGACATCTGCAAGGCGGGTATCTGAATTGGCGGCTTTGTCTCACAAAAGCCCCTATTTAATCTTCCATGCTGATAGAGCAGAGTTGAGAACTCGTCAGCAATTTCTGCCAAAAGTGGTTTCATCGTTTCACGTAAACCAGCCTATTGTGGTGCCAGTGGCTACTGACGCCTTGGCGGAATCGAAGTCTCTCAATGTGGTCAGAGCTTTGAAAATCTATGTCGCCAGAATGGCTCAAATTAGGAAAACAGAGGCTATGTTTGTCCTGTGGGCTCCCAACAAGATTGGGGCTCCTGCTTCTAAGCAGACTATTGCACGCTGGATCTGTATTACGATTCAGCAAGCTCATTCTACGGCAGGATTGTCGTTACCGAAATCAGTGAAGGCCCATTCTACCAGAAAGGTGGTCTCATCCTGGGCGGCTGCCCGAGGGGTCTCAGAGTTACAGCTTTGTCGAGCTGCTACTTGGTCGGGATCAAACACCTTTGCAAAGTTTTACAAGTTTGATACCCTGGCTGAGGAGGACCTCTTGTTTGCTCAATCGGTGCTGCAGAGTCATCCGCACTCTCCCGCCCGTTCTAAAGCTTTGGTATAAACTCCATGGTTCTTGAGGCATCCCCAGCATCCTCTAGGACGTATGAGAAAATAGGATTTTAATACCTACCGGTAAATCCTTTTCTCTTAGTCCGTAGAGGATGCCCGGCGCCCGTACCAGTGCGGGCTGTACCTGCAGTTATTGGTTATGGTTATACACATGTTGTGTTGAGTTCAGTCAGTCTGTGGCTGATGTTATTCATGCCGTTGCATGCGTTGTTGTTGACTGCCATGTTGTATGGCGTGCTTGAGGTGTGAGCTGGTATGTATCTCACCTTAGTTTAAAAATTAAATAAATCCTTTTCCTCGAAATGTCCGTCTCCCTGGGCACAGTTCCTATAACTGGAGTCTGGAGGAGGGGCATAGAGGGAGGAGCCAGTTCACACCCCTTTTTAAGTCTTAAAGTGCCCATGTCTCCTGCGGATCCCGTCTGTACCCCATGGTTCTTGAAGCATCCCCAGCATCCACTACGGACTAAGAGAAAAGGATTTACCGGTAGGTATTAAAATCCTATTTTAAGTGAAAGAGGCGTTTGTGTGAGAGAGAGGCGTGTGTGTGTGGTTTTAAGTGAAAGGCGTTTGTGTGTTTTATATATATATATATATATATAGAAGGAAGGCAGCGGCACTCTCAGGTTTTCGATTCAAAATAAACTGGACACAGCGGTCTCTGGTTCAAACTTCAACGTTTCGATATTTTACTATCGTCATCAGGATAAGAACATTACAAACAAAAAACACTTAAATAACTACTCACCCCACCTCGTGCAGACAGACCATCGTCGCGGGCACCGGGTCCAGTGACGACACTCCATAGCGCCGCACACTTCCTGTGCGCCCGGCCGCGCGGACGGTCTCCTAGCAACCAATACAACAAAAACAAATGAACGTGTGTGCACATTAGTACATCAGAAATATGTTAACCCACTCCGGAGACTGCTAATGTACAATACATAATACATAACAGACTGTAATAGATATAATCCAAGCTTAATGCATAAATGCTGGACATAAACAGATTAGACCACTCGTTAGGAAAATTATTAGAAGTAGTCAATTTAAATAAATACCCCGTATTATCATTGGTAAATATGACTAGAAGGCAGCACGTATCAAAATTAACCCCGAGTAATCAAAGCTATAGTCAAAAGCATAGTGAGACACATACGGTCATAGGAAACAATTCAAGGGAAGATGCTCGTTGAGACCTTTTGGCGCTATGGTACTTAATCGGTGTATCCATCTTGCCTCTCTTTGTAGGAGAGCTTTGCTCCTATCTCCCCCTCTTAATCGCTTAGGTTCTGCATCAATGATTTTATATCTCAAGGTGGCCAGACTGTGGTTCAATAATTTGAAGTGTCTGGCCACCGGTTGATTCATAGTATCCTTCCCACCCTCTAAGGCATGTCGAATGGCTGACCTGTGGAGCGCCATGCGCTCTTTGAACTGTCTTGTGGTCTTCCCTACATAGAGAAGACCACACGGACAGCGGATGATGTACACCACAAAGGTGCTACTACATGTCAGCACCTGCCGAATGGCTATCCGCTCCCCCGAATGTGGGTGGGAGAAGGAATTGCCATGCTCCAGGTAGCTGCACGTAATGCACCCTGTACAACGGTAGCATCCAGCCTTCCTGGTCAGAAAGGTTGTGGGGCCAGCTGCTTTTTTCTCAGATATATAATTTTTTACTAGCCAGTCCTTCAAATTACGATTCCTGGTGTAACTGGCCATCACTTTGGAGTTTTTCAGCATAGAGAGATCAGGGTCCGAGGTGACTATTGGCCATAAGTTCTTCACGGACTTCGAGATGGTAGGACTAGCAGTATTAAACTGTTGAACAAACGGTACAATGTCCTTTTTCTGTTTCCTTATAGCAACTGTAGAAGTCAAAGTCTCTGTCCGAGGGATGGCCAGTACCTTATTCTTTGCTGCAACGAGGCTCTCATAGTTGTATCCTCTGGCCAAAAACTGCCTGATCATGATGTCTATTTCTTTCACAGTTTCACTGAGGTCATCGGAAATACGGTGAATCCTTAAAAACTGGGAGAAGGGTAACCCCTTCTTTGTGGAGACAGGATGTTGGCTACTGTAGTGCAGGATGGTATTTCTATCCGTCTCCTTTTTGTGGAGAGCCGTCCTGATTTTACCATTAGTTAAAGAAATTTTGACATCCAGGTAATTAAAATATTGCGTACTCATTTGGTAAGTAAACTTAATGGTACTCTCAGTAGAATTAATGGTAGCCATCAGTTCTGAAAATTCCAATTCAGTACCCGTCCATATTAATAGCAAATCATCAATATAGCGTATGTAGAATGGTATTTTGCTTGCAATAATCTTCTCACTGAAAAAGGCTTGTTTTTCCACCTCGAACATATAGCTATTCGCGAAGGCCGGGGCCACACAAGACCCCATGGCACAGCCTTGTTGTTGTACATACCAGCGTGCATCGAACAAGAAATAATTTCTCTTGAGGGTTAGCTCTAAAAGTTTAATGAAGAACATCAGATCCGGACCTGAATATAACGGACTAGCAGCAAGAAGTCGGAAGACAGCTTCTAACCCCCCAGAGTGGGGGATATTAGTGTACAAACTGACAATGTCTAGTGTACACAAGAATGCACCATCAGGCAACATCGGTAAATCCTGTAGTAGCATAATGAGTGTTGTCGTATCTTTAAGATATGTCTTCTGTGCCTGGACTACTGGCTAAAGGAACATGTCCAAATATTGTGAGATTTTGTAGTAGATGGAGTCTCTGGCAGAAATAATTGGACGACCAGGTGGTGTCCTGGGATTTTTATGTATTTTTGGCAGTGTGTATAACACTGGCGCCACCGGTTTTTCTTGTAATAATGTAAGCATCACTGGCCGTGTGATATGCTCATTTGCCACCGCTTCCTCCAGTACACTCTTAAGCTCGGTGTTAAATCTCATTGTTGGATCCATTGGCAATTATGCATATACCGTGGTGTCTGCCAACTGTCGGTAAATTTCATTTTTGTACATCTGTAGATCTTGTATCACGATACCGCCCCCCTTGTCGGCGGGGCGGATAATGATACTCTCATCTTGACTCAAATTCTTCAAAGCGGTCCAATCGGTTTTGGACATATTTGAGTTAACCGGTTTGGACGATTTGACCACATCCTTTACTGCCAGGTCCAAGGACCGATTGAAGCATCTTAGTGAGGGATTCATGCTCATTGGATCAAACGTTGATGTACTCTGTATTTTCTGTAAAGGATTCACACGTATAGGTTTAGCCTCGCTACTCTCCCCGAAGTGCTCACGCAATCTTAATTTGCGGTTAAACCGATAGGAGTCGAGTTTCCATTGAAAGTCATTAAAGGTGCTGGTCGGCACGAATGAAAGGCCTTTTGTTAACAACATATTTTCCTCAGTTGTTAACACCTTGCTCGACAAGTTAAAAATCATTTCCGTTTTGCTGCTTTGTTCTTGCGCTTTGAAGACCCTTTGCCATTGTCGTCCTCTTCGGGTAAAAGGTCTCCTGTGGCTTCTCGCTGTGCGCGAGTGCTTACCCCTAAAGGGGTTTCCTTATAGCAACTGTAGAAGTCAAAGTCTCTGTCCGAGGGATGGCCAGTACCTTATTCTTTGCTGCAACGAAATTCAAGAATTATATAGCTGGTTTAACAATCTCAAAAGTATAAGTGGTGTGGCTTCCTCAATAGGTCTCACAGAATAGATCCTGGGAGAAATTTGGCTGCATGTGGAAATCACAGAACAATGCATGTGGAATTCTGTGATTTCCACATGCAGCCAAATCTCTCCCAGGATCTATTCTGTGAGACCTATTGAGGAAGCCACACCACTTATACTTTTGAGATTTTTAAACCAGCTATATAATTCTTGAATTTCGTTGTACGTTGGTCAACATCCGAATCAGAAATAGTCTTGAATTTAAAATTGGACACCACACTTTAGGTAGTTTGCAAAAATGCCGACATATGGTTGTCAGCACTCCTAAGAGATTATAACCAATAGTATTCCTAGGCGACCCTGTAAGGATTTACGCCCAATTAGTTTTAAGGTAGTTTATACAAAACACCATTATCCAATCGATTACACATTTAAGAAGGAATACCTCTTAAGCTCTAATAAGGAGCCCTGATATAAGAGCTTCATCCACTAAGTCCAGATATAGGAGATTCTGAATAATCATACATTAGAGGTTATGATCCTTTATATTAATTCATCATGAGCAAATTAGCCTTTTCCTATATTCGTCCACTATTTTTATTTCCCCCCCAAACAAGTTACCCCTGATGAAGTCGATAAGACGAAACGCGTTGGGTTTGTCAGTCAGAGAATTACAACCTAGTCTGTATAGATACTCCCTGTCGAGCTCGCACCATGCAAAAGGTGAGGGGATATCTAGATTCCACCTTACAAACGTGTTGGCTGTGTACTCTTTTAGTTGCATTTTATTGACACAATTTTATACTTTGAACTGTGTATACGTTATTAAAATAACTTTTTACTAATTGGCCTGTTGGCCTTTTGTTTGGGTGACTATTAGGTGAGGGGTGTCTGTTACAGGTCCCCAGATTTAAATACCCTCCAGTCTACATTCCGACGAAAATAACGCTGGAAGAACTGTGTAATTACATTCCACTTTAGCGCACTTGGGAATTTGTGTTTATATATAAATATATATATATATATATATATATATATATATGTCCAAGAAAACCGGCACTCTGAGATATAGAATGACTTCTACCTGGGTGCCTTTACTGTAATTGCATAGATCCAGTACAGGCAGCTACATGAGCTGGCTGAAAGCACGGCACTCCAGGATTTAATTCATAGCTTTTTTATAGAAAATGAATAAATGGTACAAGCATAATATATTTGTTATGTAGCTCACAGTCTTTGTGGAATCCTCATTAATGCCAAGGTTTCCGGGCCTCTGCGGACCCCATCATACGGGCTGAGGAGAGAGAGCTAGTCCATTGTTGAGGATTCCACAAAGACTGTGAGCTACATAACAAATATATTATGCTTGTACCATTTATTCATTTTCTATAAAAAAGCTTTGAATTAAATCCTGGAGTGCCGTGCTGGCACACCACTGCGCCAAAGCATCTCCATTGGGACCCGCTGGTGGGTGAGGGAGTACTGTGGTTGTGCTATAAAGGTATGCTGATGTCTATTTTATAGTGATGACTGACTTGGAGTGCCGTCCACTTTGCTTGTGTATCTATATTACTATTGGGAAAAGCACCTGAGCACACTGCTACTGTTTACCCTGAATGCCAGATAGCTACGTATGGTGTGTGTGTGTGTGTGTGTGTGTGTGTGTGTGTGTGTGTGTGTGTGTGTGTGTGTGTGTGTATATGTAGGGGGGCACCAATATTTATCATGCCAACGGGCGACTGGGGTGAACTTACGCCACTGGCTGCGTGGGCTGGGGCGTGGCATAAGTAGGACCCCTTGGGCTAGGTGGGTGTTCTGGTAGATTAGTGAAGATTGAAGGAACTGCTGTGTACTGACTGGTCTCACAGCTGCATGACATAACTCAAATATGGTGGCATCTATGATCCAGAACTGGGGTGATGGTGAGTGCTGGAACACTGTGGCCTCAGGATCCGATATGTGATAATTTACAGTTACATGTACCTCGTCAATCTCTTTCTTTCCAGAGCAGTGGTCGCCAACCCGTAGCTCACCACTCTTGCTTCTTTTGGAGTGGCCCAAATACAGTGATTGCTAAGAACAAAAAACCTTTAGAGGACGGCAAAATTATTATAGAAGCTTTTTTGGAAGCAGCAGATGCATTGTTTGAAAATTTTTAAAATAAAGTGGAAATAATTTTTGCCATAAGTAGCACAACACTGCTATGAGGCGAGTCGAGGTTATGTCAGATGACATCGTTAGTCGGCTAAAATATGAACTTAATGAGTGCTGCTTTTTTTCCCTCTACAGCTGGATGAGTCTATTGACGAAACTGATATATCACAGCCACTATATTTGTAAGGATGGTATTTAATAATTTTAGTGTTAAGGAAGAATGTTCGAAAAATATTCCATTGAAAGAACGTACAAGAGGCAAAGACATTTTTCCAGGGTGCACAAAGTATTTTTCTTCAGAAGAAATCCCTCTTCGCAAGCTCGTTTGTATTACCACAGATGGAGCTCCTGCATTTACAGGTGTTAATAATGGATTTTTAGCACTGTGTAACAATGTTCCCAGCTTTCTGAAGTTTGTAACATATCACTGCATTATTCACCAGTAGTCGCTGTGTGCAGTTTCTAAAAGTAAACCAAATTATGTAGCTTGTTATTAAAATAGTCAATCTAATTAAAGACCATGCTATCCCAAGACGGTTATTTAAAGCTCGGGCTGAACTGGATTGCCAGTACAGGAATCTTATGCTGCATTCAGAACAGTGCGTTGGCTGAGCAAGGATACAGTCCTCGCCGCTTCAGAGAAGTCTTGCCTGCCATTATCTTATTTTTAGAGATGAGCGGGTTCGGTTTTACTTGGATTTACTGGGATCTGAACAGATTATAACTATTCACACTATTAGTAAACTTAATAGTCTTACTGAACAATTTCATCAATCAGTTTGAGGTTCGGACCTGGTTCCCAGCATGCCTGTATAAGTGCTCAGTATCTCCGCAGCTCTGCATGACTTTCACAAGCTTCTCACTGAGAACTCTACCATGCATAAGTAGGTCTCTCTGTTTCGCTATAGACAATCCTCAGCTTGGAACACCTTCCCAGACAATAACCATACTTAATAGACTTGAACTTGACTTGCACATTAGTCATATTCCAATAAGCCCCCCCAGGACTTAGTTTTGGTACCTCCCCATTGTGTGTATTTAACCCACTAATTGATGCTTAGCATAAGTGGCCTAATATAAATGTAGCTGATGCCAAAGGTCTATATTGCAAATAAAACACCTAGTTTAGTGGGTAATAGAAATACTGCAGCTTATACACCTTTAATAAACATAAAAGCATTCAATGCACCATTTTCACATGAAGCTTACGAAAAAGTAACAAAAAAATGAGCTTTCTCTTAAATTTAGAACATATACTCCATCAAATAAATATAGATAATTGGAGTGCAGATAACATTGCTTCTATGTTTAATTTGTAACTGCAAGCTTTTATTTCTAAGTCACCATGGTAACTGCTCCTCGGGGGTGATTCCAAGTTGTTCTCTCGCTAGCTGCTTTTAGCAGCATTGCACACGCTAAGCCGCCGCCCTCTGGGAGTGTATCTTAGCTTAGCAGAATTGTGAACGAAAGATGCGCAGAATAGCAAAAATAAATTTCCTAGCAGTTTCTGAGTAGCTCCAGACCTACTCACAAATAGCGATCAGCTCAGGCTGTTTCGTTCCTGGTTTGACGTCACACACACACGCCCAGCGTCCGGCCAGCCACTTCCCCGTTTCTCCAGACACTCCCGAGTTTTTCCCTGGCACGCCTGCGTTTTTCCGCACACTTCCAGTAAAACGTCCAGTTTCCGACCAGAAACACCCACTTCCTGTCAATCACACTCCGATCACTTAAACGATGAAAAATCTTCGTTCGGCCGTGAGTAAATCTACTAAGTTTTGTGTTAAAATACTAACCGCATGCGCACTGCGAACCATGCGCTTGCGCATTTTTGCCTTAATCGCTCCGTTGCGAAAATCGGCAACGAGCGAACAACTCGGAATGACCCCCCTCATCTATGTCTGATAGCATGCATGTCTAGACAGTGTGAGCCAGTAACAGTGTCAGCTGCCCTGTTACATTAATGTAGTACGCTTTGCAAGTTTGTATAAGCCTAAGGTGTATAGGTATTTCTATGTGCAAGCTCAAGCCGCAGTATTTCTATTACATGTGATCACCAGGCATATTATACTATTACATGTGAGCACCTAATATGTGTAGCATCACAATCACACAGTGTATCTGTTACATGTGAGCATGTGGCATGATATACCTTACACATTGGTGTGCAAAGTAATCTTCAGTAGTAGCACACTAATAATAAAAATGCCGTTTATCAACTAGAATCAGAATAGACACTAAATAAATATTAAACAAGAGAGAGAAAATAACACATGTATAAAAAGATTCAACCTTCAGAAACAAAGCAGCTTGAAGTTACGTTTGTATGTCGGCTCTTGTAGTTTCCAAATTGTGCTCAGGGATAATGGACACTATTCCAGTTGGATTGCTAGTCTTGCTAAAAAGCAGTTGCTGCAATCAAATAGTTGTCGCCCAGAAATAGAGAAAAAACGCCCAGTGCAGAAACTGTGAACGCATCACAATGCGCGATGTGATCGCATAACCATATGCAAATACTGGAACATTGAAGAGTTTTTCCATCTGCAACTGCAACAAGCAAGGTTGTCCACAATTCGGCATACGCAAGAGGCTGGAAGTGGTCATCGCTGACATCAGAGACCCACCCAAAAAACGCCTCGCCTGCTGTGTTTTTAAAAACACTCCCACAAAATGCCATGTTTCATCCCCTAAACACTGGCTTCCCAGGGCCGTCTTTTCGTATGGGCTCAATGGGCTCTTGCCCAGAAGTGTAAGGGCCCTAGGCTGATAGCTGAGGGTCCCCTCTTTCCAGGGGTACCAGGTTTTTGAAAATTGGCCCTGGGGAACTGGAAATATCCGACTTGAAAGCAGGGGTCCCCATCCAAGCCTGTTAATTGCTCTTTCCAGCCAGATATCGCGGGTTCTGTATGACTTAGAGTTTCTCTGATGAATCTCCCCTTTTGGTGGACACTGGCAGCTTGTCTCTACTATGCCCAGAACCAGAGATATCAGCCTTCCAGCAGCTGGTCCATGCTCCAGCTCCACACGCCTAATATGCAGTTTTAGATTTTCGTTGGTGGATTGCTCTGGCTCCTGAACTCTGATCCCCAAGTCCTCAGCACCTCCTGAAAGGTGGGACTCTCTAGTTTTTTATTCCATTCAAAGCTAAGAAATATATTTTCAGGAACATGAGATATCTGCAGTCAAGCATGCTGCCCTCCCACCAGAAAATTATAAATATTAAGCCCACTCCACTATCCACCCCTCCCCTACGTATTAAACACTAGAGATGTGCACTTGAAATTTTTCGGGTTTTGTGTTTTGGTTTTGGGTTCGGTTCCGCGGCCGTGTTTTGGGTTCGACCGCGTTTTGGCAAAACCTCACCGAATTTTTTTTGTCGGATTCGGGTGTGTTTTGGATTCGGGTGTATTTTTCAAAAAACACTAACAAACAGCTTAAATCATAGAATTTGGGGGTCATTTTGATCCCAAAGTATTATTAACCTCAATAACCACAATTTCCACTCATTTCCATTCTATTCTGAATACCTCACACCTCACAATATTATTTTTAGTCCTAAAATTTGCACCGAGGTCGCTGGATGACTAAGCTAAGCGACCCTAGTGGCCGACACAAACACCTGGCCCATCTAGGAGTGGCACTGCAGTGTCACGCAGGATGGCCCTTCCAAAAAACACTCCCCAAACAGCACATGACGCAAAGAAAAAAAGAGGCGCAATGAGGTAGCTGTGTGAGTAAGCTAAGCGATCCTAGTGGCCGACACAAACACCTGGCCCATCTAGGAGTGGCACTGCAGTGTCACGCAGGATGGCCCTTCCAAAAAACACTCCCCAAACAGCACATGACGCAAAAGAAAAAAAGAGGCGCAATGAGGTAGCTGTGTGAGTAAGCTAAGCGACCCTAGTGGCCGACACAAACACCTGGCCCATCTGGGAGTGGCACTGCAGTGTCACGCAGGATGGCCCTTCCAAAAAACACTCCCCAAACAGCACATGACGCAAAGAAAAAAAGAGGCGCAATGAGGTAGCTGTGTGAGTAAGATAAGCGACCCTAGTGGCCGACACAAACACCTGGCCCATCTAGGAGTGGCACTGCAGTGTCACGCAGGATGGCCCTTCCAAAAAACACTCCCCAAACAGCACATGACGCAAAGAAAAAAAGAGGCGCAATGAGGTAGCTGTGTGAGTAAGCTAAGCGACCCTAGTGGCCGACACAAACACCTGGCCCATCTAGGAGTGGCACTGCAGTGTCACGCAGGATGGCCCTTCCAAAAAACACTCCCCAAACAGCACATGACGCAAAGAAAAAAAGAGGCGCAATGAGGTAGCTGTGTGAGTAAGCTAAGCGACCCTAGTGGCCGACACAAACACCTGGCCCATCTAGGAGTGGCACTGCAGTGTCACGCAGGATGGCCCTTCCAAAAAACACTCCCCAAACAGCACATGACGCAAAGAAAAATTAAAGAAAAAAGAGGTGCAAGATGGAATTGTCCTTGGGCCCTCCCACCCACCCTTATGTTGTATAAACAGGACATGCACACTTTAACCAACCCATCATTTCAGTGACAGGGTCTGCCACACGACTGTGACTGAAATGACGGGTTGGTTTGGACCCCCACCAAAAAAGAAGCAATTAATCTCTCCTTGCACAAACTGGCTCTACAGAGGCAAGATGTCCACCTCATCATCATCCTCCGATATATCACCGTGTACATCCCCCTCCTCACAGATTATCAATTCGTCCCCACTGGAATCCACCATCTCAGCTCCCTGTGTACTTTGTGGAGGCAATTGCTGCTGGTCAATGTCTCCACGGAGGAATTGATTATAATTCATTTTAATGAACATCATCTTCTCCACATTTTCTGGAAGTAACCTCGCACGCCGATTGCTGACAAGGTGAGCGGCGGCACTAAACACTCTTTCGGAGTACACACTTGTGGGAGGGCAACTTAGGTAGAATAAAGCCAGTTTGTGCAAGGGCCTCCAAATTGCCTCTTTTTCCTGCCAGTATAAGTACGGACTGTCTGACGTGCCTACTTGGATGCGGTCACTCATATAATCCTCCACCATTCTTTCAATGGGGAGAGAATCATATGCAGTGACAGTAGACGACATGTCCGTAATCGTTGTCAGGTCCTTCAGTCCGGACCAGATGTCAGCATCAGCAGTGGCTCCAGACTGCCCTGCATCACCGCCAGCGGGTGGGCTCGGAATTCTGAGCCTTTTCCTCGCACCCCCAGTTGCGGGAGAATGTGAAGGAGGAGATGTTGACAGGTCGCGTTCCGCTTGACTTGACAATTTTCTCACCAGCAGGTCTTTGAACCCCAGCAGACTTGTGTCTGCCGGAAAGAGAGATCCAAGGTAGGTTTTAAATCTAGGATCGAGCACGGTGGCCAAAATGTAGTGATCTGATTTCAACAGATTGGCCACCCGTGAATCCTTGTTAAGCGAATTAAGGGCTCCATCCACAAGTCCCACATGCCTAGCGGAATCGCTCCGTGTTAGCTCCTCCTTCAATGTCTCCAGCTTCTTCTGCAAAAGCCTGATGAGGGGAATGACCTGACTCAGGCTGGCAGTGTCTGAACTGACTTCACGTGTGGCAAGTTCAAAGGGCAGCAGAACCTTGCACAACGTTGAAATCATTCTCCACTGCGCTTGAGACAGGTGCATTCCACCTCCTATATCGTGCTGAATTGTATAGGCTTGAATGGCCTTTTGCTGCTCCTCCAACCTCTGAAGCATATATAGGGTTGAATTCCACCTCGTTACCACTTCTTGCTTCAGATGATGGCAGGGCAGGTTCAGGCGTTTTTGGTGTTGCTCCAGTCTTCTGTACGTGGTGCCTGTACGCCGAAAGTGTCCCGCAATTCTTCTGGCCACCGACAGCATCTCTTGCACGCCCCTGTCGTTTTTTAAAAAATTCTGCACCACCAAATTCAAGGTATGTGCAAAACATGGGACGTGCTGGAATTTGCCCATATTTAATGCACACACAATATTGCTGGCGTTGTCCGATGCCACAAATCCACAGGAGAGTCCAATTGGGGTAAGCCATTCCGCGATGATCTTCCTCAGTTGCCGTAAGAGGTTTTCAGCTGTGTGCGTATTCTGGAAACCGGTGATACAAAGCGTAGCCTGCCTAGGAAAGAGTTGGCGTTTGCGAGATGCTGCTACTGGTGCCGCCACTGCTGTTCTTGCGGCGGGAGTCCATACATCTACCCAGTGGGCTGTCACAGTCATATAGTCCTGACCCTGCCCTGCTCCACTTGTCCACATGTCCGTGGTTAAGTGGACATTGGGTACAACTGCATTTTTTAGGACACTGGTGAGTCTTTTTCTGACGTCCGTGTACATTCTCGGTATCGCCTGCCTAGAGAAGTGGAACCTAGATGGTATTTGGTAACGGGGGCACACTACCTCAAGAAATTGTCTAGTTCCCTGTGAACTAACGGCGGATACCGGACGCACGTCTAACACCAACATAGTTGTCAAGGCCTCAGTTATCCTCTTTGCAACAGGATGACTGCTGTGATATTTCATCTTCCTCGCAAAGGACTGTTGGACAGTCAATTGCTTGGTGGAAGTAGTAAAAGTGGGCTTACGACTTCCCCTCTGGGATGACCATCGACTCCCAGCAGCAACAACAGCAGCGCCAGCAGCAGTAGGCGTTACACGCAAGGATGCATCGGAGGAATCCCAGGCAGGAGAGGACTCGTCAGAATTGCCAGTGACATGGCCTGTAGGACTATTGGCATTCCTGGGGAAGGAGGAAATTGACACTGAGGGAGTTGGTGGGGTGGTTTGCGTGAGCTTGGTTACAAGAGGAAGGGATTTACTGGTCAGTGGACTGCTTCCGCTGTCGCCCAAAGTTTTTGAACTTGTCACTGACTTATTATGAATGCGCTGCAGGTGACGTATAAGGGAGGATGTTCCGAGGTGGTTAACGTCCTTACCCCTACTTAGTTATTACAGCTTGACAAAGGCAACACACGGCTTGTCAAATGTTGTCCGCATTTCTGTTGAAATACTTCCACACCGAAGAGCTGATTTTTTTGGTATTTTCACCAGGCATGTCAACGGCCATATTCCTCCCACGGACAACAGGTGTCTCCCCGGGTGCCTGACTTAAACAAACCACCTCACCATCAGAATCCTCCTTGTCAATTTCCTCCCCAGCGCCAGCAACACCCATATCCTCCTCATCCTGGTGTACTTCAACACTGACATCTTCAATCTGACTATCAGGAACTGGACTGCGGGTGCTCCTTCCAGCACTTGCAGGGGGCGTGCAAATGGTGGAAGGCGCATGCTCTTCACGTCCAGTGTTGGGAAGGTCAGGCATCGCAACCGACACAATTGGACTCTCCTTGTGGATTTGTGATTTCGAAGAATGCACAGTTCTTTGCGGTGCTTTTGCCAGCTTGAGTCTTTTCATTTTTCTAGCGAGAGGCTGAGTGCTTCCATCCTCATGTGAAGCTGAACCACTAGCCATGAACATAGGCCAGGGCCTCAGCCGTTCCTTGCCACTCCGTGTGGTAAATGGCATATTGGCAAGTTTACGCTTCTCCTCCGACAATTTTATTTTAGATTTTTGAGTCCTTTTTTTACTGATATTTGGTGTTTTGGATTTTACATGCTCTGTACTATGACATTGGGCATCGGCCTTGGCAGACGACGTTGCTGGCATTTCATCGTCTCGGCCATTACTAGTGGCAGCAGCTTCAGCACGAGGTGGAAGTCGATCTTGATCTTTCCCTAATTTTGGAACCTCAACATTTTTGTTCTCCATATTTTAATAGGCACAACTAAAAGGCACCTCAGGTAAACAATGGAGATGGATGGATACTAGTATACTTATGGATGGACGAGCGACTGCCGACACAGAGGTAGCTACAGCTGTGGACTACCGTACTGTGTCTGCTGCTAATATAGACTGGATGATAATGAGATAAAATTAAAAAATATATATATATATATCACACTAGTACTGCAGCCGGACAGGTATATATTATGTAATGACGGACCTGCTGGACACTGTCTGTCAGCACTGCAGACTCCTAAAGTAAGCTACTAGTATCAAGAAGATAGAAAAAAAAAATAAACCACGGGTAGGTGGTATACAATTATGGATGGACGAGTGACTGCCGACACAGAGGTAGCTACAGCCGTGGACTACCGTACTGTGTCTGCTGCTAATATAGACTGGATGATAATGAGATAAAATTAAAATATATATATATATCACACTAGTACTGCAGCCGGACAGGTATATATTACGTAATGACGGACCTGCTGGACACTGTCTGTCAGCACTGCAGACTCCTAAAGTAAGCTACTAGTATCAAGAAGATAGAAAAAAAAAATAAACCACGGGTAGGTGGTATACAATTATGGATGGACGAGCGACTGCCGACACAGAGGTAGCTACAGCCGTGGACTACCATTATGTGTCTGCTGCTAATATAGACTGGATGATAATGAGATAAAATTAAAATATATATATATATATATATATATATCACACTAGTACTGCAGCCGGACAGGTATATATTATGTAATGACGGACCTGCTGGACACTGTCTGTCAGCACTGCAGACTCCTAAAGTAAGCTACTAGTATCAAGAAGATAGAAAAATAAAAATAAACCACGGGTAGGTGGTATACAATTATGGATGGAAGAGCGACTGCCGACACAGAGGTAGCTACAGCCGTGGACTACCGTACTGTGTCTGCTGCTAATATAGACTGGATGATAATGAGATAAAATTAAAATATATATATATATATCACACTAGTACTGCAGCCGGACAGGTATATATTATGTAATGACCGACCTGCTGGACACTGTCTGTCAGCACTGCAGACTCCTAAAGTAAGCTACTAGTATCAAGAAGATAGAAAAAAAAAATAAGCCACGGGTAGGTGGTATACAATTATGGATGGACGAGCGACTGCCGACACAGAGGTAGCTACAGCCGTGGACTACCGTACTGTGTCTGCTGCTAATATAGACTGGATGATAATGAGATAAAATTAAAATATATATATATATATCACACTAGTACTGCAGCCGGACAGGTATATATTATGTAATGACGAACCTGCTGGACACTGTCTGCAGAATGCGTTTATAAAAACACCACACGACGAGTGTTTAACTTTTTCAGGCAGACAATCACAATATACTGGTGGTCAGCAGACAATCACAATACTGGTGGTCAGTGGTCACTGGTCAGTCACACTGGCAGTGGCACTCTGGCAGCAAAAGTGTGCACTGTACTTAAAATATGTACTCCTGCTATAACTGCTCCCCAGTCTCCCCCACAATTAAGCTGTGTGAGCAGTGAGCACTCAGCAGTCAGATAATGATATACAGTATATGATGCAGCACACTGGGCTGAGCACAGATATGGTATGTGTGACTGTGTCACACTGTGTATCGTTTTTTTTCAGGCAGAGAACGGATTCATTAAACTGGTGGCACTGGTCACTGCCACTGGTCACACTATCAGCAGCAAGTAGTACTCCTCCTATATTATGCTCCCCAAAATTTGTGTCTCTCTCTCTCTAGTACTATTAGTCACTCTAAACGGAGAGGACGCCAGCCACGTCCTCTCCCTATCAATCTCAATGCACGTGTGAAAAATGGCGGCGACGCGCGGCTCCTTATATAGAATCCGAGTCTCGCGATAGAATCCGAGTCTCGCGAGAATCCGACAGCGGGATGATGACGTTCGGGCGCGCTCGGGTTAACCGAGCAAGGCGGGAGGATCCGAGCCTGCTCGGCCCCGTGTAAAAAAAGCTGAAGTTCGGCGGGTTCGGATTCAGAAAAAAACGAACCCGCTCATTTCTATTAAACACCCCCTACCACCCTGGAAGTTATGTACCAGGGCCCCTTCATTCAGCCCAATGCCCCCTTCTACAGTTTAGTCTCATCTGTGCAGTGAAGGAGTAAATATCAGAAATTACTGCTACAGGTCCAACATACTGAGCGAAAGATAGTACACCCCCTACCGCCCGCAGGACATCAAAGCTGCCACTGATAGCACCCCCCACTGCTACCGCTGGAGGATAGGTAGGGGGCCCAGTGCATTGCTGTGCCCAGGGGCCTACACTGCTGTTAAGACGGCCCTGTGGCTTCCTGTCAGTCAAAATGCGATTGCGTTGAAGCACAATGCGTTCTCAGAAATAATCGATAATCTCGGGCGAGCAAGCACAATGTGAAGTTGCGCATGCGCAGTCATTTGATAATTGGCTGGATTGCGTTTTTTCAAACTTTGCAGTCCAACCTGAATATGATCCAATGTCCACAGGAGGGTGGCGTCCACAAGAGGTAGGGTCCAATGTCCACTAGAGGGGGAGGGGAGCTCCGTAGTTGGTGTCCACACTCCTTGTTAAAGATCCTTTTAAGTCTCTTATAGGGGTACCTATTTTTTTGTGGAGGCCTGGAACTGTAATTTCATCTGCCCATGTTAATCTAGCCATTTCAACCAAACCTCAGGTCCAATCAGCTATTATGTAATAAAATGTCTCAAAGTGTCATTCTTCTTAAAGTACAGGGGTATGAAACTGAGATGCCAAAAGTTCTAACTGTTTCGAAATGTAAATGAATTTCGCTGATTTAAAAGCCCCAAAAATGTCCAGAGTACAGTTGTCAATAGACCCTAAACTTAGTGGCGTCATGAGGGGGTTGGTGGGGGGTGCGGCCCGCACCTGGGTGTCACCCCTCCATGGGGTGACACCAAATAGAGCCGTGCACTCACACCCGCATCCCCATCCATCGACCTGGGACGCGTCCATGCCCCCTCCTCCCTGGCACCAAGCGACGCAATCATGCCGCACCCCGCCGACTGTATAGCCAGTTTCAAAACTGGCTATACACCCGCCCGCATTACACCACCTTGGCCGGGCACAGCCAAAAGCAGTGGCTCTTCCTGCTTCAGCGCTGCATGCTGGGAGCACAGTGTGATAGCAGGATGGAAGAGCCGCTGTTTCCTCCTGCTGCACGCCTTCCTTGCTTTCCCTCGAACCTGGAGTGGAAGGAAAGTGGGAGAGACACAGAGGTAAGGAGTGGGGGAACTCAGGCTGAGAGACAGAATGGGGGGAGAAGGCAGGAGGCTGAGAGACACAATGAAAGGGGGGGAGAATGCAGACTGAGAGACATAATGAAAGGGGGGAGAGTGCAGGCTGAGAGACATACAGTAATGAAAGGGGGGCGGAAAGTGCAGGCTGAGAGACATAATGAAGGAGGGTGCAGGCTGAGAGACACAATGAAGGGGGGGGGGGAATGCAGGCTGATACCCCTTTCAGACTGCATAAATAAACTGGTATATTGCTGAGTTTTAGCCATGTCAACCCAGTTTGAGCTGCAGTGTGAAAGCGCCATAATGAATTTACCGGGTCCAACAACCTGGTATTTCAACCCGTGTTAAAAGAAGGATCCTACACGGTTCGGAACCGGTTCATTTGGCAGTGTGAATGCCTCAGTGTCACAACTGAGGGCCTGAGCTGACGGGAGGCAGCCTCAGTTGTAGGGGCTGAGATGTAACGGAACCTGGGAGGTTGTATCAGACCCCTAGACATGTAAGTAACATGTAGAATAACTGCCCGAAGGCGTGACCACGACAACCAGGATAAAAGTCAATGATGTTTATTATGACAAACTCCGTAACACAGCAGCAGTAAAAGGAAACATAAAAGTCAACAGAGGATAAATACAATTCCTGGGTACTACAGGGTGGCAAGGGCCACAGGCACTGGTAGTGTGAGACAGTTCTTATAATCTTCTAGTTGGAAAGTCCTTACCAGGCCTGACTGTAGCAATGGAGAAAACCCAGGATCGTACCAGCTGATGTTCCAGGAAAGGCTGGGCTGCTGAAGGTAAAACGGCTGCTGTGGATACTGGCTGGAACCAGACTGTTGTTGGTACGGAGTGGATACTGGCTGGAACCAGTTAAATAATAAACGAACTTGAGAGCGATGAAATAATAATGAAGTTTGGAGTTTGAGAGCGGTGAAATAATAATACCGGTGGAGAGTGGTAAACTGCAGAAAAGGACACCGGCCCTTTAAGAGAAGCTATACACTGCTGGAAGCTGGGCTGGAAGCAGGTGATTGTTTGAGAGCGGTGAAATAATAATACCGGTGGAGAGTGGTAAACTGCAGAAAGGACACCAGCCCTTTAAGAGAAGCTGTACACTGCTGGAAGCTGGGCTGGAAGCAGGTGATTGTTGTAGCTGGAAACAGGTGAGTCCAGAATGGATCGGAGAGTCAGGCTACACCGCAGATGGAATGCTGGTGCGGGTCTCTATAGCAGAAGTCTGGAGACAGGAGCTGGAACCTGGAAGACAACCACAGGAGAGAGACAAACTGGAACTAGGTTAGACAACCAAAGCACTGACGCCTTCCTTGCTCAGGCACAGCTTACTTATACCTGCAGCAAGGAAGGGGTTGGCTAGACAATTATGCAAATCAACAATACAGACAGCAGATTGGTGGAAATGATCAGATGACAAAATCCAAGATGGCTGCGCCCATGCAGACACTTGGAGGGAAATTTGGTTTGTAATCCATGTGAGAATTGAAGCAGCAATGGCGGCGCCGGCCACAGGAGACAGGAGACGCCAGACTGATGAATGCACATCCAAACCACGCGGGCACAGCGGAGGCCGCGGCTGACGTAATCGCCACTCTGACACTTTGCATGCAGAAACTCAGGGACGGCGGCGGAGGCCGCGGGAGACGCCATGCCAGATGTAATATGGCGTTTACTGTGACCGCGTCTCAGAGAGACAGGAGAGGATGCAGGAATGTAAACATCAGGATAACAGATGGGATCCGGTCCTGGAGCGCTGAGCCAGCCTTAGGAGGCATCTGAAGGGTAAGTAATGGCGTCCAGATACCCGGATCGTGACAGCACCCCCCCCTTTAGGAGTGGCCCCAGGACACTTCTTAGGCTTTAAAGGAAACTTTGCGTGGAAATTTCGGACCAAGGCAGGAGCATGGACGTCTGCGGCATTGGTCCAAGAGCGTTCTTCAGGACCATAGCCCTTCCAGTCAATGAGGTATTGTAACTGACCGTAACGGAAATGTGAGTCCAAAATCTTGGCCACCTCGTACTCGACTCCTCGTTGAGTCTGAACTTTGGGAGCTGGAGGAAGTGCGGAATGAAACCGATTCAGGATCAGCGGTTTCAACAAAGAAACATGAAATGTCCTGGGTATTTTCAAGAAGGATGGTAACTGTAACCTGTAGGCAACAGGATTGATGACTTGTTCAATCTTGAAGGGTCCGATGTAGCGAGGTGCAAATTTCATGCTGGGAACTCTCAACCTCAAATTCTTCGTGGACAGCCACACACGATCACCCACCTTGAGAGCAGGAACCGCTCTACGCTTCCTATCGGCAAACTTCTTATACCTGAATGAGGCTTTAAGCAGGGCTGCGCGGACGTTCCTCCAGTTATTTGAAAACTGACGCAAGGTGACATCCACTGCTGGAACAGAAGTTGCGGGAAGCGGTTGGAATTCTGGGACTTTAGGGTGGAATCCATAATTAATGAAGAATGGTGTAGAAGAAGATGAGGAATGGTATTGATTGTTGTGGCTGAACTCGGCCCAAGGAAGGAGTTGAACCCAGTCATCTTGAGAGGAAGACACATATATACGGAGGAAGGCCTCCAAGTCCTGATTCACCCTCTCGGTTTGACCATTGGTCTGAGGATGGTAAGCCGTGGAAGACTTTAACTTGACTTGGAGGGCTTGACACAAACTTCGCCAAAATTTGGCTACAAATTGTACTCCACGATCCGAGATGATCTCTTCAGGAAGACCGTGAAGTCGGAAGATCTCTTGTATAAACACTTGAGCCAACTTGGAAGCTGACGGAAGACCGGTGAGAGGGATGAAATGTGCCATCTTGGTGAACCGGTCAACTACCACCCAGATGGTATTAAACTTGTTGCAGATAGGTAGATCGGAAACAAAGTCCATCGACAAATGGGTCCAAGGTCGACGGGGAACAGATAATGGAACCAGTTGCCCCGCAGGCGACTGGCGGGAGACTTTGTGTTGGGCACACTTTGGGCAGGAGGCAATAAATTCCATAACGTCCTTCTTCAGAGTTGGCCACCAGTAGGACCTAGAAATAAATTCAAGGGTTTTCTGAATGCCTGTATGTCCAGCAAAACGGGAAGCATGGGCCCAATGCATGAGCTTCTTCCTTAGAACTGGCTTAACAAAACTTTTCCCTGGTGGAGGCGTAGAGTCCATCCCTACCGTGGAGAATGCCAACGGATTAATAATAGGATGCTTGTCTGCAGACTCGGACTCATTTTCTTGCTCCCATGAGCGGGAAAGGGCATCGGCCTTACGATTCTGAGAACCCGGACAGAACTGGAGTTTAAAGTCAAACCTAGAGAAGAAAAGTGCCCATCTGGCCTGACGAGGATTCAGACATTGTGCGCCTTTGAGATATAAAAGATTTTTGTGGTCGGTAAGTATGGTGATTGAGTGGGAAGCTCCCTCCAACAGGTATCTCCACTCCTCCAGAGCGAGCTTGATGGCTAGCAACTCCTGATCGCCAATGGCATAGTTGCGCTCAGCTGGGGAGAACTTCCGGGAGAAGAAACTGCAAGGATGTAGATGTCCATCTTTGGCCCTCTGGGATAACACTGCTCCTACTCCAACGGAGGAGGCATCTACCTCTAAGATAAAAGGAGAGTCGGTGTCGGGCTGTTTCAGAACTGGTGCAGAGATGAACCGTTGCTTCAGAAGGTGAAAGGCCTGTGTAGCTTCCTCGGACCACTTGGACGGATTAGCACCTTTCTTGGTTAATGCAGTGATAGGCGCCACAATGGTGGAAAAGTCTCGTATAAATTTTCTATAATAATTGGCGAACCCTAAGAACCTCTGGACCCCTTTGAGGCTTAAGGGTATAGGCCAATTCTGGATTGCTTGGAGTTTCTCAGGATCCATCTCTAGTCCGGAACCGGACACAATGTAACCTAGAAACGGAATGGTTTTAACTTCAAACACACACTTCTCCAATTTACAATAGAGGTGATTGACACGGAGACGGGAAAGAACCTCTTTTACCCAGAAACGATGATCTTCGAGATTATTAGCAAAGATGAGGATGTCGTCTAGATAAACCACGACATGGCGGTACAAGATGTCCCTGAAAATCTCATTCACGAAGTGCTGGAAGACTGCTGGAGCGTTGCTCAATCCGAAGGGCATGACGAGGTACTCATAATGTCCGTCACGGGTGTTAAAGGCGGTCTTCCACTCGTCACCCTCACGGATTCGGATGAGATTGTAGGCACCCCTCAAGTCCAGCTTTGTGAAAATAGTTGCACCACTAACTCTATCAAAGAGCTCGGTAATCAGGGGTAAAGGGTATCGGTTCTTGACGGTAATATCGTTCAGACCTCTGTAGTCGATGCACGGACGCAGACCACCGTCTTTCTTCTTAACGAAGAAGAAGCCTGCACCGGCTGGAGAAGAAGATGGTCGGATGAAACCCTTCGCCAGGTTCTCTTTGATGTACTCTTCCATGGAGTGTGTCTCAGGCAGAGACAACGGATAAGTTCGGCCTCGCGGTGGAACCTTCCCTGGAATGAGGTCGATTGGGCAGTCCCATTCTCTATGTGGAGGAAGGATATCAGCAGAGGCTTTACTGAACACGTCCGTGAAGTCTTGATATGGAGGAGGCGGAACATCAGATGACCTGGGGAAGGAAGAACAAACAGGAAGAACTTTGGCTAAACAAGTCTCAGCACAGGAGGGACCCCATGCCAGTATTTGCGTAGTCGTCCAGTCAATTGATGGGTTGTGGAGACGGAGCCATGGAAGGCCTAAAACCACTGGATGTGTGGCTCTTGGAATCACTAAAAAAGAAATATACTCAGAATGAAGAACTCCCACTCTCAGACAAACTGGAAGAGTCCTTAAGGAAATGACTGCGTCAAAAATCTTGCTGCCATCCACGGCAGTCAAAGAGATGGACGAGGACAGTCTCTCGGTGGGTAGGGACCACCGTTTAACATAAGCTTCGGTTATGAAATTCCCAGCTGCTCCGGAATCAAGGATGGCAATGACGTTCCTGTAACGTTGAGCAATTTGGAGCGACACTGGGAGGTTACAGTCATGAGGAGATGGAGAGGAGATCATTACTCCTAGCCGGCCCTCTCCTTGGCGAGCTAGGATCTGGAGTTTCCCGGACGTTTGGGACAGGCATTGATAGTGTGCGACGGAGCTGCACAGTAGAGACAGAGAGACTCAGAGAGACGTCTTCGGCGCTCAGCGGGAGATAGACGGGAACGACTAATTTGCATAGGCTCATCCTTGGATGGAGATGGTTGACGAGGAGGAGGAGCAGAAGATTTAGGAGTAGATGATCTTCCTCGCTCAGTTGCTCTCTCTCTGAAACGTAGATCAACCTTCGTGCAAAGAGAAATTAGCTCATCCAACTTAGAGGGCAAGTCTCTGGTAGCTAACTCATCCTTGATGCGTTCTGATAAGCCATGCCAGAATGCAGCATACAGGGCCTCGTCGTTCCATGCCAGTTCGGATGCCAGGATTTTAAACTGTATAAGATACTGTCCCACAGTACGTGTTCCCTGGCGTAAACGGAGAATCTCAGATGAAGCAGATGTTATCCGGCCTGGCTCGTCGAAGATGCGCCTGAATGTAGCTACAAAGTCAGTATAGGAGGATAGCAGGGGATCAGACTTCTCCCATAAAGGTGATGCCCAGTCAAGGGCTGAGCCACTGAGAAGGGAGATGATATAGGCAATTTTGGTACGGTCACTGAAGAAATTGCCAGGTAGAAGCTCAAAGTGGATTTCACATTGATTGAGAAATCCCCTGCAGAACCTTGGAGATCCATCAAATTTTGCTGGCGTTGGAAGATGAAGATGTGGACTGGAAATGGGTAAGGTGGGTGGGGTTACAGCTGGTGTCACTGTAGTGGATGCACCGGACGTGCCAGGTCCACGGAGGGTCGTTTGAATCCCATCCAGCCGTGTAGAGAGATCCTGGAGACAGCGGATGATGTGGCCCTGTGCAGCCTCCTGATGTTCAAGTCGGGCTGCCAGTTCTTGCATTGGCCTGGCCGCTTGATCCTGGTCTCCGGCTGGATTCATTAGGTCAGTGCTTACTGTCACAACTGAGGGCCTGAGCTGACGGGAGGCAGCCTCAGTTGTAGGGGCTGAGATGTAACGGAACCTGGGAGGTTGTATCAGACCCCTAGACATGTAAGTAACATGTAGAATAACTGCCCGAAGGCGTGACCACGACAACCAGGATAAAAGTCAATGATGTTTATTATGACAAACTCCGTAACACAGCAGCAGTAAAAGGAAACATAAAAGTCAACAGAGGATAAATACAATTCCTGGGTACTACAGGGTGGCAAGGGCCACAGGCACTGGTAGTGTGAGACAGTTCTTATAATCTTCTAGTTGGAAAGTCCTTACCAGGCCTGACTGTAGCAATGGAGAAAACCCAGGATCGTACCAGCTGATGTTCCAGGAAAGGCTGGGCTGCTGAAGGTAAAACGGCTGCTGTGGATACTGGCTGGAACCAGACTGTTGTTGGTACGGAGTGGATACTGGCTGGAACCAGTTAAATAATAAACGAACTTGAGAGCGATGAAATAATAATGAAGTTTGGAGTTTGAGAGCGGTGAAATAATAATACCGGTGGAGAGTGGTAAACTGCAGAAAAGGACACCGGCCCTTTAAGAGAAGCTATACACTGCTGGAAGCTGGGCTGGAAGCAGGTGATTGTTTGAGAGCGGTGAAATAATAATACCGGTGGAGAGTGGTAAACTGCAGAAAGGACACCGGCCCTTTAAGAGAAACTGTACACTGCTGGAAGCTGGGCTGGAAGCAGGTGATTGTTGTAGCTGGAAACAGGTGAGTCCAGAATGGATCGGAGAGTCAGGCTACACCGCAGATGGAATGCTGGTGCGGGTCTCTATAGCAGAAGTCTGGAGACAGGAGCTGGAACCTGGAAGACAACCACAGGAGAGAGACAAACTGGAACTAGGTTAGACAACCAAAGCACTGACGCCTTCCTTGCTCAGGCACAGCTTACTTATACCTGCAGCAAGGAAGGGGTTGGCTAGACAATTATGCAAATCAACAATACAGACAGCAGATTGGTGGAAATGATCAGATGACAAAATCCAAGATGGCTGCGCCCATGCAGACACTTGGAGGGAAATTTGGTTTGTAATCCATGTGAGAATTGAAGCAGCAATGGCGGCGCCGGCCACAGGAGACAGGAGACGCCAGACTGATGAATGCACATCCAAACCACGCGGGCACAGCGGAGGCCGCGGCTGACGTAATCGCCACTCTGACACTTTGCATGCAGAAACTCAGGGACGGCGGCGGAGGCCGCGGGAGACGCCATGCCAGATGTAATATGGCGTTTACTGTGACCGCGTCTCAGAGAGACAGGAGAGGATGCAGGAATGTAAACATCAGGATAACAGATGGGATCCGGTCCTGGAGCGCTGAGCCAGCCTTAGGAGGCATCTGAAGGGTAAGTAATGGCGTCCAGATACCCGGATCGTGACACTCAGACCCAGACCCAGAATATTCAACCCTGGAATCTCAAAAAGGAGGCGATAGGCAGTCTCCGTGCCTGATGCCACCAGTCTGAACCCGGAAGTAACAGGCAGCACTCTGTAAACAGTGGATGGGACTTTATTATACTGCATTCACAGTGCTACAGTGCTTGTACAATATGGCAACCTGGAGTGAGGATGAAGTTAGGGAGTTGTTGATTAGAGGGGAGGCTGAAATCACTAAGCAAATTACAGGCACTGTAAAGGATGCAATAACCTATAAAAACATTACAAGTATGCTTGCAGCCTCTGGTTTCCAACCTACCTCACAGCAGGTAATAAATAAATTAAAGGCTCTTAAAAGGAATTTCAATAAGGTCCACGACCACAACCGAAATAGAAGTGGTGCTGCCCGTATGGAGTGGCAATATTACGAGCAGTGGGCCACCATATTTGGCCATACAGCACTTAAGACATCTGTTAGCTTATCCTCCAGCCTAGCAGCAGGAGAAACAAGCCAGGCCTGTGCTGCTAAATCCACCTGCAGCATACCGGACCCAGAGACACGATCACCACCACTCGTACTGGATGATGATACGCAACCGATGCAAACCACTATGCCTGACTCAATTGTACACGAACCCAGCAGAACTCCAACCACTGATGCGCCAGAAGACACTCAGGCTGGGACAAGTCAAATGGACCCAATTGCACAAAGGCAGCCTTTATGTGGAAACAGTAAGTACAACAATCAAAAAAACAATAACTAACATTAACAACTAATGTAAACTAAACACAAACTAACAACTCTAAACATTAACGTCATTAAATATTAACAATGACAACTTAATAAATTGATAAAAAAATGACTCATATATTACTAAATAAATTCATATAATGAAAAATGATAAAGGTTGCAGAGTATACGCAGTGTGTAGGTGGGAGGAGGCCACAAACACGTTTGCGAACAACACTGCTATTTTATATAAGGTCTTTGCAAATTTCATTCACAAAATTATTTGACTTGTGCCAAGGAGGCGCCGCCCAAACAAAACGGAGCAAGCTGCAAGAATTATGACCACTGTCCTGGTTGAGAAATTAGAGCAGATGGACGCTGCCATGGGTGATCGAGAAGATGCACGTCTCGAGCAATTTTTGCAGGCAGAGCAAGACATGAACAACACATTTATGGCCCAGCTGAACTCTATGCAGGAAACCTATAATAGAGATGCAAGAGAACGTCAGAGGGAAATGCAGGAATTTCAAATGTCAATATTTGACAGAATGTTCCAATGTACTGAAGGAATGCACACAGTGCCACCTCAGCACCGACCTCCAAACTACCCTCAACCTTATCCCCAGTGTAACCCTGCCCCCCCCCCCACTACGAACATACCCCACCTCAACAAACGCAACCCCAATATACCTATCCTCGACATAACCAACCTCAACAAACCCAAACTCCACAAACCCAAACTCACTATACCCATCCTCGACATACCCAACCTCAACACACCCAATCACCTCCTGAAACGGAGACAACTATAGAGTCTCCTGATTACAGGAATTTATCTTAAATGGTTATAGTTTTTTAAAAAGTTGATTTTAAATTAATGCTAGTGTATTTCATACACTATTACTGGTTTGTATTTTATTTCTGAAAAGATTTGAATGCTCACTTTTATATACCAAAGTTTTATACAAATTAAAATGATAAGGTCTCTGAGCTTTTGTTACTCTTTAGAATTGTCCTATTTTAACTCAAAACCAAAATGCTTAAAACATCCTTTAAAAAATAGGGAATAGCTGTTGTACATTTGTAATCGTCGCAGTAGCTGAACGTCAAACAGGTTTATTTTCTGTGGAAACAATAATTAACTGAATATACAAACTGAGAAAACTTAACGGAGTAATGAGGGAAGGTTGGCCAAAATAGCAGACCTCATCTGCTCTGCACTTCCAGAATGGTTGCCGAAATAGGACTCAGAATCATGTGCAGGGTATGCAGCGGAGGCCTGCACTGTCCACTCTGGTAGGAATTTCTTCCTCTGAAATTCACATAGGTTATGCAGAATACAGTATGCTGCAACAATGTCAGGCATGATATTAATGTCTACATCATTGCGCTTCATAAGACAGTGCCAACTTCCTTTTAATTGTCCACAGGCATTTTCTACCATCATTCTTGCCGAGCTCAGGGTGGGCGTATATGTAATATGATTGGGGCTCAGCTGGACATGTTGGGTGAACCCCTTCATGAGCCATCATCGTAACGGGTAGGCTGCATCACCAATTATGTGTATCGGGATTTCCACTCCGTCCACAAATTTAGATTTCTAGTAGGAATATAGAGGAAAAAATGTACATTAGCAACAAGAAATATATATACACATATGAGCAGACTCATCCGTGATGGGCAGGCTGGTGGGCACATAGGAGCATGTTTGAAGGTAAGGACAACTATTTGGTCTCAATGTAAATTAAATTGCATTCATCTATTCCCTGCTTGATTCATGAACATTGCGTCAGTTTAGAATTAAAAACACATCTATACCAGGGCTTGTTTTAAAAAAATAAAACTTTTTTTAAAATAAAATTACCTCTCTTGGGAAAAGGTAGCCCCCTTGCTTGTCCTCTGCTTTGCGGTACAGATCCGAGTTAGCAAGCACTCGAGCGTCATGTGACTGTCCCGGCCAACCAATGAATACATCTGTGAAGCTAATATAAAAATATATATTAAGTTTTAAAAGGGGTTTTAAACAATAAGCATTAAGAAAACACACTGGGGAGAACATTCTTACCAATATTTATGATCCACCACAGCTTGCAAAACAATGGAATGTCATCCCTTTCTGTTGTAGTAGTCGGCAGGATTATAATGAGATGTGATTATAGGGATGTGGGTACCATCGATTGTGCCTGCGCACTGCGGATAACTAGACTCCACAAATCTCTTAAATGTTTCAGCTAAACGCTGGCCTTGCGGCAGAGAAATAAATCTGTGGTATAGGTTGTCCACCAATGCTTGGGTCACCTCATGTACAATGGTGCAAACAGTAGATATCCCCACACCAAAGAGGCAAGCAATTGTGCGATATTCACCTGGAGTGGCATACCACCACAATGCTATAGCTAGCCTCCTGCTTGGCTCTATTGGTGACCTGAAGTTTGTGGACTGTCTAGAGAGTGCTGGGGACATTAAATCCAAAAGGTAGTGGAATGTCTGATGCGACATTCTGAAGTGACACTTCCACTAAATATCCTGGAAGTTAAGCACACTTTGCATAAAAACTTGCCCATGCGGCCGTTCTCTAGCCCACAATCTTCATTGTGTAGAGAGGTTAAGGTTGTGTATGGTCACAGAAGCTGATATAAACAATCTCCTCCTGCGCAGGTATTGTCGGCGAAGAATGGCGGTTTCTCTCAAATACTGCAGCCTCCTCATAACATAGCTGCTGAACAAGCTACAGAATATGAGAAGCTCAAATATCCTCTCACAGGCTGAATCCAAGAGCAGTACAGCTGAGACTATCACAAAGTTTATAGAGATAAGGAGGGAGAGGGCGACATGCTGGCACCTCTCTTTGGTCAACCAATAACTGAGACAAGACAACTTTGTTTCTTGGGCAAATCAAAAGGTCACAGCTTTACTGATTAAATACATAATCACAACTAGGGAGGCCAATCCCGGGATCGGGATCGGCGGGATCCCGGGATTTGGGCCCAAAAATGCCGGGATTCACGGGATTACACTGCGCATGTGCGGGAGGGAGTGTGTGTAAGTAATACTACTTACACTTAGGCGGGCGGCAGCCATAGACGAACGCTGAACGCGGCGACACTTCAAATGTGGCGCCGGCCGCCAGCCAATCAGAGCTGGCGGACCGGCAGCCAATCAGGAGCGACTGCTGCGGCCGCTTCCCTGATTGGCTGCTGGTCCGCAAGCTCTGGTTGACTGGCGGCCGGCGCTTCATTTGAAATGCCGCCGCGTTCAGTGTGTCCATGGCTGGCGCCCACCTAATAGTAAGTGGTATTACTTACACTCAGCCTCCCTCCTGCGCCGCTACCAACCCTCCCCGCTACCTACTGTACACCCTCCCGCCCAGCTACCTACACCCTCTCGCCCAGCTACCTACAACCTCCGCACCGCTACCTACACCCTCCCGCCCAGCTACCTACAACCTCTGCACTGCTACCTACACCCTCCCGCCCAGCTACCTACACCCTCCGCACCGCTACCTACACCCTCCCGCCCAGCTACCTACACCCTCCTGCACTGCTACCTACACCCTCTCTCCCTTCCCCGCCGCTACCTACACCCTCCCGCACCGCTACCTACCCTCCAGCGCTGCTCCCTACACCCTTCTTCACTGATCCCTACTGCAATCCCGGGAATCCCGGGATTGATCGTTTTTCAATCCCGAATCCCGAGATTGAAAAAACGGCCCGGGATTGGCCTCCCTAATCACAACCAAAACAACCGCAGGGCAAGGAAACAAGGGGAGCGGTGCGCCAGGCTCATGCAACATTGTACCACCTGAGGCGTGGCTGCCCTGCCTTCGTGGGTATGCGGGCCCGCCCCCTACAATTTGGTAATACCCGGGCATGCCCGGCCCCACCATGTGGTTATGGGACCACGCCCTCTACCATTTTGGGACCAGCTACCATCCGCACAGCACCCTACCTTGGCGCGCAACCCATATGGCCCCTGTCATATTAATGCTGGAACCAGGTGTGCGGCCACTTTCATGACTTGTGCATCGCTCCCTCCCCACCAACCAAACTGAGATAATAACATAATTCTCAACAACCTATACAGCAATGTAAGAACATGAACTTGAAAAATCACCAATGTTTCTTTTATATATGTGTATATATATATATATATATATATATATACACTGCTCAAAAAATAAAGGGAACACTTAAACAACACAATGTAACTCCAAGTCAATCACACTTCTGTGAAATCAAACTGTCCATTTAGGAAGCAACACTGATTGACAATCAATTTCACATGCTGTTGTGCAAATGGAACAGACAACAGGTGGGAATTATAGGCAATTAGCAAGACACCCCCAATAAAGGAGTTGTTCTGCAGGTGGTGACCACAGACCACTTCTCAGCTCCTATGCTTTCTGGCTGATGTTTTGGTCACTTTTGAAAGCTGGCGGTGCTTTCACTCTAGTGGTAGCATGAGACAAAGTCTACAACCCACACAAGTGGCTCAGGTAGTGCAGCTCATCCAGGATGGCACATCAATGCGAGCTGTGGCAAGAAGGTTTGCTGTGTCTGTCAGCGTAGTGTCCAGAGCATGGAGGCGCTACCAGGAGACAGGCTAGTACATCAGGAGACATGGAGGAGGCCGTAGGAGGGCAAAAACCCAGCAGCAGGACCGCTACCTCCGCCTTTGTGCAAGGAGGAACAGGAGGAGCACTGCCAGAGCCCTGCAAATTGACCTCCAGCAAGCCACAAATGTGCATGTGTCTACTCAAACGATCAGAAACAGACTCCATGAGGGTGGTACGAGGGCCCGACATCCACAGGTGGGGGTTGTGCTTACAGCCCAACACCATGCAGGATATTTGGCATTTGCCAGAGAACACCAAGATTGGCAAATTCGCCACTGGCGCCCTGTGCTCTTCACAGATGAAAGCAGGTTCTCACTGAGCACATGTGACAGACGTGACAGAGTCTGGAGATGCCAAGGAGAACGTTCTGCTGCCTGCAACATCCTCCAGCATGACCGGTTTGGCAGTGGGTCAGTAATGGTGTGGGGTGGCATTTCTTTGGGGGGCCGCACAGCCCTCCATGTGCTCACCAGAGGTAGCCTGACTGCCATTAGGTACCGAGAAGAGATCCTCAGACCCCTTGTGAGACCATATGCTGGTGCGGTTGGCCCTGGGTTCCTCCTAATGCAAGACAATGCTAGACCTCACGTGGCTGGAGTGTGTCAGCAGTTTTGCAAGACGAAGGCATTGATGCTATGGACTGGCCCGCCTGTTCCCCAGACCTGAATGCAATTGAGCACATCTGGGACATCATGTCTCGCTCCATCCACTAACGCCACGTTGCACCACAGACTGTCCAGGAGTTGGTGGATGCTTTAGTCCAGGTCTGGGAGGAGATCCCTCAGGAGACCATCCGCCACCTCATCAGGAGCATGCCCAGGCATTGTAGGGAGGTCATACAGGCACGTGGAGGCCACACACACTACTGAGCCTCATTTTGACTTGTTTTAAGGACATTACATCAAAGTTGGATCAGCCTGTAGTGTGTTTTTCCACTTTAATTTTGAGTGTGACTCCAAATCCAGACCTCCATGGGTTAATAAATTTGATTTCCATTGATAATTTTTGTGTGATTTTGTTGTCAGCACATTCAACTATGTAAAGAACAAAGTATTTAATAAGAATATTTCATTCATTCAGATCTAGGATGTGTTATTTTAGTGTTCCCTTTATTTTTTTGAGCAGTGTATATATAAAACAATGACATACAATACCCAACATCATTACATAATTATTTGCACCTTCTGGCAACCGCCTATGACCGCATAGACACTTCTACCTTTTCAGCTCACCGGGCTGGGTGGGAGGGCGTCTTGTCCTTGCCAGGGGGTGAATGCACTCAGCCCCCCCGGTTCCCAGCATATAAACCTCCTGCTGCCCCCCCCCCCCTCCCCTGCAATTAACACTCCTAGGCTAGCACTCACTGGCTGTTATAATCAGCCAGATGCTAAAATAAGAATTTACTCACCGGTAATTCTATTTCTCGTAGTCCGTAGTGGATGCTGGGAACTCCGAAAGGACCATGGGGAATAGCGGGCTCCGAAGGAGGCTGGGCACTCTAGAAAGATTTAGGACTACCTGGTGTGCACTGGCTCCTCCCACTATGACCCTCCTCCAAGCCTCAGTTAGGACACTGTGCCCGGACGAGCGTACACAATAAGGAAGGATTTTGAATCCCGGGTAAGACTCATACCAGCCACACCAATCACACCGTACAACTCGTGATATGAATCCCAGTTAACAGTATGAAACAACTGAGCCTCTCAACAGATGGCTCAACAATAACCCGATTTAGTTAACAATAACTATGTACAAGTATTGCAGATAAACCGCACTTGGGATGGGCGCCCAGCATCCACTACGGACTACGAGAAATAGAATTACCGGTGAGTAAATTCTTATTTTCTCTAACGTCCTAGTGGATGCTGGGAACTCCGAAAGGACCATGGGGATTATACCAAAGCTCCCAAACGGGCGGGAGAGTGCGGATGACTCTGCAGCACCGAATGAGAGAACTCCAGGTCCTCCTCAGCCAGGGTATCAAATTTGTAGAATTTTGCAAACGTGTTTGCCCCTGACCAAGTAGCTGCTCGGCAAAGTTGTAAAGCCGAGACCCCTCGGGCAGCCGCCCAAGATGAGCCCACCTTCCTAGTGGAATGGGCATTTACAGATTTTGGCTGTGGCAGGCCTGCCACAGAATGAGCAAGCTGAATTGTACTACAAATCCAGCGAGCAATAGTCTGCTTAGAAGCAGGAGCACCCAGCTTGTTGGGTGCATACAGGATAAACAGCGAGTCAGATTTTCTGACTCCAGCCGTCCTGGAAACATATATTTTCAGGGCCCTGACAACGTCTAGCAACTTGGAGTCCTCCAAGTCCCTAGTAGCCACAGGCACCACAATAGGCTGGTTCAGGTGAAACGCTGACACCACCTTTGGGAGAAATTGGGGACGAGTCCTCAATTCTGCCCTATCCATATGGAAAATCAGATAAGGGCTTTTACATGATAAAGCCGCCAATTCTGACACACGCCTGGCTGAAGCCAAAGCCAATAACATGACCACTTTCCACGTGAGATATTTCAGATCCACGGTTTTTAGTGGCTCAAACCAATGTGATTTTAAGAAACTCAACATCACGTTGAGATCCCAAGGTGCCACAGGAGGCACAAATGGGGGCTGAATATGCAGCACTCCTTTCACAAATGTCTGAACTTCAGGTACTGAAGCTAGTTCTTTTTGAAAGAAAATCGACAGAGCCGAGATCTGTACTTTAATGGAGCCTAGTTTTAGGCCCATATTAACTCCTGCTTGCAGGAAATGCAGAAATCGACCTAGTTGAAATTCCTCTGTTGGGGCCTTTTCGGCCTCACACCATGCAACATACTTCCGCCATATGCGGTGATAATGATTTGCTGTAACCTCTTTTCTAGCTTTAATAAGCGTAGGAATGACTTCCTCCGGAATGCCCTTTTCCTTCAGGATCCGGCGTTCAACCGCCATGCCGTCAAACGCAGCCGCGGTAAGTCTTGGAACAGACAGGGCCCCTGCTGTAGCAGGTCTTGTCTGAGCGGCAGAGACCACGGGTCCTCTGAGATCATCTCTTGAAGTTCCGGGTACCACGCTCTTCTTGGCCAATCCGGAACCACGAGAATTGTGTTTACACCTCGCTTTCTTATTATTCTCAATACCTTTGGTATGAGAGGTAGAGGAGGGAACACATAAACTGACTGGTACACCCACGGTGTCACTAGAGCGTCCACAGCTATCGCCTGAGGGTCTCTTGACCTGGCGCAATACCTCTCTAGTTTTTTGTTTAGGCGGGACGCCATCATGTCCACCTGTGGACGACCCCACTGATTTACAATCATTTGGAAGACTTCTGGATGAAGTCCCCACTCTCCCGGGTGGAGGTCGTGCCTGCTGAGAAAGTCTGCTTCCCAGTTGTCCACTCCCAGGATGAACACTGCTGACAGTGCTAGTACATGATTTTCCGCCCATCGGAGAATCCTTGTGGCTTCTGCCATTGCCATCCTGCTTCTTGTGCCGCCCTGTCGATTCACATGGGCGACTGCCGTGATGTTGTCTGACTGGATCAGCACCGGCTGGTGTAGGAGCAGGGATTTTGCTTGACTTAGGGCATTGTAAATGGCCCTTAGTTCCAGAATATTTATGTGAAGGGAAGTCTCCTGACTTGACCATAGTCCTTGGAAGTTTCTTCCCTTTGTGACTGCCCCCCAGCCTCGTAGGCTGGCATCCGTGGTCACCAGGACCCAGTCCTGTATGCCGAATCTGCGGCCCTCCAAAAGATGAGCACTCTGCAGCCACCACAGAAGAGACACCCTGGTTCTTGGGGACAGGGTTATCAAGCGATGCATCTGAAGATGCGATCCGGACCACTTGTCCAACAGGTCCCACTGAAAAATCCTGGCATGGAACCTGCCGAATGGAATTGCTTCGTAAGAAGCTACCATCTTTCCCAGGACCCCAGGACCCGCGTGCAGTGATGCACCGATACCTGTTTTGGTTTTAGGAGGTCTCTGACTAGAGAAGACAACTCCCTGGCTTTCTCCTCCGGGAGAAACACTTTTTTCTGGACTGTGTCCAGAATCATTCCCAGGAACATTAGACGTGTCGTCGGGACCAGCTGTGACTTTGGGATATTCAGAATCCAGCCGTGCTGGCGCAGCACTTCCTGAGATAGTGCTACTCCCACTAACAACTGTTCCTTGGATCGTGCCTTTATTAGGAGATCGTCCAAGTATGGGATAATTAAAACTCCCTTTTTTCGAAGGAGTATCATCATTTCCGCCATAACCTTGGTAAATACCCTCGGTGCCGTGGAGAGTCCAAACGGCAGCGTCTGGAATTGGTAATGGCAATCCTGTACCACAAATCTGAGGTACTCCTGGTGAGGATGGTAAATGGGGACATGCAGGTAAGCATCCTTGATGTCCAGGGATACCATGTAATCCCCCTCCTCCAGGCTTGCAATAACCGCCCTGAGCGATTCCATCTTGAACTTGAATTTTTTTTATGTATGTGTTCAAGGATTTCAAATTTAAAATGGGTCTCACCGAACCGTCCGGTTTCGGCACCACAAATAGTGTGGAATAGTAACCCCGGCCTTGTTGAAGTAGGGGTACCTTGATTATCACCTGCTGGGAATACAGCTTGTGAATCGCTGCTAGCACCGCCTCCCTGTCAATTGTTAGCAGAATCGTGTCTCTGTCTAGTGTGTCAATATTTTCTGACAGTTTATCCGACCACGCAGCGGCAGCACTGCACATCCATGCTGACGCAATAGCTGGTCTAAGTATAATGCCTGAGTGTGTATATACAGACTTCAGGATCGCCTCCTGCTTTCTATCAGCAGGTTCCTTAAGGGCGGCCGTATCCTGAGACGGTAGTGCCACCTTTTTAGACAAACGTGTGAGCGCTTTATCCACTCTAGGAGGTGTTTCCCAACGTAACGAAAGGGAACGCCATTAGTACCTTCTTAGGAATTACCAATTTCTTATCAGGGGAAGCCCACGCTTCTTCACACACTTCATTTAATTCATCTGACGGGGGAAAAACTACAGGTAGTTTTTTCTCCCCAAACATAATACCCTTTTTTGTGGTACCTGGATGTAAATCAGAGATATTTAACACCTCTTTCATTGCCTCAATCATGCAGTGAATGGCCTTAATGGGCATTAAATTTGACTCCTCGTCGTCGACACTGGTGTCAGTATCCGTGTCGACATCTACTTGTGCCATCTGAGATAGCGGGCGTTTCAGAGCCCCTGATGACTTTTGAGACACCTGGACAGGCACGAGCTGAGAATTCGGCTGTCCCGCAGTCGGCATGTCGTCAAATTTCTTATGTAATGAGTCTATACGTGCACTCATTTCTTTCCATAAGCACATCCACTCAGGTGTCTGCCCCCCAGGGGGTGACATCCCTTCTAAAGGCATCTGCTCCGCCTCCACCTCATTATCCTCATCAAACATGTCGACACAGCCGTACCGACACACTCCACACACACAGGGAATGCTCAATATAGAGGACAGGACCCACAAAAGCCCTTTGGGGGGACAGAGTGAGAGTATGCCAGCAAACACCAGAGCGCTATATAAGGCAGGGACTAACTGAGTTATGTCCCTTATAGCTGCTTTTTAATATAAACTATATACTGCGCCAAATTAAATGCCCCCCCTCTCTCTTTTTTACCCTTTTCTGTAATAGTCTGCAGGGGAGAGCCAGGCAGATTCCTTCCAGCGGAACTGTGAGGGAAAAATGGCGCCCAGTGTGCTGAGGGAGATAGCTCCGCCCCTTTTCGGCAGCCTATTCTCCCGCTTTTTTCTGGATTCTGGCAGGGGTATTTACCTCATATATAGCCCCTGGGGCTATATATTGAGGTATTTTTGCCAGCCAAGGTGTTTTTATTGCTGCCTCAGGGCGCCCCCCCAGCGCCCTGCACCCTCAGTGACCGGAGTGTGAAGTGTGAGAGGAGCAATGGCGCACAGCTGCAGTGCTGTGCGCTACCTTGGTGAAGACTGATGTCTTCATGCCGCCGATTTTCCGGACCATCTTCTTGCTTCTGGCTCTGTAAGGGGGACGGCGGCGCGGCTCCGGGACCGAACATCAAGGCTGGGCCTGCGGTCGATCCCTCTGGAGCTAATGGTGTCCAGTAGCCTAAGAAGCCCAATCCGGCTGCAAGCAGGCGAGTTCGCTTCTTCTCCCCTTAGTCCCTCGCTGCAGTGAGCCTGTTGCCAGCAGGTCTCACTGAAAATAATAAACCTAAGACTATCTTTCTTCTAAGAGCTCAGGAGAGCCCCTAGTGTGCATCCAACCTCGGCCGGGCACAAAATCTAACTGAGGCTTGGAGGAGGGTCATAGTGGGAGGAGCCAGTGCACACCAGGTAGTCCTAAATCTTTCTAGAGTGCCCAGCCTCCTTCGGAGCCCGCTATTCCCCATGGTCCTTTCGGAGTTCCCAGCATCCACTAGGACGTTAGAGAAAAGGGGGACGGTGTGCTGGCTGCCACCTCCCCCCCATCCCCCCTGCCTTGGGTGTTCCCTCCATTGCCCCCACGAGCTGCCTAGCGCCTCTCCCCCTTATTTGGCTGTGGGGGTCATCTTATGCTACCTTCACCCCTTTAAGGACAGAGAGGGCAACATGCCGGCACCTCTCTTTGGTCAACCAATAACTGAGACAAGACAACTTCGTTTCTTGGGCAAATCAAAAGGTCACAGCTTTATTGATTAAATACATAATCACAACCAAAACAACTGCAGGGCAAGGAAACAAGGGGAGTGGTGCGCCAGGCACACGCAACGTTGTACCACCTGAGGCGTGGCCGCCCTGCCTTCGTGGGTATGTGGCCCGTCCCCTACAATTTGGTACTACCCGAGTGTGCCTGACCCCACCATGTGGTTACGGGACCATGCCCCCTACCATTTTGGGACCAGCTACCATCTGCACAGCCCCTACTTTGGCACACAACCCGTATGGCCCCTGCCGTATTAATGCTGGAACCAGGCGTGCGGCCACCTATTGGTGAATATGCAAGGCATTCTGTAAATCCCCTACTTTCATGCCTTGTGCACCGCTCCCTCCCCGCCACACGAGGTCCCCGCAGGGCGGGGACCGAAGCCCCACCCTGCGCTACCACCTTACTTGCTCCAGGGCATCCTGTAAGGAATTGTTGAAAATGTCCAGGCCAGGGGCGTTTTAAGAGGGGAGGAGGCCTGTGTGCAGCCTTCTGCTTCAGGGGCCCCCTCCTCTCTGACTGATACACAGGATTTAATACTTACCTTTCCGGAGTCCCCCGGCGGTGCCATCCTTCTCTGCGGCAGCGGCAATACAGTCTGAGAACAGACCCTATTGCGCATGCACAAACCTCTGGGAACACGGCGCAGTGGCCATTTTCCTGAAGATTTTGCTAATGCACATGCATGAAACTCCAGAAAAATGGGCGCCTGTTGTGTTCAGCTTCTGGCTGTTATGTGATTGAAATCACAGAAAAATTACAGTTAGGAGCTGAGTGGCTGGAGCACCATTTATCATACGCAACGAGTTTTATCACTCAATAAATAGGCCCTCAGTGAGGTTTTATTCCAGCACAATAAAGGCAGAGTCTGTGTAATGGCTTCTTAGCCAGGATTACCAGCAAAACAGTAACGAAAAAAAAATCAGCTTTCACGGAACAGCATTCACAGGAGTATAGCATTCACATCAAACAGGTAGATGTATTAACACAGAGAAGGCATAAGGAAGTGATAAACCAGTGATAAAGCAGTGTTAAGTGCAAGGTGATAATGCACCAGCCAATCAGCTCCTAACTGTTAATTTACATATGGGAGCAGATTGGCTGGTGTGTTTATCACCTTGCATTTATCACTGGTTGATCACTTCCTTATGCCTTCTCCAGGTTAATACATCTGCCCCAGGGTCTGTAGTATCCTAAATGGGGTGCTAAAGGTTTATATAACTGGATCTCATCTCAATTGAGGAAAGGGTGTGGTTTTCCCCTAAACCACATAAGCATAACCATTTCCTCAAATCAATTTTTTCTTTGGTGGAAAATACACAGTGTTAACACAAGGGTGTGTTTATGATTAATTTCTTTACACTAAATAGTTTTTTTACCAATTTTTTTTCCAAATGTATATATATTGGGAATTTGAAACGAAAATAACCTGTTTGTGGGAACAGCACCTAAATGTAATTATTCTGCATTTTACTATTTCACATATTCTTCAAATAAATCCATTGCAGACACAACCCGTGTAAGTGCCATTCTGTTCTGTATAACTACATTTGCTAATAGAATTCTCCGTGAAAGGTCTTTTGTTCACTATGGGGTATATGCAATTGCGGTCGAATTCCCGAAATTGTCGAAAAACGGGACTTTTTCGCCAAAAAAAATAAATCGACAATGCAATTCAGTACTTTCCGTCAAAAAAACGGACTTTCCAAATTCGACTTTTTGAAATTCGACATTTGTCAAATTCGACATTTCGGCAATGGTACAAATGCGGCAATTCACCAAAAGTATATTCAATTGAAGTTTGGAAATTCGACAACAGTGCTTTTAGACAGTAAATTCGTCATTTTCAATCCGCCACACTTTGGTGGCGGAATCTAATAAAAAAATTTAAAAACATGTTTTTTTTGGTGTTTTTTTTTTATTGGTAATAGCATATCTATTTATATTAGAAGGGATTAGGTACTTGGTTTGTCTATTTTGGAGGCACAAGTATTATTTATATATTTTTAATTATTATTTTTTTTTTTTAATGGAATGGTAAAAATCAGAAAAAAAATTGCGTGGGGTCCCCCCTCCTAAGCATAACCAGCCTTGGGCTCTTCGAGACGGTCCTGGTTCTAAAAATCCAGGGGGGGGGGGAATGACAGGGGATCCCCCGTATTTTTAAAACCAGCACCGGGCTCTGCGCCTGGTGCTGGTGCAAAAAATACGGGGGACAAAAAGAGTAGGGGTCCCCCGTATTTTTTACACCAGCATCGGGCTCCACTAGCTGGACAGATAATGCCACAGCCGGGGATCACTTTTATACAGCGCCCTGCGGCCGTGGCATTAAATATCCAACTAGTCACCCCTGGCCGGGGTACCCTGGGGGAGTGGGGACCCCTTCAATCAAGGGGTCCTCCCCCCAGCCACCCAAGGGCCAGGGGTGAAGCCCGAGGCTGTCCCCCCCATCCAAGGGCTGCGGATGGGGGCTGATAGCCTTGAGAAAAATGAAAGAATATTGTTTTTTCCAGTAGTACTACAAGTCCCAGCAATCCTCCCCCGCAAGCTGGTACTTGGAGAACCACAAGTACCAGCATGTGGGAGAAAAACGGGCTCGCTGGTACCTGTAGTTCTACTGGGAAAAAAATACCCAAATAAAAACAGGACACGCACACCTTGAAAGTACAACTTTATTTCACACATGTCGAGACATACATACTTACCTATGTTCACACGCCGACCTCTGTCCACTTGTCCAAGTAGAATCCACGTGTACCTGTGAATAAAATTATACTCACCTGATCCAGTGTCCAGATTATAATCCACGTACTTGGCAAAAAGAAAAAACGAACACCCGGACCAAACGGACTGAAAGGGGTCCCATGTTTACACATGGGACCTCTTTCCACGAATGCAGAGACCCCCCCGTGACTGCTGTCACAGAAAGGTCTCTTCAGCCAATCAGCGAGCGCAACATCCTGGCACTCTGCTGATTGGCTATGCGCGTCTGAGCTGTCAGACAGCGCATCGCAAAGCCTCTCCATTATATTCAATGGTAGGAACTTTGCGGACAGCGGTGGGGTCACCCGCGGTCAGCCGCTGACCGCGGGTAACCCCACCGCTGAACGCAAAGTTCCCACCATTGAAACTAATGGAGGGAGCTGTGCGATGCGCTGTCTGACAGCAGACGCGCATACAGCCAATCAGGAGAGTGCCACGAAGTAGCGCTTCCTGATTGGCTGAAGGGACCTTCTGTGACAGCAGTCACGGGGGGTCTCTGCATTCGTGGAAAGGGGTCCAATGTGTAAACATGGGACCCCTTTCAGTCTGTTTGGTCCGGGTGTTCGTTTTTTTTTTTTTTTGCCAAGTACGTGGATTATAATCTGGACACTGGATCAGGTGAGTATAATTTTATTCACAGGTACACGTGGATTCTACTTGGACAAGTGGACAGAGGTCGGCGTGTGAACATAGGTAAGTATGTGTGTGTCGACATGTGTGAAATAAAGTTGTACTTTCAAGGTGTGCGTGTCCTGTTTTTATTTGGGTATTTTTTCCCCAGTAGAACTACAGGTACCAGCGGGCCCGTTTTTCTACCGCATGCTGGTACTTGTGGTTCTCCAAGTACCAGCTTGCGGGGGAGGCTTGCTGGGACTTGTAGTACTACTGGAAAAAACAATATTCTTTCATTTTTCTCAAGGCTATCAGCCCCCCATCCGCAGCCCTTGGATGGGCGGGACAGCCTCGGGCTTCACCCCTGGCCCTTGGGTGGCTGGGGGGGACCCCTTGATTGAAGGGGTCCCCACTCCCCCAGGGTACCCCGGCCAGGGGTGACTAGTTGGATATTTAATGCCACGGCCGCAGGGCGCTGTATAAAAGTGACCCCCGGCTGTGGCATTGTCTGTCCAGCTAGTGGAGCCCGATGCTGGTGTAAAAAATACGGGGGACCCCTACTCTTTTTGTCCCCCACATTTTTTGCACCAGCACAAGAGCCCGGTGCTGGTTTTAAAAATACGGGGTATCCCCTGTCAGTTTTATCCCCGGATTTTTAGAACCAGGACCGGCTCGAAGAGCCCGAGGCTGGTTATGCTTTGGAGGGGGGATCCCACGCATTTTTTTTCCGGGTTTTTTACCGTTTTTTCCCGTTTTTTAAAAATCGGATCAAAATCCGTCAAATCGGCCGTTTTTCGACAGCGGGACTGTCGAATCTGTTTTTTATTGAATATGTTGAATTTTGGCACCCACTTGCCGGAATTCGATGGTCGAATTGTGTCGAATTAAAAAACGGGGCAAAAAATTGCCGCGATTCGCCGCTAATTGCATATACCCCTATGAATCAATTCATTTCATCATTTCATACATTGAAATATCAGAAGTACTACTGATGTTATAGTATTTATTTTTGCGCACATCAGCATTCCCAATGTGGGCAGCAATCCAGTTACACAAAGCATTTGCATGTAGTAAATTTGCCAAAAAAGAAAGGGGACAAGTACATGTGTACAAGGCTATCTAGGCTATCTAACAGAAACATTTGCGCAGGAATTTGCAGCATGTCTATATATGTTGTCATTAGCAAATTACTGCTTACATGTTGATATTATTTACCGCTTTGTGTTATGTAGTGACTAGTTTTATGGGGGTAATTCAGAGTTGATCGCAGTAGCAAATTTGTTAGCAGTTGTGCAAAACCATGGCCCTCATTCCGACACGATCACACGCTGCACTTCTTTGCAGCGGTGCGATCATGTATGGAAAGCGCATGCGTTGTTGCGCCGGGCAACGATGCTAACAGCGAAGAAAGCGGTCGCAGTGGCAACCACAAGAAAATTGACAGCAGGAAGGCGTTCCAGAGCGTCAGCTGACCGTTTGAAGCCATTTTCGGTGAGTGGTAAGAAATACTCAGGCGTGTCCAGCTGAACTGAGGGCGGATGTCTGACGTCAAAGCCGTGACCATCATCGCTGAACCCGTCGCACAGGGTAAGTATGTCCAGGGCTGGTCTTGTTTTGTGTGAAATTTTTTTAGTATAGCAGGGCTGTACAAGCGATCACAGCACTGCTATTCTAAAATACACTCCCCCATAGGCGGAGATTAGTTGATCGCACCAGCAGCAAAAAGTTGCTTGGTGCGATCAACTCGGAATGAGGGCCCACGTGCACTGCAGGTGTGGCAGATATAACATTTGCAGAGAGAGTTAGATTTGGGTGGGTTATTTTGTTTCTGTGCAGGGTAAATACTGGCTGCTTTATTTTTACACTGCAATTTAGATTTCACTTTGAACACACCCCACCCAAATCTAACTCTCTCTGCACGTGTTATATCTGCCCCCCCTGCAGTGCAGATGGGGGTCATTCCGAGTTGATTGCTCGCTAGCTACTTTTTGCAGCCGTGCAAACGCATAGTCGCCGCCCACTGGGGAGTGTATTTTAGCTTTGCAAGTGTGCGAACGCCTGTGCAGCCGAGCACTACAAAAATAGTTTGTGCAGTTTCTGAGTAGGTCTGAACTTACTCAGCCGCTGCGATCACTTCAGCCTGTCCGGTCCTGGAATTGACGTCAGACACCCGCCCTGGAAACGCTTGGACATGCCTGCGTTTTTCCAACCACTCGTTAAATGCAGCACTGCCCAGCTTTGTACCCGTACGTCGCGCCTTCGCATTGCGGTGCATACGCATGCGCAGTAGTGACCTGATCGCTGTGCTGCGAAAAACGTCAGCGTGCGAGCAGGTCTGAATGACCCCCATGGTTTTGCCCAACTGCTAACAAATTTGCTGCTGCAATCAACTCTGAATTAGGCCCTATGTTGCTTTCAGTTCTGTCTTTTTTCAGATTGACAATAAAAGAAAATATTAAAGCAAATACACATAACAATACCAAAAATGCATCACAATAATAGCACAACACAACAAGGGACCAATCTCCAATACACAACATTTTGATTGAAGGATGACTGACAGCTTTTGTCACAAAGTTGCAGCAATCGCTTTATACCAATTTTACACTCGCAGGCCAAGGTCATTCCCGGGAATGTGTCCCGGTATATTTCCCGAGACACATTCCCAGGAATGACCCTTTTACACTAGCGGCCCGACCCGGCATATTGCCGACCCGGTGACGTCACCGCTGACTCTACCAGAGGCGGTGCTTGGAGATAATCTTCTCCAAGCGCCGCCTCCTCCTATGCAGAGAACGGGTGCTGGGTCGCCTTGACCCGGTAAACCCGTTCACACTGCACAGCTTCCCGGGGCGGTCCTGGATTCAACCCAGGTCGGGATTCTACCCAGGTCGGGATGCTCGTCCCGGGAAATTGTCCCTGTACCCTTTCACACTGACATAAATCCCGGGATGATGCGTGTTCACGGGCAAAATCCCGGGATAAAATTGTCAGTGTAAAAGGGGTATTAGTTAACTGTCACATTAAGCTCCTGTTATGAAGGTATTAGGCAAGATAGACATCTTATGAGCATGTAATCCCTTAACAGGAATAAACAAATCCATTGTATGTACACAATTCAATTTTCCGTAGAGATCATTAACTGATTAATGAACATAATATGAGTAGGGTGTCGATGCACAATTTCAGTCCTGGATCAAACCCAGTATAATATTCCAAGAGTTTACAGTGAACGTAAAACATTTTTGTTCTGGTATTTACAGCTGCACTAATTGATTACGTGTTTTATTCTGTACCCTGTTAAAAGCTTAATGGATGTTTTAGAACTGTGTCAACAGTCAGGATTTTTTTTTTTTTTTTGAGAAAACTGCAGACTCGTATTTAATACAATGTGTCTGGTGTGACCAGGGGCAAATGCAGGATTTTGAAGGTGGGGTATCCTGATTATATATATATATATATATATACACACAGCTATATATATATATATATATATATATATATATATATATCACAGAGCGAGAGAGGCGGGAGCATGGAGAGAGAGAGACATACATGGTGGGAGGCTTGGGGACAGAGAGCGGCATGGGGAGAGAGGGAGAGGCTTGGGGACAGAGAGAGAGAGAGGCATGGAGGGGTGAGAGGGGTATGGAGAGAGTTATTTCCCTTTCAGATGGCCTGAGGCAGGACGCACACAGGAGCCTGACACGGGAGCTCCCAGGGTGTGACCTGCCTCAGGATCCCAGCCGGCGGCATATTAAACAACCCGGCATATTGTCAGTGGAGACGCGGCGGGAGCGGCGCTTGGAGATCACATGCTTTCCAAGCGCCTCCCATCCACACTCAGTGAATGGGAAACAGTTTGCATCGGCCCGGCTCCTGTTCACACCACACAGGGAGCAGGGTTGAACACTCGCTACCCGAGTTGGAATACCGTGTTGACCTGGTATTTCAACCCTGGCACCTTTCAGACCGCACATGAACACGGGTTATGAGTGTTGATGTGCCAATAACCCGTGTTCATAGCTGGCAGTCTGAAAGGGGTATTAGAGGAATGGGGGGGGGGGAGAGGGAGGCATGGGGAGAGAGGGAGAGGCATGGAGAGAGGGGGCATGGGGAGAGAGGTGGTGCAAAGGGAGAGAGTGAGAGAGAGCAGGGGGCATGGGGACAGACAGAAGGGGAATAGTGAGAGAGGCATTATGAGACTGGGGAGAAGAGCTGTCCAGTAAAGCAGTTACCTTGAGGTCTTAAGGAGGAATGTGCTTCGTAATGTGCTCAGCGGCAGGGTCGGACTGGCCCACAGGGGTACCAGGGAAACCACCGGTAGGCCCCACTGCCTGAGGGCCCACTCCTTCCTCTAGGGATCAGGTTCCAGACTGTGCACTTGTATTATACATGGTAGATATGTTGCATTACACTGCACTAAACTATTGGGTACTTCAAGCCTCTGTGGAGGCTGGCCACACCCCCTTTATAGGCTGGCCACACCCCTAAGTATGGGCCCCTATAACTACATCCCCCCTGTGGGCCCTTCATGCTCCAGTCTGACACTGCTCTGCGGGTGTCCCTGGAATGTGTAGCTACTTTGGCAGGCTACCCGCATCCTAGCAGGGCTTTACGCGGCCGTGAGGAGGTAGGCGGAAGGGACAGTGAAGACATGCCCAGCCCCCCTCCCCGCACCCCCCGGCGGCACTACCCAGCATGTGAACACACACGCTGTTTGTCAGTGTTCCCTGCTCCGTCTGCCGCCCTGTATGAGAGGAGATGGGCGCTGCATTCAAGCAGACATAGCTGCCGGAGCTCCGTCATCATAAAAAAAAGAAGCTAATATCGGTCAGCCACGCTGATGTATTGGTGAACAGGGGTGGTTTCTAGGTACTCGGAAACCCCCCCTGCGTGCGCGTATTGGTGTGACTACAGTAATATAAATAGCTGACTTTTGCACCTTACCTCAAACCTTTTTTCTTATTAAATCTAGTTTCTTGACTCTACCCCCTCCCACCCCCACACACAGACACACGCATGCACACACGCACGCACGCACTCACTCACTCACTCACTCACTCACTCACTCACTCACTCACATACCCCTGCTTCCATCACACACAGTAATTCAGGGCCTGGTTCAGATGTGGGCGCAAATAAGGCCGGAAGTGGTGGATTTCCCACTAGGCACGTGAGGACATGTCTGGGTGGTACACTTGCTGGGGGAGTGGGCACAGCCAGATGAGGCTGGGTAATTCTTTTTTTTTTTTGTCATTATGACTTTTAATTTTTTTATTTTGTAACTGGTGAGGGAGGAGGAAGCTATGGTAATCAAATTGTGGTGGTCGACACCACTCAGGAGAGTATTAAGCTGATGTGCTGTGTGCTCGGGGGGCATTGCCAGAGGGGGGAGTTTTCACTCCCCCCGCTTTGGCAGACAAGATTTCCCCCTGCATTTTAGCAACCAGCACCATGTTCTTGGCCCATTCCTGGTTCCACAAGTATAGGAGGAAAAATACGTAGGGGTCCTCCGTATTTTTTAAACCAGCATCAGGCTCCACTAGCCAGGCAGGTAATGACACAGCCGGTGGACACGTTTATACTGGTCCCTGCGGCCATAGCATTAAGACCCCCACCCACCCAACTAGTCATCCCTGGCCGGGTTTCCCTGAGGGAGTGGGGACGCTCCCCTTCAAGAACCCAAGGGTCACGTGTTCTGCAATCACTTTGCCGGCAACATGTTGACTAATCCTTGTACCATCGTTATGTATCAGTAACTGTTCACTGTGTCTTAGAAGAATGTTCTTTTCAATGTTTTCAATGTTCTTCACCACCTGTAAAAGAAGAAAACAACTGCATACGTTTTCCTGTACGGTTGAGTAACTTTTTGGACACCCTGTAGTATATTATGCTATCCATCTTGAGCTCTATCGATTGACAATTGTCAGCAAAAATTGGGCTATCCTCACTTGTGTAAACAGTGTTAATGTCAGTGGTTACCAGGGCCACTGCAAAGTATCTCAGCAGTCTAAGCAAAACCACTGCCAGCCGTCCGCACACCCCAGTAGTCACTTCTTAGCCCCTCATACTCACCCTTAACTTTTGTAAAATGAAATAACACTTACTTCCTCATAAGAGGCACTTGGGTCCAGATACACTATTAACTGAGAATCGTGTAAGCTGTGTGGCGGCCAGCAGTTGCTAAATAAAAGGTCCACGGGCACCGCCAGCATGAAGTAGAATAAGTATGTAATAAAGGCACATTCTTAATTTTGACACCCAACCCGTGGCGCCCCCAAAGATTTGGTGCCCTAATGGTAGCTACCTAATGGTAACACTGGTCCTGGTTGTAACCTCGTTAAAATATAGGGTGAATTAAAAAAAAAGGTGTATTACAGGCAGGGAAACCTCATCTTTACAAAGACATGGACTGCTGCCTTGAATCTGAAGTGAATAAATATAATCAATCTCTGAAATGTACTGCATAATGTGTTGGCTCTATTTAAAGAAAGGATGAAAACAGTATATTTTATTTATAGAAATAAACTTGCCTCTTTTATTCTACACATAGACCCAGATTCTTATAGTTGATTGCCTAATTGTGATGATCAAGTGCTAAAGATATCCAATCACTGGTTTACGGTGTAGGAAGGGGTGTATGAGTGGTGCAGTCGCCCAGGGAGTAGGTCGGGGAGGATTGTTGTTGCCCCGCGGTTCCAGCATCTGGCTAGCAGTGACGCGCGGTGCAGTGAGGCAGGTGAGGCAGAGCCTTTCCTGTCATACTAATGTATACACCAGAATTTGGACTAAATAAAGTATATGCAAAACACAAAGAATGGGGTATATTTACTAAAATTAGTATTTTCCCGTTTGAGGTCAAAGTTCAATCACGAATGACATCGAAAGTGTAAATTTGCAACTTTTTGAATTTAGTACGACTAATTTACTAAGCTGCCGTATTCTTCATTTTCGGTTTTACCGATGTCGATGTCATTCGTTTTTTATGGCAGTGTTTTACGTGAGTGACTTGTAAAACACTGCCGACTTTAATACAATGAATCTCGGCCGGATCTGAGAGATCCGTGCTGGGCTTCATTGTGCACCTTTAAAAAAAATAAAATCAGTGTTAAAATAAAAAAAAAATTGCGTGGGGTCCCCCCTCCTAAGCCAAACCAGCCTCGGGCTCTTTGAGCCGGTCCTGGTTGCAAAAATATGGGATAAAAAATGATAGAGGTTCCCCCATATTTAAACAACCAGCACCGGGCTCTGCGCCTGGTCCTGGTTCCAAAAATACGGGGGACAAAAAGCGTAGGGGTCCCCCGTATTTCTGAAACCAGCACCGGGCTCCACTAGCCAGATACATAATGCCACAGCCGGGGGACACTTTTATGTAGGTCCCGGCGGCCCTGGCATTACATAACCAACTAGTCACCCCTGGCCGGGGTACCCTGGAGGAGTGGGGACCCCTTCAATCGAGGGGTCCTCCCCTCCGGCCACCCAAGGACCAGGGGTGAAGCCCGAGGCTGTCCCCCCATCCAAGGGCTGCGGATATACACATACTTACCTATGTTCACACGAGGGTCGGTCCTCTTCTCCATGTAGAATTCATGGTGTACCTGTTGAAAAAATTATACTCACAAAATCCAGTGTAGATGGCTCCTCTTTTAATCTTTTAATCCATTTGTAATCCAGGTACTTGGCAAAATAAAAAAAGGGATACCCGACCTCGCACTGAAAGGGGTCCCATGTTTTCACATGGGACCCCTTTCCCCGAATGCCAGGAACCCTCTCTGACTTATGTCTAAGACGGTTCCATCAGCCAATCAGGGAGCGCCACGTTGTGGCACCCTCCTGATTGGCTGTGTGCTCCTGTACTGTATGACAGGCAGCACACGGCAGTGTTACAATGTAGCGCCTATGCGCTCCATTGTAACCAATGGTGGGAACTTTGTGGTCAGCGGTTGACCGAAAGTAACCTCACCGCTGAACACAAAGTTCCCACCATTGGTTACAATGGAGCGCATAGGCGCTACATTTTAATACTGCCGTGTGCTGCCTGTCATACAGTACAGGAGCACACAGCCAATCAGGAGGGTGCCACAATGTGGCGCTCCCTGATTGGCTGATGGAACCCTCTTAGACATAAGTCAGAGGGGGTTTCTGGCATTCGGGGAAAGGGGTCCCATGTGAAAACATGGGGCCCCTTTCAGTGCGAGGTCGGGTGTCCGTTTTTTTATTTTGCCAAGTACCTGGATTACAAATGGATTACAAGAGGAGCCATCTACCCTGGATTTTGTGAGTATAATTTTTTCAACAGGTACACCATGGATTCTACATGGAGAAGAGGACCGACCCTCGTGTGAACATAGGTAAGTATGTGTATATGGAGGTGTGGATGTATGTATTAAAGTTATACTTTCAAGGTGTGTGTCTTATGTTTTTATTGGGGTATTTTTTTAGTAGTAGTACTACAGGTACCAGCGGGCCCGGTTTTCCTCCGCATGCTGGTACTTGTGGTTCTCCAAGTACCAGCTTGCGGGGGAGGCTTGCTGGGACTTGTAGTACTGCTACTAAAAACAATATTCATTTTTTTACAAAACGGCTATCAGCCTCCCATCCGCAGCCCTTGGATGGGGGGGGACAGCCTCGGGCTTCACCCCTGGTCCTTGGGTGGCTGGAGGGGGGGACCCCTTGATTGAAGGGGTCCCCACTCCTCCAGGGTACCCTGGCCAGGGGTGACTAGTTGGTTATGTAATGCCAGGGCTGCCGCGACCTATATAAAAGTGTCCCCCGGCTGTGGCATTATGTATCTGGCTAGTGGAGCCCGGTGCTGGTTTCAGAAATACGGGGGACCCCTACGCTTTTTGTCCCCCGTATTTTTGGAACCAGGACCAGGCGCAGAGCCCGGTGCTGGTTGTTTAAATATGGGGTAACCCCTATCATTTTTTATCCCATATTTTTGCAACCTGGACCGGCTCAAAGAGCCCGAGGCTGGTTTTGCTTAGGAGGGGGGACCCCACGCATTTTTTTCTCTCATAAAAATAACACTTTCCCATCCCCTTCCCACTGATAAACATGCACGGATCTCATGGATCCGTGCATGCCTATCCAAACACGGGATAAAAAAGCAGGTCTGGTTTTTTTTAGCACTTTTTCACGAATTGTATTTCTGCACGGCAGTGTTTGGCTATTGTCGGCAGTGTTTGTGATTTGCACTTTTTAGTAAATTACCGATTTCTACCAAATTGCAGGCGTATTTGACCAATGGTGTATTGATTCGTGATTTTTTCCTAGGACTTCCAAAATATTACGAATGCCCTCATCACTGCCGAGATTTTTGCTTAGTAAATTCCCGACATGACACTTTGAAGAAAAAACGGCATCTCGGTCAAAATCGGGAGCTTAGTAAATATACCCCAATATGTTAGAAATATCTTATTTACTTATTCTAATAATTTTTATAATAAAAACTCTGGAGTAAAAAGCCTATCTTTTCCACACATCTCAGATCAAAAGTGACCAAATTTCCAGGGGATTATACTGCTGCATCTTTGCATAATGCCCAAATGAACCCTTTGGCTCACATATTGCGTGTAAATCTGGCTATGGTGCTGGCTAGTAGGGTGCCTAGAACAGCACCCTGCAGGCAGTAGCTCCGCTGCAGTGATGGTTGCGGCATTTAGATAGCACTCCACTTTTTCCTGCTGACAGCATTGCCCCCTCGCGTGATGTCACATGTTCAAGGGGGAGGCTGACACAGGATGCCGGTGAGCAGTGCTCTGGCACTCCACTGGTTCTTTGCACTGAATAGAATGTTCCCTCCCATATCCTCTGAGTGTTTCCTCCCATATCCTCTGAGTGTTCCCTCTCATATTCCCTGAGTGTTCCCTTCATATCCCATGAGAATTCCCTCCCATATCCTCAGTGTGTATCCTCCTATATTCTCTATGTGTTCCCACCCATATCCTCTGAATGTTCCCTCCCATATCCTCTGAGTGTTCCCTCCCATATTCTCTGAGTGTTCCCTCCCATATTCTCTGAGTGTTCCCTTACAGAATGTTCCTTCCCATATCCTGTAAATGTTCCCTCCCATATCCTGTGAATGTTCCCTCCCATATCCTGTGACTGTTCCCTCCCATATCCTGTGAATGTTCCCTCCCATATCCTCTGAGTGTTCCCTTCCATAATGTTCCCTCCCATATCCTCTGAGTGTTCCCTTCCATAATGTTCCCTCCCATATACTCCGAATGCTCCCGCCCATATGCTCTAAATGTAGCCTCCCATATTCTTTGAATGTTTCCTCTCATAGCCTCTGAATGTTCCCTTCCATACCCTATGAATGTCCACTCCCTTATCCACTGAGTGTTTCTTCCCATATCCGCTGAGTATTCACTCCAATATCCTCAGAATGTTCCCTCCCATATCCGTTGAGTGTTCCCTCACATATCCTCAGAATGTTCCCTCCCATATTCTCTGTATGTTCCCTCCCATATCCTCTGTATGTTCCCTCCCATATCCTCTGAGTGTTCCCTCTCATATCCTCTGAATGTTTCAGGGTTGTGGGAAGTGGAATAACAATATACATTTATGGTGGACCTGCCATAAAACAGCCTAAGGTCAAAGCAGAAATGGCTGGCGCAACAAAATCTAAAGCCCACAGCCAAGATTCCAAATAAGTGAGACTTATTCTGTTTATATTTTCTGTTTTATTTTTTATTTTATTTTAATTGATTTGCAATTTTAAGTGTTTGTATTTACTATCTGACTTTTTAGTTCCAACCGCCTAGTTAAATGTATTTTATTTTGTTTTATTAAATTAGTCATTGTCTGTTATAGGAACTGATGAGTTCCAAGACATAATTGTATTTTATATACTGTATCATTTCAAATAAAATTAATTTCCTTCACACCTAAACTACTGTAGTGGACAATACTCCATATCTTGTGTGCACAGCTCAAATAAAGGGCGGGATGCGCTAAGTAAGGCGGAATACATTCCGCCACACATTGCATCAGCATCGCAGAGGTATTAATCGCATATGCACTAACATATGCTATTAGTACAGCATAGGACGATAAGAGCTGTCCTTTGCCATTGGCGCTGATCAGAGGCGTCACTTGTCTCAGTGGGTGTAGTATGGCACAACGGCGGTCGGGCTCCCGGCGACCAGCATACCGGCGCCGGGAGCCCGACCGCCGGCATACCGGCAGCGTGGCAAGCGCAAATGAGCCCCTTGCGGGCTCTCTGCGCTCGCCACGCTGCGGGCACGGTGGCGCGCCACGCTATTTATTCTCCCTCCAGGGGAGTCGTGGACCCCCTCGAGGGAGAAAATCTGTCGGTATGCCGGCTGTCGGGATTCCGGCACCGGTATACTGTGCGCCGGGATCCCAACAGTCGGCAACCTGAGGACCACCCATCTCAGTGACACCCAGTGCGGCATTGTGAAAAGGGGGCTGATCTTCATAGGGAGGGGGTGTGGCTCTGTGAGGAAGGGTGTGGCTTTGCAGGGAGGTGTTCCACAGAGGAGTGGGGCTTAGCACCCCGACCCCCATTTTCGTCATTCGGGGTAGGGAGGGGATGCGGGCTGCCCCGGGGATTGCAGTGGCTGCAGTGCAGGCTCCTACACAGGGAGAGGAGCCGAGTGCTGCACATAATGTTACAGAGCAGCAACCGACTCCTGTCATTAAGCAGGAGATGGCATATTGGTGTCACCCCTCAGCAGGTGACACCCGGGTGCCGCATCCCCCTTTTGACATCACTGCTGCTGGTCACTGGACTTCTGCGTATCAGCCCTGGGAGTGCACAGAGTGATGGGGCAACCGTTGGGGATGCTGGGAGGGATCTGATCAGATCCCTCTCACAGCAGGGTAATGCCAGCCTTTGCTGGTGTTATTCTCTGCACCAAAGCCCGGGGATAAAAGGCTTAGTGCACATGGAAATCTGGTAAATACCACGAAAACTGAGTTTTACAACATGTTTACTTTAGTGCAAAGTGAGTAAAGGCCAGTACTCACTGGCCGAAGCGGGAGAGATGTGTGCTGAGCGAACCGCTCAGCACACATCTCTCCCGCCACTCAGCACAGCGCGATGTGTGCTGAGCGTGCGGGGGGAGACGGGGGGGGGGGCGCTAATTTCACCCAGCAGGGGAAATGAGCGACCTGCTAGCACCAGCGATAGCGATGTGCGGGGCTGCGCATCGCTATTGCTTTGGGGGCTACACATGGGCCCTCATTCCGAGTTGTTCGCTCGGTAAAAATCTTCGCATCGCAGCGATTTTCCGCTTAATGCGCATGCGCAATGTTCGCACTGCGACTGCGCCAAGTAAATTTGCTATGCAGTTAGGAATTTTACTCACGGCTTTTTCATCGTCCTGGCGATCGTGATGTGATTGACAGGAAATGGGTGTTACTGGGCGGAAACAGGCCGTTTTATGGGCGTGTGGGAAAAAACGCTACCGTTTCCGGAAAAAACGCAGGAGTGGCCGGAGAAACGGTAGAGTGTCTGGGCGAACGCTGGGTGTGTTTGTGACGTCAAACCAGGAACGACAAGCACTGAACTGATCGCAGATGCCGAGTAAGTCTGGAGCTACTCAGAAACTGCTACGAGGTGTGTAATCGCAATATTGCGAATACATCGTTCGCAATTTTAAGATGCTAAGATTCACTCCCAGTAGGCGGCGGCTTAGCATGAGCAAATCTGCTAAAATCCGCTTACGAGCGACCAACTCGGAATGACCTCCATGGAGCGATAATGCTTAAAATCTAAGCAATCTAGTCATATTGCTTAGATTTTAAGCAGTGATCGCTCCGTGAGTATCCCCCTTAAAGGAGGAGGTTGTCCATTACCCAGACAAAGTTCTGGTCATGCAGGGTACTGTTTACCCACATTTAAGGAGTTTATGCAAAGTCACATTTAGTTCATCATGGCTGACCTTGGTTGAGAATGAGTAAGAAGCTTTTATCGAAGCGTATAAGTTATGGTATAAGAGTCACCTAGGTTTGATCTGGTGTGATATGAGAAGTATAATGTTTTTTCTGACTTGTACTATACATACAACAGTCACTTTGCACTCTGGGCCTAATTCAGACCTGATCGCAGCAGCAAATTTGTTAGCTAATGGGCAAAACAATGGGGTCATTCCGAGTTGATCGCTCGCTAGCAACTTTTTGCAGCGCTGCGATCAGGTTAAATCTCGGCAAAACTGCGCATGCATATGCACCGCAATGCACAGGCGCATTGTACGGGTACAAAGAGGATTGGTGCTGGGCGATGGATATATTGAAGAATCCATTCGCACAGCCGATCGCAAGGTGATTCACAGAAGGAGGGCGTTTATGGGTGTCAACTGACCATTTTCTGGGAGTGGAGAGGAAAATGCAGGCGTGTCCAGGCGTTTGCATTGCAGGGCGGGTGTCTGACTGAAGTGATCGCAGCGGCTGAGTAAGTCCAGAACTACTCAGAAACTGCAAAAAAAACGCTTTTGTGCCGTCGGCTGCAAAAGCGTTCGCACACTTGCAAAGCGAAAATACACTCCCCCATAGGCGGCGACTGTCTGATCACAGCACAGCAAAAAGTTGCTAGAGAGCGATCAACTCGGAATTACCCCCACTGTGCACTGCAGGGGGGGCGATATAACATTTGCAGAGAAAGTTAGATTTGGGTGGGTTATATTGTTTCTGTGCAAGGTAAATACCGGCTGATTTATTTTTACACTGCAATTTAGATTTCAGTTTGAACACACCCCACCCAAATCTAACCCTCTCTGCACATGTTATATCAGCCCCCCCCCCCCCCCCCTGCAGTGCACATTAGCAAATTTGTGTTGCAATCATGTCTGAATTAGGCCTTCTGTTTCTACACATTGGGCCTAATAGAAGGTTGATTGCAAAACAACATTTTCCTCTAATGGGCAAACCATGGGGGTCATTCCAAGATGATCGTAGCTGTGCTAAATTTAGCACAGCTACGATCAGGCACTCAGACATGCGGGGGGACCCCCAGCACAGGGCTAGTCCACCCCACATGTCAGTGAGCCCCCCCCCACCCCCGCAGAAATGCAAAAACATTGCACGGCGGCGATGCTTTTTGCATCTCAGGAGTTACTCCCGGCCAGCGCAGCTCCTGCGGCTGGCCGGGAGAACCTCTTCGCTGCCCCAGGGTGCAGCGGCTGCGTGCGACGTCACGCATGCGCCGCGGCCCGCCTCCCCAACGGTCCGGCCATGCCTGCGTTGGCCGGCCCACGCCCCCTAAACAGAGATTTAACGCCGCCGTCCAGCCCCCTCCCACCCTGCCACCGCCTCTGCCTCAGAGGTGATCGCTAGGCAACGACGACTGGCGTGCGCCGGCGCACTGCGGCGCATGCGCAGTTCCGACCTGATCACTGCGCTGCGATAAACTGCAGCGAGCGATCGGGTCGGAATGACACCCCATGTGCACTGCAGTTGGGACAGATATAACAAGTGCAGAGAGAGTTAAAGCCCGTACACACTGGTCGATATATCGGCCGTTCTCTTGAACGGCCGATATATCGCGGGACCGTCGGCCAGTGTGTACGGCCGATACGTCTGTGAACTCCGTCGTTCACAGACGTATCGCGTCGGCCGCGCAGCACAGCCGACGGCCAATATATCTACCGATATATTGGTGCGTCGCTGTGTGTGTACGGGGCGGTCGGCCAACCGCCCCGTACACATGCTGCTGCGGCCGGCGGTGATTGACAGCTGAACTGGGCGGGCGTGTGTACACGCCCGCCCAGTTCATGACGTCAGTCCCCGACGGATCGAGCAGTGTGTATGCTGAACACACTGCTCGATCCATCCATAGATATATCTGCAGATCAATTGATCTACAGATATATCTATTAATGTGTACCCACCTTAAGATTTGGGTGGGTTATATTGTTTCTGTGCAGGGTAAATAATGGCTGCTTTTTTTTTTTACACTGCAATTTAGATTTCAGATTGAACACACCCCACCCAAATCTAAAGGTGGGTACACACTGGTAGATATATCTGCCGATCAATTGATCGGCAGATATATCTATGGACGGATCGGGCAGTGTGTTGAGCATACACACTGGCCGATCCATCGGGGAGTGACGTCATGAACTGGGCGGGAGTGTACACACGCCTGCCCAGTTCAGCTGTCAATCACCGCTGTCCGCCGTACACACACAGCGACGCGCCAATATATTGGTAGATATATTGGCCGTATCGCCCGTACACACTGGCCGACGGACCCGCGATATATCAGCTTTTCAAAAGAACGGCCAATATATTGGCCAGTGTGTACCCACCTTAACTCTCTCTGCATATGTTTTATCTGCCCACCCACCCCCCCCACCTCCTCCCCCTCCCTGCAGTGCACATGGGGGGTCATTCCGAGTTGTTCGCTCTGTATTTTTTTCTCGCAACGGGGCGTTTAGTCGCTAATGCGAATGCGCAATGCCCGCAGTGCGACTGCGCCAAGTAAATTTGCTATGCAGTTAGGTATTTTACTCACGGCATTACGAGGTTTTTTCTTCGTTCTGGTGATCGTAATGTGATTGACAGGAAGTGGGTGTTTCTGGGCGGAAACTGTCCGTTTTATGGGTGTGTGCGAAAAAACGCTACCGTTTCTGGGAAAAACGCGGGAGTGGCTGGAGAAACGGAGGAGTGTCTGGGCAAACGCTGGGTGTGTTTATGACGTCAAACCAGGAACGACAAGCACTGAACTGATCGCAGATGCCGAGTAAGTGTGGAGCTACTCAGAAACTGCTAAGAAGTGTCTATTCGCTATTTTGCAAATCTTTCGTTCGCAATTTTGCTAAACTAAGATTCACTCCCAGTAGGCGGCGGCTTAGCATGTGCAAAGCTGCTAAAAGCAGCTTGCGAGCGAACAACTCGGAATGACCCCCATGGTTTTGCCAATTAGCTAACAAATTTGTTGTTACAATCAGGTCTGAATTATGCCCTCTGTTTCTACACATTGGACCTAATTCAAGGTTAACTGCAAAACAACATTTTCCTCTAATGGGCAAAACCATGTGCACTGCAGGTGTGGCAGATATAACATGTGCAGAGAGAGTTAGATTTGGGTGGGGTGTGTTCAAACTGAAATCTAGATTGCAGTGTAAAAATAAAGCTGCCAGTATTTACCCTGCAACAAGCAAAATAACCCACTCAAATCTAATTCCCCCTACACATTCAGCGACCCGCTGGCGAGCTGCCCGACAGCGGATACGGCCGACGGGCGACTGGCGGTGGGGGAGTGAAGTTTCTTCACTCCCCCCGTCATCCGGCTCCATAGCATAGCAGTGCATGCTAATATGGACGAGATTGTCCATATTGGCCTGCATGCATAAGCGACATGGCACCAACGATGAACGAGCGCGGGGCCGCGCATCGTTCATCATTGGTGCCTACACACTGAACAATATGAATGAGTTCTCGTTCATTAATTAATGAGAACGTTCATATCGTTCACTTATATCTTTAAGTGTATAGGGCCCATAACTCTCTCTGCACGTTACATCTGCCCCACCTGCAGTGCACATGGTTTTGCCTATTAGAGTAAAATGTTGTTTTGCAATCAACCTTGAATTAGGTCCATTGTGGAGCAAAGAACTGCAGCAGGTAAATACTGGCCCTGTCACTGCACACATCCTCTGTTATTGGTAAGTCACTATTCGCAGGCGAGCGGCAGGATGTTTAAGGTCTTTTATTTCTTTTTTATTGTTTTTAAATATATAATTGGGAGTCAATGTTCTGAATACCTCCTCTTCCACAGAGCCTGGATCTAGATGTTTTCTATAACTCATGCCATTCATTTTATCTATACCACCAGTGCTGACCAGTTTAATAGAGAAGTCTGATTTCCATGCACTGACTGCAATGCGTTTGTATTTAATCAAGAAAGCTAGCCTAATAATATCACGAGTAATAATACATTGTGGTAAATTCCGTGTGAATCTAACTCAAATTGAAGTTTTATGCGGGTGCAGAAAAAGATGCAGTAAGAATGCTTTAAAAAATAGAAGTGTTAATAGTTTTTTTTTTATCAATTAATAAAATGCAAAGTGAATGAACAGAAGAGAAATCTGAATCAAATCAATATTCGGTGTGACCCTTCAAAACAGCATCAATTCTTGTGGGCTTTGGCATATTTGCAGTAAGGAGAACATCAACTGGCTTAACCACTTGCCTGACATGGTCGCATCAGATGCGACCATGCCTGCAAGTGCTTTATTGCTTTATCTGATCTGGTCGCACAGAATGCGACCAGTCAGATAAACAGTGTTTGCAGCAGCAGGGAAGGGAAACTTCCCTCCGCTGCAGATGGTCAGAGGGACCGGAAGGTCCCTCTGCCTCCCTGCACTCTCCCTTACTGATTGCCGTGCTGGTGATCACTGCTGATTGGTCAGCATGGCAGGACTCCCCCCCTCCAGCGGCTACAGACAATAGCAGCCGCTGGGGAAGTGTAAATTAACCCCCCCCCCCCAAGCCCCCACTGTGTACCTGGAGGCTGTCCCAGCTTTCTAAATGAAAGCCGCGATGGGCGCAATTTTTCCGATGGTCACCATGTTTCCAATCGATATTCCGATGTTTGAAACAATATATATTTTTTTCTCTCTCTCTTGTTTTTAACTAAAATCAGTTTGCATAGGGTTAAATTCATGTTCGTCACCTAATTCACTCGTACAAAAACCCCCGACAATTTGTGAGCGTTTTTTTAGGGGGGAAATCGTCAGTTAAGTGGTTAAAGGAATCACCCTCAGATCTGCTTAACTGGAGTTGCATCTTGCTAATACAGGAACCTAAATACCCAAATGCTGTCAAGTGCACTTCTCAATTTGACCTTTAGATGTAAATATGATAGCAATACCATCAAGTATGTACCAAGCTAATACCAGGAGTTTACGTTATGCAGATCATCCTGAAACGTCAATGTTATTATGTCCTGTAAATAATATGTCAAAAAAGCTGCCATTTTTTTTCCTCGCAGTACAATGACATTTGCACTTCTGTACACTTCTGGTACAGCTGAAGGTGCAAGAACCAGCAAATCTGTTCTGACTGCTTGGAAAGTACGGTGTCACGGAACATGATGTTGCTAGGAGACAAGGAGCACTTTGTATTCTTTATAATTATTCTTTCCAATCTTGTAGAAATTTAACCCTATCATTGTGTCAACCACTATATTTTTGGTAGAGGAGTATATCTGAAAAAAAATCAGAGCTACACAATGTAATAACAAACAGCCTGATATGTTATTATATTGGATGTTCTCAGGCTTCCGTATCCATAGAAGAATGCGTTGTAAGCAGAACACATCAAAGTGGGAAGAAGATTTATACAAAAGTACTGGGGAACAAATCAAGTTAGATCCATTGTTCTGTGTTTTACTGCAAACGTATTTTCTTGCTCTATCTATTATTATTATTATTATTATTATTTTTATTTATTATAACTATTTATTAAATAGGGACATAGAGAAATATTTAGATATTAAGGTAGCCATGAAACAGTGCTTGAAAAGTAGTAGTGCAGCATGTACAAGTATCTTTTAGCAGAGAACTTCTATTGCGTGCTGTTTTTTGAATCAATATTTACTATTTTCTAATACTTTTATTGGCCACAGATTAGTTCTATTCCACAGAATATGTTTTTACTGCACACAGATGGTGTAAATTCTGTCTGCATCTGATTCATCCTCTGTGGACCATGCTGACATTTTACAATTCTCCCCTTGTGGTTATGTTGATTTAGCCCTGAAATGTAGTCTGTACACTGTCTACTCATGTCTGTGTACTGTACCTGGTTCCCCATTAGCATGCTAGAGGACATGTGGGAATACTTGAGACTAGTCCATAAGATTTATCAAATGATTCAACAAATGTCAGATTGCGATCTTTTATATATAGCACTTTACAGATAGATAGATAGATAGATAGATAGTTAGTGTGTGTGTGTGTGTGTGTGTGTGTGTGTGTGTGTGTGTGTGTGTGTGTGTACTAGATATATAGATATATATATATATATATATTTATTTATTTGTTTATCATATAAATCTGCAAATATATAATGTCAGGCTTACATACTAGGTGTCTGATACCAGGGTCGGGCTTGGCACACAGCGCAGTTGCCCTGAGGGCGCACGGCCAGCGGCATGTAATGAGTCAAATTGACTCATTACATGCCACCTGTTCTGTGCTGTGCGCCGCCGCGCTGTGCAGGGAGAAGAGAGCAGCGCCGGGCAGGTGAGAAGGAGGAGGAGGGAGGGGGACTGGAGCCGCAGCAGCGCCATTTCATTGGTAGTAAGCGCCGCTGCAGCAGCCCCCTCTCCTTCCGTATTGGCTGCCTGGCGCTGCTGTGGATGCTGGGATGTGGTTCCTCCATCCCAGCATCCACAGCAGCGCCAGGCAACCAATACGGAAGAAGAGGGGACATCTGCAGCGGCGCTTACTACCAATTACATAGCGCTGCTGCGGCTCCAGTCCCCCTCCCTCCTCCTCCTTCTCACCTGCCTGCACCGAGGAAGTTGCATGGGGAGCCTGTCAGCGGGGAGATGGCTGCCACAATGTGTAAAAAGGGGGACTGGCTGCCGCAATGTGTAAAAAGGGGGCCTGGCTGTCGCAATGTGTAAAAAGGGGGACTGGCTGCCGCAATGTGTAAAAAGGGGACTGGCTACCGCAATGTGTAAAAAGGGGTACACCATCTGCCGTAATATGTAAAAAGGGGGCCTGGCTGCCGCAATGTGTAAAAAGGGGACTGGCTGCCGCAATGTGTAAAAAGGGGGACTGGCTGCCGCAATGTGTAAAAAGGGGGACCGGCTGCCGCAATGTGCAAAAGGGGGACTGGCTGCCGCAATGTGTAAAAAGGGGGACGCTGGCTGCTGCAATGTGTATAAAGGGGGACACCATCTGCCGTAATGTGTAAAAAGGGGGGCGCTGTCTGCCGTAATGTGTAAAAAGGGGGACTGTCTGCTGTAATGTGTAAAAAGGGGGATGCAGTCTGCTGTAATGTATAAAAGGGACTCTACCTGGTGTAGTGGCGCTACTGTGCAGCGTCATTTGAATAATGGAGACTACTGTGCACCGTGGTTCCGGTATGAATGGTCGACCATGTTATGGTCGACAGTCATTAGGTCGACCACTATTGGTCGACATTGACATGGTCAACATGGACACATGGTCGACACATGAAAATGGTCGCCACATGAAAGGTCGACATATGAAAAGGTGTCGTTTTTTGCGTAAAGTGACTGGGAACCCCAATTAGTGCACCGTGTCCCCTCGCATGGTGCCTTCGCTCCGCTACCGCTTCGCTCGGCACACTTTACCGTTCCAATCGTAGTCCATGTGGATCGTAAAGTATGGAAAAGTTCCCCAAAAGAAAAAAAGTTAAAAAAATCATGTCGACTTTTTTCATGTGTCGACCATTCATGTGTCGACCATTTTCATGTGTCGACCATGTGTCCATGTCGACCATGTCAATGTCGACCAATAGTGGCCGACCTAATGACTGTCGACCATAACATGGTCGACCATGTGAACGGATACCGTGCACCGTAGTATGAATTGCTATTATTTTGTGCCACGCCCCTTCCCCATAAAGCCACGCCCCTATATATTTTTTGCGCGCCTACAGCGCGCACTGCCCCTATCTTACAAGGGGGGGGGGCGCCAATGTCGTTTCTTGCACACAGCGCTAAAATGCCTAGTTACGGCACTGTCTGATACATATATGCAGTTCTTATAGATATGAATTATGAACTTATGATTCCTTAAAGTGTGTTCAGATGTGAAATTACAGCTGTTATCACACGCAATTCAAATCACACAGAATAAGATATAAGATATGCACAGTAGTGACATATATACTTATATAGATAGATAGATGGATAGATAGATAGATAGATAGATAGATAGATAGATAGATAGATAGATAGATAGATAGATAGATAGATAGATAGATAGATAGATGATAGATAGATAGTGTTTGTATACTAGATTTATATATATATATTAGAGATGTGCACTTGAAATTTTTCGGGTTTTGTGTTTTGGTTTTGGGTTCGGTTCCGCGGCCGTGTTTTGGGTTCGACCGCGTTTTGGCAAAACCTCACCGAATTTTTTTTGTCGGATTCGGGTGTGTTTTGGATTCGGGTGTTTTTTTCAAAAAACACTAAAAAACAGCTTAAATCATAGAATTTGGGGGTCATTTTGATCCCAAAGTATTATTAACCTCAAAAACCATAATTTCCACTCATTTTCAGTCTATTCTGAATACCTCACACCTCACAATATTATTTTTAGTCCTAAAATTTGCACCGAGGTCGCTGGATGACTAAGCTAAGCGACCCTAGTGGCCGACACAAACACCCTGCCCATCTAGGAGTGGCACTGCAGTGTCACGCAGGATGGCCCTTCCAAAAAACCCTCCCCAAACAGCACATGACGCAAAGAAAAAAAGAGGCGCAATGAGGTAGCTGTGTGAGTAAGATAAGCGACCCTAGTGGCCGACACAAACACCGGGCCCATCTAGGAGTGGCACTGCAGTGTCACGCAGGATGTCCCTTCCAAAAAACCCTCCCCAAACAGCACATGACGGAAAGAAAAAAAGAGGCGCAATGAGGTATCTGTGTGAGTAAGATAAGCGACCCTAGTGGCCGACACAAACACCTGGCCCATCTAGGAGTGGCACTGCAGTGTCACGCAGGATGGCCCTTCCAAAAAACCCTCCCCAAACAGCACATGACGCAAAGAAAAAAAGAGGCGCAATGAGGTAGCTGTGTGAGTAAGATAAGCGACCCTAGTGGCCGACACAAACACCTGGCCCATCTAGGAGTGGCACTGCAGTGTCACGCAGGATGTCCCTTCCAAAAAACCCTCCCCAAACAGCACATGACGCAAAGAAAAAAAGAGGCGCAATGAGGTAGCTGTGTGAGTAAGATAAGCGACCCTAGTGGCCGACACAAACACCGGGCCCATCTAGGAGTGGCACTGCAGTGTCACGCAGGATGTCCCTTCCAAAAAACCCTCCCCAAACAGCACACGACGCAAAGAAAAAAAGAGGCGCAATGAGGTAGCTGTGTGAGTAAGATAAGCGACCCTAGTGGCCGACACAAACACCTGGCCCATCTAGGAGTGGCACTGCAGTGTCACGCAGGATGGCCCTTCCAAAAAACCCTCCCCAAACAGCACATGACGCAAAGAAAAAAAGAGGCGCAATGAGGTAGCTGTGTGAGTAAGGTAAGCGACCCTAGTGGCCGACACAAACACCTGGCCCATCTAGGAGTGGCACTGCAGTGTCACGCAGGATGGCCCTTCCAAAAAACCCTCCCCAAACAGCACATGACGCAAAGAAAAAAAGAGGCGCAATGAGGTAGCTGTGTGAGTAAGATAAGCGACCCTAGTGGCCGACACAAACACCGGGCCCATCTAGGAGTGGCACTGCAGTGTCACGCAGGATGTCCCTTCCAAAAAACCCTCCCCAAACAGCACATGACGCAAAGAAAAAAAGAGGCGCAATGAGGTAGCTGTGTGAGTAAGATAAGCGACCCTAGTGGCCGACACAAACACCTGGCCCATCTAGGAGTGGCACTGCAGTGTCACGCAGGATGGCCCTTCCAAAAAACCCTCCCCAAACAGCACATGACGCAAAGAAAAAAGAGGCGCAATGAGGTAGCTGTGTGAGTAAGATAAGCGACCCTAGTGGCCGACACAAACACCTGGCCCATCTAGGAGTGGCACTGCAGTGTCACGCAGGATGGCCCTTCCAAAAAACCCTCCCCAAACAGCACATGACGCAAAGAAAAAAAGAGGCGCAATGAGGTAGCTGTGCGAGTAAGATAAGCGACCCTAGTGGCCGACACAAACACCGGGCCCATCTAGGAGTGGCACTGCAGTGTCACGCAGGATGTCCCTTCCAAAAAACCCTCCCCAAACAGCACATGACGCAAAGAAAAAAAGAGGCGCAATGAGGTAGCTGTGTGAGTAAGATAAGCGACCCTAGTGGCCGACACAAACACCTGGCCCATCTAGGAGTGGCACTGCAGTGTCACGCAGGATGGCCCTTCCAAAAAACCCTCCCCAAACAGCACATGACACAAAGAAAAAAAGAGGCGCAATGAGGTAGCTGTGTGAGTAAGATAAGCGACCCTAGTGGCCGACACAAACACCTGGCCCATCTAGGAGTGGCACTGCAGTGTCACGCAGGATGGCCCTTCCAAAAAACCCTCCCCAAACAGCACATGACGCAAAGAAAAAAAGAGGCGCAATGAGGTAGCTGTGTGAGTAAGATAAGCGACCCTAGTGGCCGACACAAACACCGGGCCCATCTAGGAGTGGCACTGCAGTGTCACGCAGGATGGCCCTTCCAAAAAACCCTCCCCAAACAGCACATGACGCAAAGAAAAAAAGAGGCGCAATGAGGTAGCTGTGTGAGTAAGATAAGCGACCCTAGTGGCCGACACAAACACCTGGCCCATCTAGGAGTGGCACTGCAGTGTCACGCAGGATGGCCCTTCCAAAAAACCCTCCCCAAACAGCACATGACGCAAAGAAAAAAAGAGGCGCAATGAGGTAGCTGTGTGAGTAAGATAAGCGACCCTAGTGGCCGACACAAACACCTGGCCCATCTAGGAGTGGCACTGCAGTGTCACGCAGGATGGCCCTTCCAAAAAACCCTCCCCAAACAGCACATGACGCAAAGAAAAAAAGAAGCGCAATGAGGTAGCTGTGTGAGTAAGATAAGCGACCCTAGTGGCCGACACAAACACCGGGCCCATCTAGGAGTGGCACTGCAGTGTCACGCAGGATGGCCCTTCCAAAAAACCCTCCCCAAACAGCACATGACGCAAAGAAAAAAAGAGGCGCAATGAGGTAGCTGTGTGAGTAAGATAAGCGACCCTAGTGGCCGACACAAACACCTGGCCCATCTAGGAGTGGCACTGCAGTGTCACGCAGGATGGCCCTTCCAAAAAACCCTCCCCAAACAGCACATGACGCAAAGAAAAAAAGAGGCGCAATGAGGTAGCTGTGTGAGTAAGATAAGCGACCCTAGTGGCCGACACAAACACCGGGCCCATCTAGGAGTGGCACTGCAGTGTCACGCAGGATGGCCCTTCCAAAAAACACTCCCCAAACAGCACATGACGCAAATAAAAATGAAAGAAAAAAGAGGTGCAAGATGGAATTGTCCTTGGGCCCTCCCACCCACCCTTATGTTGTATAAACAGGACATGCACACTTTAACCAACCCATCATTTCAGTGACAGGGTCTGCCACACGACTGTGACTGAAATGACGGGTTGGTTTGGACCCCCACCTAAAAAGAAGCAATTAATCTCTCCTTGCACAAACTGGCTCTACAGAGGCAAGATGTCCACCTCATCATCATCCTCCGATATATCACCGTGTACATCCCCCTCCTCACAGATTATCAATTCGTCCCCACTGGAATCCACCATCTCAGCTCCCTGTGTACTTTGTGGAGGCAATTGCTGCTGGTCAATGTCTCCGCGGAGGAATTGATTATAATTCATTTTAATGAACATCATCTTCTCCACATTTTCTGGATGTAACCTCGTACGCCGATTGCTGACAAGGTGAGCGGCGGCACTAAACACTCTTTCGGAGTACACACTTGTGGGAGGGCAACTTAGGTAGAATAAAGCCAGTTTGTGCAAGGGCCTCCAAATTGCCTCTTTTTCCTGCCAGTATAAGTACGGACTGTGTGACGTGCCTACTTGGATGCGGTCACTCATATAATCCTCCACCATTCTTTCAATGGTGAGAGAATCATATGCAGTGACAGTAGACGACATGTCCGTAATCGTTGTCAGGTCCTTCAGTCCGGACCAGATGTCAGCATCAGCAGTCGCTCCAGACTGCCCTGCATCACCGCCAGCGGGTGGGCTCGGAATTCTGAGCCTTTTCCTCGCACCCCCAGTTGCGGGAGAATGTGAAGGAGGAGATGTTGACAGGTCGCGTTCCGCTTGACTTGACAATTTTCTCACCAGCAGGTCTTTGAACCCCAGCAGACTTGTGTCTGCCGGAAAGAGAGATCCAAGGTAGGCTTTAAATCTAGGATCGAGCATGGTGGCCAAAATGTAGTGCTCTGATTTCAACAACTAAAACAAAATCACCAAGTAGGCGCACGGTACCAGTGATGTTGATAAAAACACAATTTATTAACATAAAACCAATAACAAACTGATTAAAAGACACAACACTACACAGAGCATATAACTGAGGTATTATACCTTATAGTTCACACATAAAGTGTATAAATAAGTGAAAGGGACACTAATATGCAGGAGAACCCGTCTCTGTAAGATAGGGTTAATCTCTCACATTAATTCCATATCAGACAGTTTAAATGAAAAGGAAGTCCTGTAAACTGATGTAATTAGCGTTTGTGACCATAAAGGTGTCCAGATTTAAATAGTGTTTCCTTGGAGCAAAATAAACCAGCCGATTAATATTACTCACTGAGACGTAATGATCTCTTGCTGTACGGGATAAATGGTTAAGAAACCGCTTGTTATCACCCTGTGCATGGGTGAGACATCCGTCAGCGGTATATTCAGATGAAAGCCACTTCTTTCTGTGCAGCACCAGTTGCCTGTATTAGATCACCATACAGATCCTCCCTGAGGGTACAGAAGTAAGGGCCACACTTGACCATTAAGTGTCCCACGGAGCACGACATCCATCACTTTCAGCCGTTTGTTACAAGTTACCGGTGAATGATCCAGCCTGTGATTCAATCACTCCACTCTAACTCTCCTTGCATTTGGAACATTGTTACCTCCTGCCCGGCCGGGCGTCGCTCAGCAAGCTGGAGGATCTGTATGGTGATCTAATACAGGCAACTGGTGCTGCACAGAAAGAAGTGGCTTTCATCTGAATATACCGCTGACGGATGTCTCACCCATGCACAGGGTGATAACAAGCGGTTTCTTAACCATTTATCCCGTACAGCAAGAGATCATTACGTCTCAGTGAGTAACATTAATCGGCTGGTTTATTTTGCTCCAAGGAAACACTATTTAAATCTGGACACCTTTATGGTCACAAACGCTAATTACATCAGTTTACAGGACTTCCTTTTCATTTAAACTGTCTGATATGGAATTAATGTGAGAGATTAACCCTATCTTACAGAGACGGGTTCTCCTGCATATTAGTGTCCCTTTCACTTATTTATACACTTTATGTGTGAACTATAAGGTATAATACCTCAGTTATATGCTCTGTGTAGTGTTGTGTCTTTTAATCAGTTTGTTATTGGTTTTATGTTAATAAATTGTGTTTTTATCAACATCACTGGTACCGTGCGCCTACTTGGTGATTTTGTTTTAGTTGTTTCACCTTCAGGAGGCCGGCTACCTCCTTACCAAGTGGCTGCCATTACCAGTGCTATATTTGCACGACCCTGTTCAGCGCCTAAAAACCTTTTTTCTGTTCTCTCTGATTTCAACAGATTGACCACCCGTGAATCCTTGTTAAGCGAATTAAGGGCTCCATCCACAAGTCCCACATGCCTAGCGGAATCGCTCCGTGTTAGCTCCTCCTTCAATGTCTCCAGCTTCTTCTGTAAAAGCCTGATGAGGGGAATGACCTGACTCAGGCTGGCAATGTCTGAACTGACTTCACGTGTGGCAAGTTCAAAGGGCATCAGAACCTTGCACAATGTTGAAATCATTCTCCACTGCGCTTGAGACAGGTGCATTCCACCTCCTATATCGTGCTGAATTGTATAGGCTTAAATGGCCTTTTGCTGCTCCTCCAACCTCTGAAGCATATAGAGGGTTGAATTCCACCTCGTTACCACTTCTTGCTTCAGATGATGGCAGGGCAGGTTCAGTTGTTTTTGGTGGTGCTCCAGTCTTCTGTACGTGGTGCCTGTACGCCGAAAGTGTCCCGCAATTCTTCTGGCCACCGACAGCATCTCTTGCACACCCCTGTCGTTTTTTAAAAAATTCTGCACCACCAAATTCAAGGTATGTGCAAAACATGGGACGTGCTGGAATTTGCCCATATTTAATGCACACACAATATTGCTGGCGTTGTCCGATGCCACAAATCCACAGGAGAGTCCAATTGGGGTAAGCCATTCCGCGATGATCTTCCTCAGTTGCCGTAAGAGGTTTTCAGCTGTGTGCGTATTCTGGAAAGCGGTGATACAAAGCGTAGCCTGCCTAGGAAAGAGTTGGCGTTTGCGAGATGCTGCTACTGGTGCCGCCGCTGCTGTTCTTGCGGCGGGAGTCCATATATCTACCCAGTGGGCTGTCACAGTCATATAGTCCTGACCCTGCCCTGCTCCACTTGTCCACATGTCCGTGGTTAAGTGGACATTGGGTACAATTGCTTACTGGAAGTAGTACAAGTGGGCTTACAACTTCCCCTCTGGGATGACGATCGACTCCCAGCAGCAACAACAGCAGCGCCAGCAGCAGTAGGCATTACACTCAAGGATGCATCGGAGGAATCCCAGGCAGGAGAGGACTCGTCAGAATTGCCAGTGACATGGCCTGCAGGACTATTGGCATTCCTGGGTAAGGAGGAAATTGACACTGAGGGAGTTGGTGGGGTGGTTTGCGTGAGCTTGGTTACAAGAGGAAGGGATTTACTGGTCAGTGGACTGCTTCCGCTGTCACCCAAAGTTTTTGAACTTGTCACTGACTTATTATGAATGCGCTGCAGGTGACGTATAAGGGAGGATGTTCCGAGGTGGTTAACGTCCTTACCCCTACTTATTACAGCTTGACAAAGGCAACACACGGCTTGACACCTGTTGTCCGCATTTCTGTTGAAATACTTTCACACCGAAGAGCTGATTTTTTGGGTATTTTCACCAGGCATGTCAATGGCCATATTCCTCCCACGGACAACAGGTGTCTCCCCGGGTGCCTGACTTAAACAAACCACCTCACCATCAGAATCCTCCTGGTCAATTTCCTCCCCAGCGCCAGCAACACCCATATCCTCCTCATCCTGGTGTACTTCAACACTGACATCTTCAATCTGACTATCAGGAACTGGACTGCGGGTGCTCCTTCCAGCACTTGCAGGGGGCGTGCAAATGGTGGAAGGCGCATGCTCTTCACGTCCAGTGTTGGGAAGGTCAGGCATCGCAACCGACACAATTGGACTCCCCTTGTGGATTTGGGATTTCGAAGAACGCACAGTTCTTTGCGGTGCTTTTGCCAGCTTGAGTCTTTTCATTTTTCTAGCGAGAGGCTGAGTGCTTCCATCCTCATGTGAAGCTGAACCACTAGCCATGAACATAGGCCAGGGCCTCAGCCGTTCCTTGCCACTCCGTGTGGTAAATGGCATATTGGCAAGTTTACGCTTCTCCTCCGACAATTTTATTTTAGGTTTTGGAGTCCTTTTTTTACTGATATTTGGTGTTTTGGACTTTACATGCTCTGTACTATGACATTGGGCATCGGCCTTGGCAGACGACGTTGCTGGCATTTCATCGTCTCGGCCATGACTAGTGGCAGCAGCTTCAGCACGAGGTGGAAGTGGATCTTGATCTTTCCCTAATTTTGGAACCTCAACATTTTTGTTCTCCATATTTTAATAGGCACAACTAAAAGGCACCTCAGGTAAACAATGGAGATGGATGGATACTAGTATACTTATGGATGGACTGCCGAGTGCCGACACAGAGGTAGCTACAGCCGTGGACTACCGTACTGTGTCTGCTGCTAATATAGACTGGATGATAATGAGATGAAATCAATATATATGTATATATAATATCACTAGTACTGCAGCCGGACAGGTATATATTATATATTTATTATGTAATGACTGATGACGGACCTGCTGGACACTGTCAGCTCAGCAGCACCGCAGACTGCTACAGTAAGCTACTATAGTAGTATGTATAAAGAAGAAAGAAAAAAAAAACAACCACGGGTAGGTGGTATACAATTATGGATGGACTGCCGAGTGACGACACAGAGGTAGCTACAGCCGTGGACTACCGTACTGTGTCTGCTGATGATATAGACTGGATGATAATGAGATGAAATCAATATATATGTATATATAATATCACTAGTACTGCAGCCGGACAGGTATATATATTTATTATGTAATGACTGATGACGGACCTGCTGGACACTGTCAGCTCAGCAGCACCGCAGACTGCTACAGTAAGCTACTATAGTAGTATGTATAAAGAAGAAAGAAAAGAAAAACAACCACGGGTAGGTGGTATACAATTATGGATGGACTGCCGAGTGCCGACACAGAGGTAGCTACAGCCGTGGACTAACGTACTGTGTCTGCTGATAATATAGACTGGATGATAATGAGATAAAATCAATATATATGTATATATAATATCACTAGTACTGCAGCCGGACAGGTATATATTATATATTTATTATGTAATGACTGATGACGGACCTGCTGGACACTGTCAGCTCAGCAGCACCGCAGACTGCTACAGTAAGCTACTATAGTAGTATGTATAAAGAAGAAAGAAAAAAACAACAACCACGGGTAGGTGGTATACAATTATGGATGGACTCCGAGTGCCGACACAGAGGTAGCTACAGCCATGGACTAACGTACTGTGTCTGCTGATAATATAGACTGGATGATAATGAGATGAAATCAATATATATGTATATATAATATCACTAGTACTGCAGCCGGACAGGTATATATTATATATTTATTATGTAATGACTGATGACGGACCTGCTGGACACTGTCAGCTCAGCAGCACCGCAGACTGCTACAGTAAGCTACTATAGTAGTATGTATAAAGAAGAAAGAAAAAAAAACAACCACGGGTAGGTGGTATACAATTATGGATGGACTGCCGAGTGCCGACACAGAGGTAGCTACAGCCGTGGACTACCGTACTGTGTCTGCTGATAATATAGACTGGATGATAATGAGATGAAATCAATATATATGTATATATAATATCACTAGTACTGCAGCCGGACAGGTATATATTATATATTTATTATGTAATGACTGATGACGGACCTGCTGGACACTGTCAGCTCAGCAGCACCGCAGACTGCTACAGTAAGCTACTATAGTAGTATGTATAAAGAAGAAAGAAAAAAACAACAACCACGGGTAGGTGGTATACAATTATGGATGGACTCCGAGTGCCGACACAGAGGTAGCTACAGCCATGGACTAACGTACTGTGTCTGCTGATAATATAGACTGGATGATAATGAGATGAAATCAATATATATGTATATATAATATCACTAGTACTGCAGCCGGACAGGTATATATTATATATTTATTATGTAATGACTGATGACGGACCTGCTGGACACTGTCAGCTCAGCAGCACCGCAGACTGCTACAGTAAGCTACTATAGTAGTATGTATAAAGAAGAAAGAAAAAAAAACAACCACGGGTAGGTGGTATACAATTATGGATGGACTGCCGAGTGCCGACACAGAGGTAGCTACAGCCGTGGACTACCGTACTGTGTCTGCTGATAATATAGACTGGATGATAATGAGATGAAATCAATATATATGTATATATAATATCACTAGTACTGCAGCCGGACAGGTATATATATTTATTATGTAATGACTGATGACGGACCTGCTGGACACTGTCAGCTCAGCAGCACCGCAGACTGCTACAGTAAGCTAATATAGTAGTATGTATAAAGAAGAAAGAAAAAAAAAACAACCACGGGTAGGTGGTATACAATTATGGATGGACTGCCGAGTGCCGACACAGAGGTAGCTACAGCCGTGGACTAACGTACTGTGTCTGCTGATAATATAGACTGGATGATAATGAGATGAAATCAATATATATGTATATATAATATCACTAGTACTGCAGCCGGACAGGTATATATTATATATTTATTATGTAATGACTGATGACGGACCTGCTGGACACTGTCAGCTCAGCAGCACCGCAGACTGCTACAGTAAGCTACTATAGTAGTATGTATAAAGAAGAAAGAAAAAAAAAACAACCACGGGTAGGTGGTATACAATTATGGATGGACTGCCGAGTGCCGACACAGAGGTAGCTACAGCCGTGGACTAACGTACTGTGTCTGCTGATAATATAGACTGGATGATAATTAGATTAAATCAATATATATGTATATATAATATCACTAGTACTGCAGCCGGACAGGTATATATATTATATATTTATTATGTAATGACTGATGACGGACCTGCTGGACACTGTCAGCTCAGCAGCACCGCAGACTGCTACAGTAAGCTACTATAGTAGTATGTATAAAGAAGAAAGAAAAAAGAAAAAAAACACGGGTAGGTGCTAGGTGGTATACAATATTATATATATATTATATACAATTATATATATATATATATAATATATATTAAACTCATAAACTGGTGGTGATTATTAAACTGGTGGTCAGGTCACTGGTCACACTATCAGCAACTTGCAAGTAGTACTCCTGAGTAGAGATGAGCGCCGGAAATTTTTCGGGTTTTGTGTTTTGGTTTTGGGTTCGGTTCCGCGGCCGTGTTTTGGGTTCGACCGCGTTTTGGCAAAACCTCACCGAATTTTTTTTGTCGGATTCGGGTGTGTTTTGGATTCGGGTGTTTTTTTCCAAAAAACCTAAAAAACAGCTTAAATCATAGAATTTGGCGGTCATTTTGATCCCAAAGTATTATTAACCTCAAAAACCATAATTTCCACTCATTTTCAGTCTATTCTGAATACCTCACACCTCACAATATTATTTTTAGTCCTAAAATTTGCACCGAGGTCGCTGTGTGAGTAAGATAAGCGACCCTAGTGGCCGACACAAACACCGGGCCCATCTAGGAGTGGCACTGCAGTGTCACGCAGGATGGCCCTTCCAAAAAACCCTCCCCAAACAGCACATGACGCAAAGAAAAAAAGAGGCGCAATGAGGTAGCTGTGTGAGTAAGATTAGCGACCCTAGTGGCCGACACAAACACCGGGCCCATCTAGGAGTGGCACTGCAGTGTCACGCAGGATGTCCCTTCCAAAAAACCCTCCCCAAACAGCACATGACGCAAAGAAAAAAAGAGGCGCAATGAGGTAGCTGTGTGAGTAAGATAAGCGACCCTAGTGGCCGACACAAACACCGGGCCCATCTAGGAGTGGCACTGCAGTGTCACGCAGGATGTCCCTTCCAAAAAACCCTCCCCAAACAGCACATGACGCAAAGAAAAAGAAAAGAAAAAAGAGGTGCAAGATGGAATTGTCCTTGGGCCCTCCCACCCACCCTTATGTTGTATAAACAAAACAGGACATGCACACTTTAACCAACCCATCATTTCAGTGACAGGGTCTGCCACACGACTGTGACTGATATGACGGGTTGGTTTGGACCCCCCCCAAAAAAGAAGCAATTAATCTCTCCTTGCACAAACTGGCTCTACAGAGGCAAGATGTCCACCTCATCATCACCCTCCGATATATCACCGTGTACATCCCCCTCCTCACAGATTATCAATTCGTCCCCACTGGAATCCACCATCTCAGCTCCCTGTGTACTTTGTGGAGGCAATTGCTGCTGGTCAATGTCTCCGCGGAGGAATTGATTATAATTCATTTTAATGAACATCATCTTCTCCACATTTTCTGGATGTAACCTCGTACGCCGATTGCTGACAAGGTGAGCGGCGGCACTAAACACTCTTTCGGAGTACACACTTGTGGGAGGGCAACTTAGGTAGAATAAAGCCAGTTTGTGCAAGGGCCTCCAAATTGCCTCTTTTTCCTGCCAGTATAAGTACGGACTGTGTGACGTGCCTACTTGGATGCGGTCACTCATATAATCCTCCACCATTCTATCAATGTTGAGAGAATCATATGCAGTGACAGTAGACGACATGTCCGTAATCGTTGTCAGGTCCTTCAGTCCGGACCAGATGTCAGCATCAGCAGTCGCTCCAGACTGCCCTGCATCACCGCCAGCGGGTGGGCTCGGAATTCTGAGCCTTTTCCTCGCACCCCCAGTTGCGGGAGAATGTGAAGGAGGAGATGTTGACAGGTCGCGTTCCGTTTGACTTGACAATTTTGTCACCAGCAGGTCTTTCAACCCCAGCAGACTTGTGTCTGCCGGAAAGAGAGATCCAAGGTAGGCTTTAAATCTAGGATCGAGCACGGTGGCCAAAATGTAGTGCTCTGATTTCAACAGATTGACCACCCGTGAATCCTTGTTAAGTGAATTAAGGGCTCCATCCACAAGTCCCACATGCCTAGCGGAATCGCTCCGTGTTAGCTCCTCCTTCAATGTCTCCAGCTTCTTCTGCAAAAGCCTGATGAGGGGAATGACCTGACTCAGGCTGGCAGTGTCTGAACTGACTTCACGTGTGGCAAGTTCAAAGGGCATCAGAACCTTGCACAACGTTGAAATCATTCTCCACTGCGCTTGAGACAGGTGCATTCCACCTACTATATCGTGCTCAATTGTATAGGCTTGAATGGCCTTTTGCTGCTCCTCCAACCTCTGAAGCATATAGAGGGTTGAATTCCACCTCGTTACCACTTCTTGCTTCAGATGATGGCAGGGCAGGTTCAGTAGTTTTTGGTGGTGCTCCAGTCTTCTGTACGTGGTGCCTGTACGCCGAAAGTGTCCCGCAATTCTTCTGGCCACCGACAGCATCTCTTGCACGCCCCTGTCGTTTTTTAAAAAATTCTGCACCACCAAATTCAAGGTATGTGCAAAACATGGGACGTGCTGGAATTTGCCCATATTTAATGCACACACAATATTGCTGGCGTTGTCCGATGCCACAAATCCACAGGAGAGTCCAATTGGGGTAAGCCATTCCGCGATGATCTTCCTCAGTTGCCGTAAGAGGTTTTCAGCTGTGTGCGTGTTCTGGAAAGCGGTGATACAAAGCGTAGCCTGCCTAGGAAAGAGTTGGCGTTTGCGAGATGCTGCTACTGGTGCCGCCGCTGCTGTTCTTGCGGCGGGAGTCCATACATCTACCCAGTGGGCTGTCACAGTCATATAGTCCTGACCCTGCCCTGCTCCACTTGTCCACATGTCCGTGGTTAAGTGGACATTGGGTACAACTGCATTTTTTAGGACACTGGTGAGTCTTTTTCTGACGTCCGTGTACATTCTCGGTATCGCCTGCCTAGAGAAGTGGAACCTAGATGGTATTTGGTAACGGGGGCACACTGCCTCAATAAATTGTCTAGTTCCCTGTGAACTAACGGCGGATACCGGACGCACGTCTAGCACCAACATAGTTGTCAAGGCCTCAGTTATCCGCTTTGCAGCAGGATGACTGCTGTGATATTTCATCTTCCTCGCAAAGGACTGTTGAACAGTCAATTGCTTACTGGAAGTAGTACAAGTGGGCTTACGACTTCCCCTCTGGGATGACCATCGACTCCCAGCAGCAACAACAGCAGCGCCAGCAGCAGTAGGCGTTACACGCAAGGATGCATCGGAGGAATCCCAGGCAGGAGAGGACTCGTCAGAATTGCCAGTGACATTGCCTGCAGGACTATTGGCATTCCTGGGGAAGGAGGAAATTGACACTGAGGGAGTTGGTGGGGTGGTTTGCGTGAGCTTGGTTACAAGAGGAAGGGATTTACTGGTCAGTGGACTGCTTCCGCTGTCACCCAAAGTTTTTGAACTTGTCACTGACTTATTATGAATGCGCTGCAGGTGACGTATAAGGGAGGATGTTCCGAGGTGGTTAACGTCCTTACCCCTACTTATTACAGCTTGACAAAGGGAACACACGGCTTGACACCTGTTGTCCGCATTTCTGGTGAAATACTTCCACACCGAAGAGCTGATTTTTTTGGTATTTTCACCAGGCATGTCAACGGCCATATTCCTACCACGGACAACAGGTGTCTCCCCGGGTGCCTGACTTAAACAAACCACCTCACCATCAGAATCCTCCTGGTCAATTTCCTCCCCAGCGCCAGCAACACCCATATCCTCCTCATCCTGGTGTACTTCAACACTGACATCTTCAATCTGACTATCAGGAACTGGACTGCGGGTGCTCCTTCCATCACTTGCAGGGGGCGTGCAAATGGTGGAAGGCGCATGCTCTTCACGTCCAGTGTTGGGAAGGTCAGGCATCGCAACCGACACAATTGGAGTCGGACTCTCCTTGTGGATTTGGGATTTCGAAGAACGCACAGTTCTTTGCGGTGCTACTGCTTTTGCCAGCTTTAGTCTTTTCATTTTTCTAGCGAGAGGCTGAGTGCTTCCATCCTCATGTGAAGCTGAACCACTAGCCATGAACATAGGCCAGGGCCTCAGCCGTTCCTTGCCACTCCGTGTGGTAAATGGCATATTGGCAAGTTTACGCTTCTCCTCCGACAATTTTATTTTAGGTTTTGGAGTCCTTTTTTTACTGATATTTGGTGTTTTGGATTTGACATGCTCTGTACTATGACATTGGGCATCGGCCTTGGCAGACGACGTTGCTGGCATTTCATCGTCTCGGCCATGACTAGTGGCAGCAGCTTCAGCACGAGGTGGAAGTGGATCTTGATCTTTCCCTAATTTTGGAACCTCAACATTTTTGTTCTCCATATTTTAATAGGCACAACTAAAAGGCACCTCAGGTAAACAATGGAGATGGATGGATTGGATACTAGTATACAATTATGGACGGGCTGCCGAGTGCCGACACAGAGGTAGCCACAGCCGTGAACTACCGCACTGTACTGTGTCTGCTGCTAATATATAGACTGGTTGATAAAGAGATAGTATACTCGTAACTAGTATGTATGTATAAAGAAAGAAAAAAAAACCACGGTTAGGTGGTATATACAATTATGGACGGGCTGCCGAGTGCCGACACAGAGGTAGCCACAGCCGTGAACTACCGCACTGTACTGTGTCTGCTGCTAATATATAAAGTGGTTGATAAAGAGATAGTATACTCGTAACTAGTATGTATGTATAAAGAAAGAAAAAAAAACCACGGTTAGGTGGTATATACAATTATGGACGGGCTGCCGAGTGCCGACACAGAGGTAGCCACAGCCGTGAACTACCGCACTGTACTGTGTCTGCTGCTAATATATAGACTGGTTGATAAAGAGATAGTATACTCGTAACTAGTATGTATGTATAAAGAAAGAAAAAAAAACCACGGTTAGGTGGTATATACAATTATGGACGGGCTGCCGAGTGCCGACACAGAGGTAGCCACAGCCGTGAACTACCGCACTGTACTGTGTCTGCTGCTAATATATAGACTGGTTGATAAAGAGATAGTATACTCGTAACGAGTATGTATGTATAAAGAAAGAAAAAAAAACCACGGTTAGGTGGTATATACAATTATGGACGGGCTGCCGAGTGCCGACACAGAGGTAGCCACAGCCGTGAACTACCGCACTGTACTGTGTCTGCTGCTAATATATAGACTGGTTGATAAAGAGATAGTATACTCGTAACTAGTATGTATGTATAAAGAAAGAAAAAAAAACCACGGTTAGGTGGTATATACAATTATGGACGGGCTGCCGAGTGCCGACACAGAGGTAGCCACAGCCGTGAACTACCGCACTGTACTGTGTCTGCTGCTAATATAGACTGGTTGATAAAGAGATAGTATACTCGTAACTAGTATGTATGTATAAAGAAAGAAAAAAAAACCACGGTTAGGTGGTATATACAATTATGGACGGGCTGCCGAGTGCCGACACAGAGGTAGCCACAGCCGTGAACTACCGCACTGTACTGTGTCTGCTGCTAATATATAGACTGGTTGATAAAGAGATAGTATACTCGTAACTAGTATGTATGTATAAAGAAAGAAAAAAAAACCACGGTTAGGTGGTATATACAATTATGGACGGGCTGCCGAGTGCCGACACAGAGGTAGCCACAGCCGTGAACTACCGCACTGTACTGTGTCTGCTGCTAATATATAGACTGGTTGATAAAGAGATAGTATACTCGTAACTAGTATGTATGTATAAAGAAAGAAAAAAAAAACACGGTTAGGTGGTATATACAATTATGGACGGGCTGCCGAGTGCCGACACAGAGGTAGCCACAGCCGTGAACTACCGCACTGTACTGTGTCTGCTGCTAATATATAGACTGGTTGATAAAGAGATAGTATACTCGTAACTAGTATGTATGTATAAAGAAAGAAAAAAAAACCACGGTTAGGTGGTATATACAATTATGGACGGGCTGCCGAGTGCCGACACAGAGGTAGCCACAGCCATGAACTACCGCACTGTACTGTGTCTGCTGCTAATATATAGACTGGTTGATAAAGAGATAGTATACTCGTAACTAGTATGTATGTATAAAGAAAGAAAAAAAAACCACGGTTAGGTGGTATATACAATTATGGACGGGCTGCCGAGTGCCGACACAGAGGTAGCCACAGCCGTGAACTACCGCACTGTACTGTGTCTGCTGCTAATATATAGACTGGTTGATAAAGAGATAGTATACTCGTAACGAGTATGTATGTATAAAGAAAGAAAAAAAAACCACGGTTAGGTGGTATATACAATTATGGACGGGCTGCCGAGTGCCGACACAGAGGTAGCCACAGCCGTGAACTACCGCACTGTACTGTGTCTGCTGCTAATATATAGACTGGTTGATAAAGAGATAGTATACTCGTAACTAGTATGTATGTATAAAGAAAGAAAAAAAAACCACGGTTAGGTGGTATATACAATTATGGACGGGCTGCCGAGTGCCGACACAGAGGTAGCCACAGCCGTGAACTACCGCACTGTACTGTGTCTGCTGCTAATATATAGACTGGTTGATAAAGAGATAGTATACTCGTAACTAGTATGTATGTATAAAGAAAGAAAAAAAAACCACGGTTAGGTGGTATATACAATTATGGACGGGCTGCCGAGTGCCGACACAGAGGTAGCCACAGCCGTGAACTACCGCACTGTACTGTGTCTGCTGCTAATATATAGACTGGTTGATAAAGAGATAGTATACTCGTAACTAGTATGTATGTATAAAGAAAGAAAAAAAAACCACGGTTAGGTGGTATATACAATTATGGACGGGCTGCCGAGTGCCGACACAGAGGTAGCCACAGCCGTGAACTACCGCACTGTACTGTGTCTGCTGCTAATATATAGACTGGTTGATAAAGAGATAGTATACTCGTAACTAGTATGTATGTATAAAGAAAGGAAAAAAAACCACGGTTAGGTGGTATATACAATTATGGACGGGCTGCCGAGTGCCGACACAGAGGTAGCCACAGCCGTGAACTACCGCACTGTACTGTGTCTGCTGCTAATATATAGACTGGTTGATAAAGAGATAGTATACTCGTAACTAGTATGTATGTATAAAGAAAGAAAAAAAAACCACGGTTAGGTGGTATATACAATTATGGACGGGCTGCCGAGTGCCGACACAGAGGTAGCCACAGCCGTGAACTACCGCACTGTACTGTGTCTGCTGCTAATATAGACTGGTTGATAAAGAGATAGTATACTCGTAACTAGTATGTATGTATAAAGAAAGAAAAAAAAACCACGGTTAGGTGGTATATACAATTATGGACGGGCTGCCGAGTGCCGACACAGAGGTAGCCACAGCCGTGAACTACCGCACTGTACTGTGTCTGCTGCTAATATAGACTGGTTGATAAAGAGATAGTATACTCGTAACTAGTATGACTATAAAGAAAGAAAAAAAAACCACGGTTAGGTGGTATATACAATTATGGACGGGCTGCCGAGTGCCGACACAGAGGTAGCCACAGCCGTGAACTACCGCACTGTACTGTGTCTGCTGCTAATATAGACTGGTTGATAAAGAGATAGTATACTACTAATATTATATATACTGGTGGTCAGGTCACTGGTCACTAGTCACACTGGCAGTGGCACTCCTGCAGCAAAAGTGTGCACTGTTTAATTTTAATATAATATTATGTACTCCTGGCTCCTGCTATAACCTATAACTGGCACTGCAGTGCTCCCCAGTCTCCCCCACAATTATAAGCTGTGTGAGCTGAGCACAGTCAGATATATATATACATTGATGCAGCACACTGGGCTGAGCAGTGCACACAGATATGGTATGTGACTGAGTCACTGTGTGTATCGTTTTTTTCAGGCAGAGAACGGATATATTAAATAAAACAAACAACTGCACTGTCTGGTGGTCACTGTGGTCGTCAGTCACTAAACTCTGCACTCTCTTCTACAGTATCACAGCCTCAGGTCAATCTCTCTCTCTCTCTCTCAACCCTAATCTAAATGGAGAGGACGCCAGCCACGTCCTCTCCCTATCAATCTCAATGCACGTGTGAAAAATGGCGGCGACGCGCGGCTCCTTATATTGAATCCGAGTCTCGCGATAGAATCCGAGCCTCGCGAGAATCCGACAGCGTCATGATGACGTTCGGGCGCGCTCGGGTTAACCGAGCAAGGCGGGAAGATCCGAGTCGCTCGGACCCGTGAAAAAAAACATGAAGTTCGGGCGGGTTCGGATTCAGAGAAACCGAACCCGCTCATCTCTACTCCTGAGTCCTAAGCAGACAATCACAATATATATTATACTGGTGGTCAGTGTGGTCACAAACAATGGCAGTGTGGCTGGCACTCTGGCAGCAAAAGTGTGCACTGTACGTTATATGTACTCCTGAGTCCTGCTCTCAGACTCTAACTGCTCCCCACTGTCAGTGTCTCCCCCACAAGTCAGATAATACAGTCACACTATCTCTCTCTATCACTTCAGCAAGTACTAGTAGTAGTAGTACTCCTCCTAATGCTCCCCAAATTACTACTGTGTCTCTCTCTGTCTCACTCTCTTCTCGAATCTCTATAAACGGAGAGGACGCCAGCCACGTCCTCTCCCTATGAATCTCAATGCACGTGTGAAAAATGGCGGCGACGCGCGGCTTCTTATATAGAATCCGAGTCTCGCGATAGAATCCGAGCCTCGCGAGAATCCGACAGCGTGATGATGACGTTCGGGCACGCTCGGGTTAACCGAGCAAGGCGGGAAGATTTGAGTCGCTCGGACCCGTGTAAAAAAACCTGAAGTTCGGGCGGGTTCGGATTCCGAGGAACCGAACCCGCTCATCTCTAATATATATATATATATATATATATATATATATATATATACAGTATATATATATATATATATATATATATATATATATTTATGTTTGTTTATCATATATATCTGCAAATATATAATGTCAGGCTTACATACTAGGTGTCTGATACATATATGCAGTTCTTATACATATGAAGTATGAACTTATGATTCCTTAAAGTGAGTTCAGATGTGAAATTACAGCTGTTATCACAGGCAATTTAAATCACACAGAATAAGATATAAGATATGCACAGTAGTGACATATATACGTATATAGATAGATAGATAGATTGATAGATAGATAGATACTAAATATATTTATGCTTCCTCAAAACATGACAAATTAACAGTTTCACAAACTTAGACAATTACTAACAGAGTTTGTACACTTGCAAGTACAGGTTGAGTATCCCATATCCAAATATTCCGAAATACGGAATATTCCGAAATACGGACTTTTTTGAGTGAGAGTGAGATAGTGAAACCTTTGTTTTTTGATGGCTCAATGTACACAAACTTTGTTTAATACACAAAGTTATTAAAAATATTGTATTAAATGACCTTCAGGCTGTGTGTATAAGGTGTATATGAAACATAAATGAATTGTGTGAATGTAGACACACTTTGTTTAATGCACAAAGTTATAAAAAATATTGGCTAAAATTACCTTCAGGCTGTGTGTATAAGGTGTATATGTAACATATATGCATTCTGTGCTTAGATTTAGGTCCCATCACCATGATATCTCATTATGGTATGCAATTATTCCAAAATACGGAAAAATCCCATATCCAAAATACCTCTGGTCCCAAGCATTTTGGATAAGGGAGACTCAACCTGTATATAGTTACCCTCCTAAAGATCATTTCTTCTGTGTTAATTCACCTCTCCTTCCTCCTCCTGCACATAGCTTCTTCTTAACTCCTCAACTTCTCTCTTTCTGGCCCCCTGACTATCACTGACCTCATGTATCCTATATGCAGTGGTGCAAGTACAAAAATTTTCTTAGTGGCACTGTGTGCACGTGCCGAAGGTGTGCCACCCAAATGGGCAAGGCCACATACCATAAGGGCCGTGGCTGCAGAAAATAGGGGGTGTGTCAACATTCCTTTCCATTCCATACCTTACCTTACCTTACCTATATAGTGGTTTCTCACAATGGGGAAACTTTGAAGAAATGTATTCTCCCTGGTAGACAGCATCTTCAGTCGGTATTCACTATTTATGTAGGAAATCACATGGTCCGGAAGATGCCTGTTTGTGTAGGAATATAACCAACGTTATCGTCATACAACAGGGGTTCAACCAGACTTATGCAGCCACGTGTGTCATCTAAACTTCACACGTCAGATGCATACGCACGCCACTCGAGCACACTTATCTTAGTAAATAAAGACACAACAACCGTAATTGGCGTGAAAGGGGTCAGCTTTTTATTTTGACTGAGAGGAAGGCCTATTAATACTAAAACTAAATATGCAGGTGGCGGGGAGAAGAACGGTTAAGCATGATAAACAACTTAATAAGGGTGATCCAAAATTATATGACAAAATAGAGCAATAAACATATGTGTGTGAGGGGGCCTTCTGCCCCAGATGTTGCGGGATCAGCCTCCTGCCTCCATCCCGAGCAATAAAAACATATGTGTGAGGGGGCCTTCTGCCACAGATGTTCCGGGATCGGCCTCTTGCCTCCATCCCAGACATCGGAAACCCAAAATCCAAGGCCAGGGGTCGACCTTCTGCCACTACCCCTGCCCACCAACAGTTGTAGGGACGGAGGTACGCTTCGCCCCTACTGGGTAAAAAATTGGGCCTCCGGCCCCGATATCCACACATGTTTATGGTCTATCATATGGGCCCCACCAGGTACGGTGGTGCCCATCAATTAATACTAAGACTATAAAAATGCCTAAAAGTTCACCCGAACTTACTAACAATAAAGTCCTTAAGTTAAACTAAAATAACTGTTCAGAGACCGGACACCAAAAGTCGACACAAGTAACCCCAGTGGAGCAACAAAAAACCAACTCCCCAGGGCGGGAAGGTGTGTCATGGCAAAAACTGGAAGAGGCAGGATGTCCTAGGTCTGAAGACTATATGTATGTCAGACCAGCCCCTATACAGAATCCAGCCAATCACAATCCAGGCAGTTTTCCTTAAGTTCCTCCCACAAAAACTGTAACCCCTTCCGTGCCAGCGTGTTGCATTAGGAGGCGTGCCGCAAGCCCAGATGGTGAGTTTATGCTGTTTCGGCCACATTCATGACCTACGCAGTCTTAAACTTCACACGTCAGATGCATTCGCACGCCACTCAAGCACGCTTATCTTAGTAAATAAAGACACAACAACCGTAATTGGCGTGAAAGGGGTCAGCTTTTTATTTTGACTGAGAGGAAGGCCTATTAATACTAAAACTAAAAATGCAGACTTCCCTCTCTAACTAAGGTGGTGGGGAGAAGAATGGTTAAGCATGATAAACAGCTTAATAAGGGTGATCCAAAATTATATGAAAAAATAGAGCAATAAACATATGTGTGTGAGGGGGCCTTCTGCCCCAGATGTTCAGGGATCGGCCTCCTGCCTCCATTCCGAGCAATAAAAACATATGTGTGAGGGGGCCTTCTGCCCCAGATGTTCCGGGATCGGCCTCCTGCCTCCATCCCAGACATCGGAAATCCAAAATCTAAGGCCAGGGGTCGACCTTCTGCCACTACCCCTGCCCACCAACAGTTGTAGGGACGGAGGTACGCTCCGCCCCTACGGGGTAAAAAATTGGGCCTCCGGCCTCGATATCCACACATGTTTATGGTCTATCATATGGGCCCCACCAGGTACGGTGGTGCCCATCAATTAATACTAAGACTATAAAAATACCTAAAAGTTCACCCGAACTTACTAACAATAACGTCCTTAAGTTAAACTAAAAGGATCGTTCAGAAACCGGCCAACTGCCAGGTTACCAACCGGCCACCGCCACCTGAACCGAAAACTCAACTCAACTAATCAAAGCATAACACGAAGAATACTAAACTCAACCCAAACTAAATAAAACAGAACACAAAGCTAAAAAGACCTCAAGATCCGGCACACCAGATCATTGCCACCCATGGCCGACAAGCCATATAAAGCGTGGGTCTAGCCGCCTTCCTGCAAAAGAAGGGTGTGACTGAGGTTGATAAATGAAATATGGTATGGAGAAAATGGGTAACCTAACCTGCGTCCCTAACAAGGGGGGGTGGGGAGGGGGGGGGGTCGCCCAATTTGACTTGAGGCAAAAACGCAAAGCTTCGTCAGCCAGCAAAAGCCATAATTAAAACCAACTATAAAACAAAAATTCCTCAAGGCCCCAGCAGTCGCAAAGTGCAACTGCGACGAGTAGCTAATCCTCAAATGGGCGCACTGGGAGGAAAAGGCCTGATATAGCGCCTGACTGCACCAAACCTCCACCTACCCAGTGCCCGGACTTCGACTTCGGAGCAACCCGCCGCAGCAGCAGCTGAAGCAGCACCGGTGCAGAAAGAGTGAGTCCCATAGTCGGCCGGAGATAGACCCAGGTATAAGACACAACGTCCCAAAACCGACCGAAATTGAAATCTAGTCAACGGGGAACCATCACTATGGACGAGCCACCCAGAAGGCGCCGGAGGCCGTACAGACGAATAAGACCGGGCCGCGATAACTGGACAAATGCCCCACACACGAGCCCGACCCACTCAAACCCACAGCCCCCATCCGACTACGTCAGTCTTGGAGCGCTGAATCCTACACCACAATCCGTCGGGGCGCATGACGGCGTGGGCCGCCAGCATGGGCGAGGCAGAAGTCCGAGAAATGGACACCAGCTCACCCTACCCGAACGCACCGTGAAAGGCCATCGGAAAGGCCGTCATGAAGAGGCGAACCTCGTACCCCAAAGAGCAAATACTCTGTAGGGATCCCAAAATTCGCCTCAGCAAAGACCCAGTGATCGGCCGGCGATTGTCCGGCCGGGGCGGGCTCGCCTGAGCCCATCCGTTCAACACCCTCTGAAGGAAAAAGGACTTAGGAAAGTCCTCCTCCCCCCGAAGCTGCAGAAAGTAAGATATACGCGCAAAAACCCTACCAACACACGCCCACAAAATCCCGTCGGTGTACAAAAACCCAGATGTAATCTAAAAGTAAGTCGTGAGAGGCCGTACCACAATGGCCCCTCTCCAGAAGGTAGCGACTCCACCGCTCCCAGGCGGCCAGATAAGCCGCGAAAGTTGCAGGGGCCAACGACCTGTGGGCTAAATCCTCCAATCCGGGCGGATAACCTGCCACACATAAGCAAGACATGAATCCCCATGGATTAGAACTGCGTGAGCCAAGCGCCTAAAGCGCTGCCATTCGCCGCGAGAAAGGGTATCAGCAATTTCGTTACGCACCCGGGACATGCTTGGCTCGCAACGTAATGTTGGTCACCAAGCATAGCAAGACTATCTGCGCAAGGACCCGCAGGACAGGCAAGGACGTGGACTTCAGCCGGTTTATGGCAAAAACCACGCCCAAGTAGTCGCACCAGAAGATAACCTGTTCGTCACGCAGGGCATCGCACCACAACTCCAATGCGACCAGAATGGGAAAAAATTTCCAGCAACAGCATGGTGCTAGCTAAACCAGCCACGCGGCCAAGGAGACGCATACCATCGGCCAGCAAAATAAGCTCCGAAACCGAAGGCACCAGAGGCGTCCGTGAAAAGCTCCAGGGACGTGCTAGACACAACTGCCTCTCGCCAAATACAGATGCCGGGGAAACGAACTATAAATCCATCCCAAATACGTAAATCCCTCGAGTGATAAACTAAGAAAATGATGCGGGCGTCTAATCCCAACTGTCGCCCGTTCCCATTTCCTACAGAAAACCCTACCCATGGGGATAACTTTGCAAGCAAAAAGTAAACAGGCCCAAGAAGGATTGAGCCTGTTTAAGAGTAAGCCTGCCCGCGGCGAGCCCTCAGAGGATACCATCGTGAAGACGCAACACCTTGACCCCAGGGAGCCTACAGAGACCACCGACCGTATCCATCTGAATCCTTAGGTAAACCAAGGAGGCGGAGGGACCCTCCGTATTCTCTGATGCAACCGGAAACCCAAAGTGTGCGAAAAGGGGGGGCCAACGCCCTCTGCAGCAAGACGACGCAGCGAACAGAGCCAGGTGGGCCGATCAAAAGAAAATCGTCCAAGTAGTGCAAAATTCCCCGCTCGCCCGTCGCCTGCTGCAGACACCAGTGGAGGAAAGAACTGAACCTTTCGAAGTATGCGCAAGAGAGAGAAAAACCCACAGGGAGGCAGCAATCGATGTAGTAGCCATAATCCAGTTTAAAACCCATAAAACTAAAGGCGAAAGGGTACAGCGGGAGGAGCGAACGCTGACTCGATGTCCAATTCACACATCACCGCCCCCGGACCAAACGACCGAATGGCGTCTATGGCCAAATCAAATTATTGGACAGGTAAACGACCCTACCTGATCATAGGGATGGCCTATTAACCGATGACCCGAGAGGACAGGAAACAAGGATGAGCCGAAATTCGCCTGCGGACTTCTGGGGCACTATGCCTACGGGGACAAGACCAAATCTAGCAAGGGGGGTTCCCGGAAAAGGCCTATCATCCTGCCCAACGACACTGCAGACGCAACCTTCTCCCTGAGCACGTACGGAAACTCCCAAGCCGAACGCAAATTCGTACCAGCCCCGGGACCCACCAGTCCATGTATCGGCAAGGGGAAACCAGATGCGAAACCCGAGTGTAAGAATAGGGCGTCACCGGCCACGGGTACCGTCGCAGCCAGGGTATGAGCGCCTGAAGTCTAATTGGGGTGGGGGCTGTGGCCAGCACCTGGGGCCGTGGGAGCGTGGCTCTGCGGGGTGGAATTACCGCCCGGGCCCTGGACTGGGGCAGTCCTTGATCCCGTGGCCTCCGCCACAGCTGATGCAGGAGTGACAAAAAACGACGACGACGCCCCAAGCCCCATTGGGCAGTATTGAAAGCGAAGTATTAACCATGCCCCGCGCTCAATGGACCCCCTCGAAAGCCGGCAGAACGAGAGCAGGTCGTTGAGCCCATCGTACCGCTGTACCACAGTCCTAAGCGCCGGCTGAACCCTGTGGCAGCTCCGAGCACAATTCCACATCATTTTTACCGAAGTTATAGATCTGCCGCCCGTGCTGTTTGCGCCGGAAGTCCTCATAGTAACGTCGCCAAGCCGATCCTTCGTACTTATGTAACAGCACGTGTATAAGGAACTGATGGCGCACGATGTTCAAGTGTTCGTCCGGGCGCGTCTCTAAGTAACACGCCACAAAGATCAACATGCACCTAACTCAAGTCGGGTAGGAACGCAAAGCGTCCTCGCTGCCCCGGCCCTTTTGCTTAGCTGAAAGCAAGGCTATACAAGCATCGCTAGTAAGAGCAAAAATATTGACATATTGGCCCTTACGGATCCGGTCCCGGACCCGGGGCCGGAGACCACGGTGCACTGCCGTGTTGGCGCAGTGAACGGTGTCCGACGCAACCGACACGTGCGAGGCGGAAGAGGTGGAATACCGGCGCTTGCGCCGTTTGCGACGCTTGACCCAGTGCAAAAGCCGTAGGAGGAGGACACACACTCTGAGGACGTGGAGGCAAGGGAAGAGTCCGTGCCCCAATGCCTATGCCTGTGTCTACTGCGCTCGCTGGAAACCCTACGCGTACTGCTGCCCCCACTAGAGGACCGGGACTGAGTACTCGATCTCAATCCGCTTCGGGGGAGTAACCAGTCAGGGTCCGATGAAGACTAACCTGCACGAGAGGGTCCTCCATCGGTCCCTGCACCCGCCGGACGACTGGTGGATGCACCGACTGACTCCAGATTTGTCCCGACGTCCACGGCTGGTGAGACAAAAGAGACATTGTTCCCATGCTCCCCCACCAGTCCCGCAGCCACCGTGAGCGGGGAAGGCGGGGCGACCGTCACCCCAGAGGACAGGAGTAAGAGATCGCACAATGCTATCCGACAAAGTAGCAGTGGGCTGCCCCAGTCCACAGGGCTCGGAGGACAACAAAGGAGCCACCGCCGAGACAACAGCGGCACAAATGGCGGACAAGACGGTGGCGTCCACCAAGGGGGCAGCCGCCGGTGAAGGCGGCCGAAGATCAGACCCGACACACGAGTCGCGCGCCCCACGGGAGGTTCGCAAACCACCCGTCGGGAGAAAGGACCCAGAAGATCCCTCACTGTTGGGTATCACGGCGTAGCCGGCCCGCTGTAATAAATCCTGCCATAACCGCCTGCGCCTCGCCCTCCTCTGATCCCAAACATTGGCATGAGGACGCGATACCGGAGCATCGTCACTGCTAGAAAGGGGCAGCGCAATGTTCGACGGAGGGCTGTCCGCAGCAGCATAGGAAGAAGCAGTCTGGACACGGGGGGTGGGGGGGCAGACCGCTCGCCACCCACCTGCGCACACCGACCCCTTATGGGGTGAGTGACCGGCAGCCGGGGCCCCTGCCCGTGACCGGCCGCATGGCCACATCTGGCTACAGCACTAAGCGCCACGTGAGCGACCCCCAAAGGGACCGGCACCACTGGTCCAACCATGGCAGGAGAGGCCAGGAGACCCGTCCCACCACGGGCGGGCGTGGCGCGACCCATGCCGACAGGCCCTGCAAGGTCCGACGGCGGCAACAGGCCATCCGCAGCAGCAGAGCGGGCGCGTCGTCCCGCCCGGGCACGGGAGGGCGCTGGCCGGGTTGGAGCCTGCATTTGATCATCTGCGCCAGCGGGGGCAGGCCTAATATGGGCCCCCCTGGTGACCAAAGGAATTGCAGCACGCGCGCCGCATGGACCCATCGCGTCCGGCTGCCGCACGACCCCCCGCTGGAGCGTTTTAGCATGGCCTGACCTTTTAAAAGTTTCCCTAGTAAGGGATCAAACCCATGTCCAAGTATTATAAAACAAAGTCCATAACCATTAGGCCACCAAACAGCACATATATATCTGGGAGGCTGCCCCCCTTGGCGGTAGAGAGTTGCCGAGCGGTAGGGCTGGAGCGCTGTCCCAGCCCACGTGACTCGTGCGGCCGCCAGCTACCTCAAGCGGTGGGTTCAGGGACGGAACGACTCCGTCCCTGGCAAGCCACCTCAGCCGCCCCCGGACTCCCGGCGCAACCAGCGGCGGGGACGGAGACGGAGAGAGCGGACGGAAGTGTGCACGGGCGGGCGGCCGAGCCCGGCCGCGCACGCCCCGGGTCTCCCGCACTGCAGGCGCGGCAGGCCTACCCTGGCCTGGCCGGGCCACATTGGAGACCATGAGCCGGGCGGGAGGGTCGAGCGGGAGGGCCGCGCTGTGCCGGGGTCTAAGCTCATCTATGTGGTAATACGAGCATTGACCACTGAGCTATACGAAAAATACACAGAGTTAACAGGGGCTACAAATGCTCTTACTATAAAAAATAAGAAAAAGACAGCAAAAGAAGAGACATACGGGTAGATAGAAGAAAGATTAGGGCAAGAACAAGAAAGAAAAGAGCTAGATGAGCAAGGAAATGAAACAAGTAATAGAAATCAGTATACTTATCAGTCTCATGGAAAAAACTGGAAGAGGCAGGATGTCCTAGGTCTGAAGACTATATGTATGTCAGACCAGCCCCTATACAGAATCCAGCCAATCACAATCCAGGCAGTTTTTCTTAAATTCCTCCCACAAAAACTGCAACCCCTTCCGTGCCAGCGTGTTGCATTAGGAGGCGTGCCGCAAGCCCAGACGGTGAGTTTATGCTGTTTCGGCCACATTCATGACCTACGCAGTCTTTCTTCTCCCTGTGTCTCTCAGCCACACCATCTTCTTCCCCCTGCATTTCCCAGCCACACCATCTTCTTCACCCTGCATTTCCCAGCCACACCATCTTCTCCCCCCTCCCCGCGTTTCTCAGCCACACCGTCATCTCCCCTGCTACTCTCAGACTACCCGCTCTAAATATGTGTCTCTCAGCCTACCTCCCTTCATTCTATGTCTCTCAGCCTCCCACCCTTCACTCTGTCTCTCATCCTGCCCCAACCCTTCACTCTGTGTCTATCAGCCTGCCCCCTTCACTCATGTGTGAGTAAAGCTTTGCTGGGGAGGGATACTATGGATCCTGCTCCTGGAATCTTCTGCATACTGCATACTGCAATGGTCCCTGGCCTGTGCATACATACTGGATATCTCTAGTACAAGCGCATATGTTAAAATATGTTATGATAATTATGTGCCTGATTCAGAGATGGATGCAGGAGAGGGGACACTCACAGATTCCCAGTTATCAGTATTCTGTGTCTGCGCAAGGCCTGTTCTGCCTTGTGATTTTGTCCGTAGTTCCCATCTGCCACTGTCTGACTGATATGCTGCGGTGTTGAGGCTATGGGAAGGGGGTGTGGGAGGACTGCATTCCTGAAAACCTTTTTCTGGGAGTGAAGAATCAGGGGTCCGTGTGTCAACAAGCAGACTTCCTGGTCTCGCAGATCCCTATTTCATTGGTCAGCTGCTTAACTGATACTTACTCAGCTGGACATCTCTGTGAACCAGTAGTCACATAGTTGGGTCCCATCGTGTGAGGTCGGTCACAGTGCTGGGATCACAGCTACATGCAGGAGGTGTATCTTCTGCATGTTAATCCTTCAAATAAAACGTAAATTCAAAGTTATTTACAAGCAGCATTGAATTTACGTCCTTCTCTGAACCAGGCTCTATGTCCCTAGAAACCAGTCATGGCCACCGTAATGTAATTAATGGAGCACGACAAATATATTACTGTGTTCTCTAAAGGAAAATTTGTGACAAATGCAAACACTGCCAATCAAGAATAAACATTGTGAAAACTTCTATACAGACTTGGATTTACACAATGATATAACATTTACAAATGTAATAGAATGTCCAGTTCCATCCATCTTATCTTTCCACCCCTAAAATATATTTTTCAGTCCGGTTTGTATTGTTTTCCAATCTCTTACATCATCATTTTTTTTTCATTCCCTCCTAATGTCTCAGTATTATTTGTACCCAATACCATATTAATAACAAACTTCACCGGTTTCTGTCTCTGTTACACTGCAGCCCAGGGACGTGCAGTCAGGGGAGGCAGTGCCTCTCCTGTCATTAATGATTAAAATAATATAAAGATGATACTTATGACACATATTCTGTGTCATGAGTATCTGTTTTATATTATCCTAATCATTACTCCTGTGTAAATGTGTTTGGGAGGCACCGATTGTGGTGCCTCCCGGTCAGAAAGGGAAAGGTATGGGGAGCGGGGGGTGGGCGCGGGCGGGGCCTAGCAATGGGCAGTAAAAGCCCATTGAAAATACATGGGAAAGCGGCACCATTAGAGGTGCCGCTTTCACACAGGGACGTGCTTTCAACCCATGAAAGCACACCCCTGTCAGTGAGGCCACAGTGATTGGCCAGCAGATCCGTCACTGGATCCGCTGTCAATCACTGTTGTGGGCGCGGCAGAGGTGCGGGCGGCGGTAGGCGGCGGGTGGCGGAGGAGGTGCAGGCGGTGGTGCAGAGTTTGGCAGCGGAGCGGTACCAATTTCAAAACTGGCGCCTCAGCGTCATTTTTTAAATTCAAGATGGCTGCCGCGAGCCAATCACAGCTCGCTGCGTCATCACCCCGCCCCCTCCGGCTGACTTATATAAGTCAGCGTGAGGGAGCGGCTGTCAGTCTGACGGCGGAGGAGGAGCAGAGAAGAACTCCTGAAGGCAGAAGACGCCTGAAGTCCTGGATGGGCGGCGGCTATGCAAAAGGACTTAGCAGCCGCCGCCCACCAGGTGAAGACGCAGGAAGCCCTGGGGAAGGCGGCGGCCATGCAAAAGAGCTTTAAGGCCGCCTCCTCCCAGGTGAAGACGTGGGAGGAAGACGCTGGAAGCCCTGGGGAGGTGGCGCCCCCCCAGGTGAAGACGCCGGAAGCCCTGGGGAGGTGGCGGCCATGCAAAAAAAACTTAAAGGCCACCACCCCCAGGTGAAGACACTGTCAAATAAACTTTTTTTTTAAAGACTGTGTGGTATTTTTATTTTCATATTTTCTTTACAGGTGGACAACAGGTGCCAGCAGGCCATTTATGTCCGGGCATGCTGGCACTTGTGGTTCTCCAAGTGCCAGCATGCTGGGGCAGGCTTGCTGGGACCTGTTGGCCACTTGTAAAGAACAATATTACTATTCTTTACAGGTGGACAACAGGTGCCAGCGGGCCATTTATATCCGGGCATGCTGGCACGTGTGGTTCTCCAAGTGCCAGCATGCTGGGGCAGGCTTGCTGGGACCTGTAGACCACCTGTAAAGAACAATATTAACAATGAACCCCGCACCCAACGCCACCAGGGGTGCGGGGCATAGCACTAATGTTATGGCAGGGGGACCCCATACCGAGTGTCTCCCCTGCTATGGCATTACCCCTCCCTGGCTGGTTCTGCCTGGTGCTGGTTTCACGAATGTAGAGGGGGAAGGGGGCTACACTTTTTTTTCCCACAATGGGGGAGGAGGGAGTGTTAGCTGCTTGTGCCTCCCCAGCCACTGACCTCACCGCACGCCACTGCTGCAGCCCTCTCCACCATTCAGTCCTACATACCATTCATGCTGCATCCTTCTTTTCTTACACTTCTTACTTTTTCTCCTTTCAAATAAAATTCTACTGTTTCATATTCCAGAGCTTCTTTTACCTTTGTGGTTACATTGGAGGCTGCCAGGCTGACATAAAGAATTATTAAATAATCACCAGAAATTGCATTACTGAACAAGTCAGTTATTATCACACTCAAAAAGTTAATTAGTTCACTGCTATCATTTAAAGTATTATTAGTCTACTTTTAGTATCTTCTTTTTTTGGCATCTGTAAAATAACATAATTAGCTTGTAAATGGAACCCCCGGTATGTATTTAAGTTCAAGAACAGTGTTAATAATCTAAAGATGATTGGGCACATCACATTCCTGGGCAGCTTTCTAGTATAGTGTATTTTCTTTTCTGTTTTTTAAGCACAAATCCCTTAGCAGTGTTAGCTTACTTATACCCCTTTCATACCAAAATCCTGAGTCCAGCTCGGGTCACTGAACACGGGTTTCAAGCCACGTCACAGCGGTTTCAATCCGGTTCACAGTGCAGATAGAACCCGGGTTATTGCCAGGGCTTCTCCCCTGCTAGCGTTTGGCAATGATATCTCCAAGTGCCGTTGTGCTGGCTCTCCATAGAGATTTAACAGGATAGCTTACAGGGTTGAGGACATGGGAAGGACTCAGGTCCTTCCCGTGGCCAAACCTGCAAGCAACCATGGTTGGATTCCCAGGTCACTGGACTTGTTTTTTTTTTCAGGGACCCTTTCACACTGTTACAGAGTATTTTCTCATATCTATTTTAGAGATATATATTTATATAAAATGACATTTTGCCTTACTACTCATAGAATTAAGCTCATAGTTTTTGTCAGTAGAAAACTGCTTAAACTGGCTACACACACACACACACACACACACACACACACCCACACACACACCCCCACCATGGGTATCCGGTTGTTAGGTCGACAGTAAGTAGGTCGACAATGTTTAGGTCGACCACTATTGGTCGACAATAAGTAGTCCGACAGGGTATTTAGGTCGACATGTTGTAGGTCGACAGGTCAAAAGGTCGACATGGTTTTTTTTTTTTTTTTATCTTTTTTTTTACTTTTTCATACGTAACGTGGACTACGATTGGGAACGGTAACCTGTGCCGAGCGCAGCAGTAGCAGAAATTATTGGGATTCCCAGTCACTGTACGGAGAAAATGACACCAAAAAACCATTAAAACCTCATGTCGACCTTTTGACCTGTCGACTTAGACCATGTCGACCTAAAGACCCTGTCGACCTACTTACTGTCGACCAATAGTAATTGACCTAAACATTATCGACCTACTTACTGTCGACCTTACATACCACAACCCCACCATGGCCTAGAGTAATTAACATATCAACACATGGCCATGAGTTCACCTCCATACTTTGCTAATAATAAGAGAATTCAAAAGCATAGCCAGCTCACTGTTGCCTGTACCTGGTAACAATAGCTTTCATCCACTTCCTGTGGAACACACCCACCCACAGGAAGTATATACCATCTGAATCACAGAGCTCAATTTCTCAGAACCATGGACCTTACCACACCAGGAAGATGTCTAGAGTATCAATCTCTCCATACAAGATGGCTAAGTAACAATCTCTCTCCCTTCTATATAGAACCACACTATTGGGATTAATGGCATAGTGTAGACAAATATGTGATTTTGGTAGTTTTAGGATGTGATATTGTAACCTGTTTGTTGTAGATCTGGGAATCTGTAATGGTACTTTGTAACATAGATAACAATGGTAATTTTTGGTAGAAGGTGATTTATATTGGATTAACCTGTAATAGATCATGGTTGGTTTGTGATAGTGTATCTTGCTAATCATGGATGTCACTATGTGGTTATTGTAATCATGTGCTTGTTCCAGTGGTACAGACTGAAATTGTGATTGTGAATTACTGGCTACATTATGAAAAGGACTGTGATAGTTTATATCGCATAGCCAGCATACAATAGGTGCAGTCTCTCAGCCTCCCCGTGTCTCTCAAATTTGTGCAATGTGTCTCAGCCTCCCCCTTCACCTGTGGCTCAGCCTCCCCCTGTGTCTCTCAGAGGTGTAGTATAGAAGATCTACAAAGTTTAGGTCGACAGGTTGATCCCATATGGTCGACATGCATTAGGTTGACTTTGACAAAATGGTGACACATTACAGGTTCAAAAAGTCAACATATATAAAGGTCGACATTGAAAATGGTCGACACGAAAAAAGTAGACACATTTATTTTTTCTTGGTGTTGTTTTCACTGTCAGAGCACAGGGCACCGCAATTAGTGTACCGCCTCAACCTAATGCATGTAGACCACATAGGGTTAACATGACTGTCGACCTAGACATTGTCTGTCTATATATTGGAACCTGTCTCTCAGCCCCCAGACCCCTCGTGTCTTTCAGCTCCATCATCCCCTGTCCTCTCCAACACCTTCCCATGTGTTTGCCCATCCCCCTATGCCACTTTATCTCCAGCCTCTCAAACCACCATCCGACACATGTCTCCCCAGCTCACACTTACCTACTGCTGCATGTATTGCTGATTCTATTGCTCTGTCATTGCAGATGGCTTGGCTCCTCTGCTGTCCACCAGCATTGCATTATGACGTTACGCACACTACCTCGGCATAAAAACGAGATTTATGGTAAGAACTTACCGTTGTTAAATCTCTTTCTGCGAGGTACACTGGGCTCCACAGTGTAGAGTAGGATCTTGATCCGAGTCACCAACAGGCTCAAAGCTTTGACTGTTCCCAGAATGCATAGCGCCGCCTCCTCTATAACCCAGCCTCCGTGCACAGGAGCTCAGTTTTTGTTAACCAGTCCAATGCAGTAGCAGGCAAAAGAGACGACAACTGTTAGTAGCCACATACACCACATTCTCACGACAGGAGAAAGTGTCAGCGGCTAATGCCATACCAACCCAAAGAAGCTAAGTGCAACAGGGTGGGCGCCCTCTGGAGCCCAGTGTAACTTGCAGAAAGAGATTTAACAATGGTAAGTTCTTACCATAAATCTCGTTTTCTGCTGCGGGGTACACTGGGCTCCACAGGGAATGACATTGGGGATGTCCTAAAGCAGTTCCTTATGGGAGGGGATACACTGTAGCGGGCACAAGAACCTGGCTTCCAAAGGAAGCATCCTGGGAGGCGGAAGTATCAAAGGCATAAAACCTTATGAACGTGTTCACTGAGGACCATGTAGCCGCCTTGCACAATTGTTCAAGGGTCGCAACACGGCGGGCCGTCCAAGAAGGTCCAAACAACTGAGTAAATGGGCCTTTATGGTAGCAGGAGCTGGAAGGCTAGCCTGTACATAAGCATGTGCAATCACCATTCTAATCCATCTAGCTAGGGCCTGCTTGTGAAGCAGGCCAGCCACGTTTGTGAAAACCAAACAGAACAAAGAGAGAATCCGACTTCCTGATGGAGGCAGTTCTCTTCACGTAGATACGGTACCACATCCAAAGACCGCTCTTTGGAAGACAATTCAGGAGACGCAAAGACCGGAACCACAATCTCCTGATTAAGGTGGAAAGAAGACACCACCTTAGGTAAATACCTGGGACGTGTTCTAAGAAACGCCCGATCACGGTGGAAAATTAGATATGGTGACCTACAAGATAAGGAACCCAAATCCGACACCCGTCTAGCAGAGGCAATAGCCAGCAGAAACAACACCTTAAGAGAAAGCCACTTAAGGTCTGCAGATTCAAGAAGTTCAAACGGAGACCCTTGCAAGGCCTCCAAAACCACCGACAAGTACCAAGAGGCCACAGGCGGGACATAGGGAGGTTGAATCCGCAACACACCCTGAGTGAACGTATGTACATCAGGTAACGTCGCAATTTTCCTCTGGAACCAAACCGACAAGGTAGAAATATGGACCTTGATGGAGGCCAGACGAAGGCCCAAGTCCAGGCCCTGTTGTGGAAAGGCTAAAAGTTTGGCCGTACTAAACATGTAAGCGTCATGATTGTTAGATGCGCACCAAACAAAGTAAGAATTCCAGACCCTGTGGTAAATCCGAGCAGAAGCCAGTTTCCGGGCTTTCAACATAGTTTGAATGACCGCCTCAGAAAAACCTTTGGCCCTCAAGACGGAAGCTTCAAGAGCCACGCCGTCAAAGCCAACCAGGCTAAATCCTGATATACACATGGGCCCTGAACGAGGAGATCTGAGTGCTGTGGAAGTAGAAGGGGACGCTCTATCGAGAGACCCTGAAGGTCTGAGAGCAAATACCGTCTGGGCCACGAGGGAGTGATCAGAAGTAGGATTTCTCCTTCTTGCTTGAACTTCCTTATTATACTCTGGGCAGGAGTGACACCGGAGGGAACACGTATGGCAGCTGAAAGTTCCATGGAATTGCCAGTGCATCCACGAACGCTGCTAGAGGATCCCTTGTCCTTGCTCCGAAGACCGGAACATTGTGATTGTGTCGAGACGCCATCAGGTCCACATCTGGAAGGCCCCACCTGTCCACGAGGAGTTGAAACACTTCTGGATGGAGGCTCCACTCTCCGGCATGTACGTCCTGATGACTGAGAAAGTCCGCTTCCCAGTTTAAGACCCCCGGAATGAATACTGCCGATATAGCTGGCAGATGGAGTTCTGCCCACTGAAGAATCCGTGATACTTCCCTCATTGCCATGCGGCTTCAAGTGCCGCCTTGATGATTGATGTATGCCACCGTGGTGGCGTTGTCAGACTGTACTTGAACAGGTCTGTTCTGTATTAAATGCTGGGCCAAGTTCAATGAGTTGAACACCGCCCACAATTCCAGGATGTTTATCGGGAGGAGAGACTCCTCCTTGGTCCACTGACTCTGAAGGGAGTGTTGCTCCAACACCGTGCCCCAACCGCTCAGACTGGCGTCCGTCATCAGAAGGACCCAGTTCGAGATCCAGAAGGGACGACCCCTGCTCAATCATTGGTCCTGAATCCATCAGCTCAGTGACAGACAGACCTCCGGAGACAAGGAGATCATTTGAGACCTGATCCGGTGAGGCAGGCCATCCCACTTGGCAAGAATCAGCTTCTGCAGAGGGCGGGAATGGAATTGAGCGTACTCCACCATGTCGAAAGCCGACACCATGAGACCTAGCACTTGCATCGCCGAATGTATCGACACTTGCGGACGAGATCCTGTCCTGAAGCTTCAGGACTTTCTCCTGAGACAAGAACAACCGCTGGTTGTGAGTGTCCAACAACGCCCCCAGGTGCACCATGCTCTGAGCAGGGACCAGGGAAGATTTCTTCCAGTTGATGAGCCACCCATGGGCTTGCAGAAACTGAACCGTCAGATCCAGATGGCGTAGGAGAATTTCTGGGGAACTTAATATTTCCAAAACAGAATTAATTATATTTCCACCGGCCAATAGTAGTTTCCAACCTGATATCTCTATCACTGTTGAGAACTCGGCAATCATCCCTACCCCACAAGCTCGCTGCCTAGGTGTCATTCTTGACTCTGAACTGTCCCGCTCTGCACAAGATCTACATCTCTCATCCACACGCATTACTTGTTCACACTCAAAATTACAGGACTTTATCCGGGCTTCACCCACTCTGTGGAATGCCCTCCCACGCACAGTAAGACTCGCCTCTAGTCTCCAAACCTTTAAACGTTCCCTGAAAACTCACCTCTTCAGACAATCCTATCAAATTCCAGACCCACCCACATAACCTTCAGTGCTTCCCTATCTAATTACATCCTCCATACAGTATTCATAACATCACATATCTTGTCTTTCTTTAGTCTCACACCCTCCTGACACTTGACCAACTTTGCGGGGTATCATCATACAACCCATTAAGAACCAAGCAATCTGGTGGACCATTATGCAATAGATAGCATCTATCCTTGTGTATCTATGCCTATTTCCCTATAGATTGTAAGCTTGCGAGTAGGGCCTTCCTACCTCTATGTCTGTCCGTTTTACCCAGTTTTGTTCTATTACTGTTGTTCTAATTGTAAAGCGCAACGGAATATGCTGCGCTATATAAGTAACTGTTAATAAAATAAATAAATTTGCCAGGATCAACAACTCGTCCAGGTACGGTAGGATCCTGACACCTTGGCGGCGGAGCACAGCCGTCATTACCACCATGACCTTGGTGAAGACTCGCGGAGCCGTGGTCAAACCAAAAGGTAACACCCGAAATTGGTAATGGAGGTTGCCAACCGCAAACCTCAAGTATTGCTGATGAGACATTGCAATGGGAATATGCAGGTAAGCATCCTGTGTGTCCAGGGAGACCATATAATCCCTAGGTTCCAATGTCAGAACAATAGAGCGAAGAGTTTCCATATGAAACTTGGAAACCTTCACAAATTTGTTCAAGGACTTGAGATTGAGAATGGGCCGGGATAACCCATTCGGTTTCGGGACTAGGAACAGCGGTGAATAGTACCCCTTGCCTCTCTGAGCCATAGTATCCCTTGCCTCTCTGAGCCAGAGGCACCTGTACTACTACTCATGTGTCCAGGAGGGACTGTACCACCGAATGAAGAGTTTTTGCCTTCACCTGATCCGAAGGGACATCTGTCAGGCAAAATCGATGAGCGGGATGATTTTTGAAGGATATGGCATATCCTCGAGTGACGACTTCCCGTACCCAGGCATCGGAAGTGGTCTTCAACCATTCCTGGGTAATCCCTAGCAGTCGGTCCCCCACCCTGGGATCCCCCAGAGGGAGGACCGCCCCGTCATGCGGCAGGCTTATCAGTCTTGGAAGCAGGCTGACGGGCAGCCCAGGCCCATTTGGGTTTGGGCTTATTGGGTTTGCAAATGCGAGCTTGTTTCGGGTACGCCTGACCCTTTGCTTTCCCTGAAGGATGAAAGGAGCGAAAGGAAGTACTCTTAGCCTTTGGTACCAAAGGAGCAGTACTAGGTAGACAACCTGTTTTAGCAGAAGCTAAGTCAGCCACAATCATATTGAGGTCTTCTCCGAAAAGGATGTCTCCCTTAAAAGGGAGTACCTCAAGGGTTTCTTAGAGATCCAGATCCACGGACTAGGACTGCAACAGTAGAATCCGGCGAGCCAGTGTGGACGTAGTAGAAGCCTTGGCCGCCAGGATACCGGCATCAGAAGCCGCCTCTTTAATGTAATGAGAAGCTGTGACAATATACGATAAGCATTGTCTAGCATGATCAGAAGTGTTGGAAGACATCTCAGCTTCCATCTCCTGAGCCCACGCTTCAATAGCCTCTGCAGCCCAAGTCGCTGCAATGGTGGGCCGATGCGCAGCACCTGCTGAGGTGTAAATCGCCTTTAAACAACCCTCCACAGGCTTATCCGTTGGTTCTTTCAAAGATGTGATGGTAGTTAGTGGCAGAGCTGAGGATACCACCAGACGTGCCACCTGAGAATCCACTGGCGGGGGTGTTTCCCAATTTTTACTTAACTCCACAGCGAAGGGATAGCGAGCCACCATCTTCTTGTGAGGCGTGAATTTCTTTCCTGGATTTTCCCATGACTCCTGACGTATGTCAACTAAATGATCACAATGAGGTAAAACTTGTTTAACCACTTTCTGACGTTTAAATCTGTCCGGTTTCTTAGGTCAGCATCAGGCTCCGGGTCATCAGTAATGTGAAGAATGAGCCTGATAGCCCCCAAAAAGTCAGGAACATCCACCTGTGAAACAGATTCCCCATCAGAAGCGTCAGGATCAGAATCTGTGGGGTTAGTATAAACGCCATCCTCATCAGACGAGGTGTCTGGGATGTTGGTGGATTGTGAGGAAGTAATGGCCCGCTTAGAGGACCTCTTGGTCTTAGGCAGGCGAGGGTTAGACTTCTGAGTAGTCAGTGATTGGTCAATTGCTGTAACTGAATAGACAGTTGATCTGCCCAAGGCGGGTTAACCATGGGGACCATAAGCGGTTGTACCAGCACAGGAGGTCCCATACAATGAGTTAATCTAGTTACCAGCATATTCAAAAGCGTGGAGAAAGTAGCCCAAGGCGGGTCATTTTGAACCACCGTTGCTACAATTCCACTGGGGGATAAGGAGCCCCCAGAACCTGAACCCTCAGCTGCTATATTTTCCTCAGAATATGAAGATATGGATCAGACAATAGCGCTTAGTGGATTAAAAGCTGCCCAGATATATTCAGGTGATTCCCAATCACCAATAATAAATAATCTAAGTATACAAATTTTGAATATAGCTTGGGCGCTACCACCTTAAATAAATATGAACGAAGTTAATTGATGAAAAAAGTCTACGATATTGTCCCAGCAAGATTTCTTTGTTCTTCCACAGGTCCACCTCTCTCCAAATAATCCTCACATCAAAGAACGTCTTGTATAATTAATGTCCTTACAAAAAAAGGAAAAGTAAAAAGGCACATATAGTGTAGTATTTTGGGTTTTAAAGTTGGTAATTTATTTTAATTCCAAAAGAATATAAAAAGATTAATCTTTTACATAAAAGTGAAGGCAATCACTTTAACATTGATAAAAATGGAACCGTACCGTGCCAAGCTCCCAGCATGGAGCAATGAAAAGAGCAACAAATTTTGGAGTTTTCCGGAATTCCTCCTTACTCCTTCCAAGCTAGACGCCGGCAGCAGGACTAGGTAAGTTCCTTTCCAATTATGGATGCAGGTGAATGGATCAGGAAGCCGCCAACGCGTTTCGAGTTCTTATTAATTCTGCCCTGAGGAAGAGTTAATAAGAACTCGAAACTCCAAAATTTGTTGCTCTTTTCATTGCTCCATGCTGGGAGCTTGGCACGGTACGGTTCCATTTTTATCAATGTTAAAGTGATTGCCTTCACTTTTATGTAAAAGATTAATCTTTTTATATTCTTTTGGAATTAAAATAAATTACCAACTTTAAAACCCAAAATACTACACTATATGTGCCTTTTTACTTTTCCTTTTTTTGTAAGGACATTAATTATACAAGACGTTCTTTGATGTGAGGATTATTTGGAGAGAGGTGGACCTGTGGAAGAACAAAGAAATCTTGCTGGGACAATATCGTAGACTTTTTTCATCAATTAACTTCGTTCATATTTATTTAAGGTGGTAGCACCCAAGCTATATTCAAAATTTGTATACTTAGCTATATTTTCCTCAAATGCATCTGCAGCATCACCACCACACAATGTGGGATCAGCCCCAGCTCCGTTGCCCCTTGTAGCTGACATATCCGAAAGCTCAATGCAGGGCAACCCAGTACAATATCAGCAACACAATACCTGACAAGAACCCCCTGTGCAGTGTATCAGCGCAAACAGGGAATTCAAGAGGTATATGGTGACTAAAAATCACAGAGAAAAATACACACTGAGTATATCTTGTGAAACACCTATATTAAATGATAAACCTGACGCACTTAGCCCCCTCAGGTTATAGAATATAGGGATAGCAATCTGAGTGAGATACATGAAATGGAGTTCACACAGCAGCTATAAGCACACACACATAGTCACATTACACAATGCAGAAATTATGACATGCAATAAAACTGCACTGGACTAGCAATACAAAGTAGTACTAAGTATAGCTATACACTCAATAGATATAACAATACACAGTAAATACTGGATGTATATCACAGGGTACTTGTACTATATAACCCTGACTAAATGCACTCTTTCTTAACAAACACTGTCAGCAGACATGTAGAATACTTAAGTGTCCTGTAAAATGCACAGCGCTGACATGCAGGCGGCTTTACAGAGGAGGATTTGCCCAAACAGTCTCAGGATCAGCTCAGCTTGTCCTAATGGCGCCCAAACGCTGACAGGGAGTGAGGGAGAGAGAGAGATGCAGCTCCAGGGTGGGAACAGTTACTCTAAATGGCGCCCTAGGTCTGGGGGAGGGGCTACAGGTCAAAGCCTTATCCCACTGCTGGACTTCACCACCGGGTACTGTGGGCTTATAAAAACGGTTTATGAGAGGAAACCGACCTGTGCCCTTGCCCTGGTGGTCTAGTGGGGTCCCTGTACTGCCACTTGAAGTCTTCATTTTTCATTAAAAGCTTCTTCTTAGAGCTGCTGGAGCAGCCCCCCTGCTGTATGCCTGCTTACTGCATGGCACCAACTACAAAACTAAGGACCTGTGCGCGGAGGCGGGGTTATAGAGGAGGCGGCGCTATGCATTCTGGGAACAGTCAAAGTTTTGAGCCTGTTGGTGCCTCGGATCAAGATCCTACTCTACACCCCAAATGTCATTCCCTGGGGAGCCCAGTGTACCCCGCAGCAGAAACAAACTTTATTGTGCCAGCCACCAGTGGATGGTACAATAAAGTTTGATTTGTTACATCATAACGTCATGCTGCTGGCCAGCAGATGAGTCGAGATTTCTATCCTTCTCTTTCTGCCTGTACACTGCTCACTACAGCGCAACACAGGCAAGGGTTACAAAGGAGCTGGACTCCCAAGAGTCCTGAGGGTCCACTACAAGTGTCCTATTTGTCCTTCCCTGTTTCCGGGCCTTGGTATTGTATAAGCAGATCTGGTCCACACTGCTGTCATCCCCAGATGATGACTCCAGGGGTTATTTCCATTATTCCGCCCGCTCACCCCACAATGGGCGCCTTGCTCCGCTGCTCCACATTGTCCAATAGAACCCAGGCCTTCACTACCTGTCCCTCTGTCTGCAGCCACCCTGCTCCTTTAGTAGACACTTGCAAATTGTAACTAACTGCTGGTCCCTCTGCCACAGCTCTCTTGCTCAGTGTCTCTAATCCACAGCCACCCGGCAGCTCTCACAGTCAGCGCCCACTGCGTTCCTACCAGCATAGCCACAGCAGTACCTCACTCTCAGCCAGCATCTCTCCTGGCGTGAACTGTCTCTCCAGCTCCTCCCCCAGTGGTCTCTGAGGTTTCCCAGCCACAGGACCAGTTGGCCGCTTTCCTTGGTGTCTCCAGTGTCCTAATTTCTCTCTCTTAGCCACTGTGGCCCTCCCGTGTCCACAGGGTCCTAATAGATCTCTCAGTTCTCCTTCTCTCCTGGAGTATCACACTAGTACTTAGGCAAACCTGGACAGGCGAAACAGTGAAAGGGAATCCGATATTGATGATGATGAACCATTTGTGATTGGTTGATTGATTAATGACTAATTAGCAAATGCGTATTTCACAAGCAAAACAAATGTTTGTGTATGTGACGTATTCCTTACATAACAGTGAGCCGATGCAGAGCCATACATAGCTCCTGATGTGTAGCACTCAACATATGGACAGAATTAATCTACTTTTGCATTTTGTTTGTTTTTTAGTGCAAATTTTGCCCATTGTGCGGGCAACTCTGCATCAGCATCAGCTCATTACAGTCTAGCAATACAAGAGTTATGATACTGACATCCGGACAATATAGGGTTAATTAAGCCAAATTATTGTTATTCTCTAAATTTATTTTTCTTTAAGCTTCTATTTCAGTGGAATCTTGAGGGGAAATATTTTGATTTGACATGTATTTTGTTATTGGGAAAAAAAAAGTTCTATAATGCAAAAGCAGTAAAATAAGACAGCATATATGTTACATGGTAGTTGAGGTTCCTCTGCATGGATGCGCGCAAATTCAAGCATAATTTATTTTAACATTGTGATATTTCTGTTGACAGCTTATAATTGATATTAGAGAAAAAAAAAGTGACATCTAAGTTATTACGCAAGGTATAAATCCATCTAAGGACTTTCAATGTACAATTTAAAAAAAAATCCAGAATAAATGTTCTTTATCCTCTGTACTTCTTTTAAGGTCTTCTTATGCTGCCCTATAAGGAAATGTGTTCTGAATGTGCGCTTCTGAAGTCAGTTAGTTTAGCTTGCTAATAATGCTGTGATATGCTTATTTCTCAGTCTGTTCTGTTCAAGTTTAGGAGTCCAGGACATGTGGGGCAGAATGTAATAGGGTGCGAGCTTGAGTTCAGGACATGTGGGGCAGAATGTAATAGGGTGCGCGTTGGAGTCCAGGACATGTGGAACAGAATGTAATAGGGTGCGAGTTTTGAGTCCAGAACATGTGGGGCAGAATGTAATAGGGTGCAAGCTTGAGTTCAGGACATGTGGGGCAGAATGTAATAGGGTGCGAGTTTGAGTTCAGGACATGTGGGGCAGAATGTAATAGGGTGCGAGTTTGAGTTCAGGAGATGTGGGGCAGAATGTAATAGAGTGCAAGTTTGTATAAGAGTATAAACTTAGCTATTGTATGCTTTGTGAGTTTGTGGTGGTGCGGTTTGTGGTGTGTCTCCCCCCCCCCCCCCCCCTTTGCCCCCAAACGCATATCTAGCTCTGGACTCTTACAACCTGCCCTGGTTCAAAGAATACAGGGAAAAAATGTGTAGGGTTCCCCTGTGTTTAATGGGTTTTGGATCCAGCCCTGGTTCTAAAAATATGGGGAACAATATGAGTAGGGGCACCAATATTTTAGAACCAACACCAGGCTCCACTAGCGGGGGCGTAATGCCACAGCCAGGGGACACACCCGGCCGAAAAACATTATCCTCCCCAACTAGTCAATTCTAGGTGGTGAGTGCTGAGTTGATAGCAATTAAAGTGAAAGTAATATTGGGGGTCATTCTGACCCGATCGCACGCTGCAGTTTTTCGCAGCGGTGTGTTCGGGTCAGTACTGCGCATACACCGGTGCCACAGTGTGCCGGCTCATGCCAGACGGCCGAAGGCCGCCGTTGCCTAGCGATCACCTCTGCCTGATTGACAGGCAGAGGTGGGCGCTGGGCGGGAGGGGGCTGGACGGCGACGTTAAGCCGCTGTTTAGGGGGCACGGTCCGGCCAATGCAGGGGTGTCTGGACCAATGGGGGGGCGGGCCGCGGCGGCTGCGTGACCTCACACGCAGCCGCTGCGACCCAGGCAATGAAGAGGTTTTTCCGGCCAGCCTCAGGAGCTGGCCGGGAGTTACTCCTCAAATGCAAAAGCATCGCCACTGTGCGATGCTTTTGCATTTCTGGGGGGGGGAGGCCCAGAAACTGACATGCGGGGCGGACTAGCCCTGTGCTGGGCGTCCCCCCGCATGTCTGAGTGGCTGATCGTAGCTGTGCTACGATCACCTCGGAATGACCCCCATTGTCTTTTACCGGAGGACGATAGGTCCCAGCAAGCCTCCCCCGCGTGCCAGTACCATCATGTGCAGCATTAAGGGCACACTGACACATCTAGTACTCCTGTAAAAGATAAATAAAAATACAGACAAGACACACAGACCGAATATTGCATTACTTTATTACACTTTCATGCCCCCCCCCCCCCCCCCCCCTCCCTCACACACACACATTAACAGTAAATACTTACCTTGGCCGCATTTCCATATATACCAAGCTGCATAATGTGATACATTACAGAGCTTGGAGCCGGTGCAATGCCATCTGTAGATGGCATTGCCCAGTAGAAGCCTCTGAGCTTCTTTTCACATTTGCATCTGAGAGGGATCCCTCCCGTTGTTCCCCTCGGTGTGTGCGTCTTACTGCGAATGTGCAGAAGGACTCCCGGATCATAAACCTGGACGTCCTTCTATCGCAAAGGGCAGCTTTTATAGGTAGAGCTGTCCTTTGTGATTTTAATCGCATTTCTAGGTACATACTGTACCAGCATTATTAACACCGGTATGTACCTGTTAAGTGGCGCGATGTATCGTATCCACAATGCGATGCATAGTGCATCCACAGATGGTTGTTCAGAAGTTTGATGGGGCAACCGATGCGTCCGACGGTGGTCTTTGCATGCAAGTTGCGGATTAGCTGGTGGGCATCTCTGCACACATTCCAGCGGCTGCAGCATTAGCATATTGGGGCTAATTGAGATGTGACTGAAGGTGCACCCTATATGGAAAAGTATCTGTTATCTGTACTTTGGGGGTAATTCCAAGTTGATCACAGCAGGAATTTTGGTAGCAGTTGGGCAAACCATGTGCACTGCAGGGGAGGCAGATATAACATGTGCAGAAAGAGTTAGATTTGGGTGGGTTATTTTGTTTCTGTGCAGGGTAAATACTGGCTGCTTTATTTTTACACTGCAAATTAGATTGCAGATTGAACACACCACACCCAAATCTAACTCTCTCTGCACATGTTAAATCTGCCTCCCCTGCAGTGCACATGGTTTTGCCCAACTGCTAAAAAATGTCCTGCTGCGATCAACTTGGAATTACCCCCTTTGTGCATCCGCAGGACCCGTCACTGATTGGCAGTCTGCTGCCGTCTGGTCAGCGTGGAGCGGGCAACAACGGCCTCCGTTTGTGAAAACGGAGGCATGACGCCACCATTTATGGGGAGAGGAGAAGACAGGGATCTACTTTGTTGGATGAAGATTTCTGGCCTCTGCACCGGTCAGCTTGCATGGTACCATGATGGCCAGATGGAGAGTCCAGAGATCCAATGCTGCGTGCTAGGACACAGGTCGGATCACTGCAGCAGCTGGGGGTGTCTGCTTGTAATAGATGCCTCCTGCTGCAATACCACACAGCACTATCACTGCTGCTTCCAAGGAAGTTACAGCAACTCCAACCACATCTGAATCAGGTCCTCTATCACAATACCGCAGTGTACAATGATGTAAATGCAGCTGCATCCACCTCTATATCAGGCCCTGTAACTTCGGTTTCATGAAGGCTTTATATTTTTTGCTTTATTACATGTGGATGTTCAGTGATTCAGTGGATTGTCTGTGCCAGTGACATGCAGGGAGGTGAGGCAGAGCCTTTTCCTGTTATACTAACGTATATATGCATACCTCCCAACTTTGTTCCCCCATGAAGAGGGACACCTACGCGGCGAAGCCGCGAGCGATCCGGAAAAGGGGGTGTGGTCTATGAAAAGGGGGCGTGGCTCCGCGGGAGAACCCACGATCGTGAGCCACGCCCCCGTTTTCGTCACTGAGGGGGCATGCCCAGCGCTCTGTGAGCTGCTGGCATGCCCTCTCTCCCACTGTCTGCGCTGAATAGACGCTGTGCCCATGCGCACTGCCCCCCCCACCGCGGGACACTGTGGCCCGCGGGTGGGACAGCGGGACAGTCCCCAAAAAACGGGACTGTCCCGCGAAAATCGGGACAGTTGGGAGGTATGTATATGCCAGAGTAACACAGGACTATATAAACACAGGACTATATAAAGCAGGCCTGGCCAACCTGTGGATCTCCAGATGTTGTGAAACTACACATCCCAGCATGCCCTGCTACAGTTTTAGCATTCCCTAATAGCAAAACTGTGGCAAGGCATGATGGGACTTGTAGTTTTACAACAGCTGGAAAGCCACAGGTTGGCCAGGCCTGATATAAAGTATATAAAAGATACAAAAAATAAATTAGAAATATCTTCTTTGTATTAATGTAATCATTTTTGTAGTCAAAACTCTGGAGTAAAAGTCTATAGCAGGTGAGGGCCTATCTCATACCCTCCAATATTTTACACATGAAAAACGGTACAAATTAGGAGAGGGGGTGTGACCACGGGTAAAGTGTCCACGCCCCCTTTCCTATACTTTCATTACTAATTTGGAGAGTCATAAATCGGTACAAAGCCCTTTTTGGCAGGTACAGACCATAAAAAGGTACTGTACCTACCAAAAAGGTACAGTTGAGGGTTTGCTATCTTTTCCACACATCTCTGATCAACACTCACCAAATTTTCAGCCAGTACCTCTTGAGCCATTTACCTCACCGCACGTCCCTGGTCCGTGCAGCTATGTAACAAAGCACCTGGATCATTTTTGGCCAGGTTATAAATGTATGTTGTGTATACAATGATGGAAAACACTCGACAATACAAGTTTATGGAATTAAGGGCCCGACTCAGACCTGATCGCTGTTGTGCGAATTCGCACAGTGGTTGATTATTGAATGACTGTGCATGCACAGGTGAGACACCAAACAGTGACAGAATGGTGCAAAAGTTTGGCTCGCTAGGTATACGGAAGGGAATTGACAGGAAGCGGACGTTTGTGGGTGGTAACTGCCCATTTTCTGGGAGTGTCAGGAAAAACGCAGGCGTTCCCAAGCGTTTTCTGGGATGGTGTGTGTCAGCTCCGGCCCCGATCAGCCTGATTTTATTGCACTGCACAGTATGGAAAAATCATTCGATGCTGAGTGAGTTGCGAACGGATTTGTAGATGTCCGCTGTCTGGCGAAGTTTTTGCATGGCGTACACATGCATTTGCACGGGGCGGTGACTATCTGATCGCAGCCCTCTGCAAATTTGAAGCACAGCGATCAGGTGTGAATTAAGCCCTAAGTACACATATTTGCATCCTGTGATGTTCCCAATATAAATACATCTGTATGTGAGTCTTGTGTATTGCTAATCTGCAGTTTCCCCAGTAACCAGCTCACAGCCACACACTGTTATTCCCTATAATAGGTCTACAGCAATGGTTCTCATTATTTTTGCTATATCGCTAGATGTGTTTCAAGTGTAACTGACTGTTATAGTACAATGTAGCAAAATTATTTTTCATAACTCCCTGTGTATATTGTATTTATATTAATGCCATTTATACAGAGACTAGCTGTTCTACCCGTTCTTCGCATGGGAGTTGCTGATTTTCACGGTTGTACATATACATGTGTTAATAATTTGGTAAATCTATAGATATGTAAATCTGAGACGTGCTAATGTAAGTAAATATTAATCCATGGTTCTTAGCGTTACCTGAGGGGTTACAGGAGGGGTTGACCTTATGATGTCATTACTGATGCGTGGTTTGCGTTGCGTGAATGATAACGCCAAAACGGACAATCGGATCAAAATTTGGATGGCACCTCCAGTGTGTAAAATTTTATAAACTACAATAATTGTCCTGTCACTTTTTACCATATCTCTCACTCGCTCTCGGACTCATCACTAATTCTCTTACTTCCCAATATGTTAGAAAGCTGCAATGTTATGTAACATAGGTATTCTTCAGGTGGGAAATAGGAAAATTATGTAATTAGAATCTTAATAAACCTCCCCTAAGGGGATGAAAAGGGGGTTGACATAATGACATCATTACCGATGTGTGGCTTGCATTGCGTGAATGATAACACCCAAATGGATAATCGGATCAAAATTTGAATTGCACCTCCAGTGTGTAGAATTTAATAAACTACAAAAATGTGAAAGCCCTCACTCACTCACTGACGGACTCATCACTAATTCTCTTACTTTCCGATATGTTAGGAAACCGAAATGTAACATAGGTATTCTTAAGGTGGGAAATAGGAAAACTTCCTAATTAGAATTTTAATAAACCTCCCCTAAGAGGATGAAAAGGGGGCTTACATAATGACGTCATTACCAATGCGTGGCTTGCGTTGCGTGAACGATAACGGCCAAAATGATAATCGGACCACAATGTGGATTGCACCTCTAGTGTGTAGAATTTAATAAACGACAAAAATGGTCCTGTCACTTTTTCCCGTATCTGCTACGGGTGCTCCTCGGGTAACGTCAAGAATCATTGATTATGATTTACTTACATTAGCACTTTTCAAATTTATATCTCTATATATTTACCAAATTATTAACACTCATGTATATGTACAACCGTGAAAATCAGAAACTCCTTTGCTAACAGGTAGAACAGCTAGTTTATAATGAATATGCTCCTAAAAAGGTTGAAAGTGATGATAAGTCTGGTGTTCTGGACTTGTATTAACGCCTACTACCAGGATATCTGCATACTTGTTCCATGCAGCAGTTTATCATACTTCTGTTCCTAGTGATTACCTCTACAAGTGTTGAAACCAAATATGCCGATTTACTCTGCAGTCTGTTCATTCTATTGTGTTTTATTCCTGGTTTCTTGTCTTCCTCTGCGTGACAAGCTTGATGTTGATTCTTCTTTTGCCGACATTGGCTTGTTATTAGACTATCCTGCTTTCTACCTGCCCTGGCACCTGACCATTGTCTTTTTAATAACCTTTCCTTGTCTGCTGCCCACCCTGACCTTACCCTGTTATTTGGAAGCTAATTTTGCATTGATATAGCCACAAAGAAACAGCAAGATGGACAATCTTGCTGTTTCTTTGTTCCTCGCATCAGTCGTCTCTACAAAGAGTCTTATTTGATATATGTCTGCCTTGTATTTGTTCATGTATCAAAGGACTCATTTACTCTGCATTACATCCTAAAGACTCACTGTTATGTTGCATGTCACTTTGCCTTTACTCAAATACTCAAGTATACTACTGTATTTATTCAAATACTGAAGTACAGTGCATCCGGAAAGTATTCACAGCGCTTCACTTTTTCCACATTTTGTTATGTTACAGCCTTATTCCAAAATGGAATAAATTAATTTTTCCCTTAAAAGTCACACAATGGGGGTCATTCCGAGTTGATCGCTTGCTAGCTACTTTTAGCAGCCGTGCAAACGCATAGTCACCGGCCACGGGGGAGTGTATTTTTGCTTTGAAAGTGTGCGAACGCATGTGCAGCCAAGCGGGATGATTTTTTTTTTTGCAGTTTCTGAGTAGCTCTGGACTTACTCAGCCCTTGCGATCACTTCAGTCTTTTTGGTCCCTGAATTGATGTCAGACACCCGCCCTGCAAACGCCTGGACACGCCTGCATTTTTCCAAACACTCCCTGAAAACTGTCAGTTGACACTCATAAACGCCCTCTTCCTGTCAATCTCCTTGCGATTGGCTGTGCGAATGGATTCTTCGTTAAATCCATCGCCCAGCAACGATTCACTTTGTACCCGTACGATGCGCCTGCGCTTCGCGATGCATATGTATGTGCAGTCAGGCTTGGACTGGCCCACAGGGGTACAGGGGAAACCACCGGTGGGCCCCACTGCCCGGGGACCCACCTCCTACTATAAGGATCAGGTTCTAGACTGTGCACTTGAATTATACATTATACATATGTTACCTTATACTGGACTATGATGTATTTTCTACAGTGCATTGCTGTTATTAATCTGTTGCATGCATGCATTAGCTGAATTTACTGTATATATTTATGAAGGGGCCCAGACGTTGCACTCTCTAATGGTTAGTCAAAACAATGAGGTGACAGGCCACACCCCCTCAGCAGACTGGCCACACCCCTAAACATGGGCCCCTACCACTGCATTCCCCCGGTGGGCCCTACATGCCCCAGTCCGACACTGTGTGCAGTAATAAACTGTTCACTGCGCTGCGAAAAACAGCAGCGAGCGGTCAACTCGGAATGACCCCCATTACCCCATAAAGACAATGTGAAAAAGTTGTTGTTGTTTTTTTTGTGCAAATTTATTACAAATAAAAATCTAAGAAATCACATGTACATAAGTATTCACAGACTTTGCTCAATACTTTGTTGATGCACCTTTGGCAGCAGTTACAGCCTCAAGTCTTTTTGAATATGATGCCACAAGCTTGGCACACAGTTTCGCCCATTCCTCTTTGCAGCACCTCTCAAGCACCATCAGGTTAGATAGGAAGCGTCGGTGCACAGCCATTTTCAGATCTCTCCAGAGATGTTCAATCGGATTTAAGTCTGGGCTCTGGATCGCCACTCAAGGACATTCGCAGAGTTGTCCTGAAGCCACTCCTTTGATATCTTGGCTGTGTGCTTAGGGTCGTTGTCCTGCTGAACGATGAACCATTGCCCCAGTCTGAGGTCAAGAATGCTCTGGAGCAGGTTTTCATCCAAGATGTCTCTGTACATTGCCTCATTCATCTTTCCCTCTATCCTGACTGGTCTCCCAGTTCCTGCCACTGAAAAATATCCCCACAGCATGATGCTGCCACCACCAAGCTTCACTGTAGGGATGGTATTGGCCTGGTGATGAGCGGTGAGTGGTTTCCTCCAAACATGACGCCTGGCATTCACACCAAAGAGTTCAATCTTTGTCTCATCAGACCAGAGAATTTGGTTTCTCATGGTCTGAGAGTCCTTCAGGTGCATTTTGGTAAACTCCAGGCGGGCTGCCATGTGTTTTTTACTAAGGAGTGGCTTCCATCTGGCCACTTTACCATACAGGTCTGATTAGTGGATTTCTGCAGAGATAGTTGTCCTTCTGGAAGGTTCCCCTTTCTCCACAGAGGAATGCTGTAGCTCTGACAAAGTGACCATCGGGTTCTTGGTCACCTCCCTGACTAGGGCCCTTCTCCTCCGATCACTCAGTTTAGACAGCCGGCCATCTGTAGTAAGAGTTCTGGTGGTTCCAAACTTCTTCCTTTTATGGATTATGGAGGCCACTGTGCTCATTGGGACCTTCAAAGCAGCAGATATTTTATTTATTTATTTTACCCTTCCCCAGAATTTTTCCTTGAGACAATCCTGTCTCGGAGATCTACAGACAATTCCTTTGACTTCTTGCTTGATTTGTGCTCAGACATGCACTGTCAACTGTGGGACCTTACATAGACAGGTGTGTGCCTTTCCAAATCATGTCCAATCAACTGAACTTACCACAAGTGGACTCCAATTAAGCTGTAGGAACATCTCAATGATTATCAATGGAAACAGGATGCACCTGAGCTCAATTTTGAGCTTCATGGCAAAGGCTGTGACTACTGATGTGCATGTGATTTCTTAGATTTTTATTTTTAATAAATATGCAAAAATCTCCGAAAAAAAACCCTTTTCATGTTGTCATTATGGGGTATTGTGTGTAGAATTTTGAGGGAAAAAATAATTTTTTCAACTTTGGAATAAGGCTGTAACATAAAATGTTGAAAAAGTTAAGTGCTGTGAATACTTTCCAGATGCACTGTATACCCTGCAAGCATACCCCCTTGCCCATCCAGGAGAATATTTACATTGTTAGAGTTATGCAAAACAAATGAACACTCCAGCAGTGGGAAATTCAGGGATGGGGGCATAGACACAATTTACAACTGCTTAGGGGGAATTAAATTGCCCCCGGTAATTTACTTCCGGCTAATTAATCCACAAGGGCTATCCAATTAGCCCCGAAGGCAGCCAGACACCGGCACTTATTGGGGATTTTTTTTGTCCGGGACCTGCTGAGGTCTCAAAAATAATATCCCGATAAGTGCTCTGTTTTCGTGATCAAGTCGTGAAAACACATAGGTCTGGAAACTTATACCGCGTCCTATTTTTTTTTGTTTTTGCCTGACAAAAATAAAAAAAATTTGGAGAAAAAAATTGGATTTTAATTACCTACCGGTAAATCCTTTTCTCGTAGTCCGTAGAGGATGCTGGGGTTCCATTTAGTTCCATGGGGTATAGATGGGTCCCTTGGGAGCCATGGGCACTTTAAGAGTTTAATAGTGTGGGCTGGCTCCTCCCTCTATGCCCCTCCCACCAGGCTCAGTCTAGAAACTGTGCCCTAGGAGAGGGACATACATTGAGAGAAGGAAATACACAGATAGGGGTGAGATTCACACCAGCTCACACCAAATTGAAAAACCATGCTGAAGAGCATGCAACATGGAGAAACCATGCTAACCAGCATGCAACATGGAGAAACCATGCTAACCAGCATGCAACATGGAGAAGTCATGCAAACCAGCATGCAACTTGAAGAAATCAAGAGAACAAGCATGAAACATGAAGAGACCATGCCAACCGGCATTCAACATGAAGAAACCATGCTAATCAGCAGGAACAAGAAGAAACCATGCTAATCAGTAGGAAAGAGGAACAGCAAAAGCTGAACCAATACTTAACCAAGTGACAATGCAGGAAAACGAAGCGCTGGGTGGGCGTCCAGCATCCTCTACAGACTACTAGAAAAGGATTTACTGGTAGGTAATTAAAATCCTATTTTCTCTTACGTCCTAGAGGATGCTGGGGTTCCATTTAGTACCATGGGGATGTACCAAAGCTCCCAGTACGGGAGGGAGAGCGCTGAGGCTTCTGCAGAACAGATTGACCAAACTTATGGTCCTCAGAGGCCAAAGCATTGAACTTGAAGAACTTAACCAACGCATTCGACCCTGACCAAGTAGCTGCCCGACAAAGCTGCCAAGCTGAGACACCCCGGCAGCCACCCAGGAAGAACCCACTTTACGGGTAGAGTGGGCCTCCACAGAATTTGGACACGGCAATCCTGCCATAGAATAAGCACGCTGGATAGTAAACCTGATCCAACGAGAAATCGCCTGCTTAGAAGCAGGACACCCAACCTTGTTGGGATCATAAAGGACAAACAGAGCATCTGACTTTCTGTGACGAGTAGTTCACAGAAAACTTCAAAGCCCTTACAAGATCCAAGGATTCTGAAGTAATTGAGGAGTCAGTAGCCACTGGCACCACAATAGGTCGTTTGATATGAAAAGCCGACACAACCTTTGGAAGAAATTGCTGACGCGTTCTGAGCTCAGACCTATCTTCATGGAAAATCAAGTAGGGGCTCTTATATGAGAATGCCCTAATTTCTGACACACACCTAGCAGATGCCAATGTCAACAACGTGACAGCCTTCCAAGTAAGAAGCTTGACCTCAACCACCTGAAGAGGTTTGAACCAATCTGATTGCTGGAACTGCAGCACCACATTAAGGTCCCATGGTGCCATAGGAGGCACAAACGGTGGTTGGATGTGCAGAACCCCTTTCAAGAAAGTCTGAACCTCAGGGAGAGCAGCCAATTGTTTCTGGAAGAAAATGGACAGGGACGAAATCCTGACCTTTATGGAGCCCAAGCGTAGGCCCACATCCACACCTGCTTGCAGAAAGAGGAGAAACCGTCTCAGTTGAAACTCCACCGTAGGAAACTTCTTAGATTCACACCAAGACACATACTTTTCTCAAATTCAATGGTAATGTTTAAACGTTACTCCCTTCCTAGCCTGTATCAGGGTAGGAATGACCTTTCTCGGAATGCCCTTCTGAGGTAAAAACAGGCGTTCAACCTCCATGCCGTCCAACGTAGCCGTAGGAAGTCTTGATAGGTGAATGGCTCCTGTTGCAGAAGGTCCTCGCGAAGAGGAAGAGGCCTCAGATCCTCCAGCAGTAATTCCAGAAGATCCGCGTACCAAGACCTTCTGCGCCAGTCCTTGGGATGAGTGGAAGTGGAGGGAACACATACACTGACTGGAACACCCATGGAGTTACCAAGGAGTCCACAGCCACTGTGTGTGGGTCTCTCGACCTGTAACAGTACCTCCGAAACTTCTTGTTGAGGAGAGAGGCCATTATGCCTATCTGAGGTACACCCCATCGGCTTGTGAGCTTTACGAATACCTCCGGATGGAGGCCCCATTCTCCTGGAAGGAGATCGAGTCTGCTGAGGAAGTCCGCTTCCCAGTTGTCCACTCCCGGAATGAAGATTGCTTACAGCGCCACCGCATGATTTTCTGCCCAGAGGAGGATTCTTGTCACCTCTGACATTACAGCTCTGCTCTTCGTTCCACCCTGTCGGTTTATGTAGGACACCGCCGTTACATTGTCCGAGTGAACCTGAATAGCCTGATCTTGAAGAAGATGTGCCGCTAGTAGAAGGCCGTTGAACCCGGCCCTTAGCTCCAGAATGTTTATCGGAAAGGTGGATTCCAGACTTGACCACTTTCCGTAGAAGTGTTCCCCTTGAGTGACAGCTCCCCAACCTCTGTCGAGAAGGTGAGAAGGTTGCAGCCACCAGAGGAATGAAATTCTGGCTTTCGGCAACAGGCTTATTTGCTGGTGCATGTGAAGATGAGATCCCTATCATCTGACTAGGAGTTCCAGTTGGTAAGACCATGCAAGGAACCTTCCGTAATGTCGAGCCTCGTAGGAGGCAACCATCTTCCCCATAAGGGGAATGCACTGATGAACCGATATCCGGGCTGGCTTCAGGACATCCCAGAACATTGATTGGATCACCAATGCTTTCTCCACCGGTAGAAATACCCTCTGCACTTCCATGTGGAGAATCATCTCCAGGAAGGAACGCCTCCTTGTCAGTTCCAAATGTGAAATTGGAAGCTTCTGGATCCACCCAAGATCCCGGGACATTTGATGTTAGAGAGCAACACTCCGTAACAACATCTCCCCGGGGGATGTTAAGGTCGTCCAGATATGGAATTATGTCCACTCCTGGTCTGTGAAGTAGGAGCACAATCGCCGCCATTGCCTTGATGAACACCCCAGTGTTGCGTAGAAGCCAAGTGCAGTGTTTGGGACTAGAAGTAATATAGTTCTAGTGCAACCTTAGATAGGTCTAGAGAGGCGGCCAGATTGGAATGTGAAGGTACGCACCCCTGATATCCCAGGATACCAGGAATTCCCCTATATCTCACCGCTCTAGGACTCCCTCCTGAATTGAACACCCACCAGTAGGGGTCCAATGACCTTATGTTTGAATAGTAACCCCTGTTACATAAGTGAGGTGGAACCGGAATGATGACATGTGTTTAACAAATGTTAGAATAGCTTCCAGCAGTATTGTACTTTCTGCCTGAGAAGCCAGTAAGCCTGATTTGAAGAATCTGTGAGGCAGGAGTACTAAAAACTCCAGTCTGCACCCCTGGGCAGCCTAACGTTTCCCAGGGGACTAGGCAGGATATCGCCTAGATGTTTTACTGAAATCTTTTTATCTCTCCCACCTGCTTGATCCCCAGGCAGTGAGGTCCATTGTCAAAATGAAGGTTTTGAGAATACCGGACCCGAACCCGTTCCTAGGAACCTGGCGGTGCAGGTTTTCCAGAATTCCTCCACCGTTCTCTAAAGGAAGTGGAGGAACCCTTGGGTTTATGTGTAAACATTGTGGTTTGAAGGGATTGCAGTATAGGTGTAGGATCTAATTCCCTGGACTGCGCAGCTGCGGAAGGAAGATTTGTCCACTTACCCGCAGTTGGCTCGGATATTCCCGTATCCCGAACATCCCAACAGGGCCTCACCCGTTGAAGGGCTGATTCACCATACCTTACTTGGATTCTGTATCCGCAGTCCATTGGTGTAGCCACCGTCCCCTGTGTGTCGAAACTGACAGAGCAGTATTCCCTGCATTAAACAGGCCAATCTCCTCCACGGCGTCCAGCCATGAAGCCAGTAGAATCCTATATATGCCATAGAAATAAGTACATGTCACTTCTACACATAGAATCTAAATCATCAAGTAAGGAGCATGACCACGTTACAATGGGGGTCATTCCGAGTTGATCGCTTGCTAGCAGGTTTTAGCAGCCGTGCAAACGCATAGTCGCCGTCCACAGGGGAGTGTATTTTAGCATAGCAGGAGTGCGAACGCCTATGCAGCAGAGCGCTTGCATACACATTTTGTGCAAAACAAGATCAGCCCTGTAGTTACTTAACCTGTGCGATGATTGCTGCGACGAGTGACACAGTAATGACGTCAGATACCCGCCCAGCAAACGCCCGGCCACGCCTGCGTTTTTCCAAACACTCCTAGAAAACGGTCAGTTGACACCCATATTTGCCCTCTTTCTGTCAATCTCCTTGCATTCGGCTGTGCGATTGGAATCGTTGCTAAAACCACTGCAAAACCACAATGGACTTCGTACCCGTACGACGAGCATGCGCATTGTGGTGCATACGCATGCGCAGATTAGCCGTTTTTTTCACTGATCGCTACGCAGCGAACAACGGCAGCTAGCGATGAACTCGGAATGACCACCAATATCCCCAGAAATCTACACAATAGTGGGTCTCCGAGTCACACCTGCAGCAGTGTACAATATTAGAGATTAGTCTCAATCTGCGATCAGGCTTTATGGAGGTTGTACCCGGGACAGGTAACACAACTTTTTTTTGACAATTTAGACACTCATTAGGGATGTGGATAAAACCTCTGGGTGTTCCCGAATAAGGATTTTAACGTCCTAAACAGTGGGAAGACATTTATTAGATATAGATATATATATAATTTATTAGATATAGATATATATATATATATATATATAATATTTCTCATCCCTAATAGCCTCAAACATATGTTTCCCCCCTCATATGTCAGGCAGTATATGGGCAAGTGTACGCTTGCACCCCAGGGGGATCTGCTACTGAAGCCTGAGAGTTTGTACAGTTTTGGGAATGGTATAGACTACCCAGGAGAAGATATACATTCTGCAGTACAGGACAAAGGGGCAGATGTATTAAGCCTGGAGAAGGCATTAAGAAGTGATAAAGCGGTGATGAGTGCACGGTGATAATGCACCAGCCAATCGACTCATAACTGTCAATTTACATATTGGAGCTGATTGGCTGGTGTGTTATTACCTTGCACGTATCACCACTTTATCACTTCTTAATGCCTTCTCCAGGCTTAATACATCTGCCCCAAAGTCCCTTAAATGTGGTACAGTGGGATTACACACACACACAGGAAAATGTTAAAACAGTTTCCCCCTAGAATATCTTCATAGAGCTATATATTCAGTGTGCTATAATGTGAATTTCGGCTCGTACCGTGTCCTATAATGTGAATTTCGGCTCGTACCGTGTGCTATAATGTGAATTTCGGCTCATACAGTGTGCTATAATGTGAATTTCGTCTCGTACCGTATGCTATAATGTGAATTTTGGCTCATTCGGTGTGCTATAATGTGAATTTCGGATCATTCAGTGTGCTATAATGTGAATTTTGGCTTATTCAGTGTGCTATAATGTGAATTTCGGCTCGTACCGTGTGCTATAATGTGAATTTCGGCTCGTACCATGTGCTATAATGTGAATATTGGCTCGTACTGTGTGCTGTAATGTGAATTTGGGCTCATTCAGTGTGCTATAATGTGAATTTCGGCTCGTACCGTGTGCTATAATGTGAATTTCGGCTCGTACCGTGTGCTATAATGTGAATTGCGGCTCGTACCGTATGCTATAATGTGAATTTCAGCTCATTCAGTGTGCTAGAACGTGAATTTCGGCTCGTACCGTGTGCTATAATGTGAATTTCGGCTCGTACCGTGTGCTATAATGTGACTTTTGGCTCATACCGTGTGCTATAATGTGAATTTCATCTCGTACCATGTGCTATAATGTGAATTTTGGCTCATGCTGTGTGCTATAATGTAAATTTTGGCTCATTCAGTGTGCTATAATGTGAATTTTGGCTTATTCAGTGTGCTATAATGTGAATTTTGGCTCGTACCGTATGCTATAATGTGAATTTCAGCTCATTCAGTGTGCTAGAATGTGAATTTCGGCTGGTACCATGTGCTATAATGTGAATTTCGGCTCGTACCGTGTGCTATAATGTGAATTTTGGCTCATACCGTGTGCTATAATGTGAATTTTGGCTTATTCAGTGTGCTATAATGTGAATTTCGGCTCATACCATGTGCTATAATGTGAATTTTGGCTCATGCTGTGTGCTATAATATACATTTTGGCTCATTTAGTGTGCTTTAATGTGAATTTTGGCTTATTCAGTGTGCTATAATGTGAATTGCGGCTCGTACCGTGTGCTATAATGTGAATTTCGTCTCGTACCGTGTGCTATAATGTGAATTTCGGCTCATAGCGTATGCTATAATGTGAATTTCGGCTCATTCTGTGTGCTATAATGTGAATTTTGGCTCATTCTGTGTGCTATAATGTGAATTTCGGCTCATTCAGTGTGCTATAATGTGAATTTTGGTTTATTCAGTGTGCTATAACGTGAATTTCGGCTCGTACCGTGTGCTGTATTGTGAATTTTGGCTCGTACCGTGTGCTATAATGTGAATTTCGGCTCGTACCGTGTGCTATAATGTGAATTGCGGCTCGTACCATATGCTATAATGTGAATTTCAGCTCATTCAGTGTGCTAGAACGTGAATTTCGGCTCGTACCGTGTGCTATAATGTGAATTTCGGCTCGTACCGTGTGCTATAATGTGAATTTTGGCTCATACCGTGTGCTATAATGTGAATTTCATCTCGTACCATGTGCTATAATGTGAATTTTGGCTCATGCTGTGTGCTATAATGTAAATTTTGGCTCATTCAGTGTGCTATAATGTGAATTTTGGCTTATTCAGTGTGCTATAATGTGAATTTTGGCTCGTACCGTATGCTATAATGTGAATTTCAGCTCATTCAGTGTGCTAGAATGTGAATTTCGGCTGGTACCATGTGCTATAATGTGAATTTCGGCTCGTACCGTGTGCTATAAAGTGAATTTTGGCTCATACCGTGTGCTATAATGTGAATTTTGGCTTATTCAGTGTGCTATAATGTGAATTTCGGCTCATACCATGTGCTATAATGTGAATTTTGGCTCATGCTGTGTGCTATAATATACATTTTGGCTCATTTAGTGTGCTTTAATGTGAATTTTGGCTTATTCAGTGTGCTATAATGTGAATTGCGGCTCGTACCGTGTGCTATAATGTGAATTTCGTCTCGTACCGTGTGCTATAATGTGAATTTCGGCTCATAGCGTATGCTATAATGTGAATTTCGGCTCATTCTGTGTGCTGTAATGTGAATTTTGGCTCATTCTGTGTGCTATAATGTGAATTTCGGCTCATTCAATGTGCTATAATGTGAATTTTGGTTTATTCAGTGTGCTATAACGTGAATTTCGGCTCGTACCGTGTGCTGTATTGTGAATTTTGGCTCGTACCGTGTGCTATAATGTGAATTTCGGCTCGTACCGTATGCTATAATGTGAATTTCGGCTCATTCAGTGTGCTATAATGTGAATTTTGGCTCATTCAGTGTGCTATGATGTAAATTTCGGCTCGTACCGTATGCTATAATGTGAATTTTGGCTCATTCAGTGTGCTATAATGTGAATTTCGGATCATTCAGTGTGCTATAATGTGAATTTTGGCTTATTCAGTGTGCTATAATGTGAATTTCGGCTCGTACCGTGTGCTATAATGTGAATTTCGGCTCGTACCATGTGCTATAATGTGAATATTGGCTTGTACTGTGTGCTGTAATGTGAATTTGGGCTCATTCAGTTGCTATAATGTGAATTTTGGCTTATTCAGTGTGCTATAATGTGAATTGCGGCTCGTACCGTGTTCTATAATGTGAATTTCTGCTCGTACCGTGTGCTATAATGTGAATTTCAGCTCATTCCTTGTGCTATAATGTGAATTTCGGTTCGTACCGTATGCTATAATGTGAATTTCGGCTCATTCTGTGTGCTATAATGTGAATTTCGGCTCATTCAGTGTGCTATAATGTGAATTTCGGCTCATTCTGTGTGCTATAATGTGAATTTCGGCTCATTCAGTGTGCTATAATGTGAATTTTGGCTTATTCAGTGTGCTATAATGTGAATTTCGGCTCGTACCTTGTGCTATAATGTGAATTTTGGCTTGTACCGTGTGCTATAATGTGAATTTTGGCTCGTACCGTATGCTATAATGTGAATTTCGGCTCATTCAGTGTGCTATAATGTGAATTTTGGCTCATTCAGTGTGCTACATTGTGAATTTCAGCTCATTCTGTGTGCTATAATGTGAATTTTGGCTTATTCAGTGTACTATAATGTGAATTTTGGCTTATTCAGTGTGCTATAATGTGAATTGTGGCTCGTACCGTGTGCTATAATGTGAATTGCGGCTCGTACCGTGTGCTATAATGTGAATTTCGGCTCGTACCGTATGCTATAATGTGAATTTCAGCTCATTCAGTGTGCTAGAACGTGAATTTCGGCTCGTACCGTGTGCTATAATGCGAATTTCGGCTCGTACTGTGTGCTATAATGTGAATTTCGGCTCGTACCGTGTGCTATAATGTGAATTTTGGCTCATACCGTGTGCTATAATGTGAATTTCATCTCGTACCATATGCTATAATGTGAATTTCGGCTCATTCAGTGTGCTATAATGTGAATTTAGCTCATTCAGTGTGCTATAATGTGAATTTTGGCTTATTCAGTGTGCTATAACGTGAATTTCGGCTCGTACCATGTGCTATAATGTGAATTTTGGCTCATGCTGTGTGCTATAATGTAAATTTTGGCTCATTCAGTGTGCTATAATGTGAATTTTGGCTTATTCAGTGTGCTATAATGTGAATTTCGGCTCGTACCGTGTGCTATAATGTGAATTTTGGCTCATACCGTGTGCTATAATGTAAATTTTGTCTCGTACTGTATGCTATAATGTGAATTTCGGCTCATTCAGTGTGGTATAATGTGAATTTCGGCTCATTCAGTGTGCTATAATGTGAATTTTGGCTTATTCAGTGTGCTATAATGTGAATTTCGGCTCGTACCATGTGCTATAATGTGAATTTTGGCTCATGCTGTGTGCTATAATATAAATTTTGGCTCATTCAGTGTGCTTTAATGTGAATTTTGGCTTATTCAGTGTGCTATAATGTGAATTTCGGCTGGTACCGTGTGCTATAATGTGAATTCCGTCTCGTACCGTGTGCTATAATGTGAATTTCGGCTCATACCGTATGCTATAATGTGAATTTCGGCTCATTCTGTGTGCTATAATGTGAATTTTGGCTCATTCTGTGTGCTATAATGTGAATTTTTCGGCTCATTCAGTGTGCTATAATGTGAATTTTGGCTTATTCAGTGTGCTATAACGTGAATTTCGGCTCGTACCGTGTGCTGTATTGTGAATTTTGGCTCGTACCGTGTGCTATAATGTGAATTTCGGCTCGTACCGTATGCTATAATGTGAATTTTGGCTTATTCAGTGTACTATAATGTGAATTTTGGCTTATTCAGTGTGCTATAATGTGAATTGCGGCTCGTACCGTGTGCTAGAACGTGAATTTCGGCTCGTACCGTGTGCTATAATGTGAATTTCGGCTCGTACCGTGTGCTATAATGTGAATTTTGGCTCATACCGTGTGCTATAATGTGAATTTCATCTCGTACCATGTGCTATAATGTGAATTTTGGCTCATACCGTATGCTATAATGTGAATTTCAGCTCATTCAGTGTGCTATAATGTGAATTTTTGCTTATTCAGTGTGCTATAATGTGAATTTTGGCTCGTACCGTATGCTATAATGTGAATTTCAGCTCATTCAGTGTGCTAGAATGTGAATTTCGGCTGGTACCATGTGCTATAATGTGAATTTCGGCTCGTACCATGTGCTATAATGTGAATTTTGGCTCATGCTGTGTGCTATAATATAAATTTTGGCTCATTAAGTGTGCTTTAATGTGAATTTTGGCTTATTCAGTGTGCTATAATGTGAATTTCGGCTGGTACCGTGTGCTATAATGTGAATTTCGTCTCGTACCGTGTGCTATAATGTGAATTTCGGCTCGTACCGTATGCTATAATGTGAATTTTGGCTCATTCTGTGTGCTATAATGTGAATTTTGGCTCATTCTGTGTGCTATAATGTGAATTTTTCGGCTCATTCAGTGTGCTATAATGTGAATTTTGGCTTATTCAGTGTGCTATAACGTGAATTTCGGCTCGTACCGTGTGCTGTATTGTGAATTTTGGCTCGTACCGTGTGCAATAATGTGAATTTCGGCTCGTACCGTATGCTATAATGTGAATTTTGGCTTATTCAGTGTACTATAATGTGAATTTTGGCTTATTCAGTGTGCTATAATGTGAATTGCGGCTCGTACCGTGTGCTATAATGTGAATTTCGGCTCGTACCGTGTGCTATAATGCGAATTTCGGCTCGTACCGTATGCTATAATGTGAATTTTGGCTTGTACTGTGTGCTATAATGTGAATTTCGGCTCATTCAGTGTGCTAGAACGTGAATTTTGGCTCGTACCGTGTGCTATAATGTGAATTTCGGCTCATACCGTGTGCTATAATGTGAATTTTGGCTCATACCGTGTGCTATAATGTGAATTTCATCTCGTACCATGTGCTATAATGTGAATTTTGGCTCATGCTGTGTGCTATAATGTAAATTTTGGCTCATTCAGTGTGCTATAATGTGAATTTTGGCTCGTACCGTAGGCTATAATGTGAATTTCAGCTCATTCAGTGTGCTAGAATGTGAATTTCGGCTGGTACCATGTGCTATAATGTGAATTTCGGCTCGTACCGTGTGCTATAATGTGAATTTTGGCTCATACCGTGTGCTATAATGTGAATTTTGGCTTATTCAGTGTGCTATAATGTGAATTTCGGCTCGTACCATGTGCTATAATGTGAATTTTGGCTCATGCTGTGTGCTATAATATACATTTTGGCTCATTTAGTGTGCTTTAATGTTAATTTTGGCTTATTCAGTGTGCTATAATGTGAATTGCGGCTGGTACCGTGTGCTATAATGTGAATTTCGTCTCGTACCGTGTGCTATAATGTGAATTTCGGCTCATAGCGTATGCTTTAATGTGAATTTCGGCTCATTCTGTGTGCTATAATGTGAATTTTGGCTCATTCTGTGTGCTATAATGTGAATTTCGGCTCATTCAGTGTGCTATAATGTGAATTTTGGCTTATTCAGTGTGCTATAACGTGAATTTCGGCTCGTACCGTGTGCTGTATTGTGAATTTTGGCTCGTACCGTGTGCTATAATGTGAATTTCGGCTCGTACCGTATGCTATCATGTGAATTTCGGCTTATTCAGTGTGCTATAATGTGAATTTTGGCTCATTCAGTGTGCTATGATGTAAATTTCGGCTCGTACCATATGCTATAATGTGAATTTTGGCTCATTCAGTGTGCTATAATGTGAATTTCGGATCATTCAGTGTGCTATAATGTGAATTTTGGCTTATTCAGTGTGCTATAATGTGAATTTCGGCTCGTACCGTGTGCTATAATGTGAATTTCGGCTCGTACCATGTGCTATAATGTGAATATTGGCTCGTACTGTGTGCTATAATGTGAATTTTGGCTTATTCAGTGTGCTATAATGTGAATTGCGGCTCGTACCGTGTTCTATAATGTGAATTTCGGTTCGTACCGTATGCTATAATGTGAATTTCGGCTCATTCTGTGTGCTATAATGTGAATTTCGGCTCATTCAGTGTGCTATAATGTGAATTTCGGCTCATTCTGTGTGCTATAATGTGAATTTCGGCTCATTCAGTGTGCTATAATGTGAATTTTGGCTTATTCAGTGTGCTATAATATGAATTTCGGCTCGTACCTTGTGCTATAATGTGAATTTTGGCTTGTACCGTGTGCTATAATGTGAATTTCGGCTCGTACCGTATGCTATAATGTGAATTTCGGCTCATTCAGTGTGCTATAATGTGAATTTTGGCTCATTCAGTGTGCTACATTGTGAATTTCAGCTCATTCTGTGTGCTATAATGTGAATTTTGGCTTATTCAGTGTACTATAATGTGAATTTTGGCTTAGTCAGTGTGCTATAATGTGAATTGCGGCTCGTACCGTGTGCTATAATGTGAATTGCGGCTCGTACCGTGTGCTATAATGTGAATTTCGGCTCGTACTGTATGCTATAATGTGAATTTCAGCTCATTCAGTGTGCTAGAACGTGAATTTCGGCTCGTACCGCGTGCTATAATGCGAATTTCGGCTCGTACTGTGTGCTATAATGTGAATTTCGGCTCGTACCGTGTGCTATAATGTGAATTTTGGCTCATACCGTGTGCTATAATGTGAATTTCATCTCGTACCATATGCTATAATGTGAATTTCGGCTCATTCAGTGTGCTATAATGTGAATTTTGGCTCATTCAGTGTGCTATAATGTGAATTTTGGCTTATTCAGTGTGCTATAACGTGAATTTCGGCTCGTACCATGTGCTATAATGTGAATTTTGGCTCATGCTGTGTGCTCTAATGTAAATTTTGGCTCATTCAGTGTACTATAATGTGAATTTTGGCTTATTCAGTGTGCTATAATGTGAATTTTGGCTCGTACCGTATGCTATAATGTGAATTTCAGCTCATTCAGTGTGCTAGAATGTGAATTTCGGCTGGTACCGTGTGCTATAATGTGAATTTCGGCTCGTACTGTGTGCTATAATGTGAATTTTGGCTCATACCGTGTGCTATAATGTAAATTTCGTCTCGTACTGTATGCTATAATGTGAATTTCGGCTCATTCAGTGTGCTATAATGTGAATTTCGGCTCATTCAGTGTGCTATAATGTGAATTTTGGCTTATTCAGTGTGCTATAATGTGAATTTCGGCTCGTACCATGTGCTATAATGTGAATTTTGGCTCATGCTGTGTGCTATAATATAAATTTTGGCTCATTCAGTGTGCTTTAATGTGAATTTTGGCTTATTCAGTGTGCTATTATGTGAATTTCGGCTGGTACCGTGTGCTATAATGTGAATTTCGTCTCGTACCGTGTGCTATAATGTGAATTTCGGCTCGTACCGTATGCTATAATGTGAATTTTGGCTCATTCTGTGTGCTATAATGTGAATTTTGGCTCATTCTGTGTGCTATAATGTGAATTTCGGCTCATTCAGTGTGCTATAATGTGAATTTTGGCTTATTCAGTGTGCTATAACGTGAATTTCGGCTCGTACCGTGTGCTGTATTGTGAATTTTGGCTCGTACCGTGTGCTATAATGTGAATTTCGGCTCGTACCATATGCTATAATGTGAATTTCGGCTCATTCAGTGTGCTATAATGTGAATTTTGGCTCATTCAGTGTGCTATGATGTAAATTTCGGCTCATTCTGTGTGCTATAATGTGAATTTCAGCTCATTCAATGTGCTATAATGTGAATTTTGGCTCATTCAGTGTGCTATAATGTGAATTTTGGCTTAGTCAGTGTGCTATAATGTGAATTTTGGCTCATTCTGTGTGCTATAATGTGAATTTCAGATCATTCAGTGTGCTATAATGTGAATTTCGGCTGATTCAGTGTGCTATAATGTGAATTTTGGCTTATTCAGTGTGCTATAATGTGATTTGCGGCTTGTACCTTGTGCTATAATGTGAATTTCGGCTCGTACCGTGTGCTATAATGTGAATTTCGGCTCATATCGTGTGCTATAATGTGAATTTTGGCTCGTACCGTGTGCTATAATGTGAATTTCGTCTCGTACCATATGCTATTATGTGAATTTCGGCTCATTCTGTGTGCTATAATGTGAATTTCGGCTCATTCATTGTGCTATAATGTGAATTTTGGCATATTCAGTGTGCTATAATGTGAATATCGGTTCGTACCATGTGCTATAATGTGAATCTCAGCTCGTACCGTGTGCTATAATGTGAATTTTGGCTTGTACTGTGTGCTATAATGTGAATTTCGGCTCATTCAGTGTGCTATAATGTGAATTTCGGCTCATTCAGTGTGCTATAATGTGAATTTTGGCTCATTCATTGTGCTATCATGTGAATTTCGGCTCATTCAGTGTGCTATAATGTGAATTTCAGCTTATTCAGTGTGCTATAATGTGAATTGCGGCTGGTACCGTGTGCTATAATGTGAATTTCGTCTCGTACCGTGTGCTATAATGTGAATTTCGGCTCGTACCGTATGCTATAATGTGAATTTCGGCTCATTCTGTGTGCTATAATGTGAATTTTGGCTCATTCTGTGTGCTATAATGTGAATTTCGGCTCATTCAGTGTGCTATAATGTGAATTTTGGCTTATTCAGTGTGCTATAACGTGAATTTCGGCTCGTACCGTGTGCTGTATTGTGAATTTTGGCTCGTATCGTGTGCTATAATGTGAATTTCGGCTCGTACCGTATGCTATAATGTGAATTTCGGCTCATTCAGTGTGCTATAATGTGAATTTTGGCTCATTCAGTGTGCTATGATGTAAATTTCGGCTCATTCTGTGTGCTATAATGTGAATTTCAGCTCATTTAATGTGCTATAATGTGAATTTTGGCTCATTCAGTGTGCTATAATGTGAATTTTGGCTTAGTCAGTGTGCTATAATGTGAATTTTGGCTCATTCTGTGTGCTATAATGTGAATTTCAGATCATTCAGTGTGCTATAATGTGAATTTCGGCTGATTCAGTGTGCTATAATGTGAATTTTGGCTTATTCAGTGTGCTATAATGTGATTTGCGGCTTGTACCTTGTGCTATAATGTGAATTTCGGCTCGTACCATGTGCTATAATGTGAATTTCGGCTCATATCGTGTGCTATAATGTGAATTTTGGCTCGTACCTTGTGCTATAATGTGAATTTCGTCTCGTACCATATGCTATAATGTGAATTTCGGCTCATTCTGTGTGCTATAATGTGAATTTCGGCTCATTCATTGTGCTATAATGTGAATTTTGGCATATTCAGTGTGCTATAATGTGAATATCGGTTCGTACCATGTGCTATAATGTGAATCTCAGCTCGTACTGTGTGCTATAATGTGAATTTTGGCTTGTACTGTGTGCTATAATGTGAATTTCGGCTCATTCAGTGTGCTATAATGTGAATTTTGGCTCATTCAGTGTGCTATAATGTGAATTTCAGCTCATTCAGCGTGCTATAATGTGAATTTCAGCTTATTCAGTGTGCTATAATGTGAATTGCGGCTCGTACCGTGTGCTATAATGTGAATTTCGGCTCGTACCATGTGCTATAATGTGAATTTCGGCTCGTACCGTGTGCTATAGTGTGAATTTCGGCTCGTACCGTATGCTATAATGTGAATTTTGGCTCATTCAATGTGCTATTATGTGAATTTCGGCTCATTCACTGTGCTATAATGTGAATTTTGGCTTATTCAGTGTGCTATAATGTGAATTTCGGCTCGTACCATGTGCTATAATGCGAATTTCGGCTCGTACCAGAGGGGTAATTCTGAGTTGATCGCAGCAGCAAGTTTGTTAGCAATTGGGCAAAACCATTTGCACTGCAGGGGGGGCAGATATAACATCTGCAGAGAGAGTTAGATTTGGGTGGGTTATTTTGTTTCTGTGCAGGGTAAATATTGGCTGCTTTGTTTTTACACTGCAATTTAGATTTCAGTTTAAACACACCCCACCCAAATCTAACTCTCTCTGCGCATGTTATATCTGCCCCCCCTGCAGTACACATGGTTTTGCCCAACTGCTAAAAAATTTCCTGCTGCGATCAACTTGGAATTACCCCCCCATGTGCTATAATGTGAATTTTGGCTCATGCTGTGTGCTATAATGTGAATTTCGGCTCATTCACTGTGCTATAATGTGAATTTTGGCTTATTCAGTGTGCTATAATGTGAATTCCGGCTCATACCGTGTGCTATAATGTGAATTTTGGCTCGTACCATGTGCTATAATGTGCATTTCGGCTCGTTCCGTATGCTATAATGTGAATTTCGGTTCATTCTCTGTGCTATAATGTGAATTTCAGCTCATTCTGTGTGCTATAATGTGAATTTCGGCTCATTCAGTGTGCTATAATGTGAATTTCGGCTCATTCAGTGTGCTATAATGTGAATTTTGGCTTATTCAGTGTGCTATAATGTGAATTTCGGCTCGTACCGTGTGCTATAATGTGAATTTTGTCTTGTACTGTGTGCTATAATGTGAATTTCGGCTCATTCGGTGTGCTATAATGTGAATTTCGCCTCATTCAGTGTGCTGTAATGTGAATTTCGGCTCATTCAGTGTGCTATAAAGTGAATTTCAGCTTATTCAGTGTGCTATAATGTGAATTGCGGCTCGTACCATGTGCTATAGTGTGAATTTCGGCTCGTATCGCGTGCTATAATGTGAATTTCGGCTCGTGCCGTGTGCTATAAGGTGAAAGGGGCACCAGTACTAGATAGTATAAGGGGTTCTACTACACTGGACATGCCCACTTTTGAGTGGCCATGCCCCCTTTTCTGGAGGCGCGTGCATAATTGCATCCTTAACTTTTCCATACCCCCACTTAAAAATTTCCACTTCGACCACTGTATATATATAGAGGACAGTGCTCCCTGTCAGCATGTGTCTGCAGGGAGAAAATGGTGCTTGTGATTGCTGGATACTGCTCTGAGGAGAAGCCCCGCCCCCTGTAATAGCGCATCTTCCCGCATTTATTGTATAATACTCTCCTGAGGTAATTTGCAGCTAACAGTTGGATAATTCCCTGGTAGCCTTCTGTGACCAGTGTAGGGTGCTTGCGCTGGCTCAGGACACCCCTCACAGCGCCATACACAGTGTGCCTCTGAGCCCTCCAGAGCGCAGCCTGTCAGAGCTGCGCTCCCACTCTTGTGCCGCCATTCCCACCGGTGACCCGCTTACAGGGGCGCCGGTGTCATACTCACCACTCCATCTTCTGGCTCTGCTAGGGGTGTCGGCCTTGCTGCGGGAGTGAGCGGTCGCCTCGTGGGCTTGCAATCATCACCCTCAGGAGCTCAGTGTCCTGTCAGCGGAGATAGGAGCCATTAACCTCTAGGGTTGGATCCTACTTCCCCCCTAAGTCCCACGAAGCATGGAGGCTGTTGTCAGCAGTCTCCCTGTACCTAACTCTTTTAAAAAACAATAAAACTAGAAAAACTCCTAGGAGCTCCCCTAGCTGTGACCGGCTCCACCGGGCACATTTTCTAAACTGGTGGAGTCTGGTAGGAGGGTAATAGAAGGACTAGCCAGTCCCCACTATTAAACTCTTAAAGTGCCCATGGCTCCCAAGGGTCCCGTCTATACCCCATGGTACTAAATGGAACTCCAGCATCCTCTAGGACGTAAGAGAAAACAGGCTACAATTGCTAGAAAACATTGGGCCAAAATTTTTCAGGGCTAACTGAATACCTCCACAGTCTCTTTACTCCTCAGATTTTTCTAAACAGGAGGGTCTGAGGAGACATGATGCAGCTGCAGTCCCTCAACACTGTGCACAGACAGGGAAGGTAAGCAGGAATTGTGATCATCTCTTCCTGACTGAGCAGCAGTGGAGTGGCAGCAGCAGATGGCTATCCCCCAGTACAGCCATACACAGCAACAATGCAAGTGGATGAGGGTTCAGTGAGACAGCTAAGGAGAGATCAGTGAGACAGCTATGGAGGAGCCAGTGAGAAAGCTAGGGAGTGATCAATTGGACACAGTGGCGTAACTAGAATTTTTTCTCCTCCAAGCCAAAAAATTATCTGGCGCCCCCTCCCCCCCATAATTGGCACTAGTAAACCGATTAATCGCTGCGCCACACAAAAGGGGTGTGACCTTGCTGAAATGGGCGTGGCATTGCACAAAGGGGTGTGGTTTTGCAGGAAAAGACTACCTTATACCCCAGTTTTGCAACCTGCACGCCAAGACGTTGGCCACCACAGGAAAAAAAAAATCCTGATTCATGCCCCTTACATTATTTGTCATTTTTCCTCCGTAAAGTAATGCCCAGTATACATTATGCCACATACTGCAATGGCCCTTAGACATTATGCCACACACAATAATGCCCATGACACAATATGCCGCACACCATAATTCCCCCGACACATTATGCCACACACCATAATGCCTGTGACACATTATGACAGGCATCGTAACGTCCATTATTCATTATGCTACACACTGCAATGCCCCTGATACATTATAGCACATACAATGCCTGTGACACATTATGACACACACCGCAATGTCCGTGATACATTATGCCACACACTGCAATGACCCTGAGACATTATACCACATACCACAATGCCCGTGATATAGTATACCACACACCATAATGCCTGTGACACATACCGCAATGCCCGTTATACCCTATGCCACACACCGCAATGCCCGTCAAACATGCCACACACTGCAATCCCCCTGAGACATTATACCACAATGCCCGTGATATAGTATACCACACACACCGTAATGCCTGTGACACATACCGCAATGCCCGTTATACCCTATGCCACACACCGCAATGCCCGTTATACATTATGCCACACACTGCAATGCCCCTGAGACATTATACCACATACCACAATGCCCGTGATATAGTATGCCACACACCGTAATGTCTGTGACACATTATGACACACACCACAATGTCCGTGATACATTAGGCCACACACCGCGATGCCCATTACACATTAAGTCCTACAGTAAGGATTCTAATTACTTTTAAATTACCTGCTCGTTGCCAGGGGTTTCTTGCTCTTGGTTCCATGCACGGTGCCAGGGTTTTTCATGCTCAGGGTGTCATGCTCGTTGCCAGGGGTTTCATGCGGTAGGTGTTATACTTGTTGCCAGAGGTATCATATGCTGGGTTTCAAGCTTGTTGCCAGGGGTTTCATGCACTGGGTGTCATGCTCGTTGCTAGGGGGTAATGTTTGATGCCAGAGATTTCAAGAGCTGGGTGTTGTGCTTGTAACCAGGGGGTAATGATTGTTGCTAGGGCTGTGCTCCCAGTGCCACATATGCCCCCAGTGCCAGATATTCCCCAACAGTGCCAGGTACACATATGCCCCCAGTGCCAAATATGCCCCCCCCAGTGCCAAATATGATCCCTAGTGCCAAATATGCCCCCCAGTGATGGTGCGTACTTAATCCTGGGAGGAGAGTGTGGACGTATGGGAGCTGAGACGCACTGGAGCAGCCTGAGAAGAGCCTTATGGTATAGCCCTATGACGGGGAGCCAGCCATTCCAACTGCTGTGAAAAGTATGTTGGTGGGGAGTTGTGTAGATCTATATATGTGTATGCACTGTGTATGTATATATATGTATGCACTGTGTATGTGAACACGTGTATGCACTGTGTATGTATCTGAGCATGCACGCTGTGTGTGTGTGTGTGTGTGTGTGTGTGTGTGTGTGTGTGTGTGTGTGTGTGTGTGTGTGTGTGTGTGTGTGTGTGTGTAGTGAGCAAGTATCTGAATTAATAAACCCGGGGCGCAGCAGGATGAAACAATATTTAAATGTCTATCATGTAAGGGTAAGCGTACACTGGGGAGGAGGATGTGTTAAAACAGGTTGTTATAGATAATTATCCTGCCCATTTTTTTGTAGTAATATTCAGTTGGTTGTTTTTTTGCGGCCAGTGTTCAAGGAATAAAAGGTGTAATCCAATAAAAATATAATGATATAAATAAAGAATGCCCCTAACGAAGCCCGTCCCTCTGTTAGCCCAGTGAAACACGTTGGACCGCCCCTTAACCCACTTTCTGTCTTCAACCCGGCAGCCCTGGATCTCCTGTTAAGAACGTCGACTCTGAAGTACTGGATCCCGACCACACAGGAGCCCGTGTATGAACATCTCACAGCCGGGAGAGAGACACCACACCACCACAAAAATATATTGGGTCGAAGAAAAGGTACCTGTTCATCACGACATATCAGCAAGACTCACAGGATCTTCGCCGGTCCGGGGAACTAGTAAGTGCTCACTGAGGTACAAACTTTATCCATGTTAGTACTAGCAACAAGACAAGTTTTATGGACCAATATATATAGGACTTAGAAACCTCTTTAAATTGTGATTTTAAGAACCTCTTTTTGCATCACGTTTTATCTTTTCATTTTTCATTGCATTTTTTCCAACTTTCTACAATTAATTTTATCTGATCTGTTTGATTCACCTTTTATAATTTTTTTCATTCTACATTCATATCATTATATTTTTATTGGATTACACCTTTTTTTATTCCTTCAACAATGGCCGAAAAACAATCAATTGAATACAAAAAACTAGACCAGATAATTATCTATAACAAACTGTTTTAACTGTATGTATTACTATTATATTAACCTGTACACATCCTCCTCCACAGTATACGCTTGCCTTTACACGATAAATAAAATGTAAATATTGTTTCATCCTGCTGCGCCCTGAGTTTATTTATTCAGATACTTGTTACGAATCTATGAGATAAGATTAGAGGTCTCTACTTAAACCCTAGGGTGCATAACCTCACACTACCTACAATTACCTCACCACTCCACATACTCTATTAGGGAGCACAGAACACTACACTCTTTTCTCATATGTAGTTCGGCACTCTTGTTATTAGTAGCCAGCACCTGTGTGCTCTTGTCTCAAATAGTACAGCTTTATTGTGTTACCAAACACGTCCCATCAGCGGCATAACTAGGTGTGTGCCGATGGTGCCTTGCCCACAGCGCAAATGCACTGGGGGCGCACCATCGGGCATCACACCTGCTAGCTCCGAGCCTAGACTGCTGAAGGTGGCGCCGCCTGTGTCCCGCTGACGGTGGCGCCGCCCGCCCGTGTCCCTCTGAAGCCGCCGCCCGCCTGGACATAACCGTGTCCCACTGAAGCCGCCACCACCCGCCCACCTGTGTTCCGCAACTTCCTCTGAACTTGAAGCCGCCAGTTTCAAGTTCAGAGGAAGTTTTCAAGCCGCTGCGGCGTCTGTGCAGCCTTCTCAATGGCCCAGCGGCAGCCCGGCCCCCCTCCCCTGCAATACGGAAGCCGCTGCCGCCCGCCAGACTCCTGCCGCTGAAGCCGCCACCCGCCCGCCCGTGTCCCCGTGAAGCCGCCGTCGCCCGCCCGCAACAGCACGTAAGTCACTACACTACACTACACTACACTACACAACACTATACTACACTATATTACACTACACTTCACTACAGTACATTACACTACACTACACCACAGTACACTTAACTACACTACACCCTAATGGTAGGGGGTGGGGGTAAGGAGGACTGGCGGCCGTAAAGGGGGAAAGGGGGACTCTGCCTGCCATAATGTGTAAAAGGGGGATGCTGTCTGCCGTGATGTGTCAAAAAGGAGACGCTGTCTGCCGTAATGTGTAAAAAGGGGACTCTGTCTGCCGTAATGTGTAAAAAAGGGGACGCTGTCTGCCGTAATGTGTAAAAAAGGGGACTCTGCCGTAATGTGTAAAAAAGGGGACTCTGTCTGCCGTAGTGTGTAAAAAAAAGGGGGACACTGTCTGCCCTAATGTGTAAAAAAGGGAGACGCTGTCTGCCGTAATGTGTAAAAAGGGGACTCTGTCTGCCGTAATGTGTAAAAAAGGGGACTCTGTCTGTCGTAATGTGTAATAAGAGGACGCTGTCTGCCGTAATGTGTAAAAGGGGCTCTACCTGGTGTAGTGGCGCTACTGTACGGCGTCATTTGAATAATGGAGACTACTGTGCACCGTTATATGAATTGGTATTATTTTGTGGCCACACCCCTTTCCCGTGAAGCCACTCCCCTATATTTTTTGCATGCGCCTTGCATTGAGGGTGGGGGGCGCCGATGCCGTTTCTTGCACACAGCGCTAAAATGTCTAGTTACGGCAAAGCGTCCCATTACTCTTATCCTGAAGACAGGACATGTTTGGTCCCTAAACGCTGAAGTTTATTTGCATCACTATCAAACCCTGGAGTGCCGTGCCGTGTCTTTACACCTTAGGTGGTGTGTTACACAAGAAAGCTATTTATGCTGCTTTTATTTTTGTACTTTGTGTAGATTATATGTCTTTTCGTATAACTTTTCTCAGATAGGGGTTGTTTGTAATTACGGCAGTGAGGTCCAGGAGATGACGTCCACGGTGGGTGTTTTCACATCAGACATGCTGACCGGAAGGCACAGACGCCATAGGCGCTCTCAAAGCCGGTGGGTGACCCGGGTGAGTGCCAGATGGCAGCTGCGTGGCCGCTTAGGGGTGCGCGACGGCATACACTAATCGGGAAGTGGGGTGGGGAGACACAAAAGTATTGTGCTATGGATTATTTGAGTTAGGGGGCCCCAAATCGGTATCTTGCTTAGGGCCCCATGAGGTCTAAATTCTCCTCTGAGTGAGACAGCTATAGAGGAGGCAGTGAGACAGCTATGGGGAAAGCACTTAGACATCTAAGGAGAAATTAAGATGTAATAGGTTGCAATTTTTCATGTGTGCTAAAAATCACATCAAACAGCACTTTTAAAACTTGAGATTTTTCACAGGAAGTTGCAAATGTAATAGGTTCCGATATTTAAGGGTAAAACATAACTCGTATGCAATTTTTTGCAATTTGTTTCATTATATTGTGAGATTGAGCCAGAAGCATGCACAGATCAGTGAGATCAGTGCTTGTTTCTGTCTGTAAAAATAGGATTTTGGTTACCTACTGGTAAATCCTTTTCTCGTAGTCTGTAGAGGATGCTGGGGTCCACATTAGTACCATGGGGTATAGACAGGTCCATCAGGAGCCATTGGCACTTTAAGAGTTTGAGTGTGTAGGCTGGCTCCTCCCTCTATGCCCCTCCTACCAGACTCAGTCTAGAAACTGTGCCCGAGGAGACGGACATCTTCGAGAGAAGGATTTAACACAGATAGTGGCGAGATTCATACCAGCTCACACATACAAGGCACATCAAGCTAGCTTAGCTTGAAAACTCAGCAACTGCTGAAACATTACTTACCAAGTAACAATGCAGTACATAACTAAACAAAGTCGTACTGAACCAGATAACGGTTGCAGGAAAATGAAGCTCTGGGCGGGCGCCCAGCATCCTCTACGGACTACGAGAAAAGGATTTACCGTTAGGTAACCAAATTCCTAATTTCTCTTACGTCCTAGAGGATGCTGGGGTCCACATTAGTACCATGGGGATGTTCCAAAGCTCCCAGAACGGGAGGGAGAGCGCGGAGGCTCCTGCAGAACTGATTGACTGAACTTCAGATCATCAGAGGCCAAAGTATCGAACTTGTAAAACTTTGCAAACGTGTTCGACCCAGACCAAGTTGCAGTTCGGCAAAGTTGCAATGCCAAGACACCCTGGGCAGGCGCCCAGGAAGACCCCACCTTACGAGTAGAGTGGGCCTTAACAGATTTTGACACGGCAGTCCTGCCGTTGAATAAGGGTGCTGGATAGTGAACCGAATGCAGCGAGAAATAGTCTGCTTAGAAGCAGGACACCCAATCTTCTTGGGATCATATAGGTCAAACAGAGAGTCCGACTTTCTGTGACGAGAAGTTCTCTTCACATGTATCTTCAGAGCCCTTACAACATCCAAGGACTTAGATGTAATTGAAGAGTCAGTAGCTACTGGCACCACAATAGGTTGGTTGATATGAAATGCCGACACAACCTTCGGAAGAAACTGCTGACATGTCCGGAGTTCAGCTCTATGTTCATAGAAGATCAAGTAAGGACTTTAACAGGACAAAGCCCCTAATTCCGACACACGTCTAGCAGAAGCTAAGGCCAACAACATGACCGCCTTCCAAGTAAGAAATTTGACCTCAACCTCCTGTAGAGGTTCAAACCAATCTGACTGGAGAAACTGCAACACCACGTTAAGGTCCCAAGGCGCCGTAGGTGATACAAAGGGAGGTTGGATGTGCAGAACTCCCTTCAAAAAAGTCTGAACCTCAGGGAGGGCAGCCAATTGTTTCTGGAAGAAGGTGGAGAGGGCCGAAATCTGGACCTTCACAGATCCCAACCTCAGGCCCATATCCACACCTGCTTGCAGGAAGAGGAGAAACCGTCTGAATTGAAACTCCACCATAGGAAACTTCTTGGATTCACACCAAGAAACATATTTCTTCCAAATACGATGGTAATGTTTAGATGTTACCCCTTTCCTAGCCTGTATCAGGGTAGGAATGACATTCTTCGGAATACCCTTCCAAGCTAGTATCAGGCGTTCAACCTCCATGCCATCAAACGTAGCTGCGGTAAGTCTTGATAGGCGAACAGTCCCTGCAGCAGCAGATCCTCCCGAAGAGGAAGAGGCCTCGGCTCTTCCTGCAAGAGATTCAGAAGGTCCGCGTACCAAGCCCGCCTTGGCCAGTCCAGAGCAATGAGGATCGCCTGAACCCTTGATCTCCTTACGAGCTTTAGAACTCTTGGAATGAGTGGAAGAGGTGGAAACAAATACACCGACCGGAACACCCACGGAGACACCAGGGCGTCCACTGCCACTGCTTGTGGGTCCCTTGACCTGGAACAATAGCGTCAAAGCTTCTTGTTGAGATGAGAGGCCATCATGTCTATTTGGGGTAACCCCCATAGGTCTGTAATTTCCTTGAACATCTCTGGAGGGACACCCCATTCCCCTGGGTGGAGATTGTGTATGCTGAGGAAGTCTGCTTCCCAGTTGTCTACTCCCGGTATGAAGATTGCTGAGAGTGCCAACACGTGTCTTTCTGCCCAGAGGATGATTCTTGTCACCTCTGACATTGCAGCTCTGCTCTTCATTCTGCCCTGTCTGTTTATGTAGGCCACTGTTGTTACATTGTCCGACTGCACTTGAATGGCCCGATTTCTTAGAAGATGGGCCGCCTGAAGAAGACCGTTGTAGACGGCTCTTAATTCCAGGATGTTGATGGGCAGGCCGGCTTCCAGACTTGACCACCTTCCTTGGAATGTTTCCCCTTGAGTCACTGCGCCCCATCCCGGAAGGCTCGCATCCGTGGTTAGAAGGACCCAGTCCTGAATCCCTAACCTGTGGCCCTCCAGAAGGTGAGGCAATTGGAGCCATCAGAGGAGTGAAATCCTGGCCTTTGGCGACAGACGAATCCTCTGGTGCATGTGGAGATGAGATCCTGACCACTTGTCCAGGAGATCCAGTTGGAAGGCCCAAGCATGGAACCTCCCGTATTGTAGAGCCTCGTAAGAGGCCACCATCTTTCCCAAAAGGCGAATGCAGTGATGAACTGACACCCATGCTGGCTTCAGGACATCCCGGACTATTGTTTGTATCACCAACACCTTTTCCTGCTGAAGAAACACTCTCTGCACTCCTGTGTCGAGGATCATCCCAAGAAAAGACAACCTCTGGGTCGGTTCCAAATGTGACTTTGGGAGATTCAGAATCCAACCGTGGACTCTGAGTAGATGCGTTGTGAGAACAATGGACTGCAACAGCTTCTCCTTGGACAAAGCCTTTATCAGCAGATCGTCCAGATATGGAATGATGTTCACCCCTTGTTTGCTGAGGAGACCCATTATCTCTGCCATCACCTTGGAGAACACCCTCTGTGCTGTTGAGAGGCCGAATGGCAGGGCCTGGAACTGGAAATGACAGTCCAATAATGCGAAACGGAGAAAAGCCTGATGCGGCAGCCAAATCGGAATGTGAAGGTACGCATCCTTGATATCCAGGGATACCAGGAATTCCCCCTCTTCCAGACCTGATATCACCGCCCTGAGAGACTCCATCTTGAACTTGAACTCCTTTAGGAAGGGGTTCAGTGATTTGAGGTTCAGGATGGGCCTGACCGAACCATCCGGTTTCGGTACCACGAAAAGGTTCGAATAGTAACCTGTGGTTTGTAAATGAGGAGGAACTGGTACAATGACCTGTGCCTCCACCAACTTCTGGACAGCCTCCTGTAGTACATTTCTGTCTGCCAGTAGAACTGGCAAGACTGATTTGAAAAATCGGGGAGGAGGGAGATTTTGAAATTCCAGCCTGTATCCCTGGGACACAATATCTATCACCCAGGGATCCAGGCCGGACGATACCCAGACATGACTGAACTGTCTGAGTCTCGGTCCCACCTCCAGGCTGCGCACCTTTGGCGTACCTGAAGCAGGCTTTTGTTCCTGGGAACCTGCAGCAGCAGGTTTCTTGGATTTAACTCGACCTCCCCTAAAGAAGGTATTGGATGGTTTGGCCTTTCTAGGCTTGTTAGGCCGAAAGGACTGAGATGCTGATGAAGAAAAGTATTTCTTCAGAGCAGGAGAAGCTGAGGGAAGAAACTGAGACTTATCCGCTGTAGCCGCATCCAAAGCTTCCCCAAAGAGAGCCTGACCTGTGTAGGGTAGGGACTCCACACTTTTCCTGGATTCTGCGTCGGCAGACCACTGGCGCAGCCACAGTCCCCGACGAGCTGAAACAGACATGGAAGATATCCCCGCAGCCATGGAACCTAGGTCTTTCATGGATTCTACCATAAAACCTGCTGAATCGTGAATGTTACGCAAAAACAATTCAACATCCCCTCTATCCATCGTATCCAAATCCTCTAGTAAGGTAGCCAACCACTTTACTATAGCCCTTGCAATCCATGCACTAGCAATAGTGGGACGTAATATGGTCCCTGAAGCAGTGTACATTGATTTAAGTGTATTATCAATTTTTCTATCAGCCGGCTCCTTTAAAGCGGTAGATCCTGGAACAGGTAAAACCACCTTTTTTGAGAGTCTGGACACAGATGCGTCAACAATAGGTGGGTTTTCACATTTTTTCCTATCCTCCTCAGGGAAAGGAAACGCCACCTGGACCCTTTAAGGGAACTGGAATTTTTTCTCCAGGTTTTCCCATGCTTTCTCAAATATAGCATTCAATTCCTTTGACGCAGGGAAGGTTAGCAAGGCTTTATTATTTTCATTGAAAAAAGCCTCCTCAACCTGCTCAGGTGTGGTATCGTTTATATTTAACACATCCCTGATAGCCTCTATCATTAATTGCACCACCTTTGCAAGAGAGGCAGACCCCGCAACACATCCCCATTACCGTCTGTGGTATCAGAATCGGTATCTGTGTCATCTTGCGTGATGTTAACAAGCACACGTTTTTGGGGTTATATAGCGGGGCGTCCTGAGGTACCAGAATTAGGCCAAACTGTCATGGAGTTCTGTAATACCTGGGTTGCAGACTCATTACTCGCAACCCTGTCAGAAATCTGAGTAATCCAAGATTTGATAGAGAAAAACCATTCAGGTTCCCTTGCTGGAATCTGTGCTAAACCAGTGCTACATGGAATGGGATCATCCTGTGAGGACATATCCTCCGCAGCATATGATACAGTGTCCCTGGACATAGCTAAAGGAGACCACCAAACACTCCACACACACACAGGGGAGGGCAGAGTTTCCCCCCCAAGATTGGCAAGAGAGACACAGAGATTGGAGCCATCCCACATACAGCACTTTTACCAAAGGGAGACCCCTTGTCAGCGCTGACTGTGCACCTTAATAGGATACACAGTCGTATTGCAGCCTCCCCCCCACTCCCTTCTCCAGCTATCTGGTACCGTTTACAGATAGCTGGAGTTGCTGTGGAGGGACCTTCTTTCCTGGTCAGCGCTGTGTAGGCAGGAAAATGGTGCTGAAACGCTGCTGGGTCCGCTCTGGGGAGAAGCTCTGCCCCCAAAATGGCACTGTCTTCCCACTCTTCTTCTGCTTATACTGGCTGAGATCCTGGGACCCCGACAGGTTTCTGGACCAGTGTAGGGTGTAGCGCTGGCTCAGGGCGCCCCTCACAGCGCCGCACCATGTACAGCTGAGCCATCCCCGGAGAGCAGTTAATACTGCGCCCCTACCCTGTTGCCGCCATCTTCACACCGACCCCCCACTTGCTAGGGGGGTCGGTGTCTCACTCGCCACCGATTCTTCAGCTCTGCAAGGGGGTGGCGGCATGCTGCTGGGGCGAGCGGTCCCCTGTGGCGGAGAATGATCAGACCCCTCTGGATCTCAGTGTCCAGTCAGCAGAGACAGTGGCTCAGACCCCGCAGGGCGGACACTGCTTCCCACCTCAGTCCCTCGCTGCAGGGAGGCTGTTGCCAGCAGCCTCCCTGTAAAACGAAAAACTCTAAAACAACATTTTACTAGGAAAACTCAGGAGAGCTCCCCTAGCTGTGACCGGCTCCTCCGGGCACATTTTCTAAACTGAGTCTGGTAGGAGAAGCATAGAGGGAGGAGCCAGCCCACACTCTCAAACTCTTAAAGTGCCAATGGCTCCTAGTGGACCTGTCTATACCCCATGGTACTAATGTGGACCCCAGCCTCCTCTAGGAAGCAAGAGAAAGTAAAGAATTAGTTAAAATAAAGTTTACAAAAAAATAAAGCATTCCACCTTGCTTCCAAAGCATAACCAGCCCCGGGCTCTTTGAGCTGGTTCTGGTTGCTAAAATACAGGGAAAAAATTGACTAGGGGTTCCCCATATTTTAACAATCAGCACCGGCCAGGGAGGTAATGCTGTATCCCAGGGGAGACATTTGTATTGGTCCCTGCGACCGCAGCATTACCCCACCCCAACTAGTAAGCCCTAGCCAGGGTTCCCTGGTGGAATGATTATCCCTCAATTAAGAGGTCACCCCTACAGGCATCCAAGTGCTAGGGCTGATGCCCGAGGCTGTCTCCAGCACACCTGGGCAGTGGGTGCAGGGCTGAAAGTCATTATATGTAAAATGAGAAATAAATGTTGTTTACAGTGGAATTATAGGCCCCAGCAAGCCTCCCCCGCATGCTGGTACTTGGAGAACCACAAGTACCAGCATGTGGGGCATTAAAGGGCCTGCTGGTAACTGTAGTTCTACTGTAAAATAAATATTCCAATAAAGACAACACACACACCGTGATAGTAAAACTTTAATAAAAACATACTTACACACTCAAATTTATTTACCTACAGTACATCCTGCGTACAGAATCGGTCCCCTTGTCCACATTTCTAGGGGACTGCTGGAAAATTATGGTCTGTCCAGAAAAACCGTACAAGATGTCAGATGAAACAATACTCCTGTTGTACTATCTAAGGAAGGAGCAGTGAGACCGCTAAGGAGAAGTAACAAGGCAGTTATGGTGGGTGTGAGTGAGACATCTATGGTGATGACTAGCGAGACAGCTAAGAAGGAGTCAGGGAGACAGCTTTGGTGGGAGTAAGGAGGCAGCTATATTGGCATCAAGGAGATAGCTATATTTGCAGAAGGAAATTAAGACATGATGTACTTCATGTTCAGCATACTAAATTGATTCAGTTTCTAGGGTGCTACCGGCAATGTTGGTCTGTGCAAAGAAACTGCAAAAGATGTCAGGTGAAATAGTCCTTCTGTTACACTATCCCCATTAATATATCCATTGTTGAGTACTAAAGAGGAAATATTAATTCTATGTAAGGTTAGAGTTTCTAATGGGTTATGTAGCACACCTAGCTTACATGGTGAAGGACAATGCTGCCTCAAATTTTTCATGTCATTAAACTCATTTCACCCATGTTGCCACTTGCCACTAAAGTATATTCACCAATAGGATAATTTGCTTGTTTTATCACCCACCAAGTGACTGGCATGACTCAGAAAAGTGCATAGGATCCTATGCGGCAAATTCAGCACAGAAATGTAAATAATACACACTGACAGTCCATCCGCTCAGTTTTGCCTGCCTTCAGATCAACAAAGAACTACTGTAGTCTTTTATTATCTACAATGCTATACATCCATTGTGCAGGCCACACCCCAACAGCACTGATCACGTCCCCACATGCCTAGTCACATCTCCGCAGCAGCAAGAAATAGCCCTTCATACATTTCAGCTCCAGACCATGTGTCTATTAGGAGTGTAGTATGGCTGACCGGCGGTCTCCCGACCGCCGGTCAGCTTACCGAGGCCGGGATCCCGGCAGCATACCGACGCCGAGATCCCGGCGGGGAGGGGCGAGTGCAGCAAGCCCCTTGCAGGCTCGCTGCGCTCGCTACGCTGCGGGCTCGGTGGCGACCTGCGGTCGCCACGGGTTCTATTCCCACTCTATGGGTGTCGTGGACACCCACGAGTGGAAATAGTCCCTGTTGGTCGGCATGCTGACCATCGGGATACTGAGCCGGCGGGATGGTGGAGGAGGTCATGTGACTGTCGGTCAGCAGACCGGCGGTCACATGAATACCACCCGTCTATAAGGACTAGACACACTTAAAACAGATGCTGCAGGGGAAAGATTTGGGACTGCCTACCGACTAGCCATATTGGGTATTCGTCCCAAGGCTACCATAATGCTTATTCCTCTTTGAATCTCTGTACTGACCCATCTTGGCCCAATCAGCCTTTTCTTCTTGATGGAAGCTATTCTCCCTTTGAGAGCAGTATTTTTTTTTTTCTTCTTCTTTCCACTGTCTGGATTCACTTCTCCGGTTTATTCCTTCTTCTTTGTGTCACATCTTTTGTCTTGTGATCTTTGGTAGCACTAGTAAGCTTCCTCTCCACCACTGGATTCTTTCTGCTTTTTCCATGCTCTCAACAAATATAATTAGCCAGAGTGAGGGACGGGGACATGAAGCAGAAACCTGCGATTGCTTCGCTTGCCGTGAGCCATGATTGGCTTGCCGGTGACGCCAAGTTTGAATAACTAATTTGCATCTCTGAATTTCAAAAGATTGACGCTAAAAGCCTGGGGGTAAATTTACTAAGGTGGGAGATTTTTAGAACTGGTGATGTTGCCCATGGCAACCAATCAGATTCTGCTTACCATTTATCTAGCTGCTTCTAGTAGATAATAGATATAATCTGATTGGTTGCTATGGGCAACATCACCAGTTCTAAAAATCTCCCACCTTAGTAAATTTACCCCCAGGATCCAGCTATGTCAGGTACTTGCTTCAGGATTAGGTGAGTACCTCTTCCTACTGTACTCCTCTTTGAGTCTGCAGCAACCTGCCACTGTCATGTTCCAGGCACCCTTCTACACCAGTAATATTGCTCGAAATAGGATGTCAAGCAGTAAACATGACCAATTATATGCACAACACAATAGTGAGAACCAATTTGATGCTCATCCGTAACTTTAATATGCAGTTCAATATCCAATAATAATAGTACATTCTCAAGTTTAAACAGCTACGTTGAATAGTGTTGTGGATTTTCATGTGGACAGGGAGATTTTAAAAAAGTTCATTGTTCAAATGAAAAATCTTAAAAACAATACATAATATAGATGTTTGAGTTTGAATATTTTATTAATTATTTGTGTTTTATCTTTAAGCTGCAAGCTAGAAATGTGAAATCGATTTGAAGAGGACAGAATGGCTGCTGCAGTCGAAATCATTAACATATTGCCAACAAGCTTGAGGCTGTCCAACTAGCCAAATTCAATCCAATTTTTAACCAGTTTTAATTATACCTCTAACCAGGGCATAAATATAGCAGCTTGTTTACAAAATACAATTTAAACTGGGGGGGGGGAAATCACTGTTCTGTTTTTTTATTATGTGCCACTGCCAACTTAAATTATCCTTAACTATATGAAATTAATTTTCAAATAAGTAAACTCTGACTACAAGAGTAAATAAATCACACCGCAAGGACAACACCAGGAGAAACTGTGCAAACCGCAATCCTAAAGTAGCACACAGAATGTAGAATATTGGCCCTCATTCCGAGTTGTTCGCTCGCAAGGCGATTTTAGCAGTATTGCACACGCTAAGCCGCCGCCTACTGGGAGTGAATCTTAGCTTCTTAAAATTGCGAACGAAAGATTCGCAATATTGCGATTACACATCTCGTAGCAGTTTCAGAGTAGCTTCAGACTTACTCGGCATCTGCGATCAGTTCAGTGCTTATCGTTCCTGGTTTGACGTCACAAACACACCCAGCGTTCGCCCAGACACTCCTCCGTTTCTCCAGCCACTCCCGCGTTTTTTCCGGAAACGGTAGCGTTTTTTCCCACACGCCCATAAAACGGCCTGTTTCCGCCCAGTAACACCCATTTCCTGTCAATCACACTACGATCGCCTGAGCGAAGAAAAAGCCGTGAGTAAAAATCCAAACTTCATAGCACTTTTACTTGGCGCAGTCGCAGTGCGGACATTGCGCATGCGCACTAAGCGGAAAAACGCTGCGATGCGAAGAAATTTTCCGAGCGAACGACTCGGAATGACCTTCATTATCCATCACAGACGGGTTTAAAATGTTATATTGAAAAACTTCTTTGGGGAATAATTCTTAATAGGTTTTGTGGATGTTTTTTCTTGCTAAGTAAAACTATAAGCCAGTTACTGTATGTACCATAAATTGTTTATTGTTTCCGTATTTTTAACCACTGAACTGACAATTTTTTCCCCCAAAAATTTTTTACTTTTTTTTTTTGTATGAGTGAATTAGGTGAAAAACATGTATTTAAACTTACACAAAATGATTTTAGTTAAAAAAATAAAATAAAATAAAATTATATTTGTAAACAAGTCATGTTTCAAACAGCAGAAGATTGGTCGGCATCAGGTTCACACTCAGGGGGCTGTGGGAGTTAATTTCCCCAGCGGCTGCTGTTGTCTGTAGCCGCCAGGTGGGGAGTTCTGTCATGCTAACTGATCAGCAATAATCGTTAGCACAGCGAACACTGGGCAAGGGTGTAGGGAGGCAGAGGGACCTTCCGGTCCCTCTGAGAGTGGCAGCAGCGGCAAGTTTCTCTTCCCTGCAGCTGCAAACACTGTGTATCTGACTGGCCGCATCCGGTGCAACCAGACAGATAAGGCACTTTCTGGTGTGGTCGCATCTTATGCAACCATGCCAGGCAAAGGCGTCACTTACATTGTGAACACCCGGTGCAGCGCTGACAGAAAAGGGGGATGTGGCTTCTGAAAGTGGGTGTGGCTTTGTGGGAGGGGCGGGACTTCACGTTGCGACCCCGTTTTCCGTCACTTGGGGGTTTGGGAGGTGCGGTCTGCCTCCCGCAGAGTCCTGTTTCTGCAGTGGCGGCTCCTACATAGTGACAGGAGAAGAGTGCTGCACATAATGTAACAGTGCAGCACTCGGCTCCTGTCACTGAGCAGGAGCCGGCATTTTGGTGTCACCCCTCGGCGGGTGTCACCCGGGAGCGGGCCATACCCCCGCAACCCCCTTGTGATGCCACTGATGCCAGGCAAGTGGTTAATAGATCATGAGAGTAAAAGAACATCAAGGCTTCCTATATTATGTGTCATATTTTTACATATTAATGTTTAACACTACCATTGAAAAGTTTTAGGGGGGTATTCAATCAGCTAATTTGTGAGCTATTGAATTCACCCCCTGCCTATTCAATTGTGGCCATATTCACCCATATTAAAGGTATCTTTGCCAATGCCTTTTCAATTTTTTTTTTACTGATCCACATGTTTTTCCTTCCTGCCAAATTTTTCACTTAGGCCAAAAAATGGCCCTGCTATTGAATAGGGTGAATCCCCCTTCTCCCCAAAAAATTGCGAAAAATTTTATGTTTTTTAGCCTAGGCGAAAAAAAACAGCCCTAATTGAATACCCCCTTAGAATATTAGAACACCCCCATTTTACAGCACCATGCAATGCTCCAATGCTCTCTGGTCAAACCTATTGGTCAAGGGTTTATGCTACAACAAGATAATGACCCAAAACATATCTCCAGGCTATGGGGGTTATTCAGAGTTTTAAGCAAACCAACAAAGTTAGCAATTGGGTAAAACCATGTTGCACTGCAGGTGGGGCAGATGTAACGTGCAGAGAGGACTAAAGGTGGGTACACACTTAGCAATATAGTGAACTATATCACTGATTTTCCCCCTCCTGAGCGATATAGTTTACTATATCACCCAGTGTGTATGCTGCTGCAGCCGAGCAATGTGCATTCCACAGGGTCGTTAACGACCCTCAGTCTCAGCCGTGCATGCAGCTCAATTTGGACTCATCGTCCAAAGCTGCATGCTGTGGCCAGCCGCAGCGTAATGTCACTGTGCGATATCATTAGTGATAGCATAAAGTGTGTATGCCCACCATCAGGCGGCCTGGCCCGGGAGGGGAAACACTAGGCGATGTCGCTCACCGAGCACAACGCCTAGTGTGTACCCACCTGGCTGCTTTATTTTTACACTGCAATTTAGATTTCAGTTTGAACTTAGAACACACCCCACCCAAATCTAACTCTCTGCACACAAGTTACATCTGCGCCACCTGCAGTGCAATATGGTTTTGCCCAATTGCTAACTTTTTTGGCTTGCTAACAACCTTGAATAACCCCCTATGTCAGTACTACCTCTAAATTAAAGAACAAGATGGTACTGTAGGTTTCAAATCATGGAATGGATAGCTCTGTCTCCAGACTTAAACCCCATTAAGCTGCTTTGGCATGAACTAAACAGAGGAAAGTAAAAGCAGCCTATAAGTACAACACACTTGTGAAAGCTTCTGCAATAATATTGGGAAGATGCTCCCAAACATTTGTTCTCCAGTGCAGAAAGAATGCGTTATACCTAAAAAGGTGGCTACTCTGATTAGTCAAACATTTTGATTATATTTTGTATAAATAAAAAAAAGAAGAAGATCCAATTGTAACCCCCCCTTTCCACTACACTGTGGGGAGCTACCCAATAATTAGCTAAAGTGCCTCCACCCAAGTATATGTTTCCTGTTCTAAGATATAGGGCCTAATTCAGTATGGATATACTGAGAAACTGCAGTTGTCTGCAAGTAGAAAGGCGCCGCCCCAACAGGAAGTTAAAATGCCCCCTGCAAGTTTGCAAATTCATTGCAGATTGCTATCCATTCGCAGATGCATACGCAATTTCCGGAACATCGAAGATTTTTTGCTGTCTGAGCAAATGGAAGTAGGTCTGAGGCTGCCACTAATCTGCGACTGAGACGACCAGGAAGTGGTCTGTGCTGACATCAGAGACCCTCCCCAAAAATGCTTAGGCACGACTGCATTTTTTTCTGACACACCTAGAAAACGCCAGGTTTGCGCCCAGAAACGCTAGCTTCCTGTCAGTCAAACAGCGGCTACACTGTGATTATGATCTATACACAGTTTCTGTCGATATTACCCCCAGCGCATGCGCAATGCAAACACTACGCATGCGCAGTTGTTCGATAATTCTCTAATTAGTGATCCGTGCTGAATTAGGCCCGTAGGGCCTACTTGGGAAAGCCTATAAATGTGTGATGTGTCTCTATTTCTAAAGCATATTTAGACATAATCTTTCCCTTTACCAGGGGCGTAACTAGAACTCTGGGGTCCCCAGCGCAAAATCTTGAAAGGTCCCCACCCCCGCCCCCTATTCTGCTTTTGTCACTACAATGCCCCTTATGGGAGCAAGGGAGAGAGAAGGTGTGGGGAGCGAGCGAGAGTGTCAGCAAGGGAGGGATCCATCGGGACTGCGACTGCAATGCGCGTGCCCTGCATGTGCAATATGGCCGCTGCAGACACGCAGTTTGCTGATTTCACCAAACTGCGCTGTGGCTTGTATCAGCAGGCAGGTCTGAATAAGACCCAGTGTCGGGAGAGAGACAGTGTCAGAGAGAGATAGAGGAAGTGTCAGGGAGAGAGAGTGGTAGTGTCAGTGAGGGAGAGAGAGGGGGACAGTATCAGGGAGAGAGAGGGAGAGAGTGTCAGAGAGAGATAGACAGTGTCAGGGAGGGAGAGAGAGAGCGACAGTGTAAGGGAGAGAGAGAGGGTCAGTATCAGTGAGAGAGTCTCAGAGAGTGAGTGAGAGTATGTGAGAGAGAGAGAGAGAGAGAGAGAGAAGCAAGGGAGAGAGGGAGGAACAATCAGAAGATACATTACCTGTCCCTCCTGAACACAGCAGAAGTCTCTGATAGGGACGGGTACTTTACGGAATTATGCCCCGCCCTCTAAATACCAGCGAATCGTGGCACCGGCAGCTGGGACTTGGTGCTGTACAGGAAGGGTCCCCGCACTCCCACTCTACATACTCCGCGTAGCTGCAGCCAGTGGGGGAGTGGGGTGCAATCGGCTGTTCTCACTGTGGACGGAGGTGAAGGGGGGAGCAGCGGGCCTTAGAGGCAGCCCATATCTGGGTACAGAGGGAGCACCCTTGGTAGTTAAGCCACTGCCCTTAACCACCATACCATCTCCAATTGGTCCTCTGATTCCATCACAGAAATATCCTCACATTCAGAATGAGGTGGACACTTTCAGGTCATTATATCTATATAATTTAATGCAATGGTAATAATAACACAAATATATATATTAAAGTTGAATGTATCCTAAGTAAATCACAAAATGACTACTATACAATGACATACAGGTATGTCTTTACAATACAAATAACATCAATATTACAAAAATACAATACTATATATATATATATATATATATATGTATAAAACGAGATTTATGGTAAGAACTTACCGTTGTTAAATTTATTTATGTGAGGTACACTGGGCTCCACAGGGAATGACATTGGGGTGTAGTGTAGGATCTTTATCCGAGGAACCAACAGACTCAAAGCTTTGACTGTTTCCAGAATACATAGCGCCGCCTCCTCTATAACCCCGCCTCCGTGCACATTAGCTCAGTTTTTGTTAACCAGTCCAATGCAGTAGCAGGCAACAGAGACGACAACTGTTAGTAGCCACATACACCACATTCGGCTCGGCTCTGGACCAGCCCACACAAGGAGAGGTACCAACGCTGTGTTAATATTTGCTCAACCCGCCTTTGGTGTTATGGGACATATATCCAACTGACCTCTCATTGCATCTCCAATATACTGCCTACGGTCATCCTCCTGAGTATACTTGTCACTCATTACTCTGAATACCAGCTGAATTTCATACTATGTGTGGACTTTTATTTAGAGAACCAATATAATTGTTACTCCTTTTAAATGGATACATTTATTTGAGGTGTGCGTTTTTATAACATTTTATTGTTGCATCTTGATTATTAATCAACTATCTTACATTTATGGTTAATAAATTTATAGTATATACATCGGCTCTCATATCGTTTATTGCTTTTTTCCCTGATATATTGCGCAGCTGATCCCTTTGTCCTAAATTGTTTCCCTTAACACGCACATAGTGTTTTCAGCTGCGCATCTATCAGGGTAATTTGATCTTTAGATATTCGCTTTTGAGGCGCTGTATAAGCAGTCCACTGTTCCTCTTTCCACATACACCACATTCTCACGACAGGAGAAAGTGTCAGCAGCTAATGCCATACCAACCCAAAGAAGTTAAGTGCAACAGGGTGGGCGCCCTGTGGAGCCCAGTGTACCTCGTAGAAAGAGATTTAACAACGGTAATTCTTACCATAAATCTCGTTTTCTGCTGCGGGGATACACTGGGCTCCACAGGGAATAACATCGGGGATGTCCTAAAGCAGTTCCTTATGGGAGGGGACGCACTGTAGCGGACACAAGAACCCGGCATCCAAAGGAAGCATCCTGGGAGGCGGAAGAATCAAAGGCATAGAACCTTATGAACGTGTTCACTGGGGACCATGTAGCCGCCTTGCACAATTGTTCAAGGGTCGCACCACGGCGGGCCACCCACGAAGGTCCAATAGACCGAGTAGAATGGGTCTTGATGGTAGCAGGAGCTGGAAGGCTAGCCTGTACATAAGCATGTGCAATCACCATTCTAATCCATCTGCCTAGGGTCTGCTTGTGAGCAGGCCAGCATCGTTTGTGAAAACCAAACAGAACAAAGAGAGAATCCGACTTCCTAATGGAGGCAGTTCTCTTCACGTCGATGCGGAGAGCCATACCACATCCAAAGACCGCTCTTTGGAAGACAATTCAGAAGAGGCAAAGGCCGGAACCACAATCTCCTGATTAAGGTGGAAAGAAGACACCACCTTAGGTAAATACCCGGGACGTGTTCTAAAAACCGCCCAATCACGGTGAAAAATCAGATATGGTGACCTACAAGATAAGGCACCCAAATCTGACACCCGTCTAGCAGAGGCAATATCCAGCAGAAACAAAACCTTAAGAGAAAGCCACTTAAGGTCTGCAGATTCAAGGGGCTCAAACGGAGACTCTTGTAACACCTCTAGAACCACCGACAAGTCCCAAGGAGCCACAGGCGGGACATAAGGAGGTTGAATCCGCAACACACCCTGGGGTATATTTACTAAGCTCCCGATTTTGACCGAGATGCCGTTTTTTCTTCAAAGTGTCATCTCGGTTAATCTCGGTCATTTACTAAACACTAATCACGGCAGTGATGAGGGCATTCGTAATTTTTTGCAAGTTCAGGTAAAAAATTACGAATGAATACACCATCGGTCAAAACGCGGCTGTTTAAGTATGAATCTCGGTCATTTACTAAGAAGTGCAAAGCCAAAAAAGAACAAACACTGCCGTGAAAAATTTCAACTCGTAAAAAAGTGCTAAAAAAAAACAGAACTTTTTTTTTAATTCGTGATTGGATAGGCATGCACGGATCCATGAGATCCGTGCATGTATATCAGTGGGAAGGGGTGGGAAAGTGCTTATTTTTTAAAAAAAAATTGCGTGGGGTCCCCCCTCCTAAGCATAACCAGCCTCGGGCTCTTTGAGCCGATCCTGGTTGCAGAAATATGGGGGAAAAAATGACAGGGGTTCCCCCATATTTAAGCAACCAGCATCGGGCTCTGCGCCTGGTCCTGGTCCCAAAAATACGGGGGACAAAAAGAGTAGGGGTCCCCCGTATTTTTAAAACCAGCACCGGGCTCCACTAGCTGGACAGATAATGCCACAGCCGGGGGTCACTTTTATACAGCGCCCTGCGGCCGTGGCATCAAAAATCCAACTAGTCACCCCTGGCCGGGGTACCCTGGGGGAGTGGGAACCCCTTCAATCAAGGGGTCCCCCCCCCCCAGCCACCCAAGGGCCAGGGGTGAAGCCCGAGGCTGTCCCCCCCCCATCCAATGGGCTGCGGATGGGAGGGCTGATAGCCTTTGTTGTAAAATAAAAGATATTGTTTTTAGTAGCAGTACTACAAGTCCCAGCAAGCCTCCCCCGCATGCTGGTACTTGGAGAACCACAAGTACCAGCATGCGGCGGAAAAACGGGCCCGCTGGTACCTGTAGTACTACCACTAAAAAAATACCCAAAAAAACACAAGACACACACACCGTGAAAGTATAATTTTATTACATACATACACACATACATACATACTTACCTTATGTTCCCACGCAGGTCGGTCCTCTTCTCCAGTAGAATCCAAGGGGTACCTGTTGAATAAATTCTACTCACGAGATCCAGGGGTCCAGGCTCCTCGGCAAATCCAGGGATAATCCACGTACTTGAATAAAACAAAAAAACGGTTGCCCGACCACGAACTGAAAGGTGACCCATGTTTGCACATGGGTCACCTTCCCACGAATGCCAGAAACCCACTTTGCCTTCTGGCTAAGTGGGTTTCTTCAGCCAATCAGGGAGTGCCACGTTGTAGCACTCTCCTGATCAGCTGTGTGCTGCTGTCCTCACTGACAGGCGGCACACGGCAGTGTTACAATGTAGCGCCTATGCGCTACATTGTAACCAATGCTGGGAACTTTCTGCTCAGCGGTGACGTCACTTTAGGTCAACCGCAGGGCAGAAAGTTCCCATCATTGGTTACAATGTAGCGCATAGGCGCTACATTGTAACACTGCCGTGTGCCGCCTGTCAGTGAGGACAGCAGCACACAGCTGATCAGGAGAGTGCTACAACGTGGCACTCCCTGATTGGCTGAAGAAACCCACTTAGCCAGAAGGCAAAGTGGGTTTCTGGCATTCGTGGGAAGGTGACCCATGTGCAAACATGGGTCACCTTTCAGTTCGTGGTCGGGCAACCGTTTTTTTGTTTTATTCAAGTACGTGGATTATCCCTGGATTTGCCGAGGAGCCTGGACCCCTGGATCTCGTGAGTAGAATTTATTCAACAGGTACCCCTTGGATTCTACTGGAGAAGAGGACCGACCTGCGTGGGAACATAAGGTAAGTATGTATGTATGTGTGTATGTATGTAATAAAATTATACTTTCACGGTGTGTGTGTCTTGTGTTTTTTTGGGTATTTTTTTAGTGGTAGTACTACAGGTACCAGCGGGCCCGTTTTTCCGCCGCATGCTGGTACTTGTGGTTCTCCAAGTACCAGCATGCGGGGGAGGCTTGCTGGGACTTGTAGTACTGCTACTAAAAACAATATCTTTTATTTTACAACAAAGGCTATCAGCCCTCCCATCCGCAGCCCATTGGATGGGGGGGGACAGCCTCGGGCTTCACCCCTGGCCCTTGGGTGGCTGGGGGGGGGGGACCCCTTGATTGAAGGGGTTCCCACTCCCCCAGGGTACCCCGGCCAGGGGTGACTAGTTGGATTTTTGATGCCACGGCCGCAGGGCGCTGTATAAAAGTGACCCCCGGCTGTGGCATTATCTGTCCAGCTAGTGGAGCCCGGTGCTGGTTTTAAAAATACGGGGGACCCCTACTCTTTTTGTCCCCCGTATTTTTGGGACCAGGACCAGGCGCAGAGCCCGATGCTGGTTGCTTAAATATGGGGGAACCCCTGTCATTTTTTTCCCCATATTTCTGCAACCAGGATCGGCTCAAAGAGCCCGAGGCTGGTTATGCTTAGGAGGGGGGACCCCACGCATTTTTTTTTGGGATTTTACATTGTTTAATTAAAAATAAAAAATAAAAAGAACCCCAGCACGGATCACACAGATCCGGCCGAGATTGATTGTAAAAAAAAACGGCAGTGTTTTGCTAATCACTGCCGTAAAATTAGGTAAAAAAAACCGAATGACATCGACATCGGAAGAAAAGAAAAACACGAATACGACAGCTTAGTAAATCCATCGTAATAAATTCAAAAAGTTGCAGTTTTACACTGTCGATGTCATTCGTGATTGAACTTTGACCTATTTTCGGAAATTACGAATGTTAGTAAATGTACCCCCCTGAGTGAACGTATGAACATCAGGTAACGTCACAATTTTTCTCTGGAACCAAACCGACAAGGCAGAAATATGAAACTTGATGTAGGCCAGACGAAGTTTGGCCGTACTAAACTTGTAAGCGTCATTCTTAGAAGTGCACCAAGCTAAGTAAGAATTCCAGACCCTATGGTAAATCCAAGCAGAAGCCGGTTACCGGGCCTGCAACATATTTTGAATGACCACCTCAGAAAAATCCCTCAAGACGGAAGCTTCAAGAGCCACGCCGTCAAAGCCAACCGGGCTAAATCCTGATATACACAGGGGCACTGAACGAGGAGATATGGGTACTGCGGAAGTAGAAGGGGACGCTTTATCGAGAGACCCTGAAGGTCTGAGAACCAATGCCGTCTGGGCCACGCTGGAGCGATCAGAAGTAGCATTCCTCCTTCTTGCTTGAACTTCCTTATTACTCTGGGCAGGAGTGACACCGGAGGGAACACGTATGGCAGCCGAAAGTTCCATAGAATTGCCAGTGCATCCACGAACGCTGCTTGAGGATACCTTGTCCTTGCTCCGAAGACCGGAACCTTGTGATTGTGTCGAGATGCCATCAGGTCCACATCTGGAAGGTGCCACTTGTCCACGAGGAGTTGAAACACTTCTGGATAGAGGCTCCACTCTCTGGTGTGTACGTCCTGAGACTGAGAAAGTCCGCTTCCCAGTTTAGGACCCCCGGAATGAACACTGCCGATATGGCTGGCAGATGGCGTTCCGCCCACTGAAGAATCCGTGATACTTCCCTCATTGCCATGCGGCTTCGAGTGCCGCCTTGATGATTGATGTACGCCACCGTGGTGGCGTTGTCCGACTGTACTTGAACAGGTCTGTTCTGTATTAAATGCTGGGCCAAGTTCAATGAGTTGAACACCGCCCGCAATTCCAGAATGTATATCGGGAGGAGAGACTCATCCTTGGTCCACCGACCCTGAAGGGAGTGTTGCTCCAACACCATGCCCCAACCTCTAAGACTGGCATCCGTCATCAGAAGGACCCAGTTGGAGATCCAGAAGGGACGACCCCTGCTCAATCGTTGGTCCTGAAGCCACCAGCTCAGTGACAGACAAACCTCCGGAGACAAGGAGAACATTTGAGACCTGATCTGGTGAGGCAGGCCGTCCCGCTTGGCAAGAATCAGCTTCTGCAGAGGGCGGGAATGGAATTGAGCGTACTCCACCATGTTGAAAGCCGACACCATGATACCTAGCACTTGCATTGCCGAATGTATCGACACTTGCGGATGAGATAGGAAACATTGAATCCTGTCCTGAAGCTTCAGGACTTTCTCCTGAGACAAGAACAACCGCTGGTTGTGAGTGTCGAACAACGCCCCCAGGTGCACCATGCTCTGAGCAGGGACCAGGGAAGATTTCTTCTAGTTGATGAGCCACCCGTGGGCTTGCAGAAACTGGATAGTCAGATCCTGATGGCGTAGGAGAATTTCTGGGGATTTTGCCAGGATCAACAAGTCATCCAGGTATGGTAGGATCCTGACCCCTTGACGGCGGAGTACAGCCGTCATTACCACCATGACCTTTGTGAAGACTCGCGGAGCCGTGGTCAAACCAAAAGGTAACGCCCAAAATTGGTAATGGAGGTTGCCAACCGCAAACCGCAGGTACTGCCGATGCGACACTACAATGGGAATATGCAGGTAAGCATCCTGTATGTCCAGGGAGACCATATAATCCCCAGGTTCCAATGCCAGAACAATAGAGCGAAGAGTTTCCATACGAAACTTGGAGACCCTCACAAATTTGTTCAAGGACTTGAGGTTGAGAATAGGCCAGGAGGACCCATTCGGTTTCGGGACTAGGAACAGCGTGAATAGTACCCCTTGCCTCTCTGAACCAGAGGCACCTGTACTACCACTCCTCTGTCCAGGAGGGACTGTACCACCGAATGAAGAGTTTTTGCCTTCACCTGATCCAAAGGGACATCTGTCAGGCAAAATCGATGAGGGGGACGATTTTTGAAGGATACGGCGTAACCTCGAGTGACGACTTCCCGTACCCTGGCATCGGAAGTGGTCTTCAACCATTCCTGGGTATACCCTAGAAGTTGGCCCCCTACCCTGGGATACCCCAGAGGGAGGCCCACCCCGTCATGCGGCAGGCTTGTCAGTTTTGGAAGCAGGCTGACGGGCAGGCCAGGCCCTTTTGGGTTTGGGCTTATTGGGTTTGGAAGTGCGAACCTGTTTCGGGTACGCCTGACCTTTTGCTTTCCCTGAAGGACGAAAGGAGCTAAATGGAGTACTCTTAGCCTCCGGCACCGAAGGAGCAGTACTAGGTAGACATGCTGTTTTAGCAGAAGCTAAGTCAGCCACTATCTTGTTGAGGTCTTCTCCGAAAAGAATGTCTCCCTTAAAAGGGAGTACCTCCAGGGTTTTCTTAGAGTCCATATCCACAGACCAGGACCGTAACCAGAGAATCCGGCGAGCCAAAATGGACGTAGTAGAAGCCTTGGCCATCAGAATACCAGCATCAGAAGCCGCCTCCTTAATGTAATGAGATGCTGTGACAATATATGACAAGCATTGTCTAGCATGATCAGAAGCATTGGACGGCAACTCCGCCTCCAGCTCCTGAGCCCACGCTTCCACAGCCTCTGCAGCCCATGTCGCTGCAATGGTGGGCCTATTCGCAGCATCAGTTAGGGTGTAAATTGCCTTTAAACAACCCTCCACACGCTTATCCGTAGGCTCTCTCAGGAATGTGACGGTAGTTACAGGCAGAGCTGAGGATACCACCTGCGAATCCATTGGCGGGGGTGTTTCCCAATTTTTACTTAGCTCCGCAGCGAGTGGGTAGTGAGCCAGCATATTCTTGTGAGGCGTGAATTTCTATCCTGGATTTCCAGAGGACTCCTGTCGTATGTCTACTAAATGGTCAGAGTGAGGTAAAACTTGTTTAATTTTCTGACGTTTAACCTGTCCGGTTTCTTAGGGGCAGCATCAGGCTCCGGGTCATCATCAACTTGAAGAATGAGCCTTCAACAAGTCAGGCGGCTTTACAGAGTTGGATTTGCCCAAACAGTCCCAGGATCAGCTCAGCTTGTTCTAATGGCACCCAAACGCTGACAGGGAGTGAGGGAGAGAGAGATATGCAGCTCCAGGGCGGGAACATTTACTCTAAATGGTGCCCTGGGGCTGGTGGAGGAGCTACAGGTCAAAGCCTTATCCCCCTGCTGGACTTCACCACCGGGTACTGGGGGCTTAAATAAACGGTTTTATGAGAGAAAACCGACCTGTGCCCTGGTGGTCTAGTGGGGTCCCTGTACTGTCACAGTGGCCACACCAGCACGCGCGGCCCACCTCACACCGGCTGCGCGGTATCGCGATTTACAGTGGGTCCCGCCGGAGGGACCCACTTACCTCCTCCCTGAGTGCGGCCACGCGATCCAGGAGAGCAGCGGTCATGTGTGTGTCTAACAGGAAGGAAACCTCCACTGTAGGTGCCCGGCAACCAGGGCACAGGAGAATACAGCGCCGCTGGGGGAGGTGATGGAGCTGCAGCAGAAGATGTCTGACTGACATCCAGCACTTACAGTGCCTCTGCTGCAGCCCTTGAAGTCTTCATTTTTCTTTAAAAAGCTTTTCCTATGGCTGCTGGAGCAACTACAAAACTAACCGAGCTCCTGTGCATGGAGGCGGGGTTATATAGGAGGCGGCGCTATGCATTCTGGGAAAAGTCATAGCTTTGTGCCTGTTGGTGCCTCGGATAAAGATCCTACTCTACACCCCAATGTCATTCCCTGTGGAGCCCACAGCTGAAATATATATAAATACATATATGTTTATAGCAGGGCCTTAACTAGTGTTAGGCCAGCGGGTATGCACTGTAGGCACAGGACCACCGGCAACACCCGCACGCCCACGTTTCCTCCGCCAAAGTGGTAGTGTCCATCCGTCTGCGCAGCTATGCTACAGACACACACACACTCTCTTACTCACAGTTACTTGTAAAAGGGGGCTCTACCTGGAGTAATGTGTAAAAGGGGGATCTACCTGGAGTAAGGTGTAAAAAGGGGCTGTACCTGGCATAATGTGTAAAAGGAGGCTCTGCCTGGAGTGATGTGTAAAAGGGGGCTCTACCTGGGGTAATGTGTAAAAGGGGGATCGACCCGGTATAATGTGTAGAAGAGTGCTCTGCCTAGAATGATGTGTAAAAGGGGCTCTACCTGATCTACGTCAGGTCTGTAACTGTGTCTGTTGCCATAGGAGGCACTTGTGGGTCAGTGGTGGTGCGGTGGAGGAAATGAGGAGGCTGTAGAAGATTCCTGCGCATGTGCGCAATGATATTTATTTAACACACAGAGGTATGACAGTCACTGAAGCACAATAACAATACCGATGGTTTGAGCAAGGAAGCTGACAGAGGTGTAACAGTCGTCACAGGTGATAATCTGTAAACCAGTTAAGTGAACAACAGTGATGACTGGCCTGGAAGCTGATGGCAAACATCGATGGTCGACTTGGAAGTCGATGGTAACAGGATCAAATATGCAGATGATGATAATGCAACTGATGAACACAGGCAATAGTAACTCCGGTAATTTGTCTGGAAACCAACAGCAGTAGATTCACACAGTCTGTATATATGCACAAGTCCACAAAGCCAAGCAAAGCCAAAGCAGGAGACAGTTTGTAAATTGCAAGCTGGTTGTTTTAAGTGCCAGATGGAATAGCATAGTGCTGAACGCAGATAAACAACACAGAGGTGAGAATGGTAAGTAGCCCCTGGAGAGAGTCTCTTACTGCATGCAGAGGTGGAAGCTGACGCTGGATGGCTGAAGCCTGTAGTTCCACGGAGACACTGGAGCAAGGAAATCACTGGAGCCAGGAACCGCTGTACACTGGATGTGACGCATTGTTCAAGGCAATGAGACTGAGACGATGCCCTGGATTTATATCCCTCGGTCAGCAAGCATTGGATGCTTGAATCATGTGTGCAGACACAGCGCAGGATTGGGTGTTACAGGTCGGCTGACCGCAAGTGTCATGGCGGCGTCCATGCTGCACAGATGGTGGGTACACACTAGATGGACTACACGAAGACAATGGGCACCGCGCCCGCGGACAGAGCATTCATGCAGCCGCAAACTGGGGCCATGACCTCCGGAGGCCTGCACACCAGCGCGCTGGTAAGTGAGATGCCACTGAACGCCGATTACTGAAAGTCTAATTTGTATAAGCGCCACTACTGTACTATGTGGCGTAATTTGAATAATGGAGACTACTGAGCAGCGTAATGTGCATTGGTATTATTTTGTGACCACGCCCCTATTCTATTCCTTGACAGAGCCTTAGCTATAGTCACTGTTGATTAGTGTTAAACCTCCTAGAAGCCAAGCAATAGTTCAGTGTATTATGTCTATATTATATAATATATATTAGCTAATAATCTCTAGTACTATTTCAGCAGTCATAACTTGGTCAATTGGTATCTTTTTAAGGGCATTCTATTATACTACATAACTCTTAGAATAACCTTAGTCTATGCTTCTGTTTCAGCTATTCCACTATGCAGAGTATAATTGTATAATTAAACACAAGGGCCCTCATTCCGAGTTGTTCGCTCGGTAATTTTCTTCGCATCGCAGCGATTTTCCGCTAATTGCGCATGCGCAATGTTCGCACTGCGACTGCGCCAAGTAAATTTGCTATGCAGTTAGGTATTTTACTCACGGCATTACGAGGTTTTTTCTTCGTTCTGATGATCGTAATGTGATTGACAGGAAGTGGGTGTTTCTGGGCGGAAACTGGCCGTTTTATGGGTGTGTGAAAAAACGCTGCCGTTTCTGGGAAAAACGCGGGAGTGTCTGAAGAAACGGGGGAGTGTCTGGCCGAACGCTGGGAGTGTTTGTGACGTCAAACCAGGAACGAAACTGACTGAACTGATCGCAGTTGCCGAGTAAGTCTGGAGCTACTCAGAGACTGCTAAGAAGTGTCTATTAGCAATTCTGCTAATCTTTCGTTCGCAATTTTACTATGCTAAGATTCACTCCCAGTAGGCGGCGGCTTAGCGTGTGCAAAGCTGCTAAAAGCAGCTTGCGAGCGAACAACTCGGAATGACCACCAAAGTTCTGTTATGATGAGCTGGCTAATGGTGGTCTAATTATGCACACTTCCAGACATCAAGCAGCTGTCCTCTCTATTAAACACTGTGCCTCTGTCAGCTTCTCAGATCCACTGTATATTACATTAATATTCTAGCAATGTTCACCATTATTAACGTATGCCAGTGTTAAATCAGCTAGTGTGGCTGTATGTGATCTGTGTGGTGTAATGGTATACAGTTCTCACCACTGCCTGTCAGTCACTGCAGGCAAAGCTCCCATCTATCTGGCTGATGTGCTCTTGGACACTCCACCAACTTCTCTCTTGAAAGCCTCTGTTGGTGGCCAGTGGCTGCTATCTCCCTGTCAATCACACTGGCTGTACTCTCCCTTGTCCTGGCTGCTGGCTTACAGCAAATGTTACAGCTGCAGTGCGGGGGCATGGAGAGGTTAGCTCTTGCATGGAGACTCCAGCCTCCGCTGACAGGGGCAGACCATGCCATTTCTTTCTCACTGCTGTGACCAGCCACCCAGCACTAACAGCATACTGGTTGCAGGTAATAAGATACTGGCGCCTCCGGGCACCCTGCTGCCTGCCGCGATCCTGGCTCCCTCTCCACCTCCACCTCCTGTGCCTGGCTGCATGTTCACAGATCAGATGTTTACAGCTATCGCAGCAAGGTCACAGGGGAAGTGAATGCGCTGGAGGCAGTGCCGGATTTCCCACTAGGCATGTGAGGCACATGCCTATGGGCGGCACCTGCTGGGGGCGGCACAGCAGTTCCCCCCACCCCAAACCACAGGAGCAGCACAGCAGCCCTCCCCCTGCTCGTGGTGGTTCTAAGCGTGGCAGGGCTAGCAGGGCGGGTAGTCACCCCACCAGCGTTATTTCCACTGCCTCCCGCTGCTCGAATCCCTCCCCCCATTCACTTGCTTCCCGCTGGCCACACCCCCCCCCCCCAGCGCGGATGGTGGTGAGTGACACACACACACTCTCTTACACTCTTTCTCACGCAATGTGTATAAGAGGCTCGACCTGGAGCAATGTATAAGATGCTCTACCTGGCGTAGTGTGTATAAGAGGCTCTACCTGGCACAATGTGTATAGGCGGCTCTACCTCGTGTAATGTGTGTAAGGCAGCGGTTCTCAAACTGTGTGCTGTGGCACCCTGGGGTGCCTCGGAACACTTGCAGGGTGCCCTCGGTTGGTGACAGAGGACCTTCAGCGCGCACTGTCCCTGTTTTCAGTGGGGAGGGGGGGGGGGGCTCCAAAGGAACATTTTCCATAAATGGTGGAAGTGCACATCAAACAATGGGGAAGATGTATTAAGCCTGGAGAAGTGATAAACAAGTGATAAGTGCAAGTTGATAACGCACCAGCCAATCAGCTCCTGTCATTTTTCAAATCTGTAATGAATGGCTGGTGCGTTATCACCTTCCACTTATCACTTGTTTATCATTGCTTTATCACTTCTCCAGGCTTAATACATCTGCCCCATTGTGCCCCATTAGTAGTGATTGTTTAGTGGTCACCAGACAATGGGCCTGATTCAGAATTGCACAGTGTATTGTACGTAGTTTTCTGATGTGTTTAGATCTCACATGCTCAGAGCTGTACTGCGCATGTGTAGATCTGGTCCTGCGGCATGGTTATTCTTTGTAAATGACTGCCCCTTTAAAAAACTTCTGACTTTGGCCAGCATCCCGCACTTTGGGCAAACTCGGGCTCCATTACACCCCACCCATGGACTGAGCACAATATTTAAAACTGAATTCATGGTTTAATGAAAGGATGACAAGCATGGGTCCAATGATTGTTTGCAGGGTTAGTGAGCTGTTTTTCAGGATGTTATAGTATTGAGTAATGTCCATAGGAGGCAGTCAATTTACCGTCTGTCGAGATCCCAGCTGTCAGGATACCGACGCAGGAATCCCGACAACCGGTGAAATATAAACTGCCGGCTGGATTCCCCACTTGGGTGAGGGTCTATGTCACCATCCAAGGGGTAATATAAACCTGTGGCGATCAAAGGTCGCCGCCAGGCCCAAAGCGTGGCGAGTGCAGCGAGCCTACGAGGGGACCCGCTGCGTTCGCTGACGGTATCCCAGCTGTCGGGATCCCGCCGTCGGTCTCCTGAAGGATGGTAGTAACAGGCTCAGCAATATTTTTTCTGTGAGTGAAGTAAACATTGATGCAACAAGTCACGGCATTACCATTCCTGGAGCTGGGAAATAAGAACATACAGTAAATCATGAAAATAGTCCACTTTGCTTGTCTAGATGAAAATCTCTTGGCTGATCTGGAGAACTCTGTATTATACGCTAAATCCTGTCTAATATGCTGAATTATTTGTTGGTCCCAGAGTTAAGAAATTACTTTTCAGTGTTGAACAGTTTGTTGTGCTCTACTCTAATTGACTCCCCATAACAGATCTATATTTGATTCATGTTATTCTGGTGACAAGTAACAATGGCAGAAATCTCCAGGTAGTGTGAATGCTGATTGCCTCAGGAACTCGCATTGAGGATTTATAGTCTCAGTCAGGGCCGCCATCAAGGGGGTGCCCTGTGTACACTTGTCCCGGGCCACTCTGACAGAGAGTTGAGGGCCCGGGCTGCTCAAACAGCCTACCGTAGCTATGACTGGCGGCTGCTGCTGCCAGTGGGACTGACCGCGGATGTCATCAGTGGGCCGCAGGCTGCTACCCTCCCCCCGCCGCAAATCCGCGCCACCCGCCGCCGATCATAATAAGCAAGCTGCAGCTTGCTGTTTAATAAAGTTTGTTGGAGCAGGGGCGCGGCGTGACGTCATGACGTCACGCCGTGCCAGTGAAGTGAAGAGGAGCCGCTCAGCCACCATGCTGGACAATGGACTGAAGAGTTCAGGGCAGGAGCAGACAGAGTGGGTGAGAGGACGCTCAGGACGGATTTGCAAAGGATAAGTATTATGTATGTGTATGCGTTATGTGTTTGTGTGATTGTTGTGAGTGACACTTAAGACAGAATGGCCCCTCCCCCTAATGTCAGTACTGCATCCCCTGGCTGTGCCTCCACCCCCATTGGCAGGTCATACATATATACAAATATATATATATATATATATATATATATATATAGTTTTTATTTTTTTTATAAAGTGTTAAATACATTATCAAACGTGATGGGGGCTCATTAAATATTTAAGTTGTGGGGGAATGATTAGATATTTATGAGGTAGGGCAACATTAAATAAGGGTCATTATTATATATGAATAAAATAATATGTGTATATAATATACTATATCTGAACAAGCATGCTGTGTCCTCTTTGCGATACAAAATAGTAGACCAGGTCCCAGCATCATTACGTAGGGGTAATAGAGCTAAAAAGCTCTTACAATTAGAATCCAGGTGGATCAATAAATGAAATACCATTCACCCGAAAGGATTAAACGATAGTCTGGGGTTGAACTGTTTTCTATAGGTTTGTTATGTTTACAGTTTAGGTGGCATGCTCAGATGGCTTCGCAGTAAATGACATAGTGTTAGGGTCATTGTTCAAGACACATGGTTGACGTGGAGGGGTTCACGTGAGCTTCTGTAGAAGATAATTTTTATTGTATCAAGAGTTTTTCATTTACCACAGTAGCTATTTATGTGTAAAAAAGGGGTTTATAGTATTTTGCTATTTAGATGATTATACACGTATAAATAGGGCTTGATACGGATGTATTTTTCTGTTTTTTATTCACTATGCATCACACCTGATATTTATAAATAGAATAGGTTCGGGTGTGTCTTAATATTTAATAAGCACATAATACATACTCAAATGTCTTTAATTATACATTTGTCTTAATAGCACTGGGGATGTCCGCAGGCGGGATCCTGTTATGCTCTAGGTTGATGTTTTGTTTTTGTGTATGGTAACCATAGTGATGTGTAATTTGTTATCTTGCCAACAGCCACTGCGGGGCGCCGCCGGGCTGCGTGGTGACGTGGCTTCCTGCAGGGCGACTTCCTGTGATGAGAGGGAGCCGGAGCCGGAAGTCCGGGACCCGGAGCTGCGGGCGGCGCCTTCGCCCTGGAGGCTGCCGTTTTTTGGAGGGGTGAGTTATTTAAAGCTTGTCACATGTATTGTCACTGTTGTAGTGTGTTTTCCTGAAGACGGGGGCTTGACCCCCGAAACGTTGAAATAAAGCACTGGACGTTTTCACCATTTAATCCAGTCTCTGAGTGCCGCCTGATTGTGGAAGTTATAGAAGGGTACCCATTCCCTGAGGAGGGCACCGGTGCCAGTACCCAGTCGGAGAGGAGAGTGACGGACTAGTGTGAGGAGTATATATATATACATATTAGTGATGAGCGGGTTCGGTTCCTCGGAATCCAAACCCCCCCGAACTTCACCCATTTTACACGGGTCCGAGGCATACTCGGATTCTCCCCGTATGGCTCGGTTAACCCGAGCGCCCCCGAACGTCATCGTCCCGCTGTCGGATTCTATATAAGCAGCCGCGCGTCGCCGCCATTTTCACTCGTGCATTGGAAATGTTAGGGAGAGGACGTGGCTGGCGTCCTCTCCGTTTATTAATGTTGATGCAAATATTTGTGCTTATTGCTTAATTGTGGGGACTGGGGAGCAGCTGTATTATATAGGAGGAGTACAGTGCAGAGTTTTGCTGACAGTGACCACCAGTATACGTTGTCTGCCTGAAAAACACTCCATATCTATGCTCAGTGTGCTGCATATATGTTAGAGTCTCCTGCTCTGTGCTGCCACGTCGTCATGGCAACCGGGAGACAAGTGCTAGCGGAGTAACCTGAGCGTAGCTGATACTCCGGTTCGGGTCTTTTGCTGTGCCGTGGTTACAGGCTCTGTGCACGGCAGGGGATCCGGTGCTGGTTTTTGTGCTCACAGTCTGTGAGGTCTGAGTGGGGCGTGGACAGCACCTGCTATATAAACCCTCTTCTCAGGTTAGGCAGATGCTGCTGAATCTTTGTTGGTTAGTCAGTTCCTGAAAGCTAGCTAGTACTGTGTAAACTTTGTATTTGTTTGTTGCTTACTGCAAATAGGCCTTGGGATTTGGTATTACACTCTGCCAATCCAGACCTAGCAGTAAGACTGGAGTCAGTCGTTTAACCTGCTGGGGTTCTTTTGCTACTCTGTGAACCTAGCAAGTTTGCGGCTGTATTCTCAGACTTGCCTGCCAAAATCCTTTCTCACTGTGCAAGGTGTTCAGGTGTCAGTTTAGTGGCAGTAAGCTGAACCAGTGCACTGCAAGTGAGGACTAGGATTGTGGAGACTCTCCTTGTGTCTATTATTCCATCTCTGACCAAGGAGTTTACTGCCACACCCGTTGGTAACCCTTTAGGGTTTTGCTGTTGCCCTTAACAACAGCATTTCGGGTTCTCTACGTATTAAATCACTACATCTCGCTTCTTTCCATCTGAGCATTCCTAATACTAGGGAGACACCCAGTTTCTTAGCCTTTGGGCTTCTCTGTTCACTTTGTGTTTATTTTGTTACCCTATCACCTTCTGTGTATGTAATGTCATATTCCCCAGTCTGTCTGTGAGTTCATTTGTTTTGCATCCCTCACTGTTCAGACACCAGTACATTCCTGCTGGCACTGGTGTGCATAACAATATATCTGTGCTCACACTGCTTTATTGTGGGGACTGGGGACCACCAGTATAATATTATATAGGAGGAGTACAGTGCAGAGTTTTGCTGACCAGTGACCACCAGTATACGTTGTCTTCCTGAAAAACACTCCATATCTGTGCTCAGTGTGCTGCATATATCTGTGCTCACACTGCTTTATTGTGGGGACTGGGGACCAGCAGTATTATATAGGAGGAGTACAGTGCAGAGTTTTGCTGACAGTGACCACCAGTATACGTTATCTGCCTGTTAGGCGCCGGGGTCCGCTCGTTGGTGCGGCCCGGCGCCTAGCAACCAGGGACGCCGTGCGCGTACAGCCGCCGGCTCCCTGGCAACGCTAGACGCCGGGCGCACGGAGCCGCACGGACCCTAGCAACGGGGACGCCACTGGCGGACCGCGTTCCCCGTTGCTGGGTCCATTTAAATTAGTAAGGGCACCTGTTTCCTGGCCGTGCAGCAAGGCAGCTGCACGGCATTCATGCAATCAGCACTGGCAGCAGTTGATTGGAGGGCTTCGGTTTATATGCTCTTGCAGTGCCTCACACAGACGCCGGTAATAGCTTCCTGCATGCTGTATCTGTTTGCTGAGAGTGTTTCCAGTCCTGCTGTATCCGGTCGTTCCTGTCCTCAGTTGTCCTGCACTCGGAAGTCGTCATCTGTCATCTGTTCCTAGAGTCCTGACTGAGCACCGTTAAACATCCAGTGGTGTTCGTGAGTCGCGGCGTAGCCGTGTGTTGCGGCTTGGCCGCTTTATTACTTATTATTTATTATTTGTGTTTCGGAGCTTTTGCGGAGGATTCCGCTCCCACAGATCCACTCTGGTATCCAGCGGTGCTGGGTAGGAGATGATGGACTAGTGGATTTTGGTTGTCCTTTTATCTGGCGGTTTTTCCGCGCATACTTCAAGTTTGGTTAGTTAGCTTGTTGCCCTTGGCCTGTTGTAGTCAGAGGTCCTCTTGTCATCATCCTGCCTCGGATTTCCCTTTGTCTCTCACTAGGACCGGGGGGCACCGGAGTTGGGCAGACATAATCCGCCTTTCAAACGTGGCTGCCAGGGGCTCAAGAAACCATAGTCTCGCAAGGGATTTCCGATAGCACGGGTGAGACAATAGAGTTAGGGCGCCAGGGGCAACTAGTCTTTCCTGCTCCCGTAACCAGCATTCCCTTCCAGTACTCTGGCCATTGTCATAAGATCTCCTCCGGTCAGGAGTACTGGAATCATAACATTATTACCGGCCAAACCAAAACTTAAAATTAAACAGGGTTTGATTTTTTCCTTATTCAGTTTTGTAAGAGTTATCGGCCTCATGAATCCCACAGGTTTAGGGCCAAATCCTGGTCAGCTCCTAGTCAGCCAGATTCAAGAACTTACTCAGATGGTTCAGGATCTTTCCCTGCGGGTGAAGTCGCAGGAAGATCTTTTACGAACTTCCCCGAGGGTAGTCCCTGAACCAAAAATGCACTTGCCTGACCGTTTTTCTGGTGATAGGAAGGAGTTTTTTAATTTTAAAGAATCCTGTAAACTTTATTTTCGTTTAAGACCGATCTCCTCAGGTACTGAATCTCAGCGGGTTGGAATCATTATTTCTTTGCTCCAGGGGGATCCTCAGACCTGGGCATTTGGTTTAAAAGCAGAGGATCCGGCATTGTTGTCAGTCGACGCTTTTTTGGGGTCTTTAGGGCTTTTGTATGATGACCCTGATAGAGAGGCATCCGCTGAGAGTCAGTTACGCGCTCTCAGACAGGGTAGAAATCCTGCAGAGGTTTATTGTACAGAGTTTCGCCGTTGGTCGAACGACTGTGGCTGGAATGACCCAGCCCTGCGCAGTCAGTTTCGCCTCGGCTTATCTGAGTCTATAAAAGACAGTCTCCTTCAGTATCCCGCTCCTGAGACTCTCGATAAACTCATGGAGCTTTCTATTAAGATTGATCGACGTCTCAGAGAGCGGAGGGCTGAAAAAGGAGCACCAGTCAGGACTACTCCATGTGTATTTTCCATTCCTGAGGACGTAGAGGAGCCCATGCAGATGGGTCTCTCCCGACTGTCTCCAGAAGAAAGAGCCAGAAGGCAAAACTCTGGTCTTTGTTTGTACTGTGGGGGTAAGGGACATTTTGCCCGTAATTGTCCGAACAAGTCGGGAAACGCCTCGACCAAGTGAATTGTGAGGGGGTTCACTTTGGTCTGCAGCTTATCTCCTCAAATAACTCCCTTTTAGTCCCAGCTAAAGTTTCCTTTGGCAGCTTCAGTTCTTCGGTGTCGGCTTTTGTCGACAGTGGAGCTGCAGGGAACTTTATGGACTTAACTTGGGCCAAGGCCTTAGGTATTCCTCAGTTAGCCTTGGGTAGGTGTATCACCATGCATGGTTTAGATGGGAGTCCCTTGTCCAATGGGGTTATTTCCCTCTGTACACCTCCTGTACTTCTTACGGTAGGAGCTCTTCATTCCGAAAAGATCGAGTTCTTCCTTACCCATTGCCCAGCAGTTCCAGTGGTTCTGGGTCACCCTTGGCTGGCCTTTCATAATTCCACCATTGATTGGCAGTCGGGGGAGATTTCACAATGGGGTACCATCTGTAATAAGGAATGTATTACGTTTCCCGTTAGAATAGCTGCTGCCATTCCCGAACTCATTCCCGTGGAATACCAGGACTTTGTTGATGTGTTTTCCAAGGGCAATGCGGACATTCTGCCTCCCCATCGGCCTTATGATTGTGCTATTGAGCTAATTCCCGGTGCCACATTGCCAAAGGGAAGGTTATATGCTTTATCCGGGCCAGAAACTGCGGCCATGAATGAGTATGTTAAGGAGAGTCTAGGGAAAGGATTTATCAGGCCATCTAAATCCCCATTAAGTGCAGGCTTCTTCTTTGTGGAGAAAAAAGATGGATCACTCAGACCTTGCATTGACTTTAGAGCCCTGAATAAGATCTCAGTTAAAAATACTTATCCTCTGCCGCTGATTTCTGTCCTCTTTGATCAGCTGCGTTCGGCTGTGATTTTTTCTAAAATTGACCTGAGGGGAGCATATAACCTCATCCGAATCAAGTCTGGAGATGAGTGGAAGACGGCTTTCAGTACTCAGTCGGGTCACTACGAGTATCTGGTGATGCCGTTCGGCTTGTCTAACGCTCCGGCAGTTTTCCAGGATCTCATTAACGATGTGCTCCGTGACTTTCTAGGAAGATTCGTGGTCGTTTACTTAGACGACATCCTGATATATTCTGACTCAATTGAACAACATGTTACCCAGGTGCGTCAGGTTCTTCAAAAATTACGTGAAAATCATCTATATGCCAAGCTGGAGAAGTGTGAGTTTCATGTAACGGAGGTATCCTTTTTAGGGTACATTATTTCCCCTCGGGGATTCTGCATGGAACCTAAGAAGCTCCAAGCCATCCTTAGTTGGGCGCAACCCATCAACTTAAAAGCAATTCAGCGCTTTTTAGGGTATGCGAATTATTATAGAAGATTTATTCATTCTTTTTCCGACCTGGTTGCTCCCATGGTGGCACTGACTAAGAAGGGAGCGGATCCTACCAACTGGTCACGTGAAGCTGAGTTATCCTTTCAGGCCTTGAAACAAGCTTTTGTCTCAGCTCCAGTCCTCAGACATCCCAACCCAGAATTGCCCTTCATTGTTGAGGTTGATGCCTCGGAGGTAGGAGTGGGGGCTATCCTATCTCAAAAGGATCTTGAGTCTCTGGAACTACATCCTTGTGCCTTCATGTCCAGGAAATTCTCATCCGCTGAATCCAACTACGATGTTGGTAACCGGGAGTTACTGGCTATTAAATGGGCTTTCGAGGAGTGGAGACATTGGCTTGAGGGAGCAACACATACCATTTCAGTATTGACTGACCACAAAAATCTTCAGTACATCGAATCAGCTAAGCGGCTGAATGCCCGGCAGGCTCGTTGGGCTTTATTTTTTACTCGTTTCAAGTTTATTATCACCTTTAGGCCAGGTTCCAAGAATACCAAGGCGGATGCCCTGTTACGCAGTTTTCTTCCAGTTCATAATAACAGTCCTGTTACTCCCATACTTCCGTCTTCAGTCATTTGGGCAGGCCTCACACAAGATTTATTTACCCAGTTAAAGCAGCTTCAACATCAAGCTCCTGGAAATACTCCTGCTGGTCGTCTTTACGTCCCTGAGTTTTTGAGAGCTACTGTTTTGACTGAATTTCATGATAGCAAAGTTGCCGGGCATCCGGGGATCTCTAAGACTTTGGAATTAGTCTCCCGCTCAGTATGGTGGCCTGGTCTTTCTAAAGACATTAAGGAGTTTGTTTTTTCTTGTCAGGTCTGTGCACAGCATAAGGTTCCCCGTTCCTTGCCTATCGGGCAACTTATGCCCTTAAATGTTCCTCTCAGGCCATGGTCTCATATTTCCATGGATTTTGTGGTAGACCTCCCTCTGTCAGCCGGATTCCGCGTCATATGGGTGGTAGTGGACCGTTTTAGCAAGATGGCTCATTTCATTGCTCTTCCCCGACTGCCATCTGCCCAGGGATTGGTTGTTTTGTTTCTCCGCCATGTTTTCAGACTTCATGGGTTGCCCACTGATATTGTTTCTGATCGGGGTCCACAATTCATTGCACAATTCTGGAAGTCCTTTTGTGCCTCATTAAAGATGAAATTGTCTTTAACATCCGGTTACCATCCCCAATCCAACGGGCAGACCGAGCGAGTTAATCAATCATTAAAACAGTATTTGCGTTTGTACTCAGCCAAACTCCAGAATGATTGGTCCGAGTTTCTTCCTTTGGCGGAGTTTGCTTACAATAATTCTTGTCATTCCTCCACTAATGTGTCTCCATTCTTTTCAGTTTTTGGTTTTCACCCCAGAGCTAATTCTTTTTTTCAACATTCTTCTGTTTCCTCGCTAACCTTAACCTCTCATCTCAGAGTCATTTGGAAAAAAGTGCACCTTGCCCTCAGAAAAGCGGCATTTCGAGAGAAATTTTTTTCGGACAGGCTCCGACGTCCTTGCACTTTTAAGGTGGGAGACAGGGTATGGTTGTCGACTCGTAACATTAGACTTCGACAAACCTCAGCTAGATTGGGCCCCAAATTTATTGGACCATTTCATATTATTAAAAAAATCAACCCAGTTGCTTTCCGGTTACGTTTACCAAGAGCTCTCCGGATCGGAAATACGTTCCATTGCTCCCTGTTGAAACCATACGTTTCTTCCAGTAGATTTCCTCGGAAGATCTCTCAGGGGAAATCACCAGTAGATGTGCAGGGACAACAGGAGTTATTGGTGGAGAAGGTTCTCGATTCCAAATTGTCCCGGGGTCTGCTTTATTTTCTGGTGCACTGGAGAGGCTATGGTCCAGAGGAAAGGTCTTGGGTCCTGGATAAGGATCTCCATGCCCCGAGGCTCAAGAGGGCATTTTTTCGTGAATTTCCTCGGAAACCTGGCTTTAGGGGTTCCTTGACCCCTCCTCAAGGGGGGGGTACTGTTAGGCGCCGGGGTCCGCTCGTCGGTGTGGCCCGGCGCCTAGCAACCAGGGACGCCGTGCGCGTACAGCCGCCGGCTCCCTGGCAACGCTAGACGCCGGGCGCACGGAGCCGCACGGACCCTAGCAACGGGGACGCCACTGGCGGACCGCGTTCCCCGTTGCTGGGTCCATTTAAATTAGTAAGGGCACCTGTTTCCTGGCCGTGCAGCAAGGCAGCTGCACGGCATTCATGCAATCAGCACTGGCAGCAGTTGATTGGAGGGCTTCGGTTTATATGCTCTTGCAGTGCCTCACACAGACGCCGGTAATAGCTTCCTGCATGCTGTATCTGTTTGCTGAGAGTGTTTCCAGTCCTGCTGTATCCGGTCGTTCCTGTCCTCAGTTGTCCTGCACTCGGAAGTCGTCATCTGTTCCTAGAGTCCTGACTGAGCACCGTTAAACATCCAGTGGTGTTCGTGAGTCGCGGCGTAGCCGTGTGTTGCGGCTTGGCCACTTTATTACTTATTATTTATTATTTGTGTTTCGGAGCTTTTGCGGAGGATTCTGCTCCCACAGATCCACTCTGGTATCCAGCGGTGCTGGGTAGGAGTAATGGACTAGTTGATTTTGGTTGTCCTTTTATCTGGCGGTTTTTCCGCGCATACTTCAAGTTTGGTTAGTTAGCTTGTTGCCCTTGGCCTGTTGTAGTCAGAGGTCCTCTTGTCATCATCCTGCCCTTTGTCTCTCACTAAGACCGGGGGCACCGGAGTTGGGCAGACATAATCCGCCTTTCAAACGTGGCTGCCAGGGGCTCAAGAAACCATAGTCTCGCAAGGGATTTCCGATAGCACGGGTGAGACAATAGAGTTAGGGCGCCAGGGGCAACTAGTCTTTCCTGCTCCCGTAACCAGCATTCCCTTCCAGTACTCTGGCCATTGTCATAAGATCTCCTCCGGTCAGGAGTACTGGAATCATAACACTGCCTGAAAAACACTCCATATCTGTGCTCAGTGTGCTGCATATATCTGTGCTCACACTGCTTTATTGTGGGGACTGGGGACCACCAGTATATTATATAGGAGAAGTACAGTGCAGAGTTTTGCTGACCAGTGACCACCAGTATACGTTGTCTGCCTGAAAAACACTCCATATCTGTGCTCAGTGTGCTGCATATATCTGTGCTCACACTGCTTTATTGTGGGGACTGGGGACCAGCAATATTATATAGGAGGAGTACAGTGCAGAGTTTTGCTGACAGTGACCACCAGTATATATAGCAGTACGGTACGGAAGGCCACTGCTCTACCTACCTCTGTGTCGTCAAGTATACTATCCATCTAGATTCTATACCTGTGGTGCATTTTAGTTTTGCAGTTTGCTGACAGTGACCACCAGTATATATAGCAGTACGGTACGGAAGGCCACTGCTCTACCTACCTCTGTGTCGTCAAGTATACTATCCATCTAGATTCTATACCTGTGGTGCATTTTAGTTTTGCAGTTTGCTGACAGTGACCACCAGTATATATAGCAGTACGGTACGGAAGGCCACTGCTCTACCTACCTCTATGTCGTCAAGTATACTATCCATCTAGATTCTATACCTGTGGTGCATTTTAGTTTTGCAGTTTGCTGACAGTGACCACCAGTATATATAGCAGTACGGTACGGAAGGCCACTGCTCTACCTACCACTGTGTCGTCAAGTATACTATCCATCTAGATTCTATACCTGTTGTGCATTTTAGTTTTGCAGTTTGCTGACAGTGACCACCAGTATATATAGCAGTATGGTACGGAAGGCCACTGCTCTACATACCTCTGTGTCGTCAAGTATACTATCCATCTAGATTCTATACCTGTGGTGCCTTTTAGTTTTGCAGTTTGCTGACAGTGACCACCAGTATATATAGCAGTACGGTACGGAAGGCCACTGCTCTACCTACCTCTCTGTCGCCAAGTATACTCTCCATCCATACCTGTGGTGCATTTCAGTTGTGCGCAGTATATATAGTAGTAGGCCATTGCTATTGATATTAATTCCACACATTAAAAAATGGAGAAGAAAAATGTGGAGGTTAAAATAGGGAAAGATCAAGATCCACTTCCACCTCGTGCTGAAGCTGCTGCCACTAGTCATGGCCGAGACGATGAAATGCCATCAACGTCGTCTGCCAAGGCCGATGCCCAATGTCATAGTAGAGAGCATGTAAAATCCAAAAAACAAAAGTTCAGTAAAATGAGCCAAAAATCAAAATTGAAAGCGTCTGATGAGAAGCGTAAACTTGCCAATATGCCATTTACGACACGGAGTGGCAAGGAACGGCTGAAGCCCTGGCCTATGTTCATGGCTAGTGGTTCAGATTCACATGAGGGTGGAAGCACTCATCCTCTCGTTAGAAAAATTAAAAGACTTAAGCTGGCAAAAGCACAGCAAAGAACTGTGCGTTCTTCTAAATCACAAATGCCCAAGGAGAGTCCAATTGTGTCGGTTGCGATGCCTGACCTTCCCAACACTGGACGGGAAGAGCTTGCGCCTTCCACCATTTGCACGCCCCCTGCAAGTGCTGGAAGGAACACCCGCAGTCCAGTTCCTGATAGTCAAATTGAAGATGTCACTGTTGAAGTACACCAGGATGAGGATATGGGTGTTGCTGGCGCTGGGGAGGAAATTGACAAGGAGGATTCTGATGGTGAGGTGGTTTGTTTAAGTCAGGCACCCGGGGAGACACCTGTTGTCCGTGGGACGAATATGGCCATTGACATGCCAGGTCAAAATACAAAAAAAAATCACCTCTTCGGTGTGGAATTATTTCAACACAAATGCGGACAACAGGTATCAAGCCGTGTGTTGCCTTTGCCAAGCTGTAATAAGTAGGGGTAAGGACGTTAACCACCTAGGAACATCCTCCCTTATACGTCACCTGGTCTGCATTAATCAGAAGTTAGTGACAAGTTCAAAAACTTTGGATGACAGAGGAAGCAGTCCACTGACCACTAAATCCCTTCCTCTTGTAACCAAGCTCCTGCAAACCACACCACCAACTCCCTCAGTGTCAATTTCCACCTTACACAGGAAAACCAATAGTCCTGCAGGCCATGTCACTGGCAAGTCTGACGAGTCCTCACCTGCCTGGGATTCCTCCGATGCATCCTTGAGTGTAACGCTTACTGCTGCTGGCGCTGCTGTTGTTGCTGCTGGGAGTCGATCGTCATCCCAGAGGGGAAGTCGGAAGACTACTTGTACTACTTCCAGTAAGCAATTGACTGTCCAACAGTCCTTTGCGAGGAAGATGAAATATCACAGCAGTCATCCTGCTGCAAAGCGGATAACTCAGGTCTTGTCAGCCTGGGTGGTGAGAAACGTGGTTCCGGTATACACCGTTACTTCACAGGAAACTAGAGACTTGTTTGAGGTACTGTGTCCCCGGTACCAAATACCATCTAGGTTCCATTTCTCTAGGCAGGCGATACCGAAAATGTACACAGACGTCAGAAAAAGAGTCACCAGTGTCCTAAAAAATGCAGTTGTACCCAATGTCCACTTAACCACGGACATGTGGACAAGTGGAGCAGGGCAGACTCAGGACTATATGACTGTGACAGCCCACTGGGTAGATGTATTGCCTCCCGCAGCAAGAACAGCAGCGGCGGCACCAGTAGCAGCATCTCGCAAACGCCAACTCGTTCCTAGGCAGGCTACGCTTTGTATCACCGCTTTCCATAAGAGGCACACAGCTGACAACCTCTTACGGAAACTGAGGAACATCATCGCAGAATGGCTTACCCCAATTGGACTCTCCTGGGGATTTGTGACATCGGACAACGCCACCAATATTGTGCGTGCATTACATCTGGGCAAATTCCAGCACGTCCCATGTTTTGCACATACATTGAATTTGGTGGTGCAGAATTATTTAAAAACGACAGGGGCGTGCAATAGATGCTGTCGGTGGCCCGAAGAATTGCGGGCCACTTTCGGCATTCAGCCACCGCGTGCCGAAGACTGGAGCACCAGCAAACAGTCCTAAACCTGCCCTGCCATCATCTGAAGCAAGAGGTGGTAAGTTACGAGGTGGAATTCAACCCTCTATATGCTTCAGAGGATGGAGGAGCAGCAAAAGGCCATTCAAGCCTATATATCTGTCCACGATATAGGCAAAGGAGGGGGAATGCACCTGACTCAAGCGCAGTGGAGAATGATTTCAACGTTGTGCAAGGTTCTGCAACCCTTTGAACTTGCCACACGTGAAGTCAGTTCAGACACTGCCAGCCTGAGTCAGGTCATTCCCCTCATCAGGCTTTTGCAGAAGAAGCTGGAGACATTGAAGGAGGAGCTAAAACAGAGCGATTCCGCTAGCAATGTGGGACTTGTGGATGGAGCCCTTAATTCGCTTAACCAGGATTCAAGGGGTGGTCAATCTGTTGAAATCAGAGCACTACATTTTGGCCACCGTGCTCGATCCTAGATTTAAAACCTACGTTGTATCTCTCTTTCCGGCAGACACAAGTCTGCAGAGGTTCAAAGACCTGCTGGTGAGAAAATTGTCAAGTCAAGCGGAACGTGACCCGTCAACAGCTCCTCCTTCACATTCTCCCGCAACTGGGGGTGCGAGGATAAGGCTCAGAATTCCGAGCCCACCCGCTGGTGGTGATGCAGGGCAGTCTGGAGCGAGTGCTGACATCTGGTCCGGACTGAAGGACCTGGCAACGATTACTGACATGTCGTCTACTGTCACTGCATATGATTCTGTCACCATTGAAAGAATGGTGGAGGATTATATGAGTGACCGCATCCAAGTAGGCACGTCAGACAGTCCGTACGTATACTGGCAGGAAAAAGAGGCAATTTGGAGGCCCTTGCACAAACTGGCTTTATTCTATCTAAGTTGCCCTCCCTCCAGTGTGTACTCCGAAAGAGTGTTTAGTGCAGCCGCTCACCTTGTCAGCAATCGGCGTACGAGGTTACTTCCAGAAAATGTGGAGAAGATGATGTTCATCAAAATTAATTATAATCAATTCCTCCGTGGAGACATTCACCAGCAGCAATTGCCTCCAGAAAGTACACAGGGATCTGAGATGGTGGATTCCAGTGGGGACGAATTAATAATCTGTGAGGAGGGGGATGTACACAGTGAAAGGGGTGAGGAATCGGAGGATGATGATGAGGTGGACATCTTGCCTCTGTAGAGCCAGTTTGTGCAAGGAGAGATTGATTGCTTCTTTTTAGGTGGGGGCCCAAACCAACCAGTCATTTCAGTCACAGTCATGTGGCAGACCCTGTCGCTGAAATGATGGGTTCGTTAAAGTGTGCATGTCCTGTTTATACAACATAAGGGTGGATGGGAGGGCCCAAGGACAATTCCATCTTGCACCTCTTTTTTCTTTCATTTTTCTTTGCATCATGTGCTGTTTTGGGACAATTTTTTTGAAGTGCCATCCTGCCTGACACTGCAGTGCCACTCCTAGATGGGCCAGGTGTTTGTGTCGGCCACTTGTGTCGCTTAGCTTAGTCACACAGCGACCTTGGTGCGCCTCTTTTTTTTCTTTGCATCATGTGCTGTTTGGGGACTATTTTTTTTAAGTGCCATCCTGTCTGACACTGCAGTGCCACTCCTAGATGGGCCAGGTGTTTGTGTCGGCCACTTGGGTCGCTTAGCTTAGTCACACAGCTACCTCATTGCGCCTCTTTTTTTCTTTGCATCATGTGCTGTTTGGGGACTATTTTTTTGAAGTGCCATCCTGTCTGACACTGCAGTGCCACTCCTAGATGGGCCAGGTGTTTGTGTCGGCCACTTGGGTCACTTAGCTTAGTCACACAGCGACCTTGTGAGGTGTGAGGTGTTCAGAATAGACTGAAAATGAGTGGAAATTATGGTTGTTGAGGTTAATAATACTATGGGATCAAAATGACCCCCAAATTCTATGATTTAAGCTGTTTTTGAGGGATTTTTGTAAAAAAATACCCGAATCAAAAACACACCCGAATCCGACAAAAAATTTTCAGGGAGGTTTTGCCAAAACGCGTCCGAATCCAAAACACGGCCGCGGAACCGAATCCAAAACCAAAATGCAACACACACACACACACACACACACACACACACACACACACACACAGTCTGTTGTTCTTATATAATAATGACCCTCGCTCACCCCTTATTTAATGTTGCCCCACCTCATAAATATTTAATGATTCCCCCACCCCTTAAATATTTTATGAGCCCCCATCACGTTTGATAATGTATACATTTTTTTTTTAATAAGGTGCAAAATATTTTTTGTAAAAGTGTGTGGGGTGGGGGGCTGCCTTTTTTTTCAGTCCCGGGCCCCACAATTTTTGGTGGCAGCCCTGGTCTCAGTTGGTTCCTGCAATAGCACTAAACAAATAAGACTGCGGTTGGCTGCTGAGTTGGCTGCATATGTGTTCAAAATTAAAAACTATTAAAAAGTAAAAGGTACTTGTAATAATGACACATTTATGCTGATATGCTGAGGTGTAGGACTCACAAAAAAGCTCTGCTACGTTACACCACCCCTAACCTCCCACCCCAGAGGGTAAAAAGCTACATGTAACAATGACACATTTATGCTGATATGCTAAGGTGTAGGCCTCACAAGATAGCTCTGCTACGTTACACCACCCCTAACCTCCCACCCCAGAGGCACAACAAAACCTTTGTTGGAATCCCCACTCAAAATGTAAAATAAGTAAATGGGCGTACACACCCAACACATTATCAGGCCCATACGGCTGTGATCCCAAACCTTTAGCCTTTACTCATAGCATGTAAATGGAATCTAGCAGGTACAGCTTGTTGCATCTGGTGTAACACAGTACGTGGCCTGCAGCAAGTGCAGAATAACATAAACATTTGTAACCTGCACACTGCACCCACAGACACAGACTGTACCTCTTCCCTGCTCATCTGGCAATAAAATAAAGCAATTCTGATGATTACACCACATTGTTCATTTCAAAATCAATTTATAATCCATTTTCCCTGAGGCCTTTGTACTTCTGAGGTTCATTTATCTTTCAGAAATGTTATATACTGTACTAAAAATATTCTATATGCTGATTTCATGACTCCAAGCTGTTTCTTTAACTTAGGGACTTGTTACCTTGAGATCTCCTGTTAAATAAAGATGTAAAAATATACACCAATAAACCGTATTATGCCTGTGTTCATATAACAGTCACTGCCATTCAGTGGCGGAGCTAGTGAGTGGTGGGCCCAGCTGCAACAATTTGCTTCGGGCCCCCACGATCTTAGGAGGTCATTCCGAGTTGTTCGCTCGCTAGCTGTTTTTAGCAGCCGTGCAAACGCTATGCCGCCTCCCACTGGGAGTGTATTTTAGCTTAGCAGAAGTGCGACCGAAAGGATCGCATAGCGGCTACAAAATAATTTTGTGCAGTTTCAGAGTAGCTTCAGACCTACTCAGCGCTTGCGATCACTTCAGACTATTCAGTTCCTGTTTTGACGTCACGAACACGCCTGCGTTTTTCCTGGCAGAACTGCATTTTTCCGAACACTCCCTGAAAACGGTCAGTTGACACCCAGAAACCAGTGGCATGCGGTGAGGTCACTGGCTGGGGAGGCACTGAGAATATATGTATATATATATAAATATATATATATATATATATATATATAAATATATATATATATATATATATATATATATATATATATATTGGTCGAAGTTGAAATTTTGAAGTGGGGTTATGGAAAAGACAAGGACGCAATTATGCACGCCGAAGGCACGCGCTTGCTCCAGAAAAGGGGACGTGGTCACCCAAAAGGGGGCGTGTCCCTTTCACCTTATAGCACACGGTGCGAGCTGAAATTCACATTATAGCATATGGTACGAGCCGAAATTCACATTACAGCACACTGAATGAGCCGAAACTCATATTGTAGCACACTGAATGAGCCGAAACTCATATTGTAGCACACTGAATGATCTGAAATTCACATTGTAACACACTGAATGAGCCGAAATTCACATTGTAGCACACTGAATGAGCCGAAACTCATATTGTAGCACACTGAATGATCTGAAATTCACATTGTAACACACTGAATGAGCCGAAATTCACATTATAGCACACTGAATGAGCCGAAATTCACATTGTAGCACACTGAATGAGCCGAAATTCACATTATAGCACACTGAATGAGCCGAAACTCATATTGTAGCACACTGAATGATCTGAAATTCACATTGTAACACACTGAATGAGCCGAAATTCACATTGTAGCACACTGAATGAGCCGAAATTCAAATTGTAGCACACTGAATGAGCCGAAACTCACATTATAGCACACTAAATGAGCCGAAATTCACATTACAGCACACTCAATGAGCCAAAATTCACATTATAGCACACTAAATGAGCCGAAATTCACATTATAGCACACAGGAGGAGCCAAAATTCACCTTGTAGCACACTAAATGAGCCGAAATTCACATTATAGCACACTGAATGAGCCGAAAATAAGAATTTACTTACCGATAATTCTATTTCTCGTAGTCCGTAGTGGATGCTGGGGACTCCGTCAGGACCATGGGGAATAGCGGGCTCCGCAGGAGACAGGGCACATCTAAAAAGCTTTTTAGGTCACATGGTGTGTACTGGCTCCTCCCCCTATGACCCTCCTCCAAGCCTCAGTTAGGTACTGTGCCCGGACGAGCGTACACAATAAGGAAGGATCTTGAATCCCGGGTAAGACTCATACCAGCCACACCAATCACACCGTACAACTTGTGATCTGAACCCAGTTAACAGTATGATAACAAAACGAAGTAGCCTCCGAAAAGATGGCTCACAACAATAGTAATAACCCGATTTTTGTAACAATAACTATGTACAAGCATTGCAGACAATCCGCACTTGGGATGGGCGCCCAGCATCCACTACGGACTACGAGAAATAGAATTATCGGTAAGTAAATTCTTATTTTCTCTAACGTCCTAGTGGATGCTGGGGACTCCGTCAGGACCATGGGGATTATACCAAAGCTCCCAAACGGGCGGGAGAGTGCGGATGACTCTGCAGCACCGAATGAGAGAACTCCAGGTCCTCCTTAGCCAGAGTATCAAAATTTGTAAAATTTTACAAACGTGTTCTCCCCTGACCACGTAGCTGCTCGGCAAAGTTGTAATGCCGAGACTCCTCGGGCAGCCGCCCAGGATGAGCCCACCTTCCTTGTGGAATGGGCATCCACATATTTCGTCTGTGGCAGGCCTGCCACAGAATGTGCAAGCTGAATTGTACTACAAATCCAGCGTGCAATAGACTGCTTAGAAGCATGAGCACCCAGCTTGTTGGGTGTATACAGTATAAACAGCAAGTCAGACTTTCTGACTCCAGCCGTCCTAACTATATATATATATATATATATTTTTAGGGCCCTGACCACGTCTAGTAACTTGGAGTCCTCCAAGTCCCTAGTAGCCGCAGGCACCACAAGAGGTTGTTTCAGGTGAAAACGCTGACACCCCTTTATGAAGAAACTGGAGACGAGTCCCAGTTCTGTCCTGTTCAAATGGAAAATTTTAATATGGGCTTTTGTAAGACAAAGCCGCCCATTCTGACAATCGCCTGGCCGAGGCCAGGGCTAACAACATGGTCACTTCCCATGTGAGATATTTGTCAACAGCATGGTCACTTTCCATGTGAGATATTTCAAATCCACAGATTTGAGCGGTTCAAACCAATATGATTTTAAGAAATCCCAACACTATGTTGAGATCTCACGGTGCCCCTAGGGGCACAAAAAAACTGTATATGCAATACATCCTTTACAATCTGGACTTCAGGAACTGAAGTCAATTCTTTCTGGAAGAAAATCTACAGGGCCGAAATTTAAATGTTAATGAACCCCAATTTGAGGTCCAAAACACTCCTGTTTTCAGGAAGTGTAGAAATCGACCTAGTTGAATTTCCGTCGTGGAGCCTTCCTGGCCTCACCCACGCAACATATTTTCACCACATGTGGTGATGACGTTGTGCGGTCACCTCCTTCCTGGCTTTGACCAGGGTAGGTATGACCTCTTATGGAATGCCTTTTCCCCTCAGGATCCGGCATTCAACCGCCATGCCGTCAAACGCAGCCGCGGTAAGTCTTGGAATAGACATGGTACTTGCTGAATCAAGTCCCTTCTTAGCTCCCCAGGCCCTTAGTCCTCTGTGAGCATTTCTTGAAGTTCCGGGTACCAAGTCCCTCTTGGCCAATCCGGAGCCACTAGTATAGTTCATACTCCTCTATGTCTTATAATTCTCAATACCCTGGTTATGAGAAACAGAGGAGGGAACACATACACAGACTGGTACACCCACGGTGTTACCAGAACATCCGCAGCTATCGCCTGAAGGTCTCATGACCTGGCGGAATACCTGTCCCGTTTTTTGTTCGGGCGGGACGCCATCATGTCCACCTTTGGTCTTTGCCAACGGTCCACAATCATGTTGAAAAACTTCCCTATGAAGTTTCCACTCTCCCGGGTGGAGGTCATGCCTGCAGAGGAAGTCTGCTTCCCAGTCGTCCACTCCCGGAAAGAACACTGCTGACAGTGCTATCACATGATTTTCCGCCTAGCGAAAAATCCTTGCAGTTTTCACTGCCCTCCTGCTTCTTGTGCCGCCCTTCTGTTTACGTGGGCGACTGCCGTGATGTTATCCCACTGGATCAATACCGGCTGACCTTGAAGCAGAGGTCTAGCTAAGTTTAGAGCATTATAAATTTGCTCTAAGCTTATTTATGCGGAGAGAATTCTCCAGACTTAATCACACTTCCCTGGAAATTTTTTCCTTGTGTGACTGTTCCCCAGCCTCTCAGGCTGGCCTCCGTGGTCACCGGCATCCAATCCTGAATGCCGAATCTGCGGCCCTCTAGAAGATGAGCACTCTGTAATCACCACAGGAGAGACACCCTTTTCCTTGGATATAGGGTTATCCGCTGATGCATCTGAGGATGCGATCCGGACCATTTGTCCAGCAGATCCCACTGAAGAGTTCTTGCGGAAAATCTGCCGAATGGAATTGCTTCGTAATAAGCCACCATTTTTACCAGGACTCTTGTGCAATGATGCACTGACACTTTTCCTGGTTTTAGGAGGATCCCGATTAGCTCGGATAACTCCCTGGTTTTCTCCACTGGGAGAAACACGTTTTTCTGGACTGTGTCCAGAATCTTCCCTAGGAACAGTAGACGTGTCGTCGGAAAAAGCTGCGATTTTGGAATATTTAGAATCCACTCGTGCTGTCGTAGAACTACTTAAGATAGTGCTACTCCGACCTCCAACTGTTCTCTGGACCTTGCCCTTATCAGGAAAGCGTCCATGTTTCTTTTAAGAAAAATCCTCATTCCGGCCATTACCTTGGTAAAGACCCGGGGCGCCGTGGACAATCCAAACGGCAGCGTCTGAACTGATAGTGACAGTTCTGTACCAGGAACCTGAAGTACCCTTGATGAGAAGGGCAAATTTGGACCTGTAGGTAAACGTCCCTGATATCCAGTGACATCATATCGTCCCCTTCTTCCTGGTTCGCTATCACTGCTCCGAGTGACTCCATCTTGATTTGAACGCTTGTATGTAAGTGTTCAAATATTTCAGATCTCACCGAGCCGGTTGGCTTCAGTACCACAATATAGTGTGGAATACTACCCCCTTCCTTGTTGTAAGAAGGGTACTTTGATTATCACCTGCTGGGAATACAGCCTGTGAATTGTGTGAGGGGGAGACGTCTCGAATTTCCAATGTACACCTGGGATATTACATGTAGGATCCCGGAGTTCCCTTGCGAGTGTTGCTGAAACTCTTGAGATGACCCCCTACCGCACCTGAGTCCGCTTGTACGGCCCCAGCGTTATGCTGCGGACTTGGCAGAAGCCGTGAGGAGCTTCTGCTCCTGGGAATGAGCTGCTTGCTGCAGTCTTCTTCCCTTTCCTCTCCCCCTGGGCAGATATGACTGGCCTTCGCCCGCCTGCCCGTATGGGGACGAAAGGACTGAGACTGAAAAGACTGTGTCCTTTTCTGCCAATATGTGACTCGGGGTAACAAAAGGTGGATTTTTCAGCTGTTGCCATGGCCACCAGGTCCAATGGACCGCCCCTTTATACGGCAATACTTCCATATGCCGTCTGGAATCTGCCTCACCTGACCACTGTCGTGTCTTCGTCTGGCAGATATGTACATCACATTTACTCTTGATGCCAGAATGCAAATATGCCTCTGCGCATCACACATATATAGAAATGCATCCTTAAAATGCTCTATAGACAATAAAATCCTGTCCCTGTCAAGGGTATCAAAATTTTCAGTCAGGAAATCCGACCAAGCCCCCTCAGCGCTGCACATCCAGGCTGAGGCGATTGCTGGTCGTAGTATAACACCAGTATGTGTGTATATACTGTTATGATATTTTCCAGCTTCCTATCAGCTGGCTCCTTGAGGGCGGCCGTATCTGGAAACGGTAACGCCATGTTTTTTATAAGCGTGTGAGCGCCTTGTCCACCCTAAGGTGTGTTTTCCAACTCGCCCTTACTACTGGCGGGAAAAAGGGTATACCGCCCATAACTTTCTGTCGGAGGAACCCCACGTATCATCACACACTTCATTTAATTTATCTGATTTAGGCAAAACTACAAGTAGTTTTTTCCCACCCTACAAAATACCCTTATTTGTGGTACTTGTGGTATCAGAAATACGTAACACCTCCTTCATTGCCCTTAACATGTAACTTGTGGCCCTAAAGGAAAAATACGTTTGTTTCTTCACCGTCGACACTGGGGTCAGTGTCCGTGTCAGTGTCTGTCGACCGACTGATGTAAATGGGCGTTTTTACAAGCCCCTGACGGTGTCTGAGACGCCTGGACCGATACTAATTTGTCCGCCGGCTGTCTCATGTCGTCAACCGGCTTGCAGCGTGTTGACATTATCACGTAATTCCATAAGTAAGCCATCCATTCTGGTGTCGACTCCCTAGAGAGTGACATCACCATTACAGGCAATTTTCTCCGTCTCCTCACCAACATTTTCCTCATACATGTCGACACACACGTACCGACCTACAGCACACACATACAGGGAATGCTCTGATAGAGGACAGGACCCACTAGCCCTTTGGGGAGACAGAGGGAGAGTTTGCCAGCACACACCAAAAGCGCCATAATGTATATAACAACCCTAGAAGGTGTTGTTTCTATATATGGGCTCTTAATATATAATTATATCGCCAATTTATGCCCCCCTTCTCTTTAACCCTGTTTCTGTAGTGCAGGGGAGAGTGGGAGCCTTCCTCACCAGCGGAGCTGGTCAGGAAAATGGCGCTGAGTGCTGAGGAGAATAAGCTCCGCCCCTTTCACGGCGGGCTTTTCTCCCGGTTATTAGGAAAACTGGCCTGGGTTAAATACATACATATAGCCTTAATGGCTATATGTGATGTATTTATTTGCCTCTAAGGTACTCTATATTGCTGCCCAGGGCGCCCCCAGCAGCGCCCTGCACCCTCCGTGACCGAGATCCGTGAGCCGTGTAGCAACAATGGCGCACAGCTGCAGTGCTGTGCGCTACCTCTATGAAGACTGAAGTCTTCTGCCGCCTGTTTCCGGACCTCCGTTCTGCCGTTCTTCAGCGTCTGTAAGGGGGATCGGCGGCGCGGCTCCGGGACGAACCCCAGGCTGACCTGTGTTCCGACTCCCTCTGGAGCTCAGTGTCCAGTAGCCTAAGACTTCAATCCTCCTGCAGGCAGGTGAGTTGCAAGTCTCTCCCCTAAGTCCCTCGTTGCAGTGCTCCTGTCGCCAGCAGGAGACACTGATTAGAAACCTAAAAAAAAACTTTTCTAACTAGCTCTTTAAGAGAGCCACCTAGATTGCACCCTCTCGGACGGGCACAAAAACCTAACTGAGGCTTGGAGGAGGGTCATAGGGGGAGGAGCCAGTACACACCATGTGACCTAAAAAGCTTTTTAGATGTGCCCTGTCTCCTGCGGAGCCCGCTATTCCCCATGGTCCTGACGGAGTCCCCAGCATCCACTAGGACGTTAGAGAAATTCACATTGTAGCACACTGAATGAGCCGAAATTCACATTGTAGCACACTGAATGAGCCGAAATTCACATTGTAGCACACTAAATGAGCCGAAATTCACATTATAGCACACTGAATGAGCTGAAATTGTGACAGCAGGGACAGCCAGAGTGACAGCAGGGACAGGGAGAGAGAATGACGACAAGGAGAGAGAGTGACGACAGGGAGAGAGAGAGTGACGAGCGTGACAGCAGAGAGAGAGAGAGTGACGAGAGTGACGACAGTGACAACAGGGAGAGAGAGAGTGACGACAGTGACAGCAGGGAGAGAGAGAGTGACGACAGTGACAGCAGGGAGAGAGCGAGTGACAATAGGGACAGGGACAGTAACGATAGGGAGAGAGGGTGACAGCAGGGGAACATTACCTGACTGTGGTCGGCGGAGGCACCAATGGGCAGCGGCGGTGAGGTCCCTCTGACTGCCATTTGTTGCAGGTGGCGGCGGGCGGCGGTGGGCAGCTGGTGGTGGTGAGCAGCAGGTGGCTGGCGGCGGTGAGCGGCGGGCGGTACCTGCTCCATTAGTGCAGCAGCGGGCAGCCATGGCCCCTTCAGGGTCTCTTGTTCCACACTGGCACCGCGGGACCCTTCCCAGACGACAGGGGGGAGGGCAATCCACCACTGCCTCCACCAGTTCCCTGGCATCGCGGGAGGGCTGGGAGCGGGAGGTCACACCATTGAGGGCACATTTCTCAGAGGACAGGAGTGGGGGGGCAATCCGCCACTGTCTCCTCCAGTTCCCTAGCATCGCGGGAGGGCTGGGAGCAGGCGGACACCCAGCGGCATCCCTGCACAGCGGGCGGCTGCGGCGATGTAGGTCCGCAGCAGCGCCCTCCTCGGTCTGCTGTTTACGCGGCCGGCACTGGCTTCAACTCCGGGTCCCGCTGCCTCTTCACCCCGCCGCGCTACTGTAACTGTGGTGACAGCTCCACACAGTAGCGCTGGGTCCTGCTGCCTCTTCGGGTGATTGGACGAGCGGATCCAGCCTGGATCCGCTGTCCAATCACATCTGCCTCGCTGACAGGGGTGGGTTTCCCCTGTCAACGAGGCACTTGGATAAGTGCCGCTTTCTGCTCCAGTTTTCAATGGGCTTTGACAGCCCAGTACTTGGCCCCGCCCCTCTTGCTTTAACCAGTTCCTATAGTTAACGGGAGGCACTGTTATCAGTGCCTCCCAAACTACTTTTTAGGCTTAAAATTATTAGGATAAGATAAAGAAATTACTTATGACACAGAATATGTGTCATAAGTATCTTCTTTATATTATTTTAATCATTAATGACAGGGGAGGCACTGCCTCCCCTGCCTCCCCTGACTGCACGTACCTGCCAGAAACGCCCACTTCCTGTCAATCACTCTGCGGCCAGCAGTGCGACTGAAAAGCTTCGCTAGACCATGTGTGAAACTACATCGTTCGTTGTAATAATACGACGCGCGTGCGCATTGTGCCGCATACGCATGCGCAGAAGTGCCGATTTTTTGCCTGATCGCTGCGCAGCGAACGAAAGCAGCTAGCGATAAACTTTTAATGACCCCCTTAGTCACTACCCGAACCCCAAATAAGAGTTTCCGCATTCTCTGAAATGGGAAGGGTGAGTGGCTTCACTGCATACATGGTATCACTATGTAACCCCTTCTCTCTAAGCTGATAGTTATCTGGGGGTTACCGTTACGTGAAAATAACTATGAATATCTTGTGCCTCCACCCAAACCAATTTGTAAACCCGGGCTTGTTTGGGTAAGCCCTGCCGTTAGCTAGTGTATGCATGTGTGATCAGTATGTTGTGCTATTTATATACACTAGCATACCTTATACCTTTCTCTCCTTTTCCCTCTAGGTTCTTCCTTCTTTCACTTCGACTCAGTGATGGTAAGTATAACAGGTTTTATTATGTTGCAAATGAATAGCATATGACCAATAACTCTTATGAAACACTCAATAACATGCAGTAGGGTTTTCCCCGCTAATCCCTCTCTATGGGCCTATACAAACAGATTTGCATGCAATACAAAAAAACAAAATAATAATAATACTATATATATGAGTGACCCGGGTACTCAGAGTTATTTAGTGCACTGTTGGGGCCATGGTAAATTAGTTCACACTCTCACAGTGTTCTGGTTTACCTGGTAGTCTTGGTTTATTCGTATTATCCATCAGTCTTCTGCTCAACTTAACTATCTCCAGTAGTATAGCTGTGATATTTCCTCTGCGGTACACTAGTAAGCAAAACGATCACCTCTTGTAGTCAGCAGACTGATGATGTAAGTGATTACTTTGTCGCTAAGGCCAATGAAGGACACTCTTTCCGGGAGTACTTCACCACTGGGCTTCCAAGGTCATATAGTGCAAATTGTCTTAGTCAAATGACTACTTGGTGGGTCAGTGGTATAGTGGTGTCTATTCGCTAGAAGGGGGTATCAATATAGGTGCATTGTGTTTCTACCTCTCGCGGCTCGGAGAGTGGTTTTGCTAAAGTGGCACACCCCTCGTCCATCCATACAATTTCTGGCAGGGGGGGAGGAGATCCTTGTACCCTGGGGGTTGGTTTCACTGACACTGAGCATTAATGTCCATCATACTTACTCCCTTTCCTATCGACCTGTGAACAGTCGAGAGGGAGTAGTGCTCTCTTTCTACTCTGAGTAGTCAATAACTTATTAACATCTGTATATTTAGGCTGCAGCTCATAAATGACTTAGGGGGTGATGTATGAAAAACGTCCTAACGGACGTTATGTGCCTGGGGGCGTATCACCACATTATCGTGGTGATACGCCCCCACCCGCCGCCACAATGTATTATTTGCATGCCTGCCGATGTGGGAGGGCGTTATGTCACCTGTAGTGTGATATGCCTTCTTCCACATCGGCGAGGCTGTTATCGGCGCAGCAGTCTGTGCGCATGCGCCCTTCTCCCCTCCTTCCAGCAGGCACTGCTAGCAGCCTCCGGCTCATGCGCCGCCGGAGGTTTGTCCAGGAACAATAAAGTTTTTTTCATCTCAATTTCATTTTAAAAAAAAACAACAACAGCACATCCATGATTGAGGGTAACACACAGCGCCTGGCCGGGGGAGGCGTTCCGGCCCGGCGGACTTAAGAGTCGAAAAGTCACAGCAGAGGCAATCATACATTGCCTCTGCCCTTCGTTTGACAGTCACCACTGCGGGGAAGCGGTAAGCGGTGGGGGCGCGCGGCGGACAATGCACACGGCGTTAACACTCCGTTCATACATTAGGGGGAAGCGCAACATACAGGCTTAAGGTGCGCTGTGGTCAGCAGAAACCACAGCGCACTTTCATACATCTGGCCCTTAGTCCTCTTCCTCCTGATATGACTTCCAGTAATGCATTTGTGTATACCGCTCAGTCTCCCTGTGTTAATGGTATCACATTCAATATGTAAATGTTCAGAGTGCCATATCCAAATACGAGGCAAAACTACTTCTCCACTGCTATCACCATTAGCAGCCTGTCGCCGTGCATAGAGGGCTATGAATTGGGCTACCAGGTATTAACTATAATCTGGTCCCCTATTGATGTACTTTATCCTTTGATCCTCCCCTCTTATCCGCCTCTCTCTTTAGTGTCAGTCACTGTGTATATGTAAGTACTCCCCCGACTCTCTTCATCCACACTAGTCCTGACTTATCTGACGTGTAGTTCAGGGACACGGGCACTGAGCACAATCACCTCACCGACCTCCTCTGCAGGTGCGTTGCTACGGGTACCTGTCAGATACCTGACTTCACTGTACCGCTGCTGCCGCTGCCGTTCTCTACTCCTTCAATACCACCACCGCCGGTGGTGTCTCCACATATCCCTCTTTCTCTATCTGCCTGATCTGCTGCTGCTGCTGTGCTCTCCCTCAGCACTGCCGCACGCACCAACCGTCTTTTTCAGCCGTTACTTCGGGTCCCGTATGTAGTCCGTTTCTGCTGGCTCACGCTCCCTTCCCAGCAGGGAAAAGTCCCATTCCTCGAGACACCCCCGCTCTAGAAAGTACTCCTGTTCCCTGCGTTGCATATCCATACTTTCTTGTTCAATATATATATATGCATGCATGTACATTATAATAATATCATATAGCACACTATCATTAAAGTTATATACATATTTGTATTTAGAAGTTACACTTGTCTCTATATTTTAATATTGTTTTATTTACCTGGGTTACAACTATTATTCATGTACAGTGCACGCTACACTACACTACAGACCCCTCTATTCCCTACACTACATCACTGACCCCTCCATACCCCACACTACATTACAGACCCTTCTATACGCTACACTACACTACCATACCTCCCAATTGTCCCGATTTCAGCTGGAAAGTCCCGCTATTCGGACAATGTCCCGCTGTCCCTCCCGCGGGTCACACTGTCCCGCGGGTGGGTGAGGGAGCAGTTGGGGGAGGCTTTGATCACCCACTGCTTTGCTCTGCAAAGCAGCAAGTGTTCTCTGAATAGATGCTGTGCGCATGTGCACAGCATCTATTCAGTGCAGGCAGTGAAGCAGGGGCTGCCCAGCAGCTCAGCATGCTCCCAAAATGACGGAAAATGGGTACTTGGCGCATGGCCAAGCCTACTCAGCCGTGGCCATGTCCCTCCCATACAAGGTCACGCCCCTTTTCCGGGAATGTTCAGAATCAGCAGGATTAGAAGTTTGGAGGTATGTACTACTGTCCCCTCTATACCCTACACTACATCACTGACCCCTCTATTCCCTACACTACACTACTGAGCCCTCTATTCCCTACACTACATCACTGACCCCTCTATTCCCTACACTACATCACTGACCCCTCTATTCCCTACACTACACTACTGAGCCCTCTATACCCTACACTACATCACTGACCCCTCTATTCCCTACACTACTGAGCCCTCTATTCCCTACACTACATCACTGACCCCTCTATTCCCTACACTACACTACTGAGCCCTCTATTCCCTACACTACATAACTGACCCCTCTATTCCCTTCACTACACTACTGTCCCCTCTATACCCTACACTACATCACTGACCCCTCTATTCCCTACGCTACACTACTGTCCCCTCTATACCCTACACTACATCACTGACCCATCTATTCCCTACACTACACTACTGTCCCCTCTATACCCTACACTACATGACTGACCCCTCTATTCCCTACACTACACTACTGACCCCTCTATTCCCTACACTACATCGCTGACCCCTCCATACCCTACACTACATTACAGACCCCTCTATACGCCACACTATACTACTGACCCCTCTATACCCTACACTAATGCCTCACCCCTCTATATACGCAGCAGGCTCTGATACAGGGTGAGTAACATAATATTGATTGCAATGGCTAACAGCTGAAATGTTTTTCTCCACACCTCGACTTCAGACTATTTTGTGAAACAAGGCTAGGTTCACACACAGATTGCTTTTACAGATGTGAATTAGCAAATTGTACCTGCCTGTAGTACACAACCCACAATCCGTGGGTCTTTGAAGGGGGTGGAGCCAAATTCCAGAAGGCGGCAGAGACACAGGGGTGAATAGGCACATATGGGAAAAGAAAGAAGAGTCTGATGCCCATATGGGGAGCAGAGAAGGGGCAGATGCCCACATGGGGAGTGTAGTGGGGCAGAGGCATATGCATACTTGCCTACTCTCCCAGAATGGCCAGGAGGCTCCGGATAATTGGGTGACCCTCCCAACCCCCCCGGAAGAGAGGCAACTCCCCCAGCTTAAAAGGACAGCCATGAGTTAAGTGGGCAGTCTGGGCACCGATGATGCAATTCTGGGTGAATTGCATCATCTTAGCCACGCCCCCTGCTGTATAATGCTAGCAATCTTGTCTTTGTAGCCACGACCCCCATACTGCTTCCTGTATAGTGTTCTGCCTCCACCCCGCCCCTTCTGATGCGCCATAGCACTGCATCTTCCCCCAGCTAAGCCAACCTGGTTGCTCTCTCCCGGGGCGGGTTGTTTCATCCGTTACCGCTGCTGTAAGGCTGTTGTTTTCAGTGTGCTGGTACATCCTTGTAAGTACTAATAAAGTTTTTTCGTCAAGCATACTGCCTGTTTCCGCCTCCTTTCCCTTCATCTCCCTTTCGCCGCTGTAGCTGGTTACTGTGGTGTTCAGGGCGGCTCATATGTACTAACAGCCTCTGACCGATATTTTCATCATTATCTGGTCTGTGGACTCTCATCATTGCTGGTGGTTGTTTGAGATATACTGTACCTTATTTATTTATCCTCTGTTTTTTTAAGTATAATGTGTCTTTTTTTAGTTTTAAATCCACTTTCTCTTACGTCCTAGAGGATACTGGGACTCCATTTAGTACCATGGGGTATTTACGGGTCCACTAGGAGCTATGTGCACTTTAAGAATTTTATAGTGTGCGCTGGCTCCTCCCTCTATGCCCCTCCTACCAGACTCAGTTTAGAAAATGTGCCTGGATGAGCCAGTCACGCTTATGGACGCTCCAGAAGAGTTTTCTCCATTTATTTTATCTGTTTGTTATTTTCAGGTAGGACTGGATGGCACCAGCCTGTCTGCTTCGTGGGACTTAGGGGGGGAACAGCCCAACCTCTTGAAGGGTTAATGGTCCCATTCCCCGCTGACAGGACACTAGCTCCTGAGGGAACTGTTCGCAAGCCCCACCACGGCGAGCGTACATTCCCGCAGCACGCCGCCACCCCTAACAGAACCATAAGAAAGTAGATTGGTGAGTACTAAGCCGGCGGCCCGGTTAGCGGGTCGCCGGCCATTATGGCGGCATGAGGGTACAGTACGCACGGCTACTAACCGGGGTGGACTGCGTCTCCAGACTCAGTACACAGTGCAGATGCACAGCTTCTGAGGGGGCGAACTGAGTCTCAGTACACTGTGCACAGTACCCACACTGGCAAACACAGACTTAAAACGGATCTGACTCCATTTTAAGCACTAAATTTCCTCAGCCAGTATAAAAAAAGCGGGAAGACTGCGTGCCATAGAGGGGGCGGGGCTACACTATGAGCAGATTCAGCAGCTCACCAGCGCCATTTTCCCTCTGCAGTGGACACAGATGCTGACTGACAGGGATGCGCAGCTCCTCCGGAGTGACTCCAGATTACCTCAGCTGTACCAGGAGGTCATAGCAGGTGGGGGAGTGATTATTAGTGTACTAAGTCCCCAATCTGGGTACTTAGTCTGCGACCCGGCTAAGCTTGGCATTAGCGATAAGGGCGCTGTGTGCTGGCTCCATTGTATCTCTGTGTTTCCCTGGAAGGCTCTTTGTGGGTTCATTGTGCTTTTAACCTTTAACTGTGTGTGTGTGCTGTCACATTTACAATATGTCAGGCAAAGAGTGTGTTCCTCTTCCCCAGGGGGTTCACTATTGTGTACTCAGTGTAGTGCACCTTCCCAGGCTAGCGAGGCTGAACCAGCATGGCTGGACTCCATTAAAGGAATGGTTTCCCAAATTTCTACTAAATTGTCCCGCAATGAGAAAGATGCAATACTTAAGACAGACTGTGGATGAGTACTCTGGCCCATATCCTGCAGTCTGACTCTGATGATGAAGGGTTAGACATGGAGGAGGGTGAGGTGCACTCTAAGGGTGTGGGGGGGGGTGCTCTGTCACAGGGAATAGAGGCTCTTATAGAAGCTATCAGAGACGTTCTGGAAATTCCTGATAAGGTGACAGAGGAGTGTAAGAAATCTTAGGATTTTTGACATTAAAAATGTTAAATTTCACTTTTCATGTGTCAAAGGAGCTGGATACCCTGTTTGAAGAACCGTGGGTTAATCCTGATAGAAAATTTCAAATCCCTTAGAGGTTACTCTCATCCTTTTTTTTTTCTCCTGAGGATAGGAAAAAATGGGAAAATCCACCGATAGTGGATGCATCAGTATCCAGGAAAATAGTATTGCCTGTCCCTGGTGCAGCCTCCCTGAAGGACACAGCTGATCGCAGAATTGAAACCACACTCAAATCCTTGTACACAGCTGCTGGGGTGACCCAGAGACCCACTATAGCATGTGCGTGGATCACTAAAGCCATTGCAAAATGGTCAGGTAACCTAATTGAGGTGTTCTATTCCTTGTCTACGGGGGAGATTGTTTTACTCCTGCAACATATACAGGACTCTGCAAACTTTATGGTGGAGGCCATAAAATAAATAGGCTTGCTTAATGCACGCATCACTGCAATGGCAGTGTCTGCATGCAGGGGCTTATGGCTACGCCAGTGGATTGCTGATGCGGACTCCAGGAAAGGCGTGGAAGGCTTACCGTTTACAGGAGAGACCTTATTTGGAGATGAACTGGATAAATGGATCTCCAAAGCTACTGCGGGTAAGTCCACATATCTTCCATCTGCAGCTCCCCCAGCCAGGAAGGCCTACTCAGCTTCCAATTTGCAGTCCTTTCAGACAGCCAAGTTTAAGGGCAAAACCAGAGGTTCTTCTACAGCCACCAGAGGCGCTAGAGGTAAACCATGCAAACCCGCAACTGCCGGTTCACAGGAACAGGGCTCAAGCTCTGCTTCCTCAAAACCTTCAGCATGACGGTGGACCGCTAAGCCTGGAAGACTGGCAGGTGGGAGCCCGGCTAAAATTCTTCAGTCACATCTGGACAAGTTCATGCCAGGATCCCTGCTATGACCCAGGGATCCTGGCATGAACTTGTCCAGATGTGACTGAAGAATTTTAGCTGGGCTCCCACCTGCCAGTCTTCCACGGCTACAGACTGGAGTTCCAGGGTCTCCCACCTCACAGATTCTTCAAATCAGGCTTACCAGTTTCACAAGCAGCAAGTATAACTTTACAGGATGCCATTCAAAAACTGGTACAGACTCAGGTCATTGTTCCAGTTCCACCTCATCTGCAAAACAAGGGGTACTATTCCAACTTGTTTGTAGTACCAAAACCGGATGGTTTGGTAAGACCAATTTTGAACCTCAAGTCGTTGAACCCGTACTTACAAGTGTTCAATTTCAAGATGGAGTCTCTGAGAGCGGTAATCTCAGGTCTGGAGAAGGGGGAATTCCTAGTGTCTCTGGATATCAAGGATGCGTACCTTCACATTCCGATCTGGCCGCCTCATCAGGCTTATCTACAGTTTGCACTGCAGGACTGTCACTACCAGTTCCCGGCCCTGCCATTTGGTCTCTCCACGGCACCGAGGGTGTTCACCAAGGTGATGGCAGAAATGATGTTTCTCCTCCGCAAGCAGGGAGTGAACATAATTCCATACCTGGATGATATTATGATAAGGGCGCCGTCCAGGGAGAGGTTGCTGGACACCATTTCCCTCTCAACCCGACTACTCCGGGATCACGGGTCGATTCTGGACCTTCTGAAATCTCACCTAGAGCCAACACGGAGGCTTCTATTCCTAGGGATGATACTGGACACAGAAGGTGTTGCTTCCATTAGAAAAGGCATTGGTAATCCAGTCGATGGTTCGGGATGTCTTGAAGCCAGCTCGGATATTGGTGCATCTATGCATTCGCCTTCTGGGAGAAATGGTGGCCCCTTACGAGGCACTTCAGTATGGAAGGTTGCACGCAAGCCCTTTCCAGCTCGATCTGTTGGACAAATGGTCCGGATCGCATCTTCACATGCACCAGTGGATCAGTCTGTCGCCAAGAGCCAGGATTTCTCTTCTATGGTGGCTTCAGACTTCTCACCTAATCAAGGGTCGAAGGTTTGGGATTCAGAATTGGATTCTACTAACCACAGACGCAAGCCTCAGAGATTAGGGAGCAGTCATCCCGGGGGTGCAGTTTCAGGGAAGATGGTCAAGTCAGGAAGTCATCCTTCCAATCAACATTCTGGAACTCAGGGCTATATACAATGCTCTTCTGCAGGCCTCATATCTTCTTTGAGATAAGGCCATTCAGGTCCAGTCGGACAATGTAATGGTGGTAACGTACATAAACTATCAGGGCGGAACGAAAAGTAGAGCAGCAATGTCGGTGGTGACAAGAATTCTCCTCTAGGCAGAAAAACATGCTGTGGCGTTGTCAGCGGTCTTCATTCCGGGAGTAGACAACTGGGAAGCAGACTTCCTCAGCAGACACGACCTGCACCCGGGGGAGTGGGGCCTTCACCCGGAAGTGTTCAGGTGCTTGACACGTCGGTGGGGATATCCACAAATCGACATGATGGCCTCTCGTCTCAACAAGAAGCTCAAGCGGTATTGTTCCAGGTCGAGAGACCCACAGGCAGTGGCGGTAGACGCTCTAACGACTCCATGGGTCTAACAGATGGTGTAGGTGTTTCCTCCACTTCCCCTGATCCCAAGAATTCTCAAAAGAATAAAAAGGGAAAAGGTTCAAGCAATACTCATTGCTCCTGACTGGTTAAGAAGGGCCTTGTACGCGGACCTTCTAGAGATGCTACTCGAAGATCCGTGGCCTCTACCTCTTCGCGAGGATCTTCTGCAGGGCCCGTTCATCTATGAAGACTTACCGTGGCTATGTTTAACGACATGGAAGTTGAATGGCTGATTCTAGCCCAGAGAGGGATCCCTGACAAGGTCATGCCGACTATGATCCAAGCCAGAAAGGGGGTAACGTCTAAACATTACCACCGTATTTGGAAGAAATATGTCTCTTGGTGTGAGAGCAGAAAATATTCTGCGGTGGAATTTCAGGGAGTTCTGCAGTTGAAAGGTGTTCTGCACATCTAGCCTCCCTTTGTGCCTCCCACGGCACCTTGGGATCTCAATTTTGTGCTGCAGTTCCTCCAATCGGCCTGGTTTGAACCGTTACAGGAGGTAGACGTAAAATATCTTACGTGGAAGACTGTCACACTGTTGGCTTTGGCTTCAGCAAGACGTGTGTTGGAGCTGGGGGCATTGTCTCACAAGAGCCCCTATTTAATTTTTTCATGAAGACAGAGCTGAACTCAGAACTCATGAGCAATTTCTTCCTAAAGTGGTGTCTGCATTTCAACCAATATATTGTGGTTCCAGTTGTTACCGACACTTCTGCTACTTCAAAGTCTTTGGATGTTGTGAGGGCTTTGAAGGTGTATGTAAAGCGAACAGCTCGTCACATAAAGTCGGACTCGCTGTTTGATCTTTATGATCCCAATAATATTGGGTGTCCTGCTTCGAAGCAGTCCATTGCACAATGGATCAGGCTCACTATCCAGCATGCTTCTTCCACGGCAGGGTTGCTGGTTCTAAAATCTGTACAGGCCCACTCTGCTAGGTAAGTGGGTTCTTCTTGGGCAGCCAGTATGCCGGCTGCGCTGCCACAGCTATTCCTAATCCAGGGTGTCCACGACATCTGTGGAGTAGGAAAATAACTTGTGGTGAGCCACCGAGCCCGCAGTGTGGCGAGCCAGCAAGGAGCTTGGTTTGGCCCGCCCCCCTGCCGGCATTCTGATGTTTGGGATTCAGGTGTCGTATTCTGGCAGGATGTACAAAGGTGTGAAGGAGTATTCCGCCACACTTCGCCTACATACTAATCGCATATGTACACTGCTCAAAGAAAATAAAAGGAACACTAAAATAACACATCCTAGATCTGAATGAATGAAATATTCTTATTAAATACTTTGTTCTTTACATAGTTGAATGTGCTGACAACAAAATCACACAAAAATTATCAATGGAAATCAAATTTATTAACCCATGGAGGTCTGGATTTGGAGTCACACTCAAAATTAAAGTGGAAAAACACACTACAGGCCAGTGGCGGAACTAGCGAGCGGTGGGCCCAGGTGCGACAAAATGCTTTGGGCCCCCCACATCCTATCCAAGTCCACCCCCTCATCCCTGGAGAGGATCTGGTGAGGGGGACCTGCTCAGGGCCAGAGAAATGGATACCTAGCAACTAGAGATGAGCGGGTTCGGTTCCTCGGAATCCGAACCCCCCCGAACTTCAGCCTTTTTACACGGGTCCGAGGCAGACTCGGATCTTCCCGCCTTGCTCGGCTAACCCGAGCGCGCCCGTACGTCATCATCCCGCTGTCGGATTCTCGCGAGGCTCGTATTCTGTCGCGAGACTCGGATTCTATATAAGGAGCCGCGCGTCGCCGCCATTTTCACACGTGCATTGAGATTGATAGGGAGAGGACGTGGCTGGCGTCCTCTCCGTTAGAATAGATAGAGACACTTGAGTTGATTACTTAGTAATTTTGGGGAGCATTAGGAGTACTCAGAGTGCAGAGTTTTGCTGATAGTTACTAGTGACTGACCACCACCAGTTTTATTTATTATTTAATATAATCCGTTCTCTGCCTGAAAAAAAACGATACACAGTCACATACCATATCTGTGCTCAGCCTCAGTGTGCTGCATGACAATATCATCTATATGTATATCTGACTGTGCTGAGTGCTCACTGCTCACACAGCTGAATTGTGGGGGAGACTGGGGTGCAGTTATAGCAGGAGTACAGTGCACACTTTTGCTGCCAGTGTGACTGACCAGTGACCACCAGTATATTGTCTGCCTGAAAAAGTTAAACACTCCTGTGGTGTTTTTTTTTTTTATTCTATAAACGCATTCTGCTGACAGTGTCCAGCAGGTCCGTCATTCATTATATTATATAAATATTTACCTGCAGTAGTGTTATATTTTTTTTGTTCATCTCTATCATCTTTATCATCTCTATATTAGCAGACGCAGTACGGTAGTCCACGGCTGTGGCTACCTCTGTGTCGTCAGTGCTCGTCCATAATTGTATACCTACCTGTGGTGGGGTTTTTTTTTCTATCTTCTTCATACTAGTAGTTTAGGAGTCTGCTGACAGTGTCCAGCAGGTCCGTCATTATATTATATATACCTGCAGTAGTGATATATATATATTTTTTATATCATTATCATCTCTATACTAGCAGACGCAGTACGGTAGTCCACGGCTGTAGCTACCTCTGTGTCGTCAGTGCTCGTCCATAATTGTATACCTACCTGTGGTGGGGGTTTTTTTTCTATCTTCTTCATACTAGTAGTTTAGGAGTCTGCTGATAGTGTCCAGCAGGTCCGTCATTATATTATATATACCTGCAGTAGTGATATATATATTTTTTTTAAATCATTATCATCTCTATACTAGCAGACGCAGTACGGTAGTCCACGGCTGTAGCTACCTCTGTGTCGTCAGTGCTCGTCCATAATTGTATACCTACCTGTGGTGGGGTTTTTTTTTCTATCTTCTTCATACTAGTAGTTTAGGAGTCTGCTGACAGTGTCCAGCAGGTCCGTCATTATATTATATATACCTGCAGTAGTGATATATATATATTTTTTATATCATTATTATCTCTATACTAGCAGACACAGTACGGTAGTCCACGGCTGTAGCTACCTCTGTGTCGTCAGTGCTCGTCCATAATTGTATACCTACCTGTGGTGGGGTTTTTTTTTATATCTTCTTCATACTAGTAGTTTAGGAGTCTGCTGACAGTGTCCAGCAGGTCCGTCATTATATTACATATACCTGCAGTAGTGATATATATATATATTTTATATCATTATCATCTCTATACTAGCAGACGCAGTACGGTAGTCCACGGCTGTAGCTACCTCTGTGTCGTCAGTGCTTGTCCATAATTGTATACCTACCTGTGGTGGGTTTTTTTTTTTCTATCTTCTTCATACTAGTAGTTTAGGAGTCTGCTGACAGTGTCCAGCAGGTCCGTCATTATATTATATATACCTGCAGTAGTGATATATATATATTTTTTATATCATTATCATCTCTATACTAGCTGACGCAGTACGGTAGTCCACGGCTGTAGCTACCTCTGTGTCGTCAGTGCTCGTCCATAATTGTATACCTACCTGTGGTGGGGTTTTTTTTTCTATCTTCTTCATACTAGTAGTTTAGGAGTCTGCTGACAGTGTCCAGCAGGTCCGTCATTATATTATATATACCTGCAGTAGTGATATATATATATTTTTTATATCATTATCATCTCTATACTAGCAGAGGCAGTACGGTAGTCCATGGCTGTAGCTACCTCTGTGTCGTCAGTGCTCGTCCATAATTGTATACCTACCTGTGGTGGGGGTTTTTTTTTCTATCTTCTTCATACTAGTAGTTTAGGAGTCTGCTGACAGTGTCCAGCAGGTCCGTCATTATATTATATATACCTGCAGTAGTGATATATATATTTTTTTTTTATATCATTATCATCTCTATACTAGCAGACGCAGTACGGTAGTCCACGGCTGTAGCTACCTCTGTGTCGTCAGTGCTCGTCCATAATTGTATACCTACCTGTGGTGGGGTTTTTTTTTCTATCTTCTTCATACTAGTAGTTTAGGAGTCTGCTGACAGTGTCCAGCAGGTCCGTCATTATATTATATATACCTGCAGTAGTGATATATATATATTTTTTATATCATTATCATCTCTATACTAGCAGACGCAGTATGGTAGTCCACGGCTGTAGCTACCTCTGTGTCGTCAGTGCTCGTCCATAATTGTATACCTACCTGTGGTGGGTTTTTTTTTCAATCTTCTTCATACTAGTAGTTTAGGAGTCTGCTGACAGTGTCCAGCAGGTCCGTCATTATATTATATATACCTGCAGTAGTGATATATATTTTTTATATCATTATCATCTCTATACTAGCAGACGCAGTACGGTAGTCCACGGCTGTAGCTACCTCTGTGTCATCAGTGCTCGTCCATAATTGTATACCTACCTGTGGTGGGGTTTTTTTTTCTATCTTCTTCATACTAGTAGTTTAGGAGTCTGCTGACAGTGTCCAGCAGGTCCGTCATTATATTATATATACCTGCAGTAGTGATATATATATATTTTTTATATCATTATCATCTCTATACTAGCAGAGGCAGTACGGTAGTCCACGGCTGTAGCTACCTCTGTGTCGTCAGTGCTCGTCCATAATTGTATATCTACCTGTGGTGGGTTTTTTTTTTCTATCTTCTTCATACTAGTAGTTTAGGAGTCTGCTGACAGTGTCCAGCAGGTCCGTCATTATATTATATATACCTGCAGTAGTGATATATATATTTTTTTTTTTATATCATTATCATCTCTATACTAGCAGACGCAGTACGGTAGTCCACGGCTGTAGCTACCTCTGTGTCATCAGTGCTCGTCCATAATTGTATACCTACCTGTGGTGGGGGTTTTTTTTCTATCTTCTTCATACTAGTAGTTTAGGAGTCTGCTGACAGTGTCCAGCAGGTCCGTCATTATATTATATATACCTGCAGTAGTGATATATATATATTTTTTATATCATTATCATCTCTATACTAGCAGAGGCAGTACGGTAGTCCACGGCTGTAGCTACCTCTGTGTCGTCAGTGCTCGTCCATAATTGTATATCTACCTGTGGTGGGTTTTTTTTTTCTATCTTCTTCATACTAGTAGTTTAGGAGTCTGCTGACAGTGTCCAGCAGGTCCGTCATTATATTATATATACCTGCAGTAGTGATATATATATTTTTTTTTTTATATCATTATCATCTCTATACTAGCAGACGCAGTACGGTAGTCCACGGCTGTAGCTACCTCTGTGTCATCAGTGCTCGTCCATAATTGTATACCTACCTGTGGTGGGTTTTTTTTTTCTATCTTCTTCATACTAGTAGTTTAGGAGTCTGCTGACAGTGTCCAGCAGGTCCGTCATTATATTATATATACCTGCAGTAGTGATATATATATATTTTTTATATCATTATCATCTCTATACTAGCAGAGGCAGTACGGTAGTCCACGGCTGTAGCTACCTCTGTGTCGTCAGTGCTCATCCATAATTGTATACCTACCTGTGGTGGGTTTTTTTTTTTCTATCTTCTTCATACTAGTAGTTTAGGAGTCTGCTGACAGTGTCCAGCAGGTCCGTCATTATATTATATATACCTGCAGTAGTGATATATATATTTTTTATATCATTATCATCTCTATACTAGCAGACGCAGTACGGTAGTCCACGGCTGTAGCTACCTCTGTGTCGTCAGTGCTCGTCCATAATTGTATACCTACCTGTGGTGGGTTTTTTTTTTCTATCTTCTTCATACTAGTAGTTTAGGAGTCTGCTGACAGTGTCCAGCAGGTCCGTCATTATATTATATATACCTGCAGTAGTGATATATATATATTTTTTATATCATTATCATCTCTATACTAGCAGACGCAGTACGGTAGTCCACGGCTGTAGCTACCTCTGTGTCATCAGTGCTCGTCCATAATTGTATACCTACCTGTGGTGGGTTTTTTTTTTCTATCTTCTTCATACTAGTAGTTTAGGAGTCTGCTGACAGTGTCCAGCAGGTCCGTCATTATATTATATATACCTGCAGTAGTGATATATATATATTTTTTATATCATTATCATCTCTATACTAGCAGAGGCAGTACGGTAGTCCACGGCTGTAGCTACCTCTGTGTCGTCAGTGCTCGTCCATAATTGTATATCTACCTGTGGTGGGTTTTTTTTTTCTATCTTCTTCATACTAGTAGTTTAGGAGTCTGCTGACAGTGTCCAGCAGGTCCGTCATTATATTATATATACCTGCAGTAGTGATATATATATATTTTTTATATCATTATCATCTCTATACTAGCAGAGGCAGTACGGTAGTCCACGGCTGTAGCTACCTCTGTGTCGTCAGTGCTCGTCCATAATTGTATATCTACCTGTGGTGGGGGTTTTTTTTCTATCTTCTTCATACTAGTAGTTTAGGAGTCTGCTGACAGTGTCCAGCAGGTCCGTCATTATATTATATATACCTGCAGTAGTGATATATATATATTTTTTATATCATTATCATCTCTATACTAACAGACGCAGGACGGTAGTCCACGGCTGTAGCTACCTCTGTGTCATCAGTGCTCGTCCATAATTGTATACCTACCTGTGGTGGTTTTTTTTTTCTATCTTCTTCATACTAGTAGTTTAGGAGTCTGCTGACAGTGTCCAGCAGGTCCGTCATTATATTATATATACCTGCAGTAGTGATATATATATATTTTTTATATCATTATCATCTCTATACTAGCAGAGGCAGTACGGTAGTCCACGGCTGTAGCTACCTCTGTGTCGTCAGTGCTCGTCCATAATTGTATATCTACCTGTGGTGGTTTTTTTTTTCTATCTTCTTCATACTAGTAGTTTTGGAGTCTGCTGACAGTGTCCAGCAGGTCCGTCATTATATTATATATACCTGCAGTAGTGATATATATATTTTTTATATCATTATCATCTCTATACTAGCAGACGCAGTATGGTAGTCCACGGCTGTAGCTACCTCTGTGTCGTCAGTGCTCATCCATAATTGTATACCTACCTGTGGTGGGGTTTTTTTTTCTATCTTCTTCATACTAGTAGTTTAGGAGTCTGCTGACAGTGTCCAGCAGGTCCGTCATTATATTATATATACCTGCAGTAGTGATATATATATATTTTTTATATCATGATAAAGCTAAATATTTATCGTATATAATACCCTTTATGAGGTCTAAGAACACTGTACGCTATCTACGTATGAAGTACCGTAAGGGTACGCTAGTTGCGTAATAATCGCTTTGCCGTGATCGAGACGCTCAAGCGTCACGTTCACTCATGGCCAAGAGATCACAGGCAGGCACGTTATTGGCTGTTAACTAAAGTAATGATTCGCTATAGCGTAGCGAACGCTCGGGACCACGAGGAGATCACCAGCGGAGCTGACGCTCACTATATTAAACCTTTGTATCTAAACCATAAACAGTGTATTGTGCAGTAAAACCTTAGTGTAATGTTAGAGAGTAAATGCAACACAGTATAACCTTATTACCTTTAAAAGCTGTTTGAGCGTCACCGACGCTCTGAGAATACTTAATACTATAAGAAACACACAGATACCGTGCTCAGGGTCCAACGCCTAAAATGTATATTATGAATGCTATACTTGCAAAAGAGTTAAACACAATACAAGTCATACACTACAATATAACATAGACTACCTAACCAGATAACTACACAGGAAATACAATACAATACAATTTAAGGGAAAATGAGTGAGAAAGAGAAGGAGAGAGAGAGAGAGAATTTGAGAGAGATTGGCCCACAATAACAAGAAGATCAATATAGTTGCGGAGAAACACTTACGCACAAGGGGAAACGATCGCATGCGCCTCGATATCCAGCTCCCGATTATCAGCAATGAGAACCGTTGAAGAGAGTGAACTGGATATGGTCGGCCTGCCTATTTATGCCCCACACACAATGCAATTCAATGGTCCCTACAATCTTATTGTTCATTGGACACAGGAATTCGGCTTCGCATTATAACGAAAGGTCATAGGTTGATTCATACAGGTGGGTTGTGACTATTTCCAACAGCTCAGGTGGGAGGGAAACTGGGTTTCCCGCCGCATGGGTAATAAAGTGCAAATAAAGTAAATGTTCATAAACTTCTTATGTCCATAACTATTCGCACGAGCGATTGATCTGCTTCAAACCAACACCGGAATATTTCTAATTAAATATTCTTCCGATGGATACTAAACACCACTGCATTACTCCTGTCTGACCCTTCGTATCAAACAAAGAGGGATTTCTCTGTTCATGAACATTCTATATTAACCAAACTTTCAGAATCTATCAAAGGGACCATGATCTAAAAAATACATTATATAGTGAAAATATGTAATGATTGAGTCGCACGCTACGATCGCATAAACTCTACCGTAAATACGCATACCATGCGCCTGCGGGTGCCCGCGACTGTGAGTATGTGCACGTACGGGAGAGCGTACGCATGCGCAGCACGGACCTGTGTGAGGTGCAAATATGGTAGTGTGCATAGAGATATTTTTCTGACTTTGACAGTCCACCCTTTGGCAGTCAATAATAACTGCCACCTTCTAAAACATTTCAAAAGAGAAAAATATATGTCAGGGGTTAATACATTTACATGGTTGGGTAGGGGAGGAGAGGAGAAGGTAGGAAAAGGGTATGACCTAGTGAGATAGCAGAAGTATGTGTGTATGAATCCGTGCTTGGGGGTCATGTATCATCGTGCCGTACGTGTTTTAAATCAAGCTTCGAGGTATTGCGAAGTATACATGTGAATTCCTTCTTATCCCGTGGTACGGGTCTGTGGATGGGCTGTCAAACTTCACTGAGCTCTCTTTGGCTTTGGTTGTAACAAAATGGGGGAGCACATTTTAGTTGATGATACATGAATGGGGGAGATATGTGATTGCTGATATCTGTGCCTGTATTCCCTATCGACTATGTGTGTCATTACCTGAGGGTTGTAGAAATGAAGAAAAGACATAATTACGGTAAATGCGGTGGTATTCTATGTCAGGTAAATGTACAGTCGTCGATTGAGGTCTTGTTTGGTGTCTGTTGAATGCAGTCTTCTTTGTGCTTTTGCCCATAAGGTGCGAGCAAAAGCTGTCAATGTCCATAGATTTACAAAAGTGTTGGGCTAGCGTAATTTTAAAATTTCTAGGGAAACTGGGGATCCATGGCATAGTTCATCAAAAATCTGTGTATCAGGTTGTCAAACTTCTTCTTTAATCCCTCTGTTGTCTGTATATCGGCTCATCAAATTCCTCGTCCAAGTGGGTCTTGTTACCTTGGAGAAAACGGAAAAACAGGTGAAAGAAACGGACCGTAGAAATCGCATTTTCATCATTCTACATTTGGGTCATAAATCAAGTCCAGGTTAATTACAGTTTCCTCACTCCTTAAACTCATTACCCTTGTACGGTGTTTGCACTTCATTAAAGCCTGACCGCATTTAAATATCAATCCAATCGATATGACAACACCTAAGATACATAGGAGAAACTTCCCAACATCCATTATGACTCCTTGAGCCCAGTCTCCTAAACCAGAAAACCAATTTCGCGGGTTCAACCATGACACCCAACCAGTCAGCTCATTACCTACAGCAGCAAGAGTGAGATTGTGTCTCCTGCGAAATTCCCACTTCAATTGGAGAATATCGTCCATCTTTTGGTCTATGACCTCGACCGGATCCTCGGTGCTATTCGTAATATATGTGCAACATTTCACGCCGTATTGTGTTGCCAGTGTGACACAATATCCGCCTGTCACTGCTGTGAGGTAATTGAGAACCATTCTATGCTGTACCAGTTCTGTTTTGTAAGCCTGAAGTTCTCTTCCAGTATACCTAAACGTGTCATCATACATTTCAGTGATATTGTCTAACAAATTTGCGAGCGCCGATATGTATTTATAATTCAGCACTCCTCTAGCGGTGCGGGTGAAATCTAACGCGATTAAGAATTGAATCCCGGTGGATTCACTTATCAGATCAGAGGCCGGATGCTCTGTCTTCTTTATCAGGTGCCTTTTAACAACGTGCTCGTAATGGGTGTGAGTATAAGGAGCTTGGGCACCACGGTGTATGTCTTTCATTTTGTCATGTGATACAGTCATTACTTCAGGCAGTACTTTTCCAATATAACACAATCCTTCAGAGTTTGGGGCAAGCCACTTGTACGCCTTTCTCCCGCATATGAAATATGCATCATCGGGGAGAACATATGGGACGGAGTAGGACATAACCATGTTACACACCTTCCATGTGAAATCTCCTAACCCTAATTCTTCCATCTGCTTAGTACACGTATCAGGTTGTACGATATGTGCACAGTATCCTGGTGATACCTCTCTAACTTTAGTAATCCTATTTCCTAAGGTATACCTATACCGGAAAGATTTTCCTCTACTGGCTATGTGGCGTACAAGCTCTGTATCTGTAGGCATTCTATCTGCTCTATGCGAAAAGGTCATGGTGTGGTTACTCCATGACACTTCCCAATTTCCCGGTTTTCGGGGATTGGAGATGTTGAAACATAATAGGGACCTATCCACATGGTATTGGTGGAGTTTCAAACTAGGAGGGCTGGAGATATTAAACCTCCGGTCCACCGGTCTCCCACCATTTAACTCAAGTACCTCCTCTATCGTTAAAGGAAATGGTACTAGCCCTGATTTGCTATGACCCTGAGGTACTTGAGAGCATACCCAACAATCTGTTTTGTTTAACACATTACCCACTAAGGAGTGATAGTCACTCAATGGATGCCGGTCCATATGGATATTAAAACTGGATTGGCATTTCTTAATGCACCCATCCTCAATGACATTGTTACAGAGCCTACAGATACAGTTTTCTTCAGCTAACAATCCTTCACAATTCCTTCTATGGTCAATGCTATCGGATCGTTTTCTGATACTCGCCTTTGCTTGTTGATTATGTTGTTCTCGGAAAACTACGCCTCCATCTTTATCATCAGAACCCATTCCAGAACCTCTCTCGACCTCCATGGTACTCTCGCCGGAACAGACTGCTCTGGTCAACATCATGGTCAACAGGAAAATCCGGATCACAGTCTCTTGGGGCAAGTCCATCTTATAGAAGGAGACGAAGAAAAATGAGAGGGGGAAAAAAATAATTGAGGGAGATGGGGTGGGAAATTGGAGAAAAACAATAAAAGGGAACAGGGGATCGACAACCGCTTTTGGTCTTGTGATTTTCAATGCTCAGGTGCCGCCTCAGTCCTCCTGGAACAGACACTCTAGTGATACAACCTCTACCGTCTGTTCCTTATCACAGGACTTCTCTGGATCAACGACCTTTTTACAGTGGGACGAATGAACCCAAGTCTCTCTCTCAGCAACCTTCAATGCTGTAGTGCTAGTCAATAAGACCTGGTATGGTCCTTCCCATCTGTCAATAAGGCAACCTGAGCGTAGAAAATTCCGTATTATTACATAATCCCCAGGTTCAATGTCATGACAATTACTATCTGGTAAATCAGGAATCACTAACTTCAGATTATCATTTTGATTCCTCAACTGTTTACTCATGTTAATCAAGTATTTTACAGTTACTTCATTGTTACACTTCAAATCATCCTGAGGGTTAATCATAACATGCGGTTGTCGACCAAACAAGATTTCAAAGGGAGACAGATTAAGAGGGGACCTGGGAGTGGTTCTGATGCTGTACAGTACAATGGGTAAAGCTTCTGGCCATGTCAATCCTGTCTCTGCCATCACTTTACTCAGTTTATTTTTAATAGTGCTGTTCACTCTTTCCACTTTCGCACTCGCCTGTGGACGGTATGGAGTATGCAGCTTGCTATCAATTCCCATCAATTTACACATTCCTTGAAAGACATCACCTGTAAAATGGGTGCCCCTATCACTTTCGATAATTCTAGGGATACCATATCTACATACAAATTCCTGCACAATTTTCTTAGCAGTAAACATAGCGGTATTTGTGGCCGCCGGAAATGCTTCGACCCAATTTGAAAAAACATCTATACAAACAAGTACATATTTCAAATTTCGACAAGGGGGTAATTGAATGAAGTCAATCTGTATTACCTGGAAAGGGCCGCCGGCAGGTGGGATATGGGATGGTTCTGTAGGTATTGCCTTTCCAATATTCTTTCTCAAACAGGTAAGGCACGACATGGCTCTTTTACTCGCATGAGAGGAGAATCCTGGGGCGCACCAATATGCTCTTACCAACTTGCACATCCCTTCCTTGCCTAGATGAGTCAGCCCGTGAGCTGCCTCAGCCAAACATGGAAGGTATGTTCTGGGGGCCACCGGTTTACCTTGTCCATCCGTCCAGAGTCCTGAGGACTCCTGGCCATATCCCTTTGCCTTCCAGACTGCCTTTTCCTGTGTGGAACACAAATTTTGCATCTCACACAACTTCTGTGTGTTGATGGTATTAAATACCATCAGTTGTGTGGTGTCTGTCTGTCTGGGGGTAGCAGCTGCTAACTTAGCTGCTTCGTCTGCTCGGCTGTTACCAAGCGATACTGGGTCTTGGCTATATGTATGTGCTTTACATTTGATAACAGCCACTCTGTCGGGTTCCTGTATCGCTGTTAGAAGCCTTTTTATGTGAGCTGCATGCGCTACCGGTGTACCAGCTGCCGTCATGAAATTTCGGAGGCGCCATAGGGCTCCGAAATCATGGACTACCCCGAATGCGTATCTAGAATCGGTGTAGATATTGGCTGATTTGCCCTTAGCCAATTCACATGCTCTGGTTAGGGCGACCAGTTCAGCAACCTGGGCTGAGTGAGGTGGGCCTAGCGGTTCCGCTTCTATGGTGCCTTGGTCATCTACGACTGCGTATCCAGTACACAAGTCTCCCGAGTCTGACTGTCTATGACAACTACCGTCCGTGTAGAACGTAAGTTCTGCATCTTCCAGTGGGTTGTCACTGATGTCAGGCCTTGCGGTAAAATTTTGGGTCAAATATTCTATACAATCATGAGTGTCTTCCTTTGTATTAAATCCTCCTTCCCCAGTACTCTCATCCTCCACCCTTTGGGTCTGTCCATACACACTTGGGAGATATGTTGCAGGATTTAATGCACTGCATCTCCTTATGGTGATGTTTACGGGGGCCATTAGTGCCAATTCCCATCTTGTAAACCGCGCTGATGAGACGTGCCTGGTTTGGGCAGAATTTAACAAGGCTGACACTGCATGCGGTGTATGAATTGTGAGGTTGTGACCTAGCACGACGTCTTCGCTTTTCGTTACTAGCAATGCTATCGCAGCAACGCTTCGCAAGCATGTGGGGAGGGATCGCGCTACCGTGTCTAGCTGAGCGCTGTAATATGCTACTGGCCTGCTGGCATCACCGTGCTTTTTGGGTTAGTACGCCTGCCGCGCAACCAGCACTTTCTGTTCCGTATAGTTCAAAGGGTTTCCCATAGTCCGGCATACCTAATGCTGGTGCCTGCGTTAGGCACTGTTTAAGTCTCTCAAATGCTGCCTCAGACTCGTCTGTATGCGAAATCCGATCAGGTTTGTTTGAGGAGACCATTTCCTGCAAAGGTAACGCTAAAATGGAAAACCCTGGGATCCAATTACGGCAATACCCACACATTCCTAAAAATGTTCTGATCTGTTGCTGGGTTTGTGGCAGAGTCATGTCTCTAATTGCTTGAATTCTATCAGCGGTCAGGTGTCTCAGTCCTTGTGTTAAACAGTGTCCCAAATATTTTACCTTAGTTTGGCATAATTGCAACTTGTCTTTGGAAACCTTGTGTCCTGTGTCTGAAAGATGAAACAGGAGCTGTTTCGTATCCTTCAGGGATGCCTCCAATGAATCAGAACACAGTAGTAGATCATCCACGTACTGTATTAATACTGATCCACTCACTGGTTGGAAAGACTGTAAACAATCATGCAAAGCCTGAGAAAATATACTTGGGCTATCTATGAATCCTTGTGGTAATCGAGTCCATGTGTATTGGACTCCTCTGTATGTAAATGCGAACAAATATTGACTGTCAGGGTGCAGAGGTACCGAAAAGAAAGCGGAGCAGAGGTCAATAACAGTGAAAAAATTTGCAGTGGGAGGTATTTGCATTAGGATGACAGCTGGATTTGGCACTACGGGGAACTGACTCTCAACTATTTTGTTAATCCCCCTTAGATCCTGCACTAGCCGGTAACCCCTCCCCCCACTCTTTTTCACAGGGAAGATGGGACTATTAGCAGTGCTGGACGTTCTTACCAGAATGCCCTGTGTAGCAAGCGCTCTATTACTGGGTAAACTCCTAACTCCACCTCTGGCTTCAGAGGGTACTGTGGGATTTTTGGAGCTATCATCTTTTATTTGTACAACTACCGGAGCTACGTTTGCCATTAATCCAGTGTCCTGTCCATCTTTAGTCCAAAGTGACTCTGGTATCTGAGATGTCATTTCTTCTACTTGGGAGGGAGTCCTATTTGTCATAGTGGTATGTGACATTAATTTTGACGGGGAGTCTAACATGTCTCGTACTTCCTGAGCGTGATTCTCAGGTATGTCCAAGAATACACCTTCAGGAGTACAATAAATGACGCACCCCATTTTACACAGTAAGTCTCTTCCCAGGAGATTGGTAGGTGCCGATGCAGCCAGCAAAAAGGAATGCTTGGTATGTAAAGGCCCTATTGTAATCTCTGCTGGTTTGCTAACAGGGTAATGCTGGACTACCCCTGTTACTCCCACGGCTGGAATTGTCCTACCAGTGGTCCTCATGCCAACTGTCGAATTTATCACTGATTTGGCCGCCCCTGTGTCTACAAGAAAGTTTAATGATTTACCAGCTACATTGATTGCAATTTCTGGTTCACTTCCAAGACTTGCAATCAATTTTACTGGCTGCAGATTACAGGTATGGCCACACCCCTATTGGGTATGGTGACCTCCCTGAATCCCGCTGGCAGCAACTACTTGTGAGGGAGTTAGCTGGGAACTACCAGAGGTTTGCCAATCTCTGTTTGGGGGGTATCTTTTTGTTTCCCCTGCATGTGGCTCATAACTCCGTTTCTTCGGACCTTGCTCCCAATGTCGTGTGTCGTGTCGTTGTCTAGGGGGTTGGTATGAGTTTCGTACATTCTTTACTCTACAATCTCGTGCCATGTGTCCCTGTTTATGACAAGAATAACAAGTAACCACACTTGACTTACCCACAGGGTTTGGTGATATAAACAAAGGCTGCCTTGTGGTCAGGGCCTGTATACTTACGGCCATTAACTTATCACTTTGTTGTTCCCTGTGTCTGGTGATGTTCCTATCGTGATCAATAGCAGCTTCTCTCAAAGTAGCCACAGACAGACCTCGCCAACATGGTTGTGTGGTCTGTACCCTAGTCTTCAATGACTCTTTTAAACCATCCATCAGTACCGATACTGCTACTTCTCGATGGTTTATGTTTGTTTTAATGTCCTCTATGCCTGTGTATTTTGCCATTTCTGATAATGCTCTGTGAAAATACTCTGCAGCTGTCTCTGACTCCTTCTGTTTAATGGAGAATATCTTGTTCCATCTGACTACCGCTGGGAAATATTCTTTTAACTGTAAGTTTATTCTTTTTACATTATCTTTGTTGTACACATCTGTAAGAGGTACATCCTGATCTAATCCGCAATCAGCTAAAAATTGAGTTGCGTCAACATTGGAGGGTAAACATGCTCTCAGCAATATCTGCCAGTCTTTATTGTTGGGCTCTACAGTGTTACCTAAGTCTCTGATGTATTTTTGACTGGCAACTAAATCTTTTCTAGGGTCAGGGAATTCAGACACGATGGTCCTTAACTCCATTCTGGAAAATGGGCTATACATGGCAATGTTCCTCACAGGGGTGACCCCTGTTGTGTCAGTTTTCCCATTTGGAACAGCTATTACCCTAACAGGATTAACTCTAACAACATCACTCTGTGTGGGTTCTACAGCCTGTGGTGAAATGGCTTCAGCATAGTGTATGGTGCCGTACTTACCTGTAGACACGACCTCACCTATCCCTCCGCTAGGGGCCTTTGTTACTAATCTCGTGGGTGGAGCTGTGCCTACTGTGGTCTCTGCTATGGTGGCTGCTAGAGAGAGCGCTGAAATTGTTGCCGATTCATCTTCTTGATCACACTCCTGAGGAAAGTTCAAAACAGGGTACAACTTGCACGGGTTAATACTTGCGTTGGTTAATTGGTTAACATTATCTTTAACATTTATACAGTTGCTAAGTGTTTGTGTGTTACACCTTAGTGCGTCATTCTCCGCAACCAATTTCTCTCCTGATATGTATGGTGGCGGTGGGGCCGTGGCTATCAGTTTTCTGATTGAGCCAGATCCCGCCGCCTGAGCCAATCCTCTCTGTATGTCACCTTCCTGCTGCCACAACTGCAAATAATCGTAATGTTTGATTCGTCTCTTTGTTGATTTAATGAGACATATCCTTCTCCTTAAATTCGTTAACACTTCTGTGCTGAAGCTACCTACTCTTGGGAATTTCTCCCCGTCATGTACTGTCATTCTCTCCCATTCATCACATAAAGCTTCTGTGTGACTTCCGTATTTCTCACACATTACATACCTTGCCGACCCAATTGGTCGGTTCACTGAATCAACCCGAACCGAGGTTGATCGCCCCCTACCTGAACAAGTGGCCCCCATAGTTCGAAGGTGTTGCTTTATTTAACCAACCCTTACGCAAACCAAATGTCCAAAATAGGCTGACGGTGGCGGTTTACCGAGTACCCCACTCACTCGCCCACGCCGACCAATACGACCTGATCACACCGATATGGTGCTGGCGTACTCGACCTAGGGCCCCTGCGACCTGAACCTCTATTTACTGGAACCTGTGAGGGTGCTCCGAAGAACACTTACTCTTTCCAGTAACTATTGGTTGCTGGATAGTTCCTGAGTGAGCAGCGAACTTCCCTTAAAATAAAAAAAAGTTACACAAATCACGTTAGAATGTACAAATAGCGTTTATGACTTTCGTACACAAATAGTACCGGTCAGGTTTACTAATGCACACAATTACGTGCGGTACAATCGTTTAGTACACAAGCAACTAATCTTATGTACTGAGCGACCAGTGGAATCGAAAATTTCGGCTGCGAATTCCTTCAGCCAGAGCTTATATGGCCTATATGGGTGTTGCACCAACCCTTTCTTGGTGTTGTGCCTGTGGACTGTATAGCGGACTTCCTTGTCTGCTGTACCTGAACCTGTTGGTCTGCTATGACCTCCTGGTCTGTTACAGTATGACCTCCTGGTCTGCTACACTCTAATGCTCAAATTGTATATTTAACCAGGGATGCCTCCCAAGCCACCATGTACGTCACTTACACGCATGTACCTCACGAGTACTCGACTTTTCTTGTGGTTCAACCTTAAAAATTGTAAAAACAAACACTCACTCACCGCATATACACTTTTGTTTCTATTTCTATTTCTGCGCAGAAATGTCTCTTTAGACCAGATGTGTTACAAATTAGGAGAAGGATCTATTAATTTAAATTTGGAATTAAAAAAAAAATTTGTGCGATTTATCGCCTGGCGTTATTTACCGCGTGGCGCTACTTATCGCGTTGAGAGGAGAGAAAAAAACTTGTGATTTGAGTTACGTGGGCGTACCCGTACGCTCCGTTGCGTAATATACGCTGCGTGCGTCGGCCCTTGGATTGCGTACGCAAGTCTCAGTCTTTTGTTAGAGACACGTGTACGCAAAGCAAAGATCCACCGTAACACAATTTATACGTTTATCAACTATAGAACTGGCAAACAGGAGAGTGACATACGAAAATACACCAATGAAAAGGAAATGCAGATATATATGTGTGCGTGCGTGTGTGCGCAAGACAGAAAAATAAACAGTTTTAAAAAGACACTATTGTTTTGTTCTTACCTCCGGTTCCCGGATTCCTTCAGCACCCTTTTACTAAGAGAAGCAGACGCTTATCCAAACAGCACTACGAGGAATATGATCTCCCGCCCTTTGCTGCTGGATAATGTCTGCTGAAATTACCTAGTGCAGATATGTGAAGGACAGGGCGAGCCGCCAATTGATAAAGCTAAATATTTATCGTATATAATACCCTTTATGAGGTCTAAGAACACTGTACGCTATCTACGTATGAAGTACCGTAAGGGTACGCTAGTTGCGTAATAATCGCTTTGCCGTGATCGAGACGCTCAAGCGTCACGTTCACTCACGGCCAAGAGATCACAGGCAGGCACGTTATTGGCTGTTAACTAAAGTAATGATTCGCTATAGCGTAGCGAACGCTCGGGACCACGAGGAGATCACCAGCGGAGCTGACGCTCACTATATTAAACCTTTGTATCTAAACCATAAACAGTGTATTGTGCAGTAAAACCTTAGTGTAATGTTAGAGAGTAAATGCAACACAGTATAACCTTATTACCTTTAAAAGCTGTTTGAGCGTCACCGACGCTCTGAGAATACTTAATACTATAAGAAACACACAGATACCGTGCTCAGGGTCCAACGCCTAAAATGTATATTATGAATGCTATACTTGCAAAAGAGTTAAACACAATACAAGTCATACACTACAATATAACATAGACTACCTAACCAGATAACTACACAGGAAATACAATACAATACAATTTAAGGGAAAATGAGTGAGAAAGAGAAGGAGAGAGAGAGAGAGAATTTGAGAGAGATTGGCCCACAATAACAAGAAGATCAATATAGTTGCGGAGAAACACTTACGCACAAGGGGAAACGATCGCATGCGCCTCGATATCCAGCTCCCGATTATCAGCAATGAGAACCGTTGAAGAGAGTGAACTGGATATGGTCGGCCTGCCTATTTATGCCCCACACACAATGCAATTCAATGGTCCCTACAATCTTATTGTTCATTGGACACAGGAATTCGGCTTCGCATTATAACGAAAGGTCATAGGTTGATTCATACAGGTGGGTTGTGACTATTTCCAACAGCTCAGGTGGGAGGGAAACTGGGTTTCCCGCCGCATGGGTAATAAAGTGCAAATAAAGTAAATGTTCATAAACTTCTTATGTCCATAACTATTCGCACGAGCGATTGATCTGCTTCAAACCAACACCGGAATATTTCTAATTAAATATTCTTCCGATGGATACTAAACACCACTGCATTACTCCTGTCTGACCCTTCGTATCAAACAAAGAGGGATTTCTCTGTTCATGAACATTCTATATTAACCAAACTTTCAGAATCTATCAAAGGGACCATGATCTAAAAAATACATTATATAGTGAAAATATGTAATGATTGAGTCGCACGCTACGATCGCATAAACTCTACCGTAAATACGCATACCATGCGCCTGCGGGTGCCCGCGACTGTGAGTATGTGCACGTACGGGAGAGCGTACGCATGCGCAGCACGGACCTGTGTGAGGTGCAAATATGGTAGTGTGCATAGAGATATTTTTCTGACTTTGACAATCATTATCATCTCTATACTAGCAGACGCAGTACGGTAGTCCACGGCTGTAGCTACCTCTGTGTCGTCAGTCACTCGTCATCCATAAGTATACTAGTATCCATCCATCTCCATTGTTTACCTGAGGTGCCTTTTAGTTGTGCCTATTAAAATATGGAGAACAAAAATGTTGAGGTTCCAAAAATAGGGAAAGATCAAGATCCACTTCCACCTCGTGCTGAAGCTGCTGCCACTAGTCATGGCCGAGACGATGAAATTCCATCAACGTTGTCTGCCAAGGCCGATGCCCAATGTCATAGTACAGAGCATGTAAAATCCAAAACACAAAATATCAGTAAAAAAAGGACTCAAAAATCTAAAATAAAATCGTCGGAGGAGAAGCGTAAACTTGCCAATATGCCATTTACCACACGGAGTGGCAAGGAACGGCTGAGGCCCTGGCCTATGTTCATGGCTAGTGGTTCAGCTTCACATGAGGATGGAAGCACTCAGCCTCTCGCTAGAAAAATGAAAAGACTTAAGCTGGCAAAAGCACAGCAAAGAACTGTGCGTTCTTCGAAATCACAAATCCACAAGGAGAGTCCAATTGTGTCGGTTGCGATGCCTGACCTTCCCAACACTGGACGTGAAGAGCATGCGCCTTCCACCATTTGCACGCCCCCTGCAAGTGCTGGAAGGAGCACCCGCAGTCCAGTTCCTGATAGTCAGATTGAAGATGTCAGTGTTGAAGTACACCAGGATGAGGAGGATATGGGAGTTGCTGGCGCTGGGGAGGGAATTGACAAGGAGGATTCTGATGGTGAGGTGGTTTGTTTAAGTCAGGCACCCGGGGAGACACCTGTTGTCCGTGGGAGGAATATGGCCATTGACATGCCTGGTGAAAATACCAAAAAAATCAGCTCTTCGGTGTGGAAGTATTTCAACAGAAATGCGGACAACAGGTGTCAAGCCGTGTGTTGCCTTTGTCAAGCTGTAATAAGTAGGGGTAAGGACGTTAACCACCTCGGAACATCCTCCCTTATATGTCACCTGCAGCGCATTCATCATAAGTCAGTGACAAGTTCAAAAACTTTGGGCGACAGCGGAAGCAGTCCACTGACCAGTAAATCCCTTCCTCTTGTAACCAAGCTCACGCAAACCACCCCACCAACTCCCTCAGTGTCAATTTCCTCCTTCCCCAGGAATGCCAATAGTCCTGCAGGCCATGTCACTGGCAATTCTGACGAGTCCTCTCCTGCCTGGGATTCCTCCGATGCATCCTTGAGTGTAACGCCTACTGCTGCTGGCGCTGCTGGTTGCTGCTGGGAGTCGATGGTCATCCCAGAGGGGAAGTCGTAAGACCACTTTTACTACTTCCACCAAGCAATTGACTGTCCAACAGTCCTTTGCGAGGAAGATGAAATATCACAGCAGTCATCCTGCTGCAAAGCGGATAACTGAGGCCTTGGCATCCTGGGCAGTGAGAAACGTGGTTCCGGTATCCATCATTACTGCAGAGCCAACTATAGACTTGTTTGAGGTACTGTATCCCCGGTACCAAATACCATCTACGTCCCATGTTTTGCACATACCTTGAATTTGGTGGTGCAGAATTATTTAAAAAACGAGAGGGGCGTGCAATAGATGCTGTCGGTGGCCAGAAGAATTGCGGGACACTTTCGGCGTACAGGCACCACGTACAGAAGACTGGAGCAACACCAAAAACGCCTGAACCTGCCCTTCCATCATCTGAAGCAAGAAGTGGTAACGAGGTGGAATTCAACCCTCTATATGCTTCAGAGGTTGGAGGAGCAGCAAAAGGCCATTCAAGCCTATACAACTGACCACGATATAGGAGGTGGAATGCACCTGTCTCAAGCGCAGTGGAGAATGATTTCAACGTTGTGCAAGGTTCTGCAACCTTTTGAACTTGCCACACGTGAAGTCAGTTCAGACACTGCCAGCCTGAGTCAGGTCATTCCCCTCATCAGGCTTTTGCAGAAGAAGCTGGAGACATTGAAGGAGGAGCTAACACTGAGCGATTCCGCTAGGCATGTGGGACTTGTGGATGGAGCCCTTAATTCGCTTAACAAGGATTCACGGGTGGTCAATCTGTTGAAATCAGAGCACTACATTTTGGCCACCGTGCTCGATCCTAGATTTAAAACCTACGTTGTATCTCTCTTTCCGGCAGACACAAGTCTGCAGGGGTTCAAAGAACTGCTGGTGAGAAAATTGTCAAGTCAAGCGGAACGCGACCTGTCAACATCTCCTCCTTCACATTCTCCCGCAACTGGGGGTGCGAGGAAAAGGCTCAGAATTCCGAGCCCACCCGCTGGCGGTGATGCAGGGCAGTCTGGAGCGACTGCTGATGCTGACATCTGGTCCGGACTGAAGGACCTGACAATGATTACGGACATGTCGTCTACTGTCACTGCATATGATTCTCTCACCATTGAAAGAATGGTGGAGGATTATATGAGTGACCGCATCCAAGTAGGCACGTCAGACAGTCCGTACGTATACTGGCAGGAAAAAGAGGCAATTTGGAGGCCCTTGCACAAACTGGCTTTATTCTACCTAAGTTGCCCTCCCACAAGTGTGTACTCCGAAAGAGTGTTTAGTGCCGCCGCTCACCTTGTCAGCAATCGGCGTACGAGGTTACTTCCAGAAAATGTGGAGAAGATGATGTTCATTAAAATGAATTATAATCAATTCCTCCATGGAGACATTCACCAGCAGCAATTGCCTCCACAAAGTACACAAGGAGCTGTGATGGTGGATTCCAGTGGGGACGAATTGATAATCTGTGAGGAGGGGGATGTACACGGTGATGAATTGGAGGATGATGATGAGGTGGACATCTTGCCTCTGTAGAGCCAGTTTGTGCAAGGAGAGATTAATTGCTTCTTTTTTGGTGGGGGTCCAAACCAACCCGTCATTTCAGTTACAGTCGTGTGGCAGACCCTGTCACTGAAATGATGGGTTGGTTAAAGTGTGCATGTCCTGTTTATACAACATAAGGGTGGGTGGGAGGGCCCAAGGACAATTCCATCTTGCACCTCTTTTTTCTTTCATTTTTCTTTGCGTCATGTGCTGTTTGGGGAGTGTTTTTTGGAAGGGCCATCCTGCGTGACACTGCAGTGCCACTCCTAGATGGGCCAGGTGTTTGTGTCGGCCACTAGGGTCGCTTATCTTAGTCACACAGCTACCTCATTGCGCCTCTTTTTTTTCTTCTTTGCGTCATGTGCTGTTTGGGGAGTGTTTTTTGGAAGGGCCATCCTGCGTGACACTGCAGTGCCACTCCTAGATGGGCCAGGTGTTTGTGTCGGCCACTAGGGTCACTTATCTTAGTCACACAGCTACCTCATTGCGCCTCTTTTTTTTCTTCTTTGCGTCATGTGCTATTTGGGGAGTATTTTTTGGAAGGGCCATCCGGCCTGACACTGCAGTGCCACTCCTAGATGGGCCAGGTGTTTGTGTCGGCCACTAGGGTCGCTTAGCTTACTCACACAGCTACCTCATTGCGCCTCTTTTTTTCTTTGCGTCATGTGCTGTTTGGGGAGTGTTTTTTGGAAGGGCCATCCTGCGTGACATTGCAGTGCCACTCCTAGATGGGCCAGGTGTTTGTGTCGGCCACTTGGGTCGCTGAGCTTAGTCACACAGCTACCTCATTGCGCCTCTTTTTTTCTTTGCGTCATGTGCTGTTTGGGGAGTGTTTTTTGGAAGGGCCATCCTGCGTGACACTGCAGTGCCACTCCTAGATGGGCCAGGTGTTTGTGTCGGCCACTTGGGTCGCTGAGCTTAGTCATCCAGCGACCTCGGTGCAAATTTTAGGACTAAAAATAATATTGTGAGGTGTGAGGTGTTCAGAATAGACTGAAAATGAGTGGAAATTATGGTTATTGAGGTTAATAATACTTTGGGATCAAAATGACCCCCAAATTCTATGATTTAAGCTGTTTTTTAGGGTTTTTTGAAAAAAACACCCGAATCCAAAACACACCCGAATCCGACAAAAAAAATTTGGTGAGGTTTTGCCAAAACGCGTTCGAACCCAAAACACGGCCACGGAACCGAACCCAAAACCAAAACACAAAACACAAAAAATTTCCGGTGCACATCTCTACTAGCAACAGTGCCGTAACTTGACATTTTAGCACTGTGTGCAAGAAACGGCATCGGAGCCCCACCCCTGCATGCAAAACAGGGGCAATGCGCGCCGTAGGCGCGCGCAAAAATACATAGTGGCATGGCTTCGTGGGGAAGGCTTGTGGCCACAAAATAATACCAATACATAAAACGGTGCACAGTAGTCTCCATTCTTCAAATTACGCCGCACAGTAGCACCACTTCACCAGGTACAGACCCTTTTACACCTTACAGCGGACAGATTCCTCTTTTTACACATTACGGCAGACAGCGTGCACTTTTTACACATAATGGCAGACAGCGTCCCCTTTTTACACATAACGGCAGACAGCGTGCCCTTGTTACACATAGCGGCAGACAGCGTACACTTTTTACACATAACGGCAGACAGCGTGCCCTTGTTAAACATAGCGGCAGACAGCGTACACTTTTTACACATAACGGCAGACAGCGTCCCCCTTTTTACACATTACGGCAGACAGCGTGCACTTTTTACACATAACGGCAGACAGCGTCCCCTTTTTACACATTACAAATATGTCTATTTATCCACTTTTGACATAATGGGAGACAGCGACATTCACTGAATACGAGTGATAATTACTTCAGTGTCTGGTTGTGGATGGTCTGATTATTCTCCCTTTTTATTTTAGATAGGTTAGTAATAAAAGTTAAGTTTTAATATTATTCATCAATTCTTCACATAACATACCATTGATTTTCTTTCAAAAGAGTGCTCCAAAAAGGGAATTTTCTTTGGGGCTAGTCCTCACAACATTGTTGAAAGTGAGTTTCTCATAATTCCAGGAGCACCTCCAGCCTGTTTATGACGTAGGTAGGATTGCCCTCAGTATCAAAGAATAGCTGGTTTCTAGCAAGCAATGTTCAATAGATGTTAAGTATCTGGTGCAGGATAACAATTTCAGCTTTACACATTACGGCAGACAGCGTGCCCTTGTTACACATTACGGCAGACAGCGTCCCCCTTTTTACACATTACGGCAGGCAGATTCCCCCTTTTTACACATAGCGGCAGGCAGATTCCCCATTTTAACACATAGCGGCAGGCAGTCCCCCCTTTTTACACATTGCGGCAGGCAGATTCCCCCTTTTTACACATTGCGGCAGGCAGTCCCCCGTTTTTACACATTGCGGCAGGCAGATTCCCCATTTTTACACATTGCGGCAGGCAGATTCCCCCTTTTTACACATTGCGGCAGGCAGTCCCCCTTTTTACACATTACGGCAGGCAGATTCCCCCTTTTTACACATAGCGGCAGGCAGATTCCCCATTTTTACACATAGCGGCAGGCAGATTCCCCATTTTTACACATTGCGGCAGGCAGATTCCCCCTTTTTACACATTGCAGCAGGCAGTCCCCCTTTTTACACATTACGGCAGGCAGATTCCCCCTTTTTACACATAGCGGCAGGCAGATTCCCCATTTTTACACATAGCGGCAGGCAGTCCCCCCTTTTTACACATTGCGGCAGGCAGATTCCCCCTTTTTACACATTGCGGCAGGCAGTCCCCCGTTTTTACACATTGCGGCAGGCAGATTCCCCCTTTTTACACATTGCGGCAGGCAGTCCCCCATTTTTACACATTGCGGCAGGCAGTCCCCCGTTTTTGCACATTGCGGCAGGCAGTCCCCCGTTTTTACACATTGCGGCAGGCAGTCCCCCATTTTTACACATTGCGGCAGGCAGTCCCCCATTTTTACACATAGCAGCAGGCAGTCCCAACAAAGAAAGAAAGAAAGAAAGAAAGAAAGAAAGAAAGAAAGAAAGAAAGAAAGAAAGAGACAGAAAGAAAGAGACAGAAAGAAAGAATTATACTTACCCTCTCCGGCGTCTCCGCTGGCTCAGGCTCCTCGGTGCAGCGTCAGACGATTCCCGGGCTGGAGAGAAGGAGGAGGAGGGAGGTGGAGGAGGGAGCCGCAGCAGCGCTGTGTCATTGGTGGAGGCGCTGCTGCTGCTGCCCCTCTGCTTCACTATAGGCTGTTCTCGGAAGACAGCCTATAGTGAAGCAGAGGGGCAGCAGCAGCAGCGCCTCCACCAGTAGTAAAGCGCTGCTGCGGCTCCCTCCTTCGGCTCCCTCCTCCTCCTTCTCCCCCGTACCGCTGCTCCTCTCCTCTCTCCGGGCGGCTGTGCGCTGCGGGCAGCGGTTGCCCGCAGCGCACAGCGGCATGTAATGAGTCAGTTTGACTCATTACATGCTTTGGGCCCCTGGACAGAGGTGGGCCCCAGTGCAACGCTCTGGTTGCACTGGTGGTAGTTCCGCCTCTGCTACAGGCTGATCCAACTTTGATGTAATGTCCTTAAAACAAGTCACAATGAGGCTCAGTAGTGTGTGTGGCCTCCACGTGCCTGTATGACCTCCCTACAACGCCTGGGCATGCTCCTGATGAGGTGGCGGATGGTCTCCTGAGGGATCTCTACCCAGACCTGAACTAAAGCATCCGCCAACTCCTGGACAGTCTGTGGTGCAACGTGGCGTTGGTGGATGGAGTGAGACATGATGTCCCAGATGTGCTCAATTGGATTCAGGTCTGGGGAACGGGCGGGCCAGTCCATAGCATCAATGCCTTCGTCTTGCAGGAACTGCTGACACACTCCAGCCACATGAGGTCTAGCATTGTCTTGCATTAGGAGGAACCCAGGGCCAACCGCACCCACATATGGTCTCACAAGGGGTCCGAGGATCTCATCTCGGTACCTAATGGCAGTCAGGCTACCTCTGGCGAGCACATGGAGGGCTGTGCGGCCCCCCAAAGAAATGCCACCCCACACCGTTACTGACCCACTGCCAAACCGGTCATGCTGGAGGATGCTGCAGGCAGCAGAACATTCTCCTTGGCGTCTCCAGACTCTGTCACATGTGCCCAGTGAGAACCTGCTTTCATCTGTGAAGAGCACAGGGCGCCAGTGGCGAATTTGCCAATCTTGGTGTTCTCTAGCAAATGCCAAACGTCCTGCATGGTGTTGGGCTGTAAGCACAACCCCCACCTGTGGACGTCTGTTTCTGATCGTTTGAGTAGACACATGCACATTTGTGGCTTGCTGGAGGTCATTTTGCAGGGCTCTGGCAGTGCGGTCCTGCTGCTGGGTTGTTGCCCTCCTACGGCCTCCTCCACGTCTCCTGATGTACTGGCCTGTCTCCTGGTAGCGCCTCCATGCTCTGAACACTACGCTGACAGACACAGCAAACCTTTTTGCCACAGCTCGCATTGATGTGCCATCCTGGATGAGCTGCACTACCTGAGCCACTTGTGTGGGTTGTATACTCCGTCTTATGCTACCACTAGAGTGAAAGCACCGCCAGCTTTCAAAAGTGACCAAAACATCAGCCAGAAAGCATAGGAGCTGAGAAGTGGTCTGTGGTCACCACCTGCAGAACAACTCCTTTATTGGGAGTGTCTTGCTAATTGCCTATAATTCCCACCTGTTGTCTGTTCCATTTGCATAACAGCATGTGAAATTGATTGTCAGTGTTGCTTCCTAAGTGGACAGTTTGATTTCACAGAAGTGTGATTGACTTGGAGTTACATTGTGTTGTTAAAGTGTTCCCTTTATTTTTTTGAGCAGTGGGGGTAATTCCAAGTTGATCGCAGCAGGATTTTTGTTAGCAATTGGGTAAAACCATGTGCACTGCAGGGGAGGCAGATATAACATGTGCAGAGAGAGTTAGATTTGGGTGTGGTGTGTTCAATCTGCAATCTAATTTGCAGTGTAAAAATAAAGCAGCCAGTATTTACCCTGCACAGAAACAATATAAGCCACCCAAATCTAACTCTCTCTGCACATGTTATATCTGCCACCCCTGCAGTGCACATGGTTTTGCACAACTGCTAAAAAAATTGCTGCTGCGATCAACTTGGAATTACCCCCTGTGTACTAACATATGCGATTAGTATAGTAAAGGACAACTCTCACCGATGAAAGCCGTCCTTTGCTATGCCGGCTGCTGCATAACAGGGCATAGCTGCCGCTTCCCATTATCTGACAATGATCCCTGTGTGCTGGCCGCTGGAGGCTGTCACTGGCAGCGCCGCCGCCGGGGTCTCTGAGGCACATTCCTGGGGTGAAACTGCTGAATCCAGATCCATAATAGGAGAGCACACTACCCCACATGCCGGTGGGGGAGCGGCACAGCAGCACAGTGGGCAGTAAGCATTACGGCGGGGCCGGAGGAGGAGGGCGGCTGGAGATGGACATCCTGCTGGCGGTGCCCAGAGCTGGACGGAGCTACGGACGGAGGCCTCCTCCACCCGGCACCCAGAGGTATATGGACGTGGGGGTGCGGGGGGATCAATCTGGATGGCTGCGGAAAGAAGCCCATATACCCGCCGCACCGAAAACCCGGCGGCCAGGCAGTAGTACATATGAAAATGCATTAAAACCCCCTGGTTTCTATCGCAATTTCACTTTAGTACATCTTGTCCATTGGGATTCCGTCCACCTGGGATCCTGTACCTTACCTGATGCTTTTTCGCAAATAGGCGGGATGTATTAAAATACTTTGCCGCCTCTCACAGTGATGCTAATCGCATATGTACTAACATATGCAATTAGCATTGTGGAGGACAGCTCTTCTGAAAAGAACTTCCCTCCGCGGTCCCAAGCGGCTGGCTGACTCCCGGGTTTCAGCACCTTAAGTCAGTCTGCGCGGGGCGGGTACGGGGCATGCTGGGAGGGATCCGATCACACCAGCACTGCGGAATGAAGCCCATAGGCTTCTATGGGGTTTCGACTGCAAAAGCTGGTGAACCCCTCCTCGGCGCTGATCAGGCAGCCAGGCATTAGTACACATGAAAATGCGGTAAAAACCCTGAAAACAGGGGTTTCTACCACATTTTCACTTTAGTACATCCTGTCCGTTGGGATTCCTTCCACCTGGGATCCTGTACCCTACCCAATGCTTTTTGAAAATAGGCGGGATGTGAGTTTTGAGTGTGTATTGTGGGACATTGAATTTTAACAGTGCTCCCCTCTGCTTACAGCCATTCACTCCGCGGGATACCAGGGTGTAGTCTCTGACTTCTCCTGCGGCATCCTTTTCACAATGCCATAGAAGCCTATGGGCATCCTTCCGCAGTGTTGGAATGAAGGATTCTATCCTCCCCAGCATGCCCCATGGCCGCGCCTGTCACTCTGTGCAAGCGCAAAATGACGCACGGGGTCGGACGTCAGGGAACCGTTGAGGATCTTTTAGGACATCTCTCATCGGAAGAGCTGTTCTTTGCAATGTTATGCTTATTTATTGCGGAAATTGTGAATCATGCGTGAATGGAATGTTACTTTCAGGAAGGTGTACTAATGTTTTGCCTGGCGGTAACTACATGGCTGCACAATGCTAGCTTTACCACCCTGAGTCTTCCTGCTGCCACTGTGGCCTGCTATGAGGTCAACAGGTGGCGCAACATAGAGTGACCCACTAGGCATACTCTGAAGTTTGAGGGAGACGACTTCAGGAGGTGCCAGCGTTGTTAATACCCTGGTTACATCGGCGCTTGGGCCAAGAGTTTTGTATACGTGCAGTAATACTTAATCCAGCAAATTTTAGACCTCCCCCAAATGCTTAGAGCATTGAAAAGTATACCTTCCTGTGCAGTTTATTTATGCATATAACACCCGTCAACCGCAGACACAACATCTGAGAGTGTCAGGACGGGATGTACTAAAGGGAAAATGCGGTAAAACCCCTATTTTCGGGGATTTTACCGCATTTTCATATGTACTAAGACCCAGCCACCGGGTTTTCGCCGCCAAGGGTTTCGCCATCTTTTGAAGGCAATGCCGTATAGAAGCCTATGGGCTTCTTTTGCACCCACCGCCACCGAGCGCCGCACCTGCCTCCTAATGCCACACCCGCCGACCAGCACCGCACCCGCCAACCCCCCCCCCCCACCCCACCCACACACACCTGCATCCAGGTGCTGCTCCTCGATCCTCAGCTTCTTCTCCCCTGCTGCACAGCAATTTCTGCTTCCAGCTGAAGGGGTGAGGAGGAGGATCCCGGGGACTCCCAGCAAACGTCACCTCCCGGGCCTGGGAGGTGACGGACCTCACAGAGACCCCTTGCAATCCTTCTCACAGGTATCGCAGGGGGTCCCTGTTACCGCATTGCGATGTTAATCGCATATGTTAGTACACATAGGAATAGCATCGCTGTGGTGGGCAGCGAGGGGCGGCAATGTATTTCAATGAGCCTCACTCTTCCATAATTTATAATGCAGACATAATCAAATCCTATTTTTAAAACATTACCTGTCAGCATTCCAGCCTAGTATAGTCTTTACTTATTAAACTCCAAACTTTATATTCCTTGTAGCAATTTTATTAGTTTTAGACCACTCTTTTTTTGTTGCAAAAATTGTTGCCATCTGATGAAATGTGTGACTTATATTAGTGAATTGCCCATTGTCTTTCAAATGTATATTTCTATTTTGATCTCAGACAGCGTTTTCATGTTATGCTGGGTATAGGGACTTCTGCACCGGGTTAAGGGGCACACTTATCAAGGATCGCATATTGCATACGATCTTGGTGGCTTCTTTCCGCCCTGCATTGCAATGCAATATGTGATCCTATCTGCGGAATGTTTGCAGGGATAAGGTCTCCGAATGGACTACGTCCCTACGATGTGCCGATCAGGTTGTCCGGGCCTCTACCAGAATTTAATTAATGTAACTTTAAGCATGCTTCTTTGTGCTTTTCAGTGGCAGCATGTACTAAAGGTAAAATGTGGTAAAACCCCGTTTTCTGGGGTTTTACCGCATTTTCCTATGTACTAACCCCCGGCCACCGGGTTTTTGACGCTGACGGTATCATCATCTTTTTGGGTCGATACCCTATAGAATCCTATGGGTTTCTAACCACTGCATCCCGCTGCCTCCACCGTCCTGCGCTGCTCACGACGACCTCCCCCTGGCATACCTCTGTCCTGAAGGCCTCCATGATGCTGGTGCGGCCCCCTCATATTGAGGTGAGGAGACAGGGAGCGATGCGGCAGGCTACAGGGATGAGAGGTACTTTGACGGCCGTCCGCCGCCCAGGCACCTCTCTTCCTTCAGCGCCCCCCCGCTGCCGCAGACATCACCACTGCTGGACAGTTCGCCCCACCGCCCTCCAGCTACCCCACCGCTCGCCACTGTACAGCCACCACCCGCCGCCGTCTGCTCCCCCCTGTGCTCCCCCCTGCCGCCGCTGTCAGCGGCAGAACAGGACCCCGGGTACGGCCAAACCCGACAGTCGGATTTGGCTCAAATCCGACAGTCGGATTTGGCCGTCCATTGAATAGCCCTTGTCGGATCCATTCCGACAAATGCATGTCGGAATGGATCCGACACTTATTGAATACACCCCATAGATGAGATTTGCCGTAATAGAAAAAAAATGTATTCAATGAATATGCAGGTAGTTTGTGACTCCAAAAGCAGAATATTGAATGTATTTGCTGCGTTCCCAGGAGGAACACATGATTCATTTGTTCTCCGTCATTCTGCCCTATTTGAAAGCTTCAAAACAATAAAATATGTGATGGCTGGCTGCTGGGTAAGTGAAATCGTAAAATAGGGTAATGTGTAGATTTGCAATGCTTTTTATGGTTGTATTTTGGTCAGCTATGTTTACTCTTATTCTGCACAGGCGATTCCGGATATGGCTGCAGACCGTGGTTGATCACTCCTTTCACCAAGCCAAAAGAAAGAGCACAAAAAAAGTATAACATTTCAACTCGCGCAGAAATTGAAAGGTGTTTTGGAATTCTTAAATCACGGTTTCGTTGTCTCTCAAAATCTGGGGGAGCCTTGCAATATTCGGCTGCAAAAGTGTGCAAGATTTTCACAACATGTTGTATTTTGCATAATATCTGCCTAACTTATAACTTACCCTTCAATCGAAGATAAATTATTCTGGCTGAAGGATTTCCTGTATCAGAAGATCACGTCCTTGATAATACCACCCAGGGAAATTTAGTTTGTGCAAATTTAATTTCGAATTATTTTAGCTGAAGCTCAGCATTTAAGAGGACTTTAATGTATAGTTGATGTTATCATGAAAACAGATATCTTTAAAATCCCTAACCCTATAGAATCTGTAACCTCCCACAATCATTACAATTTTCAATTAGACATCAGTTACAAAAGCCCATTCAAGTTCACTGAATTTAGTGTCTGTGTCACAGTTGTTCCCCCAAATTGGCGATATTCAACTTGCATCTATGCAAAAGACATTCTGTTTAATATTCTGTTATTTTCAAAGCATAAGTAAGCAGAAATACAGCATTGGAGGAAATTGACTCGGGCAGGTGACCTTATAGGGTATTCCTAGGCAGTGGCACCAAGAGAGGGGGGAGAGGGTACAAATTACCTGGGCCCAGGTCTAATGGAGGGGCCCAGTGGGGACCCAGGTCCCCTCCCCCCTTACCTGGAAGCAGTAGCTGCAGCTGTACTTCTCAGCCTAGCACACGCTGCTGTGTGCTGGGCTGCAGTGTGGCCAGGGAGGCACTTAAAATACAATTTCTCTAACGTCCTAGTGGATGCTGGGACTCCGTAAGGACCATGGGGATAGACGGGCTCCGCAGGAGACATGGGCACTTTAAGAAAGACTTTGGATCTGGGTGTGCACTGGCTCCTCCCTCTATGCCCCTCCTCCAGACCTCAGTTTGATACTGTGCCCAGTGGAGACTGGGTGCTTTCAGGGAGCTCTCCTGAGTTTCCTGTAAAAGAAAGTATTTTAGTTAGGTTTTTTATTTTCAGGGAGCCTGCTGGCAACAGACTCCCTGCATCGAGGGACTGAGGAGAGAGAAACAAACCCACTTCTCTGAGTTTCAGGGCTCTGTTTCTTAGGCTACTGGACACCATTAGCTCCAGAGGGATCGGTACGCAGGTCTCACCCTCGCCGTCCATCCCAGAGCCGCGCCGCCGTCCTCCTCGCAGAGCCGGAAGAAAGAAGCCGGGTGAGTATGTGAGGAAAAGACATCAGAGGCGGCAGAAGACATGATCTTTATAAGAGGTAACGCACAGCAGTGAAGCGGTGCACCATTGCTCCCATTCACCTCACACACTTCGGTCACTGTAAGGGTGCAGGGCGCAGGTGGGGGGCACCCTGGGCAGCAATAAACACCTCAGGTGGCAAATACACATATATACATGTACAGCTGGGCACTGTACATGTATAAAAAGAGCCCCCGCCATGTTATTAGTAAATTTGAGCGGGACAGAAGCCCGCCACCGAGGGGGTGGGGCATCTCACTCAGCACTCATCAGCGCCATTTTTTCTCCACAGCACCGCTGAGAGGATGCTCCCTGGACTCTCCCCTGCTTGACACACGGTGAAAGAGGGTTTTAAAGTAGAGGGGGGGCACATAATAGGCGCAAATACATTATACATAAGCGCTACTTGGTAAACATTCTGTGTTTTTTCCTGGGTCATATAGCGCTGGGGTGTGTGCTGGCATACTCTCTCTCTGTCTCTCCAAAGGGCCTGGTGGGGAACCTGTCTTCAGAAAAGAGCTTCCCTGTGTGTGTGGTGTGTCGGTACGCGTGTGTCGACATGTCTGAGGTTGAAGGCTCACCTAAGGAGGAGGGGGACTGTATGAATATTAGGTCTCCGTCGGCAGCGCCGACACCTGACTGGATGGATATGTGGAATGTTTTAAGCGCTAATGTTAATTTATAGCACAAAAGATTAGACAAAGCTGAAGCTAGGGTACAGTCAGGGAGTCAACCCATGTCTGTCCCTATGTCGCTGGGACCTTCGGGGTCTCAGAAGCGCCCACTATCCCAAATAGCTGACACAGATACCGACACGGATTCAGACTCCAGTGTCGACTACGATGATGCAAAATTGCAGCCAAGGGTGGCTAAATGTATTCGATATATGATTATCGCAATTAAAGATGTTTTGTATATTACTGAGGAACCCCCTGTCCCTGACACGAGGGTACACATGTATAAGGGAAAAAAACCTGAGGTCACCTTTCCCTCCTCACATGAGCTGAACGAATTATGCGAAAAAGCGTGGGAAACTCCAGACAAAAAACTGCAGATTCCCAAAAAGGATTCTAACAGCGTATCCTTTCCCGTCACAGGACAGAATACGGTGGGAATCCTCCCCCAGGGTAGACAAAGCTTTGACACGCTTATCAAAAAAGATAGCGCTCCCGTCCCAAGATACGGCTACCCTCAAGGATCCTACTGACCGCAAGCAGGAGGTTACCTTGAAGGCCATTTACACTCACTCTGGTACGTTGCTCAGGCCGGCAATTGCGTCGGCCTGGGTTTGTAGTGCTGTAGCAGCATGGACAGATTCTTTATCAGCGGATATTGAGACCCTTGATAAGGATACCATTTTAATGACCCTAGGGCATATAAAAGATGCTCTCTTATATATGAGGGATGCTCAAAGAGACATTAGTTTACTGGGTTCCAGAATAAACGCTATGTCCATTTCTGCTAGGCGAGTCTTATGGACCCGACAGTGGACGGGGGATGTCGACTCAAAGAGGCATATGGAGTTTTTGCCGTACAAGGGTGAGGAATTGTTTGGAGAGGGCCTCTCGGACCTCGTCTCCACAGCTACGGTAGGTAAATCGAATTTTTTGCCTTATGTTCCCTCACAATCTAAGAAAGCGCCTCATTATCAAATGCAGTCCTTTCGTTCAAATAAAAGCAAAAGAGTACGTGGATCGTCCTTTCTTGCCAGGGGTAAGGGCAGAGGAAAAAAGCTGCACAACACAGCTAGTTCCCAGGAACAGAAGTCCTCCCCGGCCTCTGCAAAATCCACATCCTGACCCTGGGGCTCCCCTGAGGGAGTCCGCTCCAGTGGGGGCACGTCTTAGACTTTTCAGCCACATCTGGGTTCAATCACAGGTGGATCCCTGGGCAATGGAAATTGTTTCCCAGGGATACAGGCTGGAATTCGAAGAGGTGCCTCCTCGCCGGTTTTTCAAATCGACGCTACCAACTTCTCCCCTGGAAAGGGAGATAGTGTTACAGGCGATTCAAAAATTGTGTCTTCAACAAGTGGTGGCCGAGGTTCCCCTGCTTCAGAGGGGGAAGGGGTACTACTCAACCCTGTTTGTGGTCACGAAACCGGACAGTTCGGTCAGACCCATTTTGAATTTAAAATCCCTAAACCTTTACTTAAAACGGTTCAAGTTCAAGATGGAATCGCTCAGAGCGGTCATCGCCAGCCTGGAAGGGGGGGATTTTATGGTATCGCTGGACATAAAGGATGCATACCTGCATGTTCCCATATATCCTCCTCATTAGGCGTACCTGAGATTTGCGATACAGGATTGTTATTACCAATTTCAGACGTTGCCGTTTGGGCTTTCCACGGCCCAGAGAATTTTCACCAAGTTAATGGCGGAAATGATGGTACTCCTGCGAAAGAAGGGTGTCACAATTATCCCGTACTTGGACGATCTCCTCATAAAAGCGAGATCGCGGGAGAAGTTGCAGTACAGCGTATCCCTTTCACTGAAGGTGTTACAGCGACACGGCTGGATTCTCAATATTTCAAAGTCGCAGCTGGATCCTACGACGCGCCTGTCCTTCTTGGGCATGATTCTGGACACAGACCAGAAAAGGGCTTTTCTTCCGGAAGAAAAAGCGCAGGAACTCATGACTCTAGTCAAGAACCTGTTGAAGCCGAAACAAGTGTCAGTGCATCATTGCACTCAAGTCCAGGGAAAAATGGTGGCGACATACGAAGCCACTCCCTTCGGCAGGTTCCATGCAAGGACTTTCCAGTGGGACCTATTGGACAATTGGTCCGGGTCACATCTGCATATGCATCAGCGGATCACCCTGTCCCCCAGGGCCAGGGTTTCTCTCCTGTGGTGGCTGCAAAGTGCTCACCTTCTAGAGGGCCGCAGGTTCGGCATTCAGGATTGGATCCTGGTGACCACGGATGCGAGCCTCCACGGTTGGGGAGCAGTCACACAGGGAAGAAATTTCCAAGGCCTTTGGTCAAGTCAAGAGACTTATCTTCACATCAACATCCTGGAACTGAGGGCCATATTCAACGCCCTACGTCAAGCGGAGACCTTACTTCGCGACCGACCGGTGCTTATTCAGTCGGACAACGTCACCGCAGTAGCTCATGTAAACCGCCAAGGCGGCACAAGGAGCAGAGTGGCGATGGCGGAAGCCACCAGAATTCTTCGCTGGGCGGAGAATCATGTAAGTGCACTGTCAGCAGTGTTCATTCCGGGAGTGGACAACTGGGAAGCAGACTTCCTCAGCCGACACGACCTGCATCCAGGAGAGTGGGGACTTCATCAGGAAGTCTTCGCACAGATTGCAAGTCGGTGGGGATTGCCCCAAATAGACATGATGGCGTCCCGTCTCAACAAAAAGCTACAAAGGTATTGCGCCAGGTCAAGAGATCCTCAGGCGGTAGCTGTGGACGCCGTAGTGACACCGTGGGTGTTCCAGTCGGTCTATGTATTTCCTCCTCTTCCTCTCATACCCAAGGTGTTGAGAATAATAAGAAAAAGAGGAGTGAGAACAATACTCATTGTTCCGGATTGGCCACGAAGGACCTGGTATCCGGATCTGCAGGAAATGCTCACAGAAGATCCGTGGCCTCTTCCTCTAAGACAGGACCTGTTGCAACAGGGTCCCTGTCTGTTCCAAAACTTACCGCGGCTGCGTTTGACGGCATGGCGGTTGAACGCCGGATCCTAGCGGAAAAAGGTATTCTGGATGAGGTCATTCCTACGCTAATACAGGCTAGGAAGGGCGTGACATCTAAACATTATCACCGGATATGGCGAAAATATGTTTCTTGGTGCGAGGCCAGGAATGCTCCTACGGAAGAATTCCATCTAGGCCGTTTTCTTCACTTCCTACAGACTGGAGTGAATTTGGGCCTAAAGTTAGGCTCCATTAAAGTTCAGATTTCGGCCTTATCCATTTTCTTTCAAAAGGAATTGGCCTCTCTGCCTGAAGTACAGACTTTTGTGAAGGGAGTACTGCATATTCAGCCTCATTTTGTGCCTCCGGTGGCACCTTGGGACCTTAACGTCGTGTTAAGTTTTCTTAAGTCACATTGGTTTGAACCACTTCAAACAGTGGAGTTGAAATATCTCACTTGGAAGGTGGTCATGTTGTTAGCCTTGGCTTCGGCTAGGCGAGTGTCGGAATTGGCGGCATTATCACATAAAAGCCCCTATCTGGTTTTCCATATGGATAGAGCGGAATTGCGGACCCATCCTCAATTCCTACCTAAGGTGGTCTCATCCTTTCATATGAACCAATCTATTGTCGTGCCTGTGGCTACACGGGACTTGAAGGATTCCGAGTCCCTTGATGTGGTCAGGGCTTTGAAGATTTACGTGGCCAGAACTGCTAGGATCAGAAACACAGAAGCACTGTTTGTCCTATATGCAGCCAACAAGGTTGGTGCTCCTGCTTCAAAGCAGACTATTGCTCGCTGGATCTGTAACACGATTCAGCAGGTGCATTCTATGGCAGGATTGCCGTTACCAAAATCGGTTAAGGCCCATTCCACTAGGAAGGTGGGCTCGTCTTGGGCGGCTGCCCGAGGGGTCTCGGCACTACAGCTGTGCCGTGCTGCTACTTGGTCGGGGTCAAACACCTTTGCAAAGTTCTATAAGTTTGATACCCTGGCTGAGGAGGACCTCCTGTTTGCTCAATCGGTGCTGCAGAGTCATCCGCACTCTCCCGCCTGTTTGGGAGCTTTGGTATAATCCCCATGGTCCTTACGGAGTCCCAGCATCCTCTAGGACGTTAGAGAAAATAAGATTTTAAACCTACCGGTAAATCTTTTTCTCGTAGTCCGTAGAGGATGCTGGGCGCCCGTCCCAAATGCGGACTATTTCTGCAAGACTTGTATATAGTTGTTGCTTTCATAAGGGTTCTGTTATAGTTTCGTCGGTTATGGACCGATGATATGTTGTTGTTCATACTGTTAACTAGATTGTATATCACAGGTTATACAGTGTGTTTGGTGTGGCTGGTATGAATCTTGCCCTTAGGTTAACTAAAATCCTTTCCTCGTACTGTCTGTCTCCTCTGGGCACAGTTTCTCTAACTGAGGTCTGGAGGAGGGGCATAGAGGGAGGAGCCAGTGCACACCCAGATCCAAAGTCTTTCTTAAAGTGCCCATGTCTCCTGCGGAGCCCGTCTATCCCCATGGTCCTTACGGAGTCCCAGCATCCTCTACGGACTACGAGAAAAAGATTTACCGGTAGGTTTAAAATCTTATTTTTTTCTGTATATTTTCTAAGAGTGCATGGCCACGACTCCTGTGATTAGGTCATGCCCCCTGAAAAGTACCTGGGCCCAGCCAGGGGTATGGTCCTGGGAGTGGGTGCTTCTCATGTGCTAGACACGCCCCCAAAGAGGTGTGGCCATGCCCGCAGCATGCTGTGGTCCCACCGCCCATGATTTCTCTTGGCAGCCCTGTTCCTTGGCGAGCCAATGCAGCTATAGGTTATAGCTATTTCAAACAGCACATTTCCTAAGACTGTATACTTACGGTTACCCTAGTGAATCTGAGCCATGCATTCCAGGGTATAGAAAGAAAATTAAAAACTAGTTTGTGTTTTTTTGATCAGTCAAACATGTTTTATTGTTTTCAAAAAACATAAATAATAAACAGTTTGCTTAAAACCTTAGTTTGTACATATATTTAAGTTAACATATCAGGTCATAAATCAGGTCAGGTAAATCAGGTCATGAATCCACACTAGAACTGAGAGGTTTTGGATTATTTTCAAAGCATTGTAAAAAAAAAATCTCCTTTGTACTATGTTTAGAAATCTTTATTTGTTTTACGCATGCCACTTTGAATACAGTTTTTAGTTTGTGGTGCTGACAATATTGGAAGGGTTTTTTTAGACTGCTGTTCATGTAGAGGACAGTCATACCATTCAACAACTGATTTTCGATTAACTGGTTGTCCTGGCAGTATCTGTGGAATATACGCTACTGTATAGGGGCAAAGATTAAATGACAATTGAATCAAGTCTATATGATTTAGACCATGGGTGTTCAACCTGTTGCCCTCCATCTGTTGTGGAACAACACAACCATACATGCCCTGCACAGTGTTAGCATGCATAATTAGCAAAACTGAGCCAGGGGATGCTTGGATGTGCAGTTCTACAACAGCAAGAGTGACCTACTGTAGGTAGAAGACTCATGATTTAGATTTTGAGGGTGTTTTTAAATACAGCAACTACTGAATCTAAATACAATACACTGTATTGCATATTAAAGGTATCTTTTGTCATCTTTTTCCTTTTGCAAAACTTGCATAATAAACTTTCTGTACTGACTGAAGTTCAGGCATAAATATTACAATGTTGATTTGTCCTGGATCAATATAGACAATCTGGTGTACTTTGTTAATCAAGTATACACTTTATTTCCGTAATCCTAGAAGAAGGCTTATAAGTTCACAAACATAGAAATAGTCCAGAAGATTGCTAATAAAGGAGATCTGGAAAACATATTGGGGGTCATTCCGACCCATTCGCACGCAGCGGTTCATTGTTGCCCAGCGACAGTCGTCGCCGGGCAACGACCAGAAGAGAGAAGAAAGTGATTGCTAGCACAATCACAAGAAGATTGACAGCGGGGAGGCGTTCCGGGGTGTATACTCCCCGTTTTCCGGCCATGGAGATCCGAATGCAGTCTTTTGGAGGGCGGTTTTCTGACGTCAATTCCGGGACCTTCATTGCTGGATCCATCGCACAGGGTAAGTAACTGCAGGGCTAGTCTTCTTCTGCACAAAACTTTTTTATCATAGCAGGGCTGCACAAGCGATCACAGCCGTGCTATGCTAAAATACACTCCCCCATAGGCGGCATCTAGTTGATTGCACGAGCAGCAAAAAGTTGCTTCATGTGATCAACTCGAAATGACCCCCGTTGTACAGGTAAAAATGTTTAATACTTACCCAGAAAAATCAGTGACAAAGTAATATGCTTTGTTATGCATGTCATATTACTGCAGTCTTTAATAACTGAAGCTTTTGAAACTGCTTTGAGTGGGAAAATTATTACACAACTAAGTAAACATTATACATAGTCTGTTTTTACCAAGAAGTTTTTAAATTTTTATAAACCCTGGCCTTACTAGCTTTGAGTATTATATCATTCTATTTGGAGAACGTATAGACCTTCAATGGATTATGAGGCATACTTCTTTGAAAATGTGCTCTTGTAAACTAAGCACATCAAATTCAAGTACAAGCAGGTTGTTTCCAAATCAGTCCTTCTGCCTCAACGTAAAATGTTTTTCATGACTTAACGTAACAAAATCCCTTTAATGACAATGCAGAATTTTGATAAATAAAAAATGGATACTTTGAGTCAAGGCCCTATAATGCGTAAAAATATAACCAAAAGTCTAACTGTTGCTTTCTGTTGGAAAGGATCTGTGGGGCTAATTCAGACCTGATCGAAGCCGTGCGGATCAGCCACCCTGACATGCGGGGGGACGCCCAGCACACGGCTAGTCCGCCCCACATGTCTGTCCCTCCCTCCAACGCACATGTACAAAAGCATCGCACCTTAGGAGTAGCTCCCTGCCAGCGCAGCTCCTGCGTGCTGGCCGGGAGCTACCCGTCGCTCTCTGGGTCGCAGCGGCTGTGTGTGACGTCACGCAGCCACCGCAGTCTGCCACGCACATGGTCCGGGCATGCCTGCGTTGCCCGCACCGCACCCCAAAAACAGCAGCGCAATGCCACTGGCCCGCCCTCTCCCGCCCAGCGAACGCCTCTGTCTGTCAATCAGGCAGAGGCGATCGCTGGGCTGAGATGCTGATAGCACAGCAGCGATCAGGTCTGAATTAGCCCCTGTGACTGTATCTTGGAGTTGTTGATAACCTGTGGGGAAAAAAAAAGAAAGCAATATTATTGTAATGTACAAAGTTTGTGCCTAGGACGGCATCCCTTACCCCTGCTTCCCTCTAACTGAAACCCCTTTTATGTTTGCTTGAACCCACCCGGTGTAGGAGGCGATTAAGAGTTAACAAAGTGACACAGTCTTTGCAAACGATATTTGTTACTGGCACCTTAAATCCGGAATATGAATTTGTCTATTTTCAAGTTTTTATGATCTCTGCCTAAAATGTTTTTCATCCTTCACAAAGGTTCTGTTGAGTTCAGTTGTATTGGATCAATTTCTTTTTACAGTATCCGCCAACAAAATTTTACAAAACAGGGGGAAGGCCTTAAAATTGTATTTTATAATCTAAAAATGTCAAGTCCTTGACCCTTAGAACAGAAAAAAACTACCATGTTGTTTTGACCGCAAAGAGGTTTTTTTTTTTAAATATATTTTGTTGCTTTGGAATATTTAAATAATTTACCTTAATATTTTTCTGTTAAAAATTGATGTAGCTTTTTGAAGAATCTTTTTGGTCGGGTTTCTGAGCATAACTCCTCATTTTCCACTTCCTCGGCTGGTTCTGGTCCAGGCGCATTACTTACTCCAAGTGGTTGCTCCATGGTTGGCTTAATGACATTTTCAAAAGCAACAGTAGCAGCACAAACAGGAGTTGCATTTGGAATTGTGACAAATTGGTTTGGTGTGCTTTTGCCTCTGTTTTGGATGAGCTGGTGCTTCTGTCTTTTTTATGGGTTTTTTTTTTTCACTTTTCTGCATTAAGGAAAGCGTACTGCTTATCTCTTGAAATACTAATTTAATTTCAGAAAAATTGTCCAGTATCTTTTTCTGGATTTCATTACTTTCTGTTCCATATTTGTGAATTGTGAATTGAACTCAATTCTCGTTCCAAAACTTGGACATCTTCATGCATATAATTGTGACTGTTATCCAATGCTGTTGTAATTATATTCATTAGATCTGCAGAAGACAGCACAGGTTCCTCAGTTGTTTTTCTTGCCCTTGGACCAGAAATTTCGGGCATAGGACTGGATGCCACAGCAGGAGATTGCGTACATTCATCATCTGAAATTATCTTATCTTTCTCCAAATCAGGTGCCAAAATTTTGGGTGTTCCATAGACTTCAAACAGGTTAGGAGAGGTCTGTTTTCCAGGGACTGATGCGTTGGAGTCTTCTGAATCATCTCGTATTGTATATATGAGTGGTTTAGTAGTTGGAGGAATAACGTCTGTAAAGATAATGAAGAATCAAATAATCTACTTATATCCTACACCTCATTGCCTCATCTGCCCTTCATAATAGTTATGCAGAAAATCCAATCCGGAGCAGCGAATTTCAAAGACTAGAATGATGGCTTAAACCTTCACATAGTTATTTAAAGTATGCCCGAATGCTGTGGATGAAAATTGCCATTGTTCAAATTTGTAAAATAATACAACCTAGGTGAGGCCCACAGTCCACTCCGCTGTGCCACCTCAGTCTTGGATTGTCGACCTTGTAATAGACATATTTGCCTATCACCACGATGCTATTCGCATATGTTCCTAAATATGTGAATAGCATTGCAAAGGACAGCTCTACTGATAAGAGATGTCCTTTGCACATACCTGCAACTATCTTACTTCTGGCTTTCGGCTACCGTATTCATTATGCATAGGTGCAGAATGATGGGAACGGCCTTGGTAAAAACTTGCTAACCCCTCCGGAGCGCCGACGGTGCGGCTGGGGTCAAATACGTATGGAAAATGCTCTTAACGCGGATTTTCCACATTTTCAAAAGTTGTTCGCCACACTATACATTCTAACATATGAGATTAGCATCACTGCGGTGGACGACGAGGGCTGGCAATTTTTTTAAATACATCCCATCGACTTGTTTCTACAACTATGCTTACGCTGGGCAGGAATTTAGGCATAAATTGCACAATGGGAAATTGTACTTCCGGAGGGGTGGAAGCGTGCACATTGGATGCAGCTTCTCTCGGCCAGGCTTGGAAAGACACCTTAGTCTAAAACCTTAAAAATCACGTTGAAGTTGAAAGTGTAAAAGGAGAAGTGTCTCTTTTAATTGCATAACACATATCCATGCCCATGCATGAACACTTGAAATATGTTTCTCCTTGGCCCTCTCTTGCAGTAGTAACCCAATGCCTGCAGACACAGTTTTTACTTAAGGGTCTCTCATTTGTCGAAACTTTCTAAGTAAATCTACTTAAAATAATAATCTTTAACCTTACCTTTTTCAAATAAACATGGCGTATCGGTGCAAAAGCCATTATCATCATCCAAATTAGAGGATCCCTGGTGGATGTTTTTTCTGAATTGAGCAGGAATGAATTTTCTTTTTGGGTTCCTCAGGTTTGCATGTGCACCTACAACTTTAACAAAAAGACCTGTATTAGTTTCAGTTGTATTAATATATGTATACACACACATATATATATATATATATTTTTTTTTTTTTTATTTATGGGTGAAGATCATTGATTAAGGATGCACAAAATTGCCAATCTCAAAGAAAGTAATTTGAGCATTTATCAAAGATCTCAAAAACTAATGTTGAATCCCTGTACATCCATTTTGCAAATTTATTATTCAAAAAGAGAAGGAATTGCTACTTAAAAAAGGCAAAATCCGTCTTGTGTTCTGCATAGGACGTACAGCGGCACATTCGGACTAATCAGTTCTATTCAAAAATTTTACATAAGCCAAAGGAGTCTACGGTGAATTGTGTGTCCACCGTAGCCGTACTGGAGAATATACCGCTGAACAACAAATATGCTGCCTTTGTGCACTCTCTAGAAGCTCACACGGCCAAATCAACTTTTTAAAGCCCTTAGCCATTACTAGTTTAGTTTATACCTGGAGACACTAAATCTGGTGACAGTTGCAGATTTTTTTTCCTTCCTCTTTTTTTTATCGATTTCCTTTGAACCTGTAGAATCTGGTGACACATGCAGATTCTTTCCTTCCTCTTTTTTTTATGGATTTCCATTGAAGCTGTAGACTCTAAATCTGGTGACACTTGCAGATCTTTTTCATTCCTCTTTTTTTATGGATTTCCTTTGAACCTGTAGAATCTGGTGACACATGCAGATTCTTTCCTTCCTCTTTTTTTTATGGATTTCCGATGAACCTGTAAGGATATTTCCAAGTTAGAAATAATATAGTAGGAAAAAAAAAAAAAAAAGACTGAGGTCAACTTACTACAACAGTTATATAACCTAGAACAGGCCTGGCCAACCTGTGGCTCTCCAGATGTTGTGAAACTACACATCCCAGCATGCCTTGCCACAGTTTCAGTGCGTGGTCCGGGTTTTGCGTTTTATTATTTTGCCAAGTACGTGGATTACAAGGAGAAGACGACAGATCTACACAGGATTTTGGTAAGTATAATTTTATTTTCAGGTACCCCATGGATTCTACGTGGAGAAGGGGACCGAGTCGGCGTGTCAACATAGGTAAGTATGTGTGTCGGCGTGCATGTATGTAATAAAGTTTTACTTTCACGGTTTGCATGTACTGTTTTTATTTGGGTATTTTTTTGCAGTAGAACTACAGGTACCAGCGGGCCCATTCCCCCCCCCGCATGCTGGTACTTGTGGTTCTCCAAGTACCAGCTTGCGGGGGAGGCTTGCTGGGACTTGTAGTTCTGCTGCAAAAAAACAATATTCTTTATTTTTGTCACTTGGCTATCAGCCTCCCATCCGCAGCCCTTGGATGGGGGGGACAGCCTCTGGCTTCACCCCGGCCAGGGGTGACTAGTTAGTGATTTAATGCCACGGCCGCAGGGACCGATATAAAAGTGTCCCCTGGCTGTGGCATTATCTCTCTGACTAGTGGAGCCCGGTGCTGGTGTTAAAAATACGGGGGACCCCTACGTTATTTGTCCCCTGTATTTTTGGCACCAGGACCGGATGCAGAGCCCGGTGCTGGTTGTGAAAATACGGGGGATCCCCTGTCATTTTCCCCCTGTATTTTTACAACCAGGACCGCTCAAAGAGCCCGAGGCTGGTTATGCATAGGAGGGGGGACCCCACGCATTTTTTTTCAGGATTTTTAACCCATTCCCACCCCTTCCCACTGAAAAACATGCTCTGATCTCTCCATATTATTTTAGTCAGTAAAAAATATATATATTCTTTTAAAAAATATATAAATAATACTTGTGGCTCCTAATAGACAAACCAAGTACATAATCCCTTCTAATATAAATAGATATGCTATTAGCAATAAAAAAACACAAAAAAACATGTTTTTAAAATTTTTTATTAGATCCCGCCAGCAAAATGAGGCGGACTGAAATTGACGAAATGACTGTCGAAAAGCACTGTTGTCGAATCGACATTCTTCAATTGAATATACTTTTGTCGAAAAGCCGCATTTTTACTATTGCAGACATGTCGAATTTGACTACTGTCGAATTGCAAAAAGTCGAATTTGAAACGGACGTTTTGTTGTCGAAAAGTACTGTATTGCATTGTCGAATCATTTTTTTGTGTCAAAAATACCCCGTTTTTCGATATTTGCTGCAATTCGACCGCAATTGCATATACCCCATAGTGTCAATTCCCTCTTTGATTCCCATTACAGCGGTTTGGGAAATTTTGGTACTAAGTTTTCTCTCCCATTCGGATATCTCAATGAGAATTGGTCCTCCACCACCGGTTTTCTGACTGTGTAGTTTCTGCATTGACATTTTCTTTTTCACAGTTATTTTACTGTCCGAATAACGTTTTATACATACAAGCGATGTACTGGGAATTTTGCCAATGCAAGAGTCCGTTTTAGCAATTCATTTCCACACACTCTCCTTTGCTCAAAGTTGCAATTTTGGCCACCAAGCCTGCCAAATAATATTTTGTAGTTTGCAAGAACACCGTCTATGAGTGCAACATTTTCAAGGTAGGTAAATCGAGGTGCTCTTTTTTCCAACACTGGCTTTTTAACGTTTGGGTCTCCAGTTCGTTCCAAAAATACGGGGGACAAAAAGCGTAGGGGTCCCCCGTATTTCTGAAACCAGCACCGGGCTCCACTAGCTGGGGAGATAATGCCACAGCCGGGGGACACTTTGATATCGGTCCCTGCGGCCGTGCCATTAAAACCCCAACTAGTCACCCCTGGCCGGGGTACCCTGGAGGAGTGGGGACCCCTTCAATCAAGGGGTCCCCCCCTCCAGCCACCCAAGGGCCAGGGGTGAAGCCCGAGGCTGTCCCCCCCATCCAAGGGCGGCGGATGGGGGGCTGATAGCCTTGTGAAAAATGGTGAATATTGTTTTTATTAGCAGTGCTACAAGTTCCAGCAAGCCTCCCCGCAAGCTGGTACTTGGAGAACCACAAGTACCAGCATGCGGTGGAAAACCGGGCCCGCTGGTACCTGTAGTACTACTACTAAAAAAATACCTCAATAAAAACAGGACACACACACCATGACAGTACAACTTTATTACATACATGCACACCAACATACACACATACTTACCTATGTTCCCACGAGGCTCGGTCCTCTTCTCCATGTAGAATCCTAGGGGTACCTGTGAAAAAAATTATACTCACATAATCCAGTGAAGAATCCGGCCTTTGAATAATCCACGTACTTGGCAAAAAAAAAAAAACGCAAACCCGACCACGCACTGAAAGGGGCCCCATGTTTACACATGGGACCCCTTTCCCCGACTGCCAGGACCCCCCCGACTCCTGTCAAAGAGGGTCCCTTCAGCCAATCAGGGAGCGCCACGTCGTGGCGCCCTCCTAATTGGCTGTGTGCTCCTGTAGTGTCTGTCAGGCAGCACACGGCAGTGATACAATGTAGCGCCTATGCGCTCCATTATAGCCAATGGTGGGAACTTTGCGGTCAGCGTTTGACCGAAAGTAACCTCACCACTGACCGCAAAGTTCCCACCATTGGCTACAATGGAGCGCATAGGCGTGTTAGGGTCTCCTGCTCTTTGCTGCCACGTCGTCATGGCAACCGGGAGACAAGTGCTAGCGGAGTAACCTGAGCGTAGCTGATACTCTGGTTCGGGTCTTTTGCTGTGCAGTGCTTACAGGCTCTGTGCACGGCAGGGGATCCGGTGCTGGTTTTTGTGCTCACAGTCTGTGAGGTCTGAGTGGGGCATGGACAGCACCTGCTATATAAACCCTCTTCTCAGGTTAGGCAGATGCTGCTGAATCTTTGTTGGTTAGTCAGTTCCTGAAAGCTAGCTAGTACTGTGTAAACTTTGTATTTGTTTGTTGCTTACTGCAAATAGGCCTTGGGATTTGGTATTACACTCTGCCAATCCAGACCTAGCAGTAAGACTGGAGTCAGTCATTTAACCTGCTGGGGTTCTTTTGCTACTCTGTGAACCTAGCAAGTTTGCGGCTGTATTCTCAGACTTGCCTGCCAAAATCCTTTCTCACTGTGCAAGGTGTTCAGGTGTCAGTTTAGTGGCAGTAAGCTGAACCAGTGCACTGCAAGTGAGGACTAGGATTGTGTAGACTCTCCTTGTGTCTATTATTCCATCTCTGACCAAGGAGTTTACTGCCACACCCGTTGGTAACCCTTTAGGGTTTTGCTGTTGCCCTTAGCAACAGCATTTCGGGTTCTCTACGTATTAAATCACAACATCTCGCTTCTTTCCATCTGAGCATTCCTAATACTAGGGAGACACCCAGTTTCTTAGCCTTTGGGCTTCTCTGTTCACTTTGTGTTTATTTTGTTACCCTATCACCTTCTGTGTATGTAATGTCATATTCCCCAGTCTGTCTGTGAGTTCATTTGTTTTGCATCCCTCTCCGTTCAGACACCAGTACATTCCTGCTGGCACTGGTGTGCATAACATATTCAGCAGCCCAATACTCCTGTTGAAATTTTGTGGGAATATGGAGCATACCCCTCAAAATACTTTGCAACAGGTGGTCGATCAGGTGCAGGTCCTGACTCGACAATTTAATGATTTGTCCATTAAAATGCACACCTCGCAGGCCGCTGGCGGAGCTCCTGCAGCAGCAGTGCCTTCAGGGGTTAAGGAGCCAAAAGTAAATCTCCCGGATCGTTTTTCTGGAGATCACTCGCAGTTCTTTTGTTTCAAGGAGAGCTGCAAGCTATATTTCCAGCTTAGGCCTCAGTCTTCTGGGTCGGAGATTCAGCGGGTGGGCATAGTGATTTCCTTGCTACAAGGAGACCCACAGGTCTGGGCATATGGGTTGCAGCCTGACTGTCCGTCGCTTAAAAGTGTTGATTCTTTTTTTACGGCACTGGGCATGTTGTATGATGACCCTGACAAGACGGCCTCAGCCGAGGCTCAGATTTCGATCCTTAAGCAAGGGCGAAGGCCAGTTGAGGTTTATTGTACGGAGTTTCGGAGGTTGGCCCATGATACCCAGTGGAATGACCCAGCCCTGAGACACCAGTACCGAAGAGGTCTTTCTAACCAGTTAAAAGACCAACTGGTACAATATCCCTTGCCTGATAGCTTGGATCAGCTCATGCAGTTATCCATTCGGGTGGATAGACGGCTGAGAGAGCGCAGGCTTGAAAGGGAGACCGAGGTTTCCTTCTTTCCCAAGGGAGCCTCAGACTCTGAGGAATTTTCCGAGGAGCCTATGCAGATTGGGGCTACCCGCCTCTCCTCGTGTGAGAAGACGCGGAGGAGACAGCAGGGGTTATGTTTGTACTGTGGGAATAAAGGTCATGTGGTAGTATCATGCCCAGAAAAGCCGGAAAACTTCAGGGCCTGAGGGTGATGGGAAATATCCTGTCAGGCCAGAAGTCAGAATTTCCCAAGAAGACTTTTATCATTCCGGTGACCTTGAAGATCCTCGGTCAAACTGTCAAGACTGAGGCCTTTGTGGACAGTGGGGCCGACGGGGTTTTTATGGACCGCCAATTCGCCCTGAAACACTCTGTTCCCTTAGTACCCTTGGCATCAGAAATTGAGATTTGTGGGTTAAACGGGGAACCATTATCCCAGGGTAAAATTACCTCTTGCACTAGCCAGATTTCTTTGTTTATTGGAGCCACACACTCTGAAAAATTGTCCTTTTATGTGACTGTCTGTACTTTTGCCCCATTGGTGTTGGGGTTACCCTGGTTAAGGGCCCACAATCCTCAATTTGACTGGGTCTCTGGGGAGATTCTTAGTTGGGGACTGATTGTTTCAGGAGTTGCTTGAGCCTTCCAGTCAGGCTTTCGCAGCTAAGTTTGCCAGGATTGCCAGGATGTTATGCAGATTTTGCGGACGTGTTCTCCAAAAGAGTTGCAGAGGTACTACCTCCCCATCGCCCCTATGACTGTGCCATTGATTTGTTGCCGAATGCTAAGCTTCCCAAGAGCAGGTTGTACTCCCTGTCACGTCCTGAGACTCAGGCTATGGCAGAGTACATTCAGGAGAACTTGGCTAAGGGATTTATCAGACCTTCACAGTCTCCAGTTGGGTCGGGGTTCTTCTTTGTGGGTAAAAAGGACGGTTCGTTGCGACCCTGCATCGACTTCAGGGAATTGAACCGTATCACGATTAAAAACTCATACCCACTGCCTCTCATTTCGGTCTTGTTTGACCAGCTTCGTACTGCCACCATTTTTTCTAAGATTGACCTACGCGGGGCGTACAATCTAATCCGAATAAGAGAGGGGGATGAATGGAAGACTGCCTTTAATACCCACTCAGGGCATTATGAATATTTGGTGATGCCTTTTGGGCTCTGTAATGCCCCGGCAGTCTTCCAGGACTTCATGAACGATGTGCTCAGGGAATATTTGGATAGATTCTTGGTTGTATACTTAGATGACATCCTAATCTTCTCCCATTCCCTGGAGGAACATCGGAAGCATGTACGCTTAGTCCTCCAGAAACTCAGAGACCACCGGCTTGGGGCGAAGCTGGAGAAGTGCGAATTTGAAGTTCAGCAAATCGCATTTCTAGGATATATTATCTCCCCAGAAGGTTTCCAAATGGAGGGTTCCAAGGTACAGGCAGTCCTGGATTGGGTGCAGCCCACTAGTTTGAAGGCGCTTCAGCGTTTTCTGGGCTTTGCGAATTTTTATAGACGATTTATCGCTGGATTTTCGTCTATAGTGGCGCCCTTGGTGGCACTCACTAAGAAAGGGGCGGATGTTGCTCACTGGTCTTGTGAGGCCAAAGCGGATTTTGCCCGTCTCAAAAGGGCATTTGTCTCGGCCAAGGTGCTGCGACACCCAGATCCAGAGCGTCCTTTTGTGGTGGCGGTGGATGCCTCTGAGATGGGTATTGGGGCAGTGCTCTCTCAGATGGGGGTGTCTGATAATCGCCTTCATCCCTGTGCTTACTTTTCCCGTAAATTTTCGCCTGCCGAGATGAATTATGACGTGGGTAACCGGGAATTGTTGGCTATTAAGGATGCACTCGAGGAGTGGAGACACTGGCTTGAGGGGGCTAAGTTTGTGGTCTCAATTCTCACCGACCATAAGAATTTGGCATATTTAGAGTCAGCGAAGCGCCTCAATGCCAGGCAGGCACGATGGGCTTTGTTTTTTGCTCGCTTTAATTTTTTGATAACATATCGCCCTGGGTCAAAAAACATCAAGGCTGATGCGCTCTCGCGGAGTTTTGCTCCAATCCAGGAGACCACCGAGGAGCCATTGCCCATTGTGTCCCCATCATGTATTAAAGTGGGCATTACCCAGGACCTCTTGTCATTAGTCCTTAGAGCACAGGAGCAGGCTCCTCCAGACCTTCCGGTAGGTCTTTTGTTTGTGCCTCCTAGGTTAAGACAGTGAGTGTTCCTGGAATTCCATGCCAAGAAGTCGGCAGGTCACCCGGGTATTGCCAGAACTCGGGAGTTGCTATCTAGGGCGGTGTGGTGGCCCTCGGTGGCTAGGGATGTGGATCAGTGGGTTTGGACATGTGACATCTGTGCCCGAAATAAGACTCCTAGAGGGGTTCCTGTTGGCCCATTACATCCACTCTCTATTCCATCTAAGCCATGGACCCACATTTCAATGGATTTTGTGGTGGACTTGCCCAAATCCTCGGGGATGACAGCCATCTGGGTTGTCGTTGACAGGTTTTCGAAGATGGCGCACTTCGTTCCATTGGTTGGGCTGCCATCGGCCAGACGCCTGTCTGAATTATTTATGCTGCATGTTGTGCGCCTCCACGGGTTGCCACTTGATGTAGTCTCTGACCGCGGATCCCAGTTTGTGGCCAAATTCTGGTGGGCATTTTGTTCCGATCTCCAGATTTCTGTCAGCTTGTCGTCAGGCTACCATCCGCAGTCTAATGGGCAGACTGAAAGGGTGAACCAGTCCTTGGAGCAGTTCCTCAGGTGTTATGTCTCCAAGTGTCAGACTGACTGGGTTGCTCATCTGTCCATGGCGGAGTTTGCCTATAACAACGCGGCTCACTCTGCTACAGGGATCTTTCCCTTCCTTTGTGTGTATGGGCATCATCCTAAGGCCAATTCTTTTGACCCCCAGGACTCCACGCCTGGTGGTTCCTCTGTGGTTTCGGTCCTTAGAGGTATTTGGAGGAAAGTGAAGAAAGCCCTTGTGTCTGTGTCATTAGTGACCAAAAGGGTTTTTGATAAGCGGAAAAGACCCTGCAGCTTCAAATTAGGAGACTTCGTCTGGTTGTCTACCAAGAATTTGAAGTTGAGACAGCCATCTCATAAGTTAGGCCCCCGGTTCATCGGTCCTTATAAGATCACTAGGGTTATCAATCCGGTGGCATTTCAGTTAGATCTACCCCGTTCTTTGGGTATCAATAAAACATTTAATTGTTCCCTTTTAAAACGGGCGATTAGTAATCCTTCTTCCAGTGGAAGACCTTCCCCTCTTCTGATACGTGGCCAGAGGGAGTTTGTTGTTGAAAGGATTCTTGACTCCAAGATGGTTCGGGGTCGGCTGTCATTTTTGGTGCACTGGTATGGCCCGGAGGAGCGGTCGTGGGTGCACAGTTGTGATCTTCATGCCCCCAGACTGTTACGCTCTTTCTTCTCGCAGTTCCCCGATAAACCCGGTGGTAGGGGTTCTTTGACCCCTCGTCAGAGGGGGGGTACTGTTAGAGTCTCCTGCTCTGTGCTGCCACGTCGTCATGGCAACCGGGAGACAAGTGCTAGCGGAGTAACCTGAGCGTAGCTGATACTCCGGTTCGGGTCTTTTGCTGTGCAGTGGTTACAGGCTCTGTGCACGGCAGGGGATCCGGTGCTGGTTTTTGTGCTCACAGTCTGTGAGGTCTGAGTGGGGCGTGGACAGCACCTGCTATATAAACCCTCTTCTCAGGTTAGGCAGATGCTGCTGAATCTTTGTTGGTTAGTCAGTTCCTGAAAGCTAGCTAGTACTGTGTAAACTTTGTATTTGTTTGTTGCTTACTGCAAATAGGCCTTGGGATTTGGTATTACACTCTGCCAATCCAGACCTAGCAGTAAGACTGGAGTCAGTCGTTTAACCTGCTGGGGTTCTTTTGCTACTCTGTGAACCTAGCAAGTTTGCGGCTGTATTCTCAGACTTGCCTGCCAAAATCCTTTCTCACTGTGCAAGGTGTTCAGGTGTCAGTTTAGTGGCAGTAAGCTGAACCAGTGCACTGCAAGTGAGGACTAGGATTGTGTAGACTCTCCTTGTGTCTATTATTCCATCTCTGACCAAGGAGTTTACTGCCACACCCGTTGGTAACCCTTTAGGGTTTTGCTGTTGCCCTTAGCAACAGCATTTCGGGTTCTCTACGTATTAAATCACAACATCTCGCTTCTTTCCATCTGAGCATTCCTAATACTAGGGAGACACCCAGTTTCTTAGCCTTTGGGCTTCTCTGTTCACTTTGTGTTTATTTTGTTACCCTATCACCTTCTGTGTATGTAATGTCATATTCCCCAGTCTGTCTGTGAGTTCATTTGTTTTGCATCCCTCTCCGTTCAGCAACCAGTACATTCCTGCTGGCACTGGTGTGCATAACAAGGCGCTACATTGTATCACTGCCGTGTGCTGCCTGACAGACACTACAGGAGCACACAGCCAATCAGGAGGGCGCCACAACGTGGCGCTCCCTGATTGGCTGAAGGGACCCTCTTTGACAGGAGTCAGGGGGGGTCCTGGCAGTCGGAGAAAGGGGTCCCATGCGCAAACATGGGGCCCCTTTCAGTGCGTGGTCGGGTTTGTGTTTTTTTTTTTTGCCAAGTACGTGGATTATTCAAAGGCCGGATTCTTCACTGGATTATGTGAGTATAATTTTTTTCACAGGTACCCCTAGGATTCTACATGGAGAAGAGTACCGAGCCTCGTTGGAACATAGGTAAGTATGTGTGTATGTTGGTGTGCATGTATGTAATAAAGTTGTACTGTCACGGTGTGTGTGTCCTGTTTTTATTGGGGTATTTCTTTAGTAGTAGTACTACAGGTACCAGCGGGCCCGGTTTTCCACCGCATGCTGGTACTTGTGGTTCTCCAAGTACCCGCTTGCGGGGGAGGCTTGCTGGGGCTTGTAGTACTGCTACTAAAAACAATATTCACCATTTTTCACAAGGCTATCAGCCCCCCATCCGCCGCCCTTGGATGGGGGGGACAGCCTCGGGCTTCACCCCTGGCCCTTGGGTGGCTGGAGGGGGGAGACCCCTTGATTGAAGGGGTCCTCACTCCTCCAGGGTACCCCGGCCAGGGGTGACTAGTTGGGGTTTTAATGGCACGGCCGCAGGGACCGATATCAAAGTGTCCCCCGGCTGTGGCATTATCTCCCCAGCTAGTGGAGCCCGGTGCTGGTTTCAGAAATACGGGGGACCCCTACGCTTTTTGTCCCCCGTATTTTTGGAACCAGGACCAGGCGCAGAGCCCGGTGCTGGTTGATTAAATATGGGTGGACCCCTATCATTTTTCCCCCCATATTTTTTCAACCAGGACCGGCTCAAAGAGCCCGAGGCTGGTTATGCTTAGGAGGGGGGACCCCACGCAATTTTTTTTCTGATTTTACGCTAAACAGACCCTTTCCCATAGATAACCATGCACAGATCTCACTGATCCGTGCATGGTTATCCAAACTCGACTGGTAAAAGCAGGTCTATTTTTTTGTTGCTTTTTTTAACGAATCGAAAAAAAAACAGACCCGCACTTGAGCACTCAGAAACTAACACCCAAATACGAATGAATAGTGAATGCCCGTATTCTATGAATTAACAGCCGCATTTGACCGATGGTCTATTCATTCGTATTTCGGGACGTTGTCATTCAAACCATTACGAATAGACCAGACACTGCCGAGATTGGTGCTTAGTGAATTCCCGGATTGGGACTTAGAAAAAAAAACACAAATCGGCCAAACGCGGATTTTTAGTAAATACTGGCCCAGGTGTTCTATAAGAGTAGTGCTCTGCCTCGGTAGTTGATTCCGACAGATCGTTTTCCATAATGGTATTATTGATCCATAATACAAATAAAAGCAGATCCCCCCCCCAAAAAAAAAAAAGAATACAGTCAGTTTAAAAGATAATTTTATAGGCCATTTTGTATAACTACAGGTTGAGTATCCCATATCCAAATATTCCGAAATACGGAATATTCCGAAATACAGACTTTTTTGAGTGAGAGTGAGATAGTGAAACCTTTGTTTTCTGATGCCTCAATGGCCCTCATTCCGAGTTGTTCGCTCGCAAGCTGCAATTAGCAGATTTACTCACGCTAAGCCGCCGCCTACTGGGAGTGAATCTTAGCTTCTTAAAATTGCTAACGACGTATTCGCAATATTGCGATTACACCTCTCTTAGCAGTTTCTGAGTAGCTCCAGACTTACTCGGCATCTGCGATCAGTTCAGTGCTTGTCGTTCCTGGTTTGACGTCACAAACACACCCAGCGTTCGCCCAGACACTCCCCCGTTTCTCCAGCCACGCGTTTTTCCCAGAAACGGTAGCGTTTTTCCGCACACACCCATAAAACGGCCAGTTTCCGCCCAGTAACACCCACTTCCTGTCAATCACACTACGATCACCAGAACGATGAAAAAGCCGTGAGTAAAATTCCTAACTGCATAGCAAATTTACTTGGCGCAGTCGCACTGCGGACATTGCGCATGCGCACTAAGCGGAAAATCGCTGCAATGCGAAAAAATTTACAGAGCGAACAACTCGGAATGACCACCAATGTACACAAACTTTGTTTAATACACAAAGTTATTAAAAATATTGTATTAAATGACCTTCAGCCTGTGTGTATAAGGTGTATATGAATCATAAATGAATTGTGTGAATGTACACACACTTTGTTTAATGTACAATGTTATAAAAAATATTGGCTAAAATTACCTTCAGGCTGTGTGTATAAAGGTGTATATGATACATAAATGTATTCTGTGCTTAGATTTAGGTCCCATCACCATGATATCTCATTATGGCATGCAATTATTCCAAAATACGGAAAAATCCGATATCCAAAATACCTCTGGTCCCAAGCATTTTGGATAAGGGATACTCAACCTGTACTGTTAAATGTGAAATTGATTAAATCCGTCGGCTGCAAATCACCACTTAAATACATCCCACCTCTTAACCCAATGATCTTAAACACAAGTGTAATTACATAAGCGTTTAGAATGCCTAATAACAGATCTCCCCATTTAGAGTTTCCATTGATGCTTGCCAGCTGCTGCAGGAAGGAGCAGTGGCGCACGCAGGGGGATTTCCGAGTACCTGGAAACCCTCCCCCCCCACATGATACATTTTTTTATTTTTGAGACGGAGACATCAGTGTCTCTGTCTCAGTGAAAGCTGTGATCGCGACCGCGTCCTGTAGTTGCTGCAGCAGCAGAGAGCTATGAATATCCGGGGGGAGCTGCTGACTGTGTATGCTTAGCCACAGCAGCTCACTCTGTCCTCACTCACAGTGCCATCCATCTGCTCCCGCCTCCCAGTCCCTGCCCCTGGTATGTATATAATATACAGTTTGTACTGTATATGAAGTTTTCTCTGACGTCCTAGTGGATGCTGGGTACTCCATAAGGACCATGGGGAATAGACGGGCTCCGCAGGAGACTGGGCACTCTTAAAAGAAAGATTAGGTACTATATCTGGTGTGCACTGGCTCCTCCCTCTATGCCCCTCCTCCAGACCTCAGTTAGAATCTGTGCCCGGCCAGAGCTGGATGCACCTAGTGGGCTCTCCTGAGCTCACTAGAAAAGAAAGTATTTGTTAGGTTTTTTATTTTCAGTGAGATCTGCTGGCAACAGACTCACTGCTACGAGGGACTGAGGGGAGAGAAGCAAACCTACCTGCTTGCAGCTAGCTTGTGCTTCTAAGGCTACTGGACACCATTAGCTCCAGAGGGATCGAACACAGGGCCCGACCTCGATCGTCCGTTCCCGGAGCCGCGCCGCCGTCCCCCTTGCAGAGCCAGAAGACGGAAGAACCAGGAGAAAATCAGCGGCTGAAGACTCCGGTCTACAATAAGGTAGCGCACAGCACTGCAGCTGTGCGCCATTGCTCCCACAGCACACCACACGCTCCGGTCACTGGTGGGTGCAGGGCGCTGGGGGGAGGGGCGCCCTGGGCTGCTATATGTATACCTTTTTGGCAAATGTGCACATAATACAGTTATAAACTGTATATGTGCCTAATCCCCCGCCATTAATATTATTAAAAAAGCGGGAGAAGCCCGCCGCGGAGGGGGCGGGGCTATCTCCCTCAGCACACCGGCGCCATTTTCTCTTCACAGCTCCGCTGGAAGGACGCTCCCCAGGCTCTCCCCTGCAGTATACACTACGAGAAGGGTAAAAAAGAGAGGGGGGGCACATAAATTTAGGCGCAAAAAGGTGATATAAGCAGCTACAGGGGGAAATTCACTTTGTGTTAGTGTAAATCCCTCTGTTATATAGCGCTCTGGTGTGTGCTGGCATACTCTCTGTCTCCCCAAAGGACTTTGTGGGGTCCTGTCCTCAGTCAGAGCATTCCCTGTGTGTGTGTGCGGTGTGTCGGTACGGCAGTGTCGACATGTTTGATGAAGACGCTTACGTGGAGGCGGAGCAGGAGCCGATAAGTGTGATGTCGCCCCCTGCGGGGCCGACACCAGAGTGGATGGATATGTGGAAGGTATTAACCGACAGTGTCAACTCCTTGCATAAAAGGTTCGATGACGTAACAGCTTTGGGACAGCCGGCATCTCAGCCCGCGCCTGCCCAGGCGTCTCAGAGGCCATCAGGGGATCAAAAACGCCCGCTACCTCAGATGGCAGACACAGATGTCGACACGGAGTCTGACTCCAGTGTAGACGAGGATGAGACAAATGTACAGTCCACAAGGGCCATCCGATGCATGATTACGGCAATGAAAAATGTGTTGCACATTTCTGACATTAACCCGGTTACCACTAAAAAGGGTATTATGTTTGGGGAGAAAAAGCAGCCAGTGACTTTTCCCCCATCTGATGAGTTAAATGAATTGTGTGAAGAAGCGTGGTGTTCCCCAGATAAGAAATTAGTGATTTCTAAGAGGTTACTAATGGCGTACCCTTTCCCGCCAACGGACAGGTTGCGTTGGGAAACATCCCCTAGGGTGGACAAGGCGCTCACACGCTTATCAAAAAAGGTGGCACTGCCGTCTCAGGATACGGCCGCCTTAAAGGAGCCTGCAGATAGAAAGCAGGAGGCTATCCTGAAGTCTGTGTATACACACTCAGGTACTATACTGAGACCTGCAATTGCTTCAGCATGGATGTGTAGTGCTGCAGCTGCTTGGTCTGATACCCTGTCAGATAACATTGATTCCCTTGACAGGGATACTATTTTGCTAACCATAGAGCATATTAAAGACGTAGTCTTATATATGAGGGATGCACAGAGGGACATTTGCCGGCTGGCATCTAGAATTAATGCAATGTCCATTTCTGCCAGGAGAGTATTATGGACTCGGCAGTGGACAGGTGATGCTGATTCTAAAAGGCACATGGAGGTTTTGCCTTATAAAGGTGAGGAATGGTTTGGGGACGGTCTCTCGGACCTCGTATCCACAGCAACAGCTGGGAAGTCGACTTTTTTACCTCAGATTCCCTCACAGCCTAAGAAAGCACCGTATTATCAAGTACAGTCCTTTCGGCCTCAGAAAGGCAAGCGGGTCAGAGGCGCGTCCTTTCTGCCCAGAGGCAGGGGTAGAGGGAAAAAGCTGCACCAGACAGCCAGTTCCCAGGAACAAAAATCCTCCCCTGCTTCCACTAAGTCCACCGCATGACGCTGGGGCTCCACAGGTGGAGCCAGGTGCGGTGGGGGCGCGTCTCCGGACCTTCAGCGACCAGTGGGTTCGCTCACAGGTGGATCTCTGGGTTCTACAAGTGGTATCTCAGGGATACAAGCTGGAGTTCGAGGCGTCTCCCCCTCGCCGTTACCTCAAATCAGCCTTGCCAGCTGCTCCCAAGGAAAGGGAGGTAGTACTGGCAGCAATTCACAAGCTGTACCTTCAGCAGGTGATAATCAAAGTTCCCCTCCTTCAACAGGGACGGGGTTACTATTCCACAATGTTTGTGGTACCGAAACCAGACGGTTCGGTGAGACCCATTCTAAATTTGAAATCCTTGAACACTTATATAAGGAAGTTCAAGTTCAAAATGGAATCGCTCAGGGCGGTTATTGCAAGCCTGGAAGAGGGGGATTTTATGGTGTCACTGGACATCAAGGATGCTTACCTACATGTCCCCATTTACCCACCTCACCAGGAGTACCTCAGGTTTGTGGTACAGGACTGTCATTACCAATTCCAGACGTTGCTGTTTGGTCTGTCCACGGAACCGAGGGTATTTACCAAGGTAATGGCCGAAATGATGATACTCCTTCGAAAGAAGGGAGTTATAATTATCCCGTACTTGGACGATCTCCTTCAGATGCATCGGTTGATCACCCTGTCCCCGAGGGCCAGGGTGTCTCTGCTGTGGTGGCTGCAGAGTGCTCATCTTCTCGAGGGCCGCAGATTCGGCATTCAGGACTGGGTCCTGGTGACCACGGATGCAAGCCTCCGAGGTTGGGGGGCAGTCACTCAGGGAAGAAACTTCCAAGGACAGTGGTCGAGTCAGGAGACTTCCCTACACATAAATATTCTGGAACTAAGGGCCATTTACAATGCCCTAAGTCAAGCAGAACCCCTGCTTCAAAACCAACCGGTGCTGATTCAGTCAGACAACATCACGGTGGTCGCCAATGTAAACCGACAGGGCGGCACAAGAAGCAGGGTGGCGATGGCAGAAGCCACAAGAATTCTCCGATGGGCGGAGAATCATGTGCTAGCACTGTCAGCGGTGTTCATTCCGGGAGTGGACAACTAGGAAGCAGACTTCCTCAGCAGGCACGACCTCCACCCGGGAGAGTGGGAACTTCATCCAGAAGTCTTCCAGCTGATTGTAAATCGTTGGGAAAGGCCACAGGTGGACATGATGGCGTCCCGCCTCAACAAAAAGCTAAAAAGATATTGCGCCAGGTCAAGGGAACCTCAGGCGATAGCTGTGGACGCTCTAGTGACACCGTGGGTGTACCAGTCGGTTTATGTGTTCCCTCCTCTTCCTCTCATACCAAAGTTACTGAGGATAATAAGAAAGAGAGGAGTAAGAACTATACTCATCGTTCCGGATTGGCCAAGAAGAACTTGGTACCCGGAACTACAAGAAATGATATCAGAGGACCCTTGGCCTCTGCCGCTCAGACAGGACCTGCTACAGCAGGGGCCCTGTCTGTTCCAAGACTTACCGCGGCTGCGTTTGACGGCATGGCGGTTGAACGCCGGATCCTAATGGAAAAGGGCATTCCAGTTGAAGTCATTCCTACGCTGATAAAAGCTAGGAAGGATGTGACAGCAAAACATCATCACCGCATATGGCGAAAATATGTTGCTTGGTGTGAGGCCAGGAAGGCCCCAACAGAGGAATTTCAGCTGGGTCGATTTCTGCACTTCCTACAGTCAGGAGTGACTATGGGCCTAAAATTGGGATCCATTAAAGTCCAGATTTCGGCCCTGTCTATTTTCTTTCAAAAAGAACTGGCTTCACTGCCTGAAGTTAAGACGTTTATTAAGGGAGTGCTGCATATTCAGCCCCCTTTTGTGCCTCCAGTGGCACCTTGGGATCTCAACGTAGTGTTGGATTTCCTAAAATCACATTGGTTTGAGCCACTTCAGACCATGGAGTTGAAGTATCTCACGTGGAAGGTAGTCATGCTGTTGGCCTTGGCCTCAGCTAGGCGTGTGTCAGAATTGGCGGCTTTGTCCTGTAAAAGCCCATATCTGATTTTCCATATGGACAGGGCAGAATTGAGGACTCGTCCCCAATTTCTCCCAAAGGTGGTATCAGCGTTTCATTTGAACCAACCTATTGTGGTGCCTGCGGCTATTCGGGACTTGGAGGATTCCAAGTTGCTGGACGTAGTCCGGGCCCTGAAAATCTATGTTTCCAGGACGGCTGGAGTCAGAAAAACTGACTCGCTGTTTATCCTGCATGCACCCAACAAGCTGGGTGCTCCTGCTTCAAAGCAGACTATTGCTGGCTGGATCTGTAGCACGTTTCAACTTGCACATTCTGCGGCTGGACTGCCGCATCCTAAATCAGTAAAAGCCCATTCCACGAGGAAGGTGGGCTCTTCTTGGGTGGCTGCCCGAGGGGTCTCGGCTTTACAGCTTTGCCGAGCTGCTACTTGGTCGGGATCAAACACTTTTGCAAAATTCTACAAGTTTGATACCCTGGCTGAGGAGGACCTTGAGTTTGCTCATTCGGTGCTGCAGAGTCATCCGCACTCTCCCGCCCATTTGGGAGCTTTGGTATAATCCCCATGGTCCTTACGGAGTACCCAGCATCCACTAGGACGTCAGAGAAAATAAGAATTTACTCACCGGTAATTCTATTTCTCGTAGTCCGTAGTGGATGCTGGGAGCCCGTCCCAAGTGCGGACTTTCTGCAATACATGTATATAGTTATTACTTAACTATAGGGTTATTGTTATGAGCCATCTGTTGAATGAGGCTCAGTTGTTGTTCAAACTGTTAACTGGGTATAGTTATCACAAGTTGTACGGTGTGATTGGTGTGGCTGGTATGAGTCTTACCCTGGATTCCAAATCCTTTCCTAGTAATGTCAGCTCTACCGGGCAGCTTCCCTAACTGAGGTCTGGAGGAGGGGCATAGAGGGAGGAGCCAGTGCACACCAGATATAGTACCTAATCTTTCTTTTACTTCTGAAGAAGCTGAGCGACCTGGCTCAGGGAAACGCGTTAAGGCACTGCTGTGGAATCCCAACCTTTGTCCAGTTTGATCCAGATAAGGACTATTTTGCACACTTGGATTTCCAAGGACTATACCTGCAAACCACTCCTTTTCAGCACAACCAGCAAGAGTAAGGAAACCCCTTGAATATCTGCACAGACGAGCAATCATCACCATCTTTACATGGAACTGTGTGAGAGGTACACTACTATTAAGGGTATTACCAGCTGACTGCACAAATAATTCTAAGGAGGAGGAAATCTGCACTTTAATAAGTCCGGGATCACTAAAATAATGGTTGGGTCCTTTCCAGCAATTTGAATCAATATCACCTCAGAGCCAATTCTTATTTTTGATTTTATCTTATATTTTATTTTATATTTTAATTGTATGGTTAATTCCTAATACCTTCATCTTCACGTTTTTAATTCATGTGATAATTATGTTTATTAAAATTTACAACTGATCCAGTGGTAATTGATTTATTGAATAATTGGCGATACAACTCCTAGCGCTGGTACCCCATTGCATATTGTTTCTTTTAAGAGTGCCCAGTCTCCTGCGGAGCCCGTCTATTCCCCATGGTCCTTACGGAGTACCCAGCATCCACTACGGACTACGAGAAATAGAATTACCGGTGAGTAAATTCTTATTTATGTGTATGTGTGCATGTATGTGCATGTATGTATGTGTGTGTGTGTGTGTGTGTGTGTGTGTGTGTGTGTGTGTGTGTGTGTGTGTGTTTATGTATGCATAAATGAATGTGTGTGCTCTATGTAAGTATATATATATATATATATATATATACAGGGCCGCCATCAAGGGGGTACTATGGGTGCACTTGTCCCGGGCCTGGACACTCTGACAGTGAGTTGAGGGTCCGGCCCGCTCATACTGGCCGCCATTGCTGCTATTCCCCGGTTTAACTGCCCGCGCAGAGCCGGCCCTAGCCAATTTGATGCCCTAGGCAAAATTTTGTCTGGTGCCCCCTAGCTCCACCGCTAGTTCTGCATCTGTACCTGCAACGCTCAGGTAGTGGGGCCCACCAGGGGGTTACCCTGTGGGCCAGTTCAACTCTGCACAATGCCACACAGTAATGACCATAATACATATAATTCCACACAGTAAAGGAACCTTACACATATGCCCCACATTAGTAATGCCCATAATACACATAATGCCACACAGTAATGCACCTTACACATATGCCCCACATTAGTAATGCCCATAATACACATATACTGCCACAGATACTGCCACACTTGCTGGTTATACAAAAAGATCAGTATCAAACATGTAGAAACTGTCCATTCTCTTCACTATTCAGTGTGTTTGCTGGTGTCTGTTACTCCCGTTAACTGCATGCACTTTACTTTATACTAGAGATGAGCGCCTGAAATTTTTCGGGTTTTGTGTTTTGGTTTTGGGTTCGGTTCCGCGGCCGTGTTTTGGGTTCGACCGCGTTTTGGCAAAACCTCACCGAATTTTTTTTGTCGGATTCGGGTGTGTTTTGGATTCGGGTGTTTTTTTAAAAAAACACTAAAAAACAGCTTAAATCATAGAATTTGGGGGTCATTTTGATCCCATATTATTATTAACCTCAAAAACCATAATTTCCACTCATTTTCAGTCTATTCTGAATACCTCACACCTCACAATATTATTTTTAGTCCTAAAATTTGCACCAAGGTCGCTGGATGACTAAGCTAAGCGACACTAGTGGCCGACACAAACACCTGGCCCATCTAGGAGTGGCACTGCAGTGTCACGCAGGATGTCCCTTCCAAAAAACCCTCCCCAATCAGCACATGACGCAAAGAAAAAAAGAGGCGCAATGAGGTAGCTGACTGTGTGAGTAAGATAAGCGACCCTAGTGGCCGACACAAACACCGGGCCCATTTAGGAGTGGCACTGCAGTGTCACGCAGGATGTCCCTTCCAAAAAACCCTCCCCAATCAGCACATGACGCAAAGAAAAAAAGAGGCGCAATGAGGTAGCTGACTGTGTGAGTAAGATTAGCGACCCTAGTGGCCGACACAAACACCGGGCCCATTTAGGAGTGGCACTGCAGTGTCACGCAGGATGTCCCTTCCAAAAAACCCTCCCCAATCAGCACATGACGCAAAGAAAAAAAGAGGCGCAATGAGGTAGCTGACTGTGTGAGTAAGATTAGCGACCCTAGTGGCCGACACAAACACCGGGCCCATTTAGGAGTGGCACTGCAGTGTCACGCAGGATGTCCCTTCCAAAAAACCCTCCCCAATCAGCACATGACGCAAAGAAAAAAAGAGGCGCAATGAGGTAGCTGACTGTGTGAGTAAGATTAGCGACCCTAGTGGCCGACACAAACACCGGGCCCATTTAGGAGTGGCACTGCAGTGTCACGCAGGATGTCCCTTCCAAAAAACCCTCCCCAAACAGCACATGACGCAAAGAAAAATAAAAGAAAAAAGAGGTGCAAGATGGAATTGTCCTTGGGCCCTCCCACCCACCCTTATGTTGTATAAACAAAACAGGACATGCACACTTTAACCAACCCATCATTTCAGTGACAGGGTCTGCCACACGACTGTGACTGATATGACGGGTTGGTTTGGACCCCCCCCAAAAAAGAAGCAATTAATCTCTCCTTGCACAAACTGGCTCTACAGAGGCAAGATGTCCACCTCATCATCACCCTCCGATATATCACCGTGTACATCCCCCTCCTCACAGATTATCAATTCGTCCCCACTGGAATCCACCATCTCAGCTCCCTGTGTACTTTGTGGAGGCAATTGCTGCTGGTCAATGTCTCAGCGGAGGAATTGATTATAATTCATTTTAATGAACATCATCTTCTCCACATTTTCTGGATGTAACCTCGTACGCCGATTGCTGACAAGGTGAGCGGCGGCACTAAACACTCTTTCGGAGTACACACTTGTGGGAGGGCAATTTAGGTAGAATAAAGCCAGTTTGTGCAATGGCCTCCAAATTGCCTCTTTTTCCTGCCAGTATAAGTATGGACTGTGTGACGTGCCTACTTGGATGCGGTCACTCATATAATCCTCCACCATTCTTTCAATGGTGAGAGAATCATATGCAGTGACAGTAGACGACATGTCCGTAATCGTTGTCAGGTCCTTCAGTCCGGACCAGATGTCAGCATCAGCAGTCGCTCCAGACTGCCCTGCATCACCGCCAGCGGGTGGGCTCGGAATTCTGAGCCTTTTCCTCGCACCCCCAGTTGCGGGAGAATGTGAAGGAGGAGATGTTGACAGGTCGCGTTCCGCTTGACTTGACAATTTTCTCACCAGCAGGTCTTTCAACCCCAGCAGACTTGTGTCTGCCGGAAAGAGAGATCCAAGGTAGGCTTTAAATCTAGGATCGAGCACGGTGGCCAAAATGTAGTGCTCTGATTTCAACAGATTGACCACCCGTGAATCCTTGTTAAGCGAATTAAGGGCTCCATCCACAAGTCCCACATGCCTAGCAGAATCGCTCCGTGTTAGCTCCTCCTTCAATGTCTCCAGCTTCTTCTGCAAAAGCCTGATGAGGGGAATGACCTGACTCAGGCTGGCAGTGTCTGAACTGACTTCACGTGTGGCAAGTTCAAAGGGCATCAGAACCTTGCACAACGTTGAAATCATTCTCCACTGCGCTTGAGACAGGTGCATTCCACCTCCTATATCGTGCTCAATTGTATAGGCTTGAATGGCCTTTTGCTGCTCCTCCAACCTCTGAAGCATATAGAGGGTTGAATTCCACCTCGTTACCACTTCTTGCTTCAGATGATGGCAGGGCAGGTTCAGTAGTTTTTGGTGGTGCTCCAGTCTTCTGTACGTGGTGCCTGTACGCCGAAAGTGTCCCGCAATTTTTCTGGCCACCGACAGCATCTCTTGCACGCCCCTGTCGTTTTTTAAATAATTCTGCACCACCAAATTCAAGGTATGTGCAAAACATGGGACGTGCTGGAATTTGCCCATATTTAATGCACACACAATATTGCTGGCGTTGTCCGATGCCACAAATCCACAGGAGAGTCCAATTGGGGTAAGCCATTCCGCGATGATCTTCCTCAGTTGCCGTAAGAGGTTTTCAGCTGTGTGCGTATTCTGGAAACCGGTGATACAAAGCGTAGCCTGCCTAGGAAAGAGTTGGCGTTTGCGAGATGCTGCTACTGGTGCCGCCGCTGCTGTTCTTGCGGCGGGAGTCCATACATCTACCCAGTGGGCTGTCACAGTCATATAGTCCTGACCCTGCCCTGCTCCACTTGTCCACATGTCCGTGGTTAAGTGGACATTGGGTATAACTGCATTTTTTAGGACACTGGTGAGTCTTTTTCTGACGTCCGTGAACATTCTCGGTATCGCCTGCCTAGAGAAGTGGAACCTAGATGGTATTTGGTAACGGGGGCACACTGCCTCAATAAATTGTCTAGTTCCCTGTGAACTAACGGCGGATACCGGACGCACGTCTAACACCAACATAGTTGTCAAGGCCTCAGTTATCCGCTTTGCAGCAGGATGACTGCTGTGATATTTCATCTTCCTCGCAAAGGACTGTTGAACAGTCAATTGCTTACTGGAAGTAGTACAAGTGGGCTTACGACTTCCCCTCTGGGATGACCATCGACTCCCAGCAGCAACAACAGCAGCGCCAGCAGCAGTAGGCGTTACACGCAAGGATGCATCGGAGGAATGCCAGGCAGGAGAGGACTCGTCAGAATTGCCAGTGACATTGCCTGCAGGACTATTGGCATTCCTGGGGAAGGAGGAAATTGACACTGAGGGAGTTGGTGGGGTGGTTTGCGTGAGCTTGGTTACAAGAGGAAGGGATTTACTGGTCAGTGGACTGCTTCCGCTGTCACCCAAAGTTTTTGAACTTGTCACTGACTTATTATGAATGCGCTGCAGGTGACGTATAAGGGAGGATGTTCCGAGGTGGTTAACGTCCTTACCCCTACTTATTACAGCTTGACAAAGGGAACACACGGCTTGACACCTGTTGTCCGCATTTCTGTTGAAATAGTTCCACACCGAAGAGCTGATTTTTTTGGTATTTTCACCAGGCATGTCAACGGCCATATTCCTCCCACGGACAACAGGTGTCTCCCCGGGTGCCTGACTTAAACAAACCACCTCACCATCAGAATCCTCCTGGTCAATTTCCTCCCCAGCGCCAGCAACACCCATATCCTCCTCATCCTGGTGTACTTCAACACTGACATCTTCAATCTGACTATCAGGAACTGGACTGCGGGTGCTCCTTCCAGCACTTGCAGGGGGCGTGCAAATGGTGGAAGGCGCATGCTCTTCACGTCCAGTGTTGGGAAGGTCAGGCATCGCAACCGACACAATTGGACTCTCCTTGTGGATTTGGGATTTCGAAGAACGCACAGTTCTTTGCGGTGCTACTGCTTTTGCCAGCTTGAGTCTTTTCATTTTTCTAGCGAGAGGCTGAGTGCCTCCATCCTCATGTGAAGCTGAACCACTAGCCATGAACATAGGCCAGGGCCTCAGCCGTTCCTTGCCACTCCGTGTCGTAAATGGCATATTGGCAAGTTTACGCTTCTCCTCCGACAATTTTATTTTAGGTTTTGGAGTCCTTTTTTTACTGATATTTGGTGTTTTGGATTTGACATGCTCTGTACTATGACATTGGGCATCGGCCTTGGCAGACGACGTTGCTGGCATTTCATCGTCTCGGCCATGACTAGTGGCAGCAGCTTCAGCACGAGGTGGAAGTGGATCTTGATCTTTCCCTAATTTTGGAACCTCAACATTTTTGTTCTCCATATTTTAATAGGCACAACTAAAAGGCACCTCAGGTAAACAATGGAGATGGATGGATACTAGTATACAATTATGGACGGACTGCCGAGTGCCGACACAGAGGTAGCTACAGCCGTGAACTACCGTACTGTGTCTGCTGCTAATATAGACTGGTTGATAAAGAGATGTCGTAGTATGTATGTATGAAGAAGAAAGAAAAAAAAACCACGGTTAGGTGGTATACAATTATGGACGGACTGCCGAGTGCCGACACAGAGGTAGCCACAGCCGTGAACTACCGTACTGTACTGTGTCTGCTGCTAATATAGACTGGTTGATAAAGAGATGTCGTAGTATGTATGTATGAAGAAGAAAAAAAAACCACGGGTAGGTGGTATACAATTATGGACGGACTGCCGAGTGCCGACACAGAGGTAGCCACAGCCGTGAACTACCGTACTGTACTGTGTCTGCTGCTAATATAGACTGGTTGATAAAGAGATGTAGTAGTATGTATGTATAAAGAAGAAAGAAAAAAAAACCACGGGTAGGTGGTATACAATTATGGACGGACTGCCGAGTGCCGACACAGAGGTAGCCACAGCCGTGAACTACCGTACTGTACTGTGTCTGCTGCTAATACAGACTGGTTGATAAAGAGATGTCGTAGTATGTATGTATGAAGAAGAAAGAAAAAAAAACCACGGTTAGGTGGTATACAATTATGGACGGACTGCCGAGTGCCGACACAGAGGTAGCCACAGCCGTGAACTACCGTACTGTACTGTGTCTGCTGCTAATATAGACTGGTTGATAAAGAGATGTCGTAGTATGTATGTATAAAGAAGAAAGAAAAAAAAACCACGGTTAGGTGGTATACAATTATGGACGGACTGCCGAGTGCCGACACAGAGGTAGCCACAGCCGTGAACTACCGTACTGTACTGTGTCTGCTGCTAATATAGACTGGTTGATAAAGAGATGTCGTAGTATGTATGTATGAAGAAGAAAGAAAAAAAAACCACGGTTAGGTGGTATACAATTATGGACGGACTGCCGAGTGCCGACACAGAGGTAGCCACAGCCGTGAACTACCGTACTGTACTGTGTCTGCTGCTAATATAGACTGGTTGATAAAGAGATGTCGTAGTATGTATGTATAAAGAAGAAAGAAAAAAAAACACGGTTAGGTGGTATACAATTATGGACGGACTGCCGAGTGCCGACACAGAGGTAGCCACAGCCGTGAACTACCGTACTGTACTGTGTCTGCTGCTAATATAGACTGGTTGATAAAGAGATGTAGTAGTATGTATGTATAAAGAAGAAAGAAAAAAAAAACACGGGTAGGTGGTATACAATTATGGATGGACTGCCGAGTGCCGACACAGAGGTAGCTACAGCCGTGAACTACCGTACTGTGTCTGCTGCGACTGGATGATAAATAATGATATAAAAAATATATATATATCACTACTGCAGCCGGACAGGTATATATATTATATAATGACGGACCTGCTGGACACTGTCTGTCAGCAGAATGAGTTTTTTATAGAATAAAAAAAAAAACACCACACAAGTGAAGTCACACGACGAGTGTTTAACTTTTTCAGGCAATCACAATATAGTATACTACTAACTATACTGGTGGTCAGTGTGGTCAGGTCACTGGTCAGTCACACTGGCAGTGGCACTCCTGCAGCAAAAGTGTGCACTGTTTAATTTTAATATAATATGTACTCCTGGCTCCTGCTATAACCTATAACTGGCACTGCAGTGCTCCCCAGTCTCCCCCACAATTATAAGCTGTGTGAGCTGAGCACAGTCAGATATATAATATATACATAGATGATGCAGCACACTGGGCTGAGCAGTGCACACAGATATGGTATGTGACTGTCTTGTACTCCTGGCTCCTGCTATAACCTATAACTGGCACTGCAGTGCTCCCCAGTCTCCCCCACAATTATAAGCTGTGTGAGCTGAGCACAGTCAGATATATAATATATACATAGATGATGCAGGCATGCAGCACACTGGGCTGAGCAGTGCACACAGATATGGTATGTGACTGAGTCACTGTGTGTACCGTTTTTTTCAGGCAGAGAACGGATATATTAAATAAAACAACTGCACTGCTGGTGGTCACTGTGGTCAGTCACTAAACTCTGCACTCTCTTCTACAGTATCAGCCTCAGGTCAATCTCTCTCTCTCTCTCCTAATCTAAATGGAGAGGACGCCAGCCACGTCCTCTCCCTATCAATCTCAATGCACGTGTGAAAATGGCGGCGACGCGCGGCTCCTTATATAGAATCCGAGTCTCGCGAGAATCCGACAGCGTCATGATGACGTTCGGGCGCGCTCGGGTTAACCGAGCAAGGCGGGAAGATCCGAGTCGCTCGGACCCGTGAAAAAAAACATGAAGTTCGTGCGGGTTCGGATTCAGAGAAACCGAACCCGCTCATCTCTACTTTATACTGTGGAAGCTAAATGCTCTGCCCTCCAGTCTGATGTGTCCAAAAGTCACGCTGCACTGATGTTTCATATAGAAATAGCACAACGCAACTTACTGACCACGTTACAGTGCTAGATGGCAGGGGAATTTTACGGTATGGACTGACTAGGAAATAAAGTGTGGGGAGAATTGCCCATGTTATGTCCCTGCAGACACCTGGGGTTTGCACAGGGATAAGGGACACACACAGGATGGCAGGGTCCCCCTCCCCCATGTGCACAAGCAGTATAGGTGATGTCAGGTTTCTGTGAAGCAGTCTTCCAAAATACACATGTGTTATCATAAGAAGCCATCCAGTAATAACCTTATATAGTCAGTAAAAATGTCACAGGTCCAGGAATTGCATTTACTGGGCTTCTGCTGTCTGTCTGAGGTTTCACAAGTCAGGGGCATTCAAGCATGTCAGAGGAAGTTTAAGGCACAGTGTGCATTTTTTTTTTGACAAATGTAAACAGCAGTGTATACAAGTACTGATTGAATACATTTGGAAAGTAACAGTTAGTTTGCGGACTGTCCCTCTCAGCATGAGATGCTGCAGGGACATGCTTGGATGCCCCTAGACATGCTTGAATGCCCTAGGCAAATGCCTAGCCTGCCTATAGCTAAGGCCGGCTCTGTGCCCGCGGACGCCGACTCTATTCCCGGTGCAAGTGATACTGCCTGCGGCCGCCACTGTTGCTATTCTCGACAAGCGTGGTGGTACTGCCTGCGGCTGCCGCTGCTCCTATTCCCGGCCCAGCACCGACAGTATTGACCGCAGCCGCTGCTGTTCGTATTCCCTTCTCCCATTGGCGCTGGCCCGCGGGGCGTGCGTTAGCATTAGCAACTCCAGCATGATGTACAATAAAGTTTATTGTGCGGCATGATGTCACACCGCGCCAGTGAACAGAAGAGAGGAGCCACCGCGCCGGAGTACGGACTCAGGGGAGCAGACATCAAGGGGTGTGTGTTATGGAGAGACGGACAGAAGTGGAGGACGTATTTCACAGCAAGAAGGATAAGTATGTGATGTAATTATTTGTGAGAGAGGCAGAAGGGGGCCCAGGGCTGGCTGTGAATAAAATTCTAGGACACAGGGCCTTAATGTACATTGCAGGGCTCGTCCATAGGGGGTCAGAGGGCTGCCTGGCTGCGTATTCCACTGAATTAATGCATATGAAAGGACACAGACAGGGGGTTCAGATAATCTGTGCTTTTAAATATGAAGCAAATATAACACATCTGATATAGCTAATAGCTACAGACTCCATATGTGCCTAGTATTTTTTTTTACATTTTGAAATATATATTTATTTTTATTATATATATATATATATATATATATATATAGGAAGGTGCCTTTGTGAGCACCGAAACAGCTGTTGACCTACTACCTGTCTGTCGCTGGAGGCTTGCATTATTTACCACTTTGGATATGGTGATATGATATTATGTCGTTTTTTGACACCCCATGTGCTTTATTCAATGTTTCTTGCCTCTGGTGTTTTAAGATTTTTATATCTTGATAAAGACTTTATTATGCAGTAATTTGGAGGTGCTGGTTTCTATCTCTTTGGGACTATTGCAACATATTATGTACCCAGCACTCCTAGTATGGACGATACTGTGTGCGGCAGGCTATACAACCATTATATATATATATATCCGGCGTGCATCAGGAAAACGACGAGGGGGAGACATGGACGATTCAGGGATATAAGGTAAGCTCTCCACATGTTAATGTTTGTATAATATTTTCCTGACGACGGGACTTTGGGTCCCGAAACGTTGAATTAAATTTCAGTCACTTGAAAATCCTGCAGTGCCGTGTCTTGCTCTCTCTGCCAGGGGAGTATTTGGAGGACTATTTATTTATACAAGGGCACGCAGGTACTTGTTACCATCAGCATGCAGAGTGCCGATCCAGCAGCATCCCTATGAATTGGACTGTCCGAGCTAAGGACACCCCAGGGTTAAGGCACCTCCACAATTTTGCTAAGGAGATATTATCTACGTATCCGGCAGTAACTGGTGCATTCCAGTTTCTACACACCACGTTTTTTCTTTTTTTCTCTTTTTCTCTGCACCACTTTGGTGAGGTATCTGAGTGATCCTCTATTTTGAAGCACCATGAGCAAGCAATCACCCGTGGCAACAACCTCTTCCACTACAAACGACGGTACCGGATTTGCATCATTACAAACACCCATCGGAGAAACCCTCTGCTTTACAGATGAAGAGGCTGCTAACATCCTATTTGATGAGGAAGATCCGGAGGACACTTCAGCAGAAGACGTATACCATACGTTATTACGTTTCAAGAAAAAAGAGGTCGACTACACCTTACACGGACAATCTTTGTCTGACTATTTTCGCCGCAAACTTATTCCGCGAGGATTCCGAGTGCGTAACGTTCCAACCATCGGCAGAAAAAATCCAGACTTTTGCAGAAGATGGATTGCCATACTGAACAAGTGCAGTTTAGACCTGATGTTACTTGTAATTGAAGAATCTGGTAAAGAGCTTAAATCCACAAAAACTAAGATTGCAGAGCTTCGCATAACTAATTCTTCAGTATTGAATGATCATGAACACGATCACTGGTGGGAAAAGCTACAAACACAAGTGGACGCTTATAAAAGAGAATTACAGAAATTTAAGAAAAATAAACTGCAGGTGGTCCAGCAAGATTACGACACCAATAGTGTGTACCGCTGGCTAACAGGAACCGAACCGGCAAGACAATATAACAAACATTCCAAACCACACTGGCGGTCGCGGAAACAACGTGATCTATCGGGACCCCAATCATCCCAGAGCGATAGTGATTTCACAGGAGTTGACTCGGACGGTCCAGGCAACAGTCGTAGACCCCCTTTAGGGGTTGCCACACGACGGGCCGCAACACCAAAAACTCCAGAACCCGCCGTGGAGGCCAAAACGAAAGGAACCACAAAGCCAAAAACAAAAAAGTGAATCTTGTCTTTAACCTCTCAGACCGTCCACTAACGAAAAATGAGGAGGACCTATTAAATCACGGACTCTCCTTTGTGCCAACAGTGTCCCATAATGAATTCAACTGGCAAATGGACGTTCACCGTCTGAATAGAAAACTAAGATTAAAAGAATTCTTCCAGGATAAGACATCTGCACCAGCGACCCATCCGTCGGCTAAATTCATTCAATCTCGCTCCAATTCCAACTTTGATCCAGTATCTATGAATTCAAGTATAAAAACCTTCACCAGACTTCTGGACGATTCCATGACCCGTTACACGGCCACTCCACCTCAAAGACACTCAAATTTGAACAAAGCACAGTGGCGGGCTCTCAATCAATTAAAAACAGACAAAAGTATCACTATTAGACCTGCTGATAAGGGAGGGGGAATCGTCGTGCAGAACATAGACGATTACCGGAAAGAAGTACAGCGGCAACTTACTGATCAAAACACATACAAAAAGTTGACTTTTGACCCCACCACTAAATTCCAAAAGGAACTTGGAGGCGTGTTACAAGAAGCTGTCAATTCAAAATTGATTGATCAACCCCTACAGGCAGCCTTAACACAAGCGGACCCCATCATCCCAATATTATACACAGTTCCAAAGATCCACAAACGTTTGGTGGACCCGCCTGGGCGCCCAATAATATCAGCACGGGGCAGCCTATACCAACCGGTCTCTCAATATTTGGATATGTTACTCCAACCACTCATTGTCAATCAACCTACATACTTGAAAGACACCACGAATTTTCTCAATTTACTTCTAAACTTCAAAGACATTTCGGAAGACACCATCATGTGTGTGATGGATGTGGAGAGTTTGTATACCTCCATACCCCACGATGACGGCCTATTGGCAATGAGAGAATTCCTGGCACAACATATTTCAGAACTAGAAATGGATGTAGATTTATTTCTGAGACTATTGGAACTTATTTTAAATCGGAATTATTTTATGTTTGACGGTTACTTCTATTTACAACAAGCCGGCTGTGCCATGGGATCAGCGGTCTCTCCGTCATATGCCAACATTCACATGTTTAAACAAGAAAATCGTATGTTTTTCTCCGGGCAGTATGCAAACAATATTCGGCTATTTTGCCGATACATAGATGATCTGTTCATGCTGTGGGATGGGGGCCCTGAATTGTTCATCTCCATGATGCAAGAGATCAATGAGATGGCTAACCCGATCAAATTTACATACAAATGGAACAATCAGACCATCTCCTTCCTGGATGTGACAGTTAAGATTATTAATAAACAGTTATCTACCACAGTTCATAGCAAAGATACTGACCGCAACACCCTTCTTCTTGCTAGCAGCCACCATCCGCCTCCTCTAAAAAATGGTCTTCCATACTCGCAGATGTTGCGAATTGCACAAATTTGCAGCGATACCCAGGAACTGTCACAGCAATTAGATCAAGTCCTCTACAAGTTCCGGGATAGAGGATACAACTTGAACAAACTCCAACAAACCAAGAACCGAGTGATGGCTCTCAATAGATCTGATTTATTACAAACCACCATGAAAGAACCAAGAACAGACGTTTTCCCATGGATTACCACATTCGACACAGCAAGTGCTCTCATTCCAAAAGCCTGCAAGGCGCTCTGGCCTATTGTATCCACGGACCAAACATTAAGAACCTTCAAAGAAGTCCGACCGATGACCTGCTATCGCAGGGGTCGCAACTTACGGGATCTTTTGGTTCATACCGACATAACCAGTTCTCCCAAACATTCCAGTTACGGCAAAATGGGCTGCTTTAGATGTCCAAAGTGTGAAACATGTAAATTTCTCCTTACAGGTTCCATCTTTAAACATCCGCACAATGCTACAGAATACAAAATCAGACACCATTTGTCCTGTGACTCTCGGTTTGTAGTGTATGTGCTTATCTGTCCGTGTAAGCTATACTACGTAGATATGACTACACGTAAATTCAAGGAGCGAATGGCTTTACACCGTTCTGCCATTAAAGCCGCTATTAATGGCAAGCCTAACGATCAGCCTGTTGCTACTCACTTCAGAGATCATCAGCATCCTTTGTCAAGCCTAAAATATATGATCATCGATCAAATCCCTCCACCCAACAGGGGAGGGGATCGTACTAAGACACTTTTACGTCGTGAAGCCTCGTGGATTTTCCGTCTTAACACGACAGCCCCCAAGGGCCTAAATGAAAGAATCATGTGGAACTCTTTAACATAAATGCATTGATATCAGTATATCACCACAGGTTGCACACACAGTTTGTTACCCACAGGATATGTTCCAGCACAGGGGGCGCTCCCCAATTTAAATTTAAATTGAATACATGTCATGCAGACTTGTTGGATATACCTGTGGGTCTTAAATAGAAGTGAGCTTTTTCTGCTATGCATGAATACAAAATCACTTTTCTGTCCTGGAGTCTCCCTTACAATCACTGTCGGTCATAACAGCCACGGGCCTTTGCTACTCATATCACTTTTTATTATATTGTGTTTCATTTAGTTCAATTGTGTTTTTTTGTCACTGGGTGTTGATTTTTATGTCTATTCTCCCCACTATCGTCTTTTTCAGCACGCGCCGAGCACAGGGACACGCATCAGAGCGGCGCCTAGCAACCATAGGATGTGTACGGGGGTTGCCTAGTAACCGCAGGGACATGTGGAGCTGACGTCACGTAAACGCGACACGCCCCTTCCGTCCCGCTGACGGCGCCCCGGCTCCGGCGTGCATCAGGAAAACGACGAGGGGGAGACATGGACGATTCAGGGATATAAGGTAAGCTCTCCACATGTTAATGTTTGTATAATATTTTCCTGACGACGGGACTTTGGGTCCCGAAACGTTGAATTAAATTTCAGTCACTTGAAAATCCTGCAGTGCCGTGTCTTGCTCTCTCTGCCAGGGGAGTATTTGGAGGACTATATATATATATATATATCCTCCAGAATGTTCAGTATAGCGCAACAGGATCTGTTATTATTCAGAGTTTTAATTCCAAATTGAGTGCAGCTTCAAATCCCCTCCAAGCCACTGGAGTAATGGTAAAGACTGTCGAAAAATGGAGAGCGTGGCTGAGTGACGTAGACGCTATGACGTCATCCTCCGGAATCAGAGCCGGTAGTGGCATAAGCCGTGGATCAGAAGACGCTCTCGGCTAAGTCACGGTGGAAAAACCTTGCTGTTGAATTTTAACTTTAATGTATGTAATCAAATGCTACAAGTAAAAATTGTTGTTTTCCATATAATCAAGAGTGCGCTCTCCATTTTTCGACAATATATATATATATATATATATATATATATATATTTATATATATATAAATTGTGTGGTAGGGGGGCCCTGCCTCTTTTGTCAGTCCCGGGCCCCACATTTTCTGATGACAGCCCTGTATCCCTGTGTGTATATATATATATATATATATATATATATATATATATTTTTTTTTTTTTTCCTCTTACGTCCTAGAGGATGCTGGGGACTCCGTAAGGACCATGGGAATAGACGGGCTCCGCAGGAGACATGGGCACTTTAAGAAAGACTTTAGGTATGGGTGTGCACTGGCTCCTCCCTCTATGCCCCTCCTCCAGACCTCAGTTTACTACTGTGCCCAGAGGAGACTGGGTGCATTACAGGGAGCTCTCCTGAGTTTCCTGTCAGAAAGTATATTTGTTAGGTTTTTTATTTTCAGGGAGCCTGCTGGCAACAGACTCCCTGCATCGAGGGACTGAGGAGAGAGAAGCAGACCTACTTCTGTGAGTTTCAAGGCTCTGCTTCTTAGGCTACTGGACACCATTAGCTCCAGAGGGATCAGTACGCAGGTCTCACCCTCGCCGTCCGTCCCAGAGCCGCGCCGCCGTCCTCCTCGCAGAGCCGGAAGGTAGAAGCCGGGTGAGTATGAGAAGAAAAGAAGACTTCAGAGGTGGCAGAAGACTTCATGATCTTCACTGAGGTAACGCACAGCGGTAAAGCTGTGCGCCATTGCTCCCATACACCTCACACACGGCAGTCACTGTAAGGGTGCAGGGGGGGCGCCCTGGGCAGCATATGAACCTCTCTTTGGCAAAAAAATATATATATACAGCTGGGCACTGTATATATAAAGAGCCCCCGCCAGTTTTTAGTATATTTGAGCGGGACAGAAGCCCGCCGCTGAGGGGGCGGGGCTTCTCCCTCAGCACTCACCAGCGCCATTTTCGCCACAGCGTTGAGAGGAAGCTCCCCGGACTCACCCCTGCTTATTTCACGGTGGAAGAGGGTTTTAAAGAATGGGGGGGCACATATTTTGGCGCATATATATTAGTGATGAGCGGGTTCAGTTCCTCGGAATCCGAACCCCCCCAGAACTTCACCCATTTTACACGGTTCCAAGGCAGATTCGAATCTTCCCGCCTTGCTCGGTTAACCCGAGCGCGCCCGAACGTCATCATCCCGCTGTCGGATTCTCGCGAGATTCGGATTCTATATAAGGAGCCGCGATTCGCCGCCATTTTTCACTCCTGCATTGGAAATGATAGTGAGAGGACGTGGCTGGCGTCCTCTCAGTTTTATTCAGGTGGCTGCAAATATCTGTGCTTACTGCTTTATTGTGGGGACTGGGGACCAGCAGTATTATATAGGAGGAGTACAGGGCAGAGTTTTGCTGACCAGTGACCACCAGTATTATACGTTCTCTGCCTGAAAACGCTCCGTATCTGTGCTCAGTGTGCTGCATATGTCTGTGCTCACACTGCTTTATTGTGGGGACTGGGGACCACCAGTATTATATAGGAGGAGTACAGTGCAGAGTTTTGCTGACCAGTGACCACCAGTATTATACGTTCTCTGCCTGAAAAACGCTCCATATCTGTGCTCAGTGTGCTGCATATATCTGTGCTCATACCTCCCAACTGTCCCGATTTTCGCGGGACAGTCCCGTTTTTTGGGGACTGTCCCGCTGTCCCACCCGCGGGCCGCAGTGTCCCGCGGTGGGGGGGGGGGCAGTTGGGAGTCTCTGTCACCCGCTGCCCTGCTTAGCAGAGCAGCGGTGAATAGACGCTGTGCGCATGCGCACAGCGTCTATTCAGTGCAGACAGAGGGAGAGGAGGCATGCCAGCGGCTCACAGAGCGCTGGGCATGCCCCCTCAGTGACGAAAACGGGGGCGTGACTCGCGATCGCGGGTCCTCCGCGAAACCACGCCCCTTTTCGTAGGACACGCCCCCTTTTCGGGAACGCGCGCGGCTTGGCCACGCAAGTGTCCCGCTTCCCCGAAGAAGAAAGTTGGGAGGTATGTCTGTGCTCACACTGCTTTATTGTGGGGACTGGGGACCACCAGTATTATATAGGAGGAGTACAGTGCAGAGTTTTGCTGACCAGTGACCACCAGTATTATACGTTCTCTGCCTGAAAAACGCTCCATATCTGTGCTCAGTGTGCTGCATATATCTGTGCTCACACTGCTTTATTGTGGGGACTGGGGACCACCAGTATTATATAGGAGGAGTACAGTGCAGAGTTTTGCTGACCAGTGACCACCAGTATTATACGTTCACTGCCTGAAAAACGCTCCATATCTGTGTTCAGTGTGCTGCATATATCTGTGCTCACACTGCTTTATTGTGGGGACTGCGGACCACCAGTATTATATAGGAGGAGTACAGTGCAGAGTTTTGCTGACCAGTGACCAGTGACCACCAGTATTATACGTTCTCTGCCTGAAAAACGCTCCATATCTGTGCTGCATTGTAGTATATTGTAGGAGTACAGTGCATAATTTTGCTGACCACCAGTATATAATATATAGCAGTACGGTACAGAAGGCCACTGCTCGCCTACCTCTGTGTCATCAATTATACTATCCATCCATACCTGTGGTGCATTTCAGTTTTGCACAGTTTTCTGACCACCAGTATATAATATATAGCAGTACGGTACAGTAGGCCACTGCTCTACCTACCTCTGTGTCGTCAAGTATACTATCCATCCATACCTGTGGTGCATTTCAGTTTTGCACAGTTTGCTGACCACCAGTATATAATATATAGCAGTATGGTACAATAGGCCACTGCTCTACCTACCTCTGTGTCGTCAAGTATACTATCCATCCATACCTGTGGTGCATTTCAGTTTTGCACAGTTTGCTGACCACCAGTATATAATATATAGCAGTACGGTACAGTAGGTCACTGCTCTACCTACCTCTGTGTCGTCAAGTATACTATCCATCCATACCTGTGGTGCATTTCAGTTGTGCGCAGTATATATAGTAGTAGGCCATTGCTATTGATACTGGCATATAATTCCACACATTAAAAAATGGAGAACAAAAATGTGGAGGGTAAAATAGGGAAAGATCAATATCCACTTTCACCTCGTGCTGAAGCTGCTGCCACTAGTCATAGCCGAGACGATGAAATGTCATCAACGTCATCTGCCAAGGCCGATGCACAATGTCATAGTAGAGAGCATGTAAAATCCAAAAAAATAAAGCTCAGTAAAATGACCCAAAAATCTAAATCAAAATCGTCTGAGGAGAAGCGTAAACTTGCCAATGTGCCATTTACGACACGGAGTGGCAAGGAACGGCTGAGGCCCTGGCCTATGTTCAAGGCTAGTGGTTCAGCTTCACCTGAGGATGGAAGCACTCATCCTCCTGCTAGAAAACTTAAAAGAGTTAAGATGGCAAAAGCACAGCAAAGAACTGTGCGTTCTTCTAAATCACAAATCCCCAAGGAGAGTCCAATTATGTCGGTTGCGATGCCTGACCTTCCCAACACTGGACGGGAAGAGGTTGCGCCTTCCACCATTTGCACGCCCCCTGCAAATGCTGGAAGGAGCACCCGCAGTCCAGTTCCTGATAGTCAAATTGAAGATGTCACTGTTGAAGTACACCAGGATGAGGATATGGGTGTTGCTGGCGCTGGGGAGGAAATTGAGAAGGAGGATTCTGATGGTGAGGTGGTTTGTTTAAGTCAGGCACCCGGGGAGACACCTGTTGTCCGTGGGACGAATATGGCCATTGACATGCCTGGTCAAAATACAAAAAAAATCACCTCTTCGGTGTGGAATTATTTCAACAGAAATGCGGACAACTGGTGTCAAGCCGTGTGTTGCCTTTGTCAAGCTGTAATAAGTAGGGGTAAGGACGTTAACCACCTTGGAACATCCTCCCTTATACGTAACCTGGACCGCATTCATCAGAAGTCAGTGACAAGTTCAAAAACTTTGGATGACAGCGGAAGCAGTCCACTGACCACTAAATCCCTTCCTCTTGTAACCAAGCTCCTGCAAACCACACCACCAACTCCCTCAGTGTCAATTTCCTCCTTAGACAGGAAAGCCAATAGTCCTGCAGGCAATGTCACTGTCAAGTCTGACGAGTCCTCTCCTGCCTGGGATTCCTCCGATGCATCCTTGAGTGTAACGCCTACTGCTGCTGGCGCTGCTGTTGTTGCTGCTGGGAGTCAATCGTCATCCCAGAGGGGAAGTCGAAAGACCACTTGTACTACTTCCAGTAAGCAATTGACTGTCCAACAGTCCTTTGCGAGGAAGATGAAATATCACAGCAGTCATCCTGCTGCAAAGCGGATAACTCAGGCCTTGGCAGCCTGGGCGGTGAGAAACGTGTGTCCGGTATCCACCGTTAATTCACAGGCAACTAGAGAGACTTGATTGAGGTACTGTGTCCCCGGTACCAAATACCATCTAGGTTCCATTTCTCTAGGCAGGCGATACCGAAAATGTACACAGACGTCAGAAAAAGAGTTACCAGTGTCCTAAAAAATGCAGTTGTACCCAATGTCCACTTAGCCACGGACATGTGGACAAGTGGAGCAGGGCAGACTCAGGACTATATGACTGTGACAGCTCACTGGGTAGATGTATTGCCTCCTGCAGCAAGAACAGCAGCGGCGGCACCAGTAGCAGCATCTCGCAAACGCCAGCTCGTTCCTAGGCAGGCTACGCTTTGTATCACCGCTTTCCATAAGAGGCACACAGCTGACAACCTCTTACGGAAACTGAGGAACATCATCGCAGAATGGCTTACCCAATTTGGACTCTCCTGGGGATTTGTGACATCGGACAACGCCACCAATATTGTGCGTGCATTACATCTGGGCAAATTCCAGCACGTCCCATGTTTTGCACATACATTGAATTTGGTGGTGCAGAATTATTTAAAAAACGACAGGGGCGTGCAAGAGATGCTGTCGGTGGCCCGAAGAATTGCGGGCCACTTTCGGCATTCAGCCACCGCGTGCCGAAGACTGGAGCATCAGCAAACACTCCTGAACCTGCCCTGCCATCATCTGAAGCAAAAGGTGGCAACGAGGTGGAATTCAACCCTCTATGTGCTTCAGAGGATGAAGGAGCAGCAAAAGGCCATTCAAGCCTATACATCTGCCTACGATATAGGCAAAGGAGGGGGAATGCACCTGACTCAAACGCAGTGGAGAATGATTTCAACGTTGTGCAAGGTTCTGCAACCCTTTGAACTTGCCACACGTGAAGTCAGTTCAGACACTGCCAGCCTGAGTCAGGTCATTCCCCTCATCAGGCTTTTGCAGAAGAAGCTGGAGACATTGAAGGAGGAGCTAAAACAGAGCGATTCCGCTAGGCATGTGGGACTTGTGGATGGAGCCCTTCATTCGCTTAACCAGGATTCATGGGTGGTCAATCTGTTAAAATCAGAGCACTACATTTTGGCCACCGTGCTCAATCCTAGATTTAAAACCTACGTTGTATCTCTCTTTCCGGCAGACACAAGTCTGCAGAGGTTCAAAGACCTGCTGGTGAGAAAATTGTCAAGTCAAGCGGAACGTGACCCGTCAACATCTCCTCCTTCACATTCTCCCGCAACTGGGGGTGCGAGGAAAAGGCTAAGAATTCCGAGCCCACCCACTGGCGGTGATGCAGGGCAGTCTGGAGCGAGTGCTGACATCTGGTCCGGACTGAAGGACCTGCCAACGATTACTGACATGTCATCTACTGTCACTGCATATGATTCTGTCACCATTGAAAGAATGGTGGAGGACTATATGAGTGACCGCATCCAAGTAGGCACGTCAGACAGTCCGTACGTATACTGGCAGGAAAAAGAGGCAATTTGGAGGCCCTTGCAGAAACTGGCTTTATTTTACATACGTTGCCCTCCCTCCAGTGTGTACTCCGAAAGAGTGTTTAGTGCAGCCGCTCACCTTGTCAGCAATCGGCGTACGAGGTTACTTCCAGAAAATGTGGAGAAGATGATGTTCATCAAAATGAATTATAATCAAGTCCTCCGTGGAGACATTCACCAGCAATTGCCTCCAGAAAGTACACAGGGACCTGAGATGGTGAATTCCAGTGGGGACGAATTAATAATCTGTGAGGAGGGGGATGTACACAGTGAAAGGGGTGAGGAATCGGACGATGAGGAGGAGGTGGACATCTTGCCTCTGTAGAACCAGTTTGTGCAAGGAGAGATTGATTGCTTCTTATTTGGTGGGGGCCCAAACCAACCAGTCATTTCAGTCACAGTCGTGTGGCAGACCCTGTGGCTGAAATGATGGGTTTGTTAAAGTGTGCATGTCCTGTTTATACAACATAAGGGTGGGTGGGAGGGCCCAAGGACAATTCCATCTTGCACCTCTTTTTTCTTTCATTTTTCTTTGCATCATGTGCTGTTTGGGGACTATTTTTTGAAGTGCCATCCTGTCTGACACTGCAGTGCCACTCCTAGATGGGCCAGGTGTTTGTGTCGGCCGCTTGTGTCACTTAGCTTAGTCACACAGCGACCTTGGTGCGCCTTTTTTTTTTTCTTTGCATCATGTGCTGTTTGGGGACTATTTTTTTGAAGTGCCATCCTGCCTGACACTGCAGTGCCACTCCTAGATGGGCCAGGTGTTTGTGTCGGCCACTTGTGTCGCTTAGCTTAGTCACACAGCGACCTTGGTGCGCCTCTTTTTTTCTTTGCATCATGTGCTGTTTGGGGACTATTTTTTTGAAGTGCCATCCTGTCTGACACTGCAGTGCCACTCCTAGATGGGCCAGGTGTTTGTGTCGGCCACTTGGGTCGCTTAGCTTAGTCACACAGCTACCTCATTGCGCCTCTTTTTTTCTTTGCATCATGTGCTGTTTGGGGACAATTTTTTTAATCTGCCATCCTGTCTGACACTGCAGTGCCACTCCTAGATGGGCCAGGTGTTTGTGGTGCCCACTTGGGTCGCTTAGCTTAGTCATCCAGCGACCTCGGTGCAAATTTTAGGACTAAAAATAATATTGTGAGGTGTGAGGTGTTCAGTATAGACTGGAAATGAGTGGAAATTATGGTTATTGAGGTTAATAATACTATGGGATCAAAATTACCCCAAAATTCTATGATTTAAGCTGTTTTTGAGGGGTTTTTGTAAAAAAAACACCCGAATCCAAAACACACCCGAATCCGACAAAAAAATTTCAGGGAGGTTTTGCCAAAACGCGTCCGAATCCAAAACACAGCCGCGGAACCGAATCCAAAACCAAAACACAAAACCCGAAAAATGTCCGGTGCACATCACTAATATATATATGTACAAACAGCGCTACTGGGTAAACATATATTTATAGTGTTTTTCCTGGGTCATATAGCGCTGGGTGTGTGCTGGCATACTCTCTCTCTGTCTCTCCAAAGGGCCTTGTGGGGGAACTATCTTCAGATAAGAGGATCCCCTCAGTGTGTGGTGTGTCGGTACGCGTGTGTCGACATGTCTGAGGTAGAAGGCTTTCAGGGGGAGGAGGAGAAAATTAATGTGGTGTCTCCGTCGACAACGCCGACACCTGACTGGATGGACATGTGGAATGTTTTAAGTGCTAATGTAAATTTATTGCACAAAAGATTAGACAAAGCTGAAGCTAGGGAACAGCCAGGGAATCAACCCATGTCTGTCCCTATGTCGCAAGGACCTTCGGGGTCTCAAAAGCGCCCACTATCCCAAATAGTAGACACAGATACCGACACGGATTCTGACTCCAGTGTCGACTACGATGATGCAAAGTTACAGCCAAAATTGGCTAAATGTATTCGATATATGATTATTGCAATCAAAGATGTTTTGCATATCACAGAGGAACCCACTGTCCCTGACACGAGGGTACACATGTATAAGGAAAAGAAACCTGAGGTAACCTTTCCTCCCTCACATGAGCTGAACGAACGAGTTATGTGAAAAAGCTTGGGAATCTCCAGACAAAAAACTGCAGATTCCCAAAAGGATTCTTATGGCGTATCCTTTCCCGCCAACGGACAGGATATGGTGGAAATCCTCCCCTAGGGTGGACAAAGCGTTGACACGCTTATCTAAGAAGATAGCGCTGCCATCCCACGATACGGCTACCCTCAGGGATCCTGCTGATCGCAAGCAGGAGGTTACCTTGAAGTCCATTTACACGCATTCGGGTACCTTACTCAGACCGGCTATTGCGTCGGCCTGGGTGTGTAGCGCTGTAGCGGCATGGACGGATACCTTATCAGCGGAAATTGAAACCCTAGATAAGGATACCATCTTATTGACCCTAGGACATATAAAGGATGCTGTCTTATATATGAGAGATGCTCAAAGAGACATTGGTCTATTGGGTTTTAGAATCAACGCTAAGTCTATTTCTGCTAGACGAGTCCTGTGGACCCGGCAATGGACAGGTGATGCCGACTCAAAAAGGCATATTGAGGTTTTACCTTACAAGGGTGAGGAATTGTTTGGAGAAGGTCTCTCAGACCTGGTCTCCACAGCTACAGCTGGTAAATCCAATTTTTTGCCTTATATTCCCTCACAGCCTAAGAAAGCGCCACATTATCAGATGCAGTCCTTTCGGTCACAGAGAAACAAGAAAGTAAGAGGTGCGTCCTTTCTTGCCAGAGGTAAGGGAAGAGGAAAGAAGCTGCACAACACAGCTAGTTCTCAGGAACAGAAGTCCTCCCCGGCCTCTACAAAATCCACCGCATGACGTTGGGACTCCACTGAGGGAGTCCGCCCCAGTGGGGGCACGTCTTCGTCTTTTCAGCCACATCTGGGTTCACTCACAGGTGTATCCCTGGGCAATAGAAATTATTTCTCCGGGTTACAAGCTGGAATTCGAAGAGCTGCCTCCTTGCCGGTATTTCAAATCGGCCCTGCCGACTTCTCCCCCAGAAAGGGAGGTAGTGTTAAATGCAATTCACAAATTGTATCTTCAACAGGTGGTGGTCAAGGTTCCCATACTTCAACAAGGGAGGGGATATTATTCGACCCTGTTTGTAGTCCCGAAACCGGACGGTTTGGTCAGACCCATATTAAATTTAAAATCCCTGAACCTATAGTTGAAAAGGTTCAAGTTCAAGATGGAATCGCTCAGGGCGGTCATCGCCAGCCTGGAAGGGGGGGATTTTATGTATCTCTGGACATAAAGGATGCGTACCTTCATGTTCCCATATATCCACCTCATCAGGCATACCTGAGATTTGCGGTACAGGATTGTCATTACCAATTTCAGACGTTGACGTTTGGGCTTTCCACGGCCCCGAGAATTTTCACCAAGGTAATGGCGGAAATGATTGTGCTCCTGCGCCATCACCTGGTTCAACTGCTAGGTGACCTGGAAAACATGACCTGTTGGGGGTACTGGAGGACCGAGGTTGAAAACCACTGCTGTAAAGAACATAAGCAGGGTGAGTTTTCCAGAGTTTTATATCTCTGTATACCAGTGATCTGCAGAGCAAACAAGTATGAATATATATATATATATATATATAGATTCTCAGCAGTGTGCGGCACTCAGGTTTACAGGAATGAATCAGCAACCACGGTCTGTCAACGTTTCAATTTTAATGCAAAATTGTCATCAGGATAAATAACATACTGAAAAACTCACCTTATGTCCCAGAGACCCAAGTGCAGTGAAGTGTGAAGCGCTCGCCCGGCGGGGACCCGTTCGGCTGCTGTAGCGCTGGAAGATGACGTCATCGCGTATTACGCGGTGTGCGTCAGTGAGGCCGTCACCATGGAAACCCAGTGTGCAGTCCCTGGGAGGAGAGGAGCAGCATAGAGGCATAGTTGCTATGTGATCTGAAGCAGACAAGTGTATATTGCCATAAGCGATATGTATCTAAGTAGATCGTCAGCAATAAAAGAAATGTTATTGAATCCAAATGTAGTCTGTGTGTATATAAATTGCAATGCTACAGACAGGGGGATCCCCACAGATGGGCATAAGAGATAATGCATACCTGAGCACTCCATGATATGGACTTTGTTCTAAAATGTGTTATTTGTTGATCCATAAAAAATGGAACAATTAGAGTGCTAATGTGTCTGCAGATCTATTTATGAAGGTCTATTGCTAAGTTGATGTGTTGCTAAGGCAATGTATTGAAAAAAGGTGTGTGCGGAAATGACAAACACTGAGATGGTGAAGGGGAGGCTGTGCAAGAATAAAGGCAGAACACTGCAGAAGAATTAAAGGTAGCAATAGATATTGAAAAGGTTAAAAGAAACAGGATAATGGTAAAGCTTCATTAAGTCCCTTCGGTATGATTACATCCAGTTTAAATATCCATTGCCGGAGACACCTTCCATCACCCACATTTGGGCTATAAAATACCCATCAAATACCATCTAACCTGTGAAACATCCTTTGTGGTCTACCAAATTATTTGCCCCTGTGGTCTGACTTACATTGGCAAAACAATGAGGAAGTTTAAAGAAAGAATGACTGTCCACAGATCAGCCATCAGACTGGCCCTGACTAAAGGGAAGAGCGATCAGCCAGTTGCACGCCACTTCATGACCCTCAAACATTCTTTGGCGAGTTTACGATACCGCATGATTGACCACATACCTGCTACCATCAGAGGCGGAGACAGGCACAAAGCCCTACTACAATGTGAATCACGGTGGATATTTAAACTGGATGTAATCATACCGAAGGGACTTAATGAAGCTTTACCATTATCCTGTTTCTTTTAACCTTTTCAATATCTATTGCTACCTTTAATTCTTCTGCAGTGTTCTGCCTTTATTCTTGCACAGCCTCCCCTTCACCATCTCAGTGTTTGTCATTTCCGCACACACCTTTTTTCAATACATTGCCTTAGCAACACATCAACTTAGCAATAGACCTTCATAAATAGATCTGCAGACACATTAGCACTCTAATTGTTCCATTTTTTATGGATCAACAAATAACACATTTTAGAACAAAGTCCATATCATGGAGTGCTCAGGTATGCATTATCTCTTATGCCCATCTGTGGGGATCCCCCTGTCTGTAGCATTGCAATTTATATACACACAGACTACATTTGGATTCAATAACATTTCTTTTATTGCTGACGATCTACTTAGATACATATCGCTTATGGCAATATACACTTGTCTGCTTCAGATCACATAGCAACTATGCCTCTATGCTGCTCCTCTCCTCCCAGGGACTGCACACTGGGTTTCCATGGTGACGGCCTCACTGACGCACACCGCGTAATACGCGATGACGTCATCTTCCAGCGCTACAGCAGCCGAACGGGTCCCCGCCGGGCGAGCGCTTCACACTTCACTGCACTTGGGTCTCTGGGATATAAGGTGAGTTTTTCAGTATGTTATTTATCCTGATGACAATTTTGCATTAAAATTGAAACGTTGACAGACCGTGGTTGCTGATTCATTCCTGTAAACCTGAGTGCCGCACACTGCTGAGAATCTATTTATCCTTTGGAAAAGTGAGGGCACCAGGGCACAGTGTATTAGTTTTTGGAGTGCCGGACCGTCTCTTACTTACCTATATATATATATATATATATATCTATCTGTCGATAAACATATGTAGGATTTCTGTACCTGCCAATGAGTAAGGAAGGGTTTGCAAATACCTTAGAGCTTACCCCTGTTGTGGTCCTAAAATGTTTTTACCACAATTTTTCCCAATGTAATTTTTTTCAATTATAGCCCGTTTTTCGTCTCCCTATAAATTACCCGTTTTTGGGGCTAAAACACAGAGTATCCAGGATAAGTTCCTGGGCCTATAATGTTTTCGCGGTCGCAGTCACAAAAATGGGGCATTTTATCAGAGTTTTTTTTCCCTGCATCTGAGACAATTGGATAGTCCCAGTCAGGTCAATTAGCTGTGGTAAATTACCATAGCTAATTGAATATCCCTCTGCGCCTGATTTGCTGGATCCATTAACTTATTTTGCTAAAGAGATAGTTATATTTGATCGCTTATTTTTTAGGCAAACATTTATTTTTCACTCCATTATACCCAACCCAATATCACAAAATTTAGTGGTCGCTATGTAGGGTAGAGCTACGCACAGACTGCACACACTGAACAGAATGGGAAAAACATTCGATGGTGAGTGTGATGTGAACAGTTTTGCAACTGTCTGCTGACTGAGGGGAATTTTCGCACAGCGTACACAAGCAATCGCACACTTGCATGGGGCGAATTTTCACTCCCCCTGGGCGGCGACTATCTGATCACAGGACAGTGTAATTTGCAGCACAGCGATCAGGTCTGAATCGGGCCCCTTGTCCCATCACCGTTCTATTGGCTTGATTAAAACCTGATTCCTCCAGTGCAAAGGAATCAGGCTGATTGAGGCCGGAGCTGACGTCACAGTCACACACCCTCCCTGAAAACGCTTGGTAACGCCAGTATATTTCCTGACACTCCCAGAAACGGCCATTTACCACACACAATCGTCCGCTTCCTGTCAATCACCTTGCGAACGCCCGTGCGATTGAAATGCTCGCACCATCCTGACGCTGTTTTGCGACACACCTGCGTATTGCAGTGCATACGCATGCCCAGTAGTCCAATAATCTCTTCGGTGCGAAAACGCACAGCAGCGATCAGGTCTGGATTGGGCCCTATATCCCATCCTCAATCTGCAGCCTTGGGCTTACCAAATCACAGAATCTCAGAACTTTTGAGTGACTCATAACTGATAACCTGCCATACCATAGGCAAACGCAGGGGGGGGTTTCTGGTTGCCCAGAAACCTTCCTCCTCTTGGCAAGTGGCAAATGATGACAACAATACCAATGGTATATAATACGAATACTAGAGCTGCCGCCGCATCATGCAGAGCTGCTGCACATGCCCAGTGCTAGCAGCTATTTCTACCAAGTTTGGTGTGTGTGTGTGTGTGTGTGTGTGTGTGTGTGTGTGTGTGTGTGTGTGTGTGTGTGTGTGTGTGTGTGTGTGTGTGTGTGTGTGTGTGTGTGTGTGTTCTGAGCCCTCATTCAGTGCAGTGAACCAAAGAGTAGCTGCCAGAAAGAAGAGACAGGAACCTTACCATGAGGTGGGAGAATGTGTGCTTAGAAAGTGCAGTACTGGCTCTATAATGTTTGTGCATTTACTTATTATAGTATGTTTAACCTTTTCCTGACCACATATCTTATTTATATTATTTAAATATGTTTGATACAGCCTACACTATAGATCAACTATATTGTGTTCCATGTTCCGCAGAGCGGGATATTTGCAGATTGCATTTGGAAACCCCTCTCTAGAAATCCTGCGTTTGCCACTGCATACTGGTACACATAAACAAGGTAATGGAATGATGCATCAAACGCTGCATAATTAGAAAGCAGAGAATACTGGACAGATAATGTAAAAGCTATACACTGCGAAATGCTGACATGGGGAATGTATATAAGATAAGCAAATATTTCATGCTGACTGCTGTGAAAGGCAATAGTTCATCTGTTCTGAGAGAGGTATACAAAGCAGCTGAACATCCCTTAGCCAAACAGAAAAAAATGTTATGACCTACTTTGCAAAACTGTTACCCATGAAGAAACATAAACATTACAATTACAGCAAATATAAGTAGATGTCCTAAACAGACAGAGCAGCAAGATTTGAATCAGCGTTGGCTCTTTTAGAGGATTTATAATTAATATACAGACACTTGTATAAGATTGATGTTTTTGTAGGATTTTAGGGTGTATCAGGATTTGCACCTCTGCAGTGTATAAATGCAGTACTCAGCTAATGGATGGAAACGTACTGAGAAAACTCAGAATCTAAATCCTAAGAAAAGTAACTCTTTTTTTCACAGTGGAAAAACACAGGGCACACTACCAATACTCACACTCATTTCTAACTCAGTAATTTCAGTTCTCCTAGTACATAGTTACCAACATGAGATAAGAAAAATTACTTGTCCACATTTATTTACCATAAGCGGTGGTTAAGAAGAACCTGATTGGGGCGTGGCCTGGAGGCTGAACTGAGTGGCAGCACGAGCAGGGAGCTCCACTATAGCTGAGGGGAAAATACCCTTGTTTTCCTCCCCCTGTGCCTTATAATATAACCCTCCTGACTTCAGCCCCTGCAGCTGTGAGGACCCCTCACCGTGGTGGACTAGTGCTGCGGAATCGGGGAGCCGGTCTACTGGCTCCTGCGGGTTGCGGCCTGTCCACTACCTAGAAGACGGGGCCTCGATTTGGGACCAGCGCAGCCGGCCGCGGGAGGTCCGGAGTCCCGGCGGCGGCGGCCATCTTAAGCCTTGGGAGCCAGAGAGGGACATAGAAGACGCTCGGCCCAGGTAATCCCTCCTCCTGCCGAGGTGAGCTGCTCCCCTGGTCCAGTCTACCGGAGGTGATCCCCCAACGCCCCCCCCCCCCCCCACTGCAGTCTTGTACTTACTGCCTGCGGCCAGCCGCTGCCAAGGGCCCTGATTGAGACGCCAGGCAGAACGCAGCCCCATCCCTCCTGCATGCTTTTTTTTTCCAAATATATTTTATTGAGGTATAAGTATAAACCAAAATAAGCAGTACAAGTAGTGGGGTACAAAGCCTAATATACAGTACTAAGAGTACATGAACGAGGAAACATAGAGCGGCATCTGTATAATCCCAGTTATACAGATGTGTCCACATACATCTTTGCTATAGCCCATCATGTATGGCACCGTTTTGCATGCAATAGACTCAGAGATTTAGCCATGCCTTGTGATTTTTCTTAATTTGCTTCTTTAATATGTTACTTTATACATAATCTATTATGGCAAACAAAAAATTTAAAATTCATCCACTCGCTTCTCGTGAAAAACAGCTTAGCCGTGTTTTGCATGTTGTGCCAAATTTGTAAAAAAGCAAAGATGTACGTGGACACATCTGTACCTCATATTTTCCATTTTCAAGTATATAACATATGGACTAGAAAGGGGTGACCAAAACATTGTGCGATAGGGTGATACGAATAGACGTAGAAGTGAAGATACACCTCCATAAAATCACAACAGGTCTAATATTATACTAAACTGTGCTTATATCCAGGTGTCCTTCAACATGGAGGACACATATCCAAAAGAAATAAAAATAAAAATAAAAACATATAACAAAAGTAAACTTAACTAAAACATTGTCCACCAAGGCCAGGGGGCCCTCAACCCATCCATAGAGAGAATATCAGGGCAGGGAAATAAAAGAAAAAGAGGACATGAGTACTGGAGGTCAAAGAGAGATTGAGAAAGGAGTGGAGTGAGGTGGGGGGGGGGAGTAAGAAGGAAGAAGAAAGGAGTGGAGTGAGATGGGGGGGAGTAAGAAGAAAGGAGTGGAGTGAGGTGGGGGGGAGAGTAAGAAGGAAGAAGAAAAGAGTGGAGTGAGGTGGGGGGGAGAGTAAGAAGGAAGAAGAAAGGAGTGGAGTGAGGTGGGGGGAGAGTAAGAAGGAAGAAGAAAGGAGTGGAGTGAGGTGCGGGGGGGGAGTAAGAAGGAAGAAGAAAGAGTTGTCTCAAAGAGCAGAGGGAGGATTCCCATCGTATTGAGTTATGGCAGAGAGATAGGGTGTCTGTGGTCTAAAAGTTGGTGACAGTACCAAGTGGTGTAGTGAAAGCTTTGTTGGATAGCTCTGTTAGTGGATGTGGGCAGTGTATGAATGTATTTACCCCAGCAGAGAAATAATGCAGGGGTAAGAGTCTCTTTATCAAGAGATGCCTCTAACCAGTCCATGGTAAAGAGAAAGAGCAGTCTGGAGGTGGCCATGGGCAGGGAGGGGGGGGGGGGTGTTTTCTCCCCACGGCTGATAAATGAGTCACTAATTTTTTGTCGGTAGAGGGAATGGTTGGCTGGTCGAGGAGGTGACCAAAAAGAGCCCAAGAGGCTGTACATCGAAAAATTAATATCTAAGGAGGAGGAGCTATTTGCTTGCAGTTCGCCCCAAAACGTTTGTATGTGGGGGCAGTGCCAAAAGCAGTGCATAATGTCGGCTACTGGTGCGGAGCATTTAACGCATGCTGCAGACTCCGAGAGGCCCATCAAGTGACCCCGCTTTGGAGAAATGTAAGCCCTATGTAAGATTTTATATGACATTTCCTGATAGACACTCGCTGGAATAAGCCTCAAAGATGTGTTAAAGCAGTCCAACACCGCTTCCGGGGACAAAGAAGGAATTTGGGAAGACCATTTTGTAAGTTGTATAAGATCGGAAGAGGGGATAATATCCATGCGTATTCGAGCGTATATAGTTGATATGGAGTATACACCAGAGTGTAGGAGCGTATCAAGGGGGTTAAGGAAATCCCTAACATCAAGTCATGCCAGAACTGAACGTATATAATGAGAGGCCTGAAAATAATAAAATTCATGGTTGGGGTTAATGTTATATTTATCTATAGCTTCGGTGAAGGTGAGTGGTTCATGTGAGGAGTCGAAGAGATTTCGAATATGTGTAATTCCTGCCGTATGACAGCTGTTGAAAGGAAAAGAGGCCCGTCTGTTGTGGAAGTCTAAGTTCCCCAGAAAAAGGAGAAATGGAGAATGAAGACAATGTATGTCTAGTGATTTCCTAGACCTTTTCCATGCTAAGATAGTAGAGGTTAAAAGGGTATTGTCAAGGTGAGGCGCCTACAAAGTAGCATTACTGGCATGTAGGATGTAACTAAGGGACAGGGGGGCGCAGAGTTGAGAGTAGAGATGAGCAGGTTCGGTTTCTCTGAATCCGAACCCGCCCGAACTTCATGTTTTTTTACACGGGTCCGAGCGACTCGGATCTTCCCGCCTTGCTCGGTTAACCCGAGCGCGCCCGAACGTCATCATCACGCTGTCGGATTCTCGCGAGGCTCGGATTCTATCGCGAGACTCGGATTCTATATAAGGAGCCGCGCGTCGCGGCCATTTTCACACGTGCATTGAGATTGATAGGGAGAGGACGTGGCTGGCGTCCTCTCCGTTTAGAAATTAAAATAGATAGGAGAGTGAGAGTGAGACACTTCATTTACTTACTGGAGCTTAGGAGGAGTTATACTAGTGACTGATGACCAGTGACCTGACCACCAGTGCAGTTTTATAATTTATTATTATTTAATAATCCGTTCTGTTCTTGTTCTCTGCCTGAAAAAAACGATACACAGTGACTCAGTCACACTCACATACCATATCTGTGCTCAGCCCAGTGTGCTGCATCATCTATGTATAATATCTGACTGTGCTCACACAGCTTAATTGTGGGGGAGACTGGGGAGCAGTTATAGGTTATAGCAGGAGCCAGGAGTACATATTAAACAGTGCACACTTTTGCTGCCAGAGTGCCACTGCCAGTGTGACTGACCACTGACCACTGTGACCAGTGACCTGACCACACTGACCACCAGTATAGTATATTGTGATTGAATGTCTGCCTGAAAAAGTACACTCGTCGTGTGACTTGTGTGGTGTTTTTTTATTCTATAAAAATTAAAAAACTCATTCTGCTGACAGACAGTGTCCAGCAGGTCCGTCATTATATAATATATACCTGTCCGGCTGCAGTAGTGATATATATATATTTTTTATATCATTATTTATCATCCAGTCTATACTAGCAGCAGACACAGTACGGTAGTTCACGGCTGTAGCTACCTCTGTGTCGGCACTCGGCAGTCCATCCATAATTGTATACCACCTACCCGTGGTTTTTTTTTTCTTTCTTCTTTATACATACTACATCTCATTATCATCCAGTCTATATTAGCAGCAGACACAGTACAGTACGGTAGTCCACGGCTGTAGCTACCTCTGTGTCGGCACTCGGCAGTCCATCCATAATTGTATACCACCTACCCGTGGTTTTGTTTTTTTTTCTTCTTTATACATACTACATCTCATTATCATCCAGTCTATATTAGCAGCAGACACAGTACAGTACGGTAGTCCACGGCTGTAGCTACCTCTGTGTCGGCACTCGGCAGTCCATCCATAATTGTATACCACCTACCCGTGGTTTTTTTTTCTTTCTTCTTTATACATACTACATCTCATTATCATCCAGTCTATATTAGCAGCAGACACAGTACAGTACGGTAGTCCACGGCTGTAGCTATCTCTGTGTCGGCACTCGGCAGTCCATCCATAATTGTATACCACCTACCCGTGGTTTTTTTTTTCTTTCTTCTTTATACATACTACATCTCATTATCAACCAGTCTATATTAGCAGCAGACACAGTACAGTATGGTAGTCCATGGCTGTAGCTACCTCTGTGTCGGCACTCGGCAGTCCATCCATAATTGTATACCACCTACCCGTGGTTTTTTTTTTCTTTCTTCTTTATACATACTACATCTCATTATCAACCAGTCTATATTAGCAGCAGACACAGTACGGTAGTTCACGGCTGTAGCTACCTCTGTGTCGGCACTCGGCAGTCCATCCATAATTGTATACCACCTACCCGTGGTTTTTTTTTCTTTCTTCTTTATACATACTACATCTCATTATCATCCAGTCTATATTAGCAGCAGACACAGTACAGTACGGTAGTCCACGGCTGTAGCTACCTCTGTGTCGGCACTCGGCAGTCCATCCATAATTGTATACCACCTACCCGTGGTTTTTTTTTTCTTTCTTCTTTATACATACTACATCTCATTATCATCCAGTCTATATTAGCAGCAGACACAGTACAGTACGGTAGTCCACGGCTGTAGCTACCTCTGTGTCGGCACTCGGCAGTCCATCCATAATTGTATACCACCTACCCGTGGTTTTTTTTTTCTTTCTTCTTTATACATACTACATCTCATTATCAACCAGTCTATATTAGCAGCAGACACAGTACGGTAGTTCACGGCTGTAGCTACCTCTGTGTCGGCACTCGGCAGTCCATCCATAATTGTATACCACCTACCCGTGGTTTTTTTTTCTTTCTTCTTTATACATACTACATCTCATTATCATCCAGTCTATATTAGCAGCAGACACAGTACAGTACGGTAGTCCACGGCTGTAGCTACCTCTGTGTCGGCACTCGGCAGTCCATCCATAATTGTATACCACCTACCCGTGGTTTTTTTTTCTTTCTTCTTTATACATACTACATCTCATTATCATCCAGTCTATATTAGCAGCAGACACAGTACAGTACGGTAGTCCACGGCTGTAGCTACCTCTGTGTCGGCACTCGGCAGTCCATCCATAATTGTATACCACCTACCCGTGGTTTTTTTTTTCTTTCTTCTTTATACATACTACATCTCATTATCAACCAGTCTATATTAGCAGCAGACACAGTACAGTACGGTAGTCCACGGCTGTAGCTACCTCTGTGTCGGCACTCGGCAGTCCATCCATAATTGTATACCACCTAGTCCTACCCGTGGTTTTTTTTTTCTTTCTTCTTTATACATACTACATCTCATTATCATCCAGTCTATATTAGCAGCAGACACAGTACAGTACGGTAGTCCACGGCTGTAGCTACCTCTGTGTCGGCACTCGGCAGTCCATCCATAATTGTATACCACCTACCCGTGGTTTTTTTTTTCTTTCTTCTTTATACATACTACATCTCATTATCAACCAGTCTATATTAGCAGCAGACACAGTACAGTACGGTAGTCCACGGCTGTAGCTACCTCTGTGTCGGCACTCGGCAGTCCATCCATAATTGTATACTAGTATCCATCCATCTCCATTGTTTACCTGAGGTGCCTTTTAGTTGTGCCTATTAAAATATGGAGAACAAAAATGTTGAGGTTCCAAAATTAGGGAAAGATCAAGATCCACTTCCACCTCGTGCTGAAGCTGCTGCCACTAGTCATGGCCGAGATGATGAAATGCCAGCAACGTCGTCTGCCAAGGCCGATGCCCAATGTCATAGTACAGAGCATGTCAAATCCAAAACACCAAATATCAGTAAAAAAAGGACTCCAAAACCTAAAATAAAATTGTCGGAGGAGAAGCGTAAACTTGCCAATATGCCATTTACCACACGGAGTGGCAAGGAACGGCTGAGGCCCTGGCCTATGTTCATGGCTAGTGGTTCAGCTTCACATGAGGATGGAAGCACTCAGCCTCTCGCTAGAAAACTGAAAAGACTCAAGCTGGCAAAAGCACCGCAAAGAACTGTGCGTTCTTCGAAATCCCAAATCCACAAGGAGAGTCCAATTGTGTCGGTTGCGATGCCTGACCTTCCCAACACTGGACGTGAAGAGCATGCGCCTTCCACCATTTGCACGCCCCCTGCAAGTGCTGGAAGGAGCACCCGCAGTCCAGTTCCTGATAGTCAGATTGAAGATGTCAGTGTTGAAGTACACCAGGATGAGGAGGATATGGGTGTTGCTGGCGCTGGGGAGGAAATTGACCAGGAGGATTCTGATGGTGAGGTGGTTTGTTTAAGTCAGGCACCCGGGGAGACACCTGTTGTCCGTGGGAGGAATATGGCCACTGACATGCCTGGTGAAAATACCAAAAAAATCAGCTCTTCGGTGTGGAAGTATTTCAACAGAAATGCGGACAACAGGTGTCAAGCCGTGTGTTGCCTTTGTCAAGCTGTAATAAGTAGGGGTAAGGACGTTAACCACCTCGGAACATCCTCCCTTATACGTCACCTGCAGCGCATTCATAATAAGTCAGTGACAAGTTCAAAAACTTTGGCCGACAGCGGAAGCAGTCCACTGACCAGTAAATCCCTTCCTCTTGTAACCAAGCTCACGCAAACCACCCCACCAACTCCCTCAGTGTCAATTTCCTCCTTCCCCAGGAATGCCAATAGTCCTGCAGGCCATGTCACTGGCAATTCTGACGAATCCTCTCCTGCCTGGGATTCCTCCGATGCATCCTTGCGTGTAACGCCTACTGCTGCTGGCGCTGCTGTTGTTGCTGCTGGGAGTCGATGGTCATCCCAGAGGGGAAGTCGTAAGCCCACTTGTACTACTTCCAGTAAGCAATTGACTGTTCAACAGTCCTTTGCGAGGAAGATGAAATATCACAGCAGTCATCCTGCTGCAAAGCGGATAACTGAGGCCTTGACAACTATGTTGGTGTTAGACGTGCGTCCGGTATCACAGGGAACTAGACAATTTATTGAGGCAGTGTGCCCCCGTTACCAAATACCATCTAGGTTCCACTTCTCTAGGCAGGCGATACCGAGAATGTACACGGACGTCAGAAAAAGACTCACCAGTGTCCTAAAAAATGCAGTTGTACCCAATGTCCACTTAACCACGGACATGTGGACAAGTGGAGCAGGGCAGGGTCAGGACTATATGACTGTGACAGCCCACTGGGTAGATGTATGGACTCCCGCCGCAAGAACAGCAGCGGCGGCACCAGTAGCAGCATCTCGCAAACGCCAACTCTTTCCTAGGCAGGCTACGCTTTGTATCACCGGTTTCCAGAATACGCACACAGCTGAAAACCTCTTACGGCAACTGAGGAAGATCATCGCGGAATGGCTTACCCCAATTGGACTCTCCTGTGGATTTGTGGCATCGGACAACGCCAGCAATATTGTGTGTGCATTAAATATGGGCAAATTCCAGCACGTCCCATGTTTTGCACATAAATTGAATTTGGTGGTGCAGAATTTTTTAAAAAACGACAGGGGCGTGCAAGAGATGCTGTCGGTGGCCAGAAGAATTGCGGGACACTTTCGGCGTACAGGCACCACGTACAGAAGACTGGAGCACCACCAAAAACTACTGAACCTGCCCTGCCATCATCTGAAGCAAGAAGTGGTAACGAGGTGGAATTCAACCCTCTATATGCTTCAGAGGTTGGAGGAGCAGCAAAAGGCCATTCAAGCCTATACAATTGAGCACGATATAGGAGGTGGAATGCACCTGTCTCAAGCGCAGTGGAGAATGATTTCAAAGTTGTGCAAGGTTCTGATGCCCTTTGAACTTGCCACACGTGAAGTCAGTTCAGACACTGCCAGCCTGAGTCAGGTCATTCCCCTCATCAGGCTTTTGCAGAAGAAGCTGGAGACATTGAAGGAGGAGCTATCACGGAGCGATTCCGCTAGGCATGTGGGACTTGTGGATGGAGCCCTTAATTCGCTTAACAAGGATTCACGGGTGGTCAATCTGTTGAAATCAGAGCACTACATTTTGGCCACCGTGCTCGATCCTAGATTTAAAGCCTACCTTGGATCTCTCTTTCCGGCAGACACAAGTCTGCTGGGGTTGAAAGACCTGCTGGTGAGAAAATTGTCAAGTCAAGCGGAACGCGACCTGTCAACATCTCCTCCTTCACATTCTCCCGCAACGGGGGGTGCGAGGAAAAGGCTCAGAATTCCGAGCCCACCCGCTGGCGGTGATGCAGGGCAGTCTGGAGCGACTGCTGATGCTGACATCTGGTCCGGACTGAAGGACCTGACAACGATTACGGACATGTCGTCTACTGTCACTGCATATGATTCTCTCAACATTGAAAGAATGGTGGAGGATTATATGAGTGACCGCATCCAAGTAGGCACGTCACACAGTCCGTACTTATACTGGCAGGAAAAAGAGGCAATTTGGAGGCCCTTGCACAAACTGGCTTTATTCTACCTAAGTTGCCCTCCCACAAGTGTGTACTCCGAAAGAGTGTTTAGTGCCGCCGCTCACCTTGTCAGCAATCGGCGTACGAGGTTACATCCAGAAAATGTGGAGAAGATGATGTTCATTAAAATGAATTATAATCAATTCCTCCGCGGAGACATTGACCAGCAGCAATTGCCTCCACAAAGTACACAGGGAGCTGAGATGGTGGATTCCAGTGGGGACGAATTGATAATCTGTGAGGAGGGGGATGTACACGGTGATATATCGGAGGATGATGATGAGGTGGACATCTTGCCTCTGTAGAGCCAGTTTGTGCAAGGAGAGATTAATTGCTTCTTTTTTGGTGGGGGTCCAAACCAACCCGTCATATCAGTCACAGTCGTGTGGCAGACCCTGTCACTGAAATGATGGGTTGGTTAAAGTGTGCATGTCCTGTTTATACAACATAAGGGTGGGTGGGAGGGCCCAAGGACAATTCCATCTTGCACCTCTTTTTTCTTTAATTTTTCTTTGCGTCATGTGCTGTTTGGGGAGGGTTTTTTGGAAGGGACATCCTGCGTGACACTGCAGTGACACTCCTAGATGGGCCCGGTGTTTGTGTCGGCCACTAGGGTCGCTTATCTTACTCACACAGCTACCTCATTGCGCCTCTTTTTTTCTTTGCGTCATGTGCTGTTTGGGGAGGGTTTTTTGGAAGGGACATCCTGCGTGACACTGCAGTGACACTCCTAGATGGGCCCGGTGTTTGTGTCGGCCACTAGGGTCGCTTATCTTACTCACACAGCTACCTCATTGCGCCTCTTTTTTTCTTTGCGTCATGTGCTGTTTGGGGAGGGTTTTTTGGAAGGGACATCCTGCGTGACACTGCAGTGACACTCCTAGATGGGCCCGGTGTTTGTGTCGGCCACTAGGGTCGCTTATCTTACTCACACAGCTACCTCATTGCGCCTCTTTTTTTCTTTGCGTCATGTGCTGTTTGGGGAGGGTTTTTTGGAAGGGACATCCTGCGTGACACTGCAGTGACACTCCTAGATGGGCCCGGTGTTTGTGTCGGCCACTAGGGTCGCTTATCTTACTCACACAGCTACCTCATTGCGCCTCTTTTTTTCTTTGCGTCATGTGCTGTTTGGGGAGGGTTTTTTGGAAGGGACATCCTGCGTGACACTGCAGTGCCACTCCTAGATGGGCCAGGTGTTTGTGTCGGCCACTAGGGTCGCTTAGCTTAGTCATCCAGCGACCTCGGTGCAAATTTTAGGACTAAAAATAATATTGTGAGGTGTGAGGTATTCAGAATAGACTGAAAATGAGTGGAAATGATGGTTTTTGAGGTTAAAAATACTTTGGGATCAAAATGACCCCCAAATTCTATGATTTAAGCTGTTTTTTAGTTTTTTTGGAAAAAAACACCCGAATCCAAAACAAAAAATTCGGTTAGGTTTTGCCAAAACGCGGTCGAACCCAAAACACGGTCGCGGAACCGAACCCAAAACCAAAACACAAAACCCGAAAAATTTCCGGCGCTCATCTCTAGTTGAGAGTCCAGCATCGAGTCCGTCAATACATTTGTGGCACTGAGCCAATCCATGGCTATGCGGAGAAGGCAGGCTCTATTATATTGCTCTATATCAGGCAGATTCAGCCCTCCATTCTGTACTGATTGGGATAACTTGAGGAAACGTATCCGAGGCCGTTTATTGGCCCATATAAACTTAGATATATGTACGTTAAGGAGGGAGAGGTCTGATTTTGTGAGCAATACAGGGACCATCTGCAGTACATAGAGCAATCTGGGAAAGCTAGCCATTTTGACAAGGTTTACATCGTCCTAGGAGGTTGAGAGGGAAATTTTGCCAGAGGCCTAGCTCAGATTGAATTTTAGTAATAATAGGTTGGATATTGTAGGAGTAAAGAAGGGAAGGGTCTGCAGGTAGTTGAATTCCTAGATAAGTGAGATGGGTGGGGGCCCATCGGAACGGAAAGGAAGGGTCCCAGCCTACAGTGGCTTGTCGAAATATAGTTAGGGCCTCTGATTTGTCATAGTTAATAGAGAAGCCTGCAAAAGAAGAAAAGCGGGTTATAGCTTCTTTTAGTGCCGGGATTGATTGTTTGGGATTCGAAGTAAGAAGAAGGATATCATCCGCGAACGCTATGATTTTCAATTCTTGAGTACCAATCAAGATGCCTCTGAAACTAATTAAATTAATAATGTGGCGTATAAAGGGCTCTAAGGCCAAATTGAAAAGGAGGGGAGAGAGTGGGCATCCCTGTCTAGTTCCTCTTTCGAGGGTGAAAGGAGTGGAAGAGATATTATTGACAATCACTTGCGCCGTAGGGGCAGTATAAAGGGAGTTGACAAGACTACAAAACTTTTCCCCGAAATGTTGATGGCGTAGGAGCCGATCAAGGTGAGGCCAGGCGATCTTGTCAAAGGCCTTCTCCGCGTCTAGGTTAATCAGGATGTTGTCTGCTAAGTTATGGGAGCGAGAGTGAGTAATAGCAGCCAGAGCTGCCCAAACGCCTTTCACAGATTGCCTGTTTCTAAGGAGGCCCAACTGAGCTAGTGATATGATGCGGGACAGACAAGATTGTAAACGAGTGGCCATGAGTTTGGGTAAGATTTTAAAATCCTGATTCAAGAGGGATATTGGTCTGTAGGAGCCGGGAAGGGAGGTGTCTTTGCCAGGTTTTGCTATGACAATGATTTTAGCCTCATTGAACCTAATAGGGTTTAGTTTGGAAGAAAGAATGTGATTGTAAAGGGACGTGAGAGTAGGGGCCAATTCATCACGCATCATTTTGTAAAATTCTGCGCTATAGCCGTCGGGGCCAGGGCTTTTGTTATTAGGCAAGCTTTTAATAGTGTCTATAACCTCCTCAGTGGTAATTTGGCTGTCTAGTAGGTCTCTTTCTTCCTGAGAGAGGATTGGGAGATCAGCGGATTCCAGAAAAGAATGGTTAGCAGCGGGGTCGTCAGGGCCTTTAGTGTATAAGGAGCGGTAGAAGCGCATAAATTTGGTGCAAATAGAGTCGGGGTCTGAAACTAATTTACCGGAGATGTCAATAGCGTTAATCCAAGTACGGGATTTGGGGCCCTTGATCAAACTGGCTAATAACCTGCCCGATTTATTGCCCCATCTGTGAAACTTATTCCTTTGATAGTCATAGGAGAGTTGAGCCTGTTCAGTGAGGAAAGTGTCATATATGAGTTTTGCTGAGAGATATGCCTCTTTACAGGCTGGGGTATCATGTTGTTTGTATCTCCAATACAAAGAAGTGAGTGACGTACTCAGAGTCTGCAGCTGTGAAGAGAATTTTTTCTTTTTTGCGTGAGTATAGGACATCACATGTCCTCGTAGAACCGCCTTAGCAGCACCCCAAAATACAGGGGAGTCTAGCGTTTGGTCACTATTGTCTAGAGTGTAATTAAGCCAGGATTGTTTGAGGTGGAGAATAAAGTCAGTAGAGTGGCGGAGATATGCTGGGAAACGCCAACATTGGGGGCTACGAGGAGACAGAGTCATACGAATATCTATGGATATAGGGGCATGATCGGAGATAATGATGTCTGCAATAGACGTATGTTTAACCTTGGGGAAGAGAGATGTGGAAGTGAAGATGTAATCAATGCGGGAGTGGGAGGAGTGGGGGTGAGAGTAAAATGACAAGTCTTTCTGGGTTGGGTGAAAATGCGCCAAGGGTCAAGTAAGTCGAGTTGTGTGCAAAAAGAAGACAAGAGTTGGGAGGTGGAAAGAGAGACCGAGGCACTTACCTGAGATCTGTCCATGGATGGGTCGAATGCCAAGTTGAAATCGCCACCCACAACCAAGTTTTGGCCACCCCACTGTAGGAGCGTCGACAGGAGAGCTGCAAAGAAAGAGTCAGCAGAGACATTGGGAGCATATATATTAAGGAGGGTATACATGGTACAATCGATTAATGCATCAAGTAAAATTAATCTCCCCTCAGGGTCAATGTGTTTCCTACTGATCGAGTGCTGTAAGCTAGCATGGAAAATGATGGCCACTCCCCGGGATTTAGTATGATATGGAGCCGATATGCATTCTACTATCCAAGGAGCCCGTAAGGAGTTCCGAGGGTCATCTAGCCAGTGCGTTTCTTGAAGAAATGCTATCTGAGGAGCCATACGTTTCAAATGAGAGACTACTTTCTTACTCTTAACGGGGTGATTAAGCCCTTCTACATTCCAGGAAATTATGCGTAATGGGGTATTGTGAGAAACTCCAGTACTATGAGAGGGTGGGGGGCCACAGAAGCCATATCAACCCACACGTACGGTTGGGAACAACATGGTAAATATGTGAAAGGTAAAATGGGGCCCCACCCCGTCCCAGCGAGCGGGGGGAGGACAACCTAGGAGGGGCCTGAGTCCCCGAGTCGGGCAAACAAAACAAACCAAAAAACATAGAGATATTAACATAAACAGTAAGAACTGTATACAAGCAAGGAGTGAGCTAGAAGCAGTCATGCTTCACATACATGGCACTTCACGGGCGAAACCCGCGAGAAAGGATCAAAATAATGATAAGCAGTAAGTTAGTAGGCAATAGTTAAAGTCAAGTATCGGGTAAAGAGAAGTGTAAATCCGCCTCTCCCGGGTCATCGAAGAACAGTGGTTTTCCGTTTTCAGAAACCCGGAAGCGGGCTGGGTAGAGGAGAGAGAACTTGACCTTGGTTTCGAAGAGGTGTTTACAAACAGGAGCAAACTCTCTGCGCTTGGTAGCTACAAGTGCTGAGAAATCTTGGAAGATGAGGAGGCGTTCTCCGTTGTAGGATAAGGAGGCCGTTTTACGATAGTGGTCAAGAAGTCTCATCTTGTCGGCATAGTTCAAGATTCTCATTATGACGGGACGGGGACATCCAGCAGGGTTCCTCCGTTACGGTCCGAGTCGGTGAGCTCTCTCAATCATGAGTGGGACTCCTTTAAGATTCTTAGCTAGTTGCTCTGGGATGCCAGATGAGAGGAGGTCCATGAGCTCATGACCCTTGACCGATTCCGGGATGCCAATGACCAGGGCCGGATTAACAATGGGGCTGATGGAGCTGCAGCTCCAGGCCCACACTCCCAAATAGGCCCACAGCATTGGCAGATCTTTTTGCTGCAGTAGACAGGATAAACACTCCTTCTACTGCAGCATCCTGGGCAAGCCTCACTCCCCCCCAGTTGTCGTCCCCCCCCCCGCACGCCCGCCGGCGCATAGGTGAGTAAAATGGTGCCGCCAGCATTGACGACTTCCATATGATGGCGCAGTGGACAGCTTTCCCAGCCCTCCCTGCGCCGCAAAGACAGTACTGTGACTCGGCGCCTCCTGTGCTGTGACGGTGCGCGAGGTCGCACAACTACCACCCCGGTGCCTCCGCATCCAGACTGTGCAGTGTGCACTAGCAGGAGCTTCGTGAAAGCGCACCCGGTTTCTGCAGCAGGGTGTCCACTGATCCTCCTGACAGGTGAGGTGTCAGACCTGTCATCTGCTGGCTGCCTGGGCTGCTGTGCTGTAGCCTCTAATACAGCAATGTGGCATGTTGGGCAGCAGCCTCTGCTAATCACAGTAGATATACCTGTATATATTTTTTTATTAAACTTTAATATATAAATATGTAAGTATTTATAAATGTGTGTTTTTATATATATATATATATATATATATATATATACACACATACACACACACATATTTTTATATACACTTGGATATTTATATATTAGGAATATTATAGTTTGACTAAAAAATATTTTTTATATATATATATATATATATATATATATATATATATATATACTGTATATACAGTGCTTGAAGTGTGCCAGTATTAACCAGTGCTTCACTTGGGCGGTCAGCGCTGGGACAGTGACAGTATGACTGTTTCCAATGGCGGTCGAATGCGGTATTCAAATTTGGCACAAGTTGTGATCCAATCACAGCTCGTGCACTGGCAGCCTGGTGGACGCTCCTAATTAGCGGCTGGTCTGCGAGTCGTGTTTGTATTTTGTCTCATGACTAGGAGCAGGGCTGGCCCGACCGCCACACTGGGGAGGGTGCTGCCAATGGTGTGGTGTGGGAGCTGTGCTTCAGTACGGTGAAAGGAGCTGTGGTGTCGTGCGGAGTGGAGAGCTGTGCTGCATTGAGGGGAGTTGTATGGTGAGTGGAGCTGTGGTGTAGTGTATAGAGGGGAGCTGTGCTGTAGTGTGATTAGGGTAGCTGTGCAGTGAGCAGAGCTGTGGTGTAGTGTAGAGAGGGGAGCTGTGCTGCAGTGTGGTGAAGGAAGCTGTGCAGTGAGCAGAGCTGTGGTGTAGTGTGGGGAGGGGAGCTGTGCAGTGAGCAGAGCTGTGCTGCAGTGTGGTGAGGGCAGCTGTGCTGCAGTGTGGTGAGGGCAGCTGTGCTGCAGTGTGGTGAGGGGAGCTGTGCTGCAGTGCGGTGAGGGGAGCTGTGTTACAGTGTGGTGAGGAGAGCTGCGCGGTGAGTGGAGATGTGATATAGTATGGAGAAGGAAGCTGTGCTGCAGTGCAGTAAGTGGAACTGTGGTGTAGTCCGGTGAGCAGAGCTGTAGTGTAGTGTAGAGAGGGGAGCTGTGCTGCAGTGCAGTGAGGGGAGCTGCGCAGTGAGTGAAACTGTGGTGTGGTGTAGTGTAGAGAGGGGAGCTGTGCTGCAGTGCAGTGAGGGGAGCTGCGCAGTGAGTGGAACTGTGGTGTAGTCCGGTGAGCAGAGCTGTGGTGTAGTGTAGAGAGGGGAGCTGTGCTGCAGTGCAGTGAGGGGAGCTGCGCAGTGAGTGGAACTGTGGTGTAGTCGGTGAGCAGAGCTGTGGTGTAGTGTAGAGAGGGCAGCTGTGCTGCAGTGCAGTGAGGGGAGCTGCGCAGTGAGTGGAACTGTGGTGTAGTCCGGTGAGCAGAGCTGTGGTGTAGTGTAGAGAGGGGAGCTGTGCTGCAGTGCAGTGAGGGGAGCTGCGCAGTGAGTGGAACTGTGGTGTAGTCCGGTGAGCAGAGCTGTGGTGTAGCAAGGAGAGGGGAGCTATACTGCAGTGTGGAGAGGTGAGATGTGCGGTGAGCAGTGGGGTTTATGGAAATATCAGGATGACACAGCCCTTGGGCATGCCTAATTAAATCTCTCTTGATATTTCCATACCCCCACTTAAACCACTTTTCTACTTTTGCCACTGGTAGCTATACCCTCCATGGTGCTAGCCACACACCATGGCACAGACCACACCCCATCAGCACTGGGCACACCACCACCATGCTGCTTACACCCCCTGTGACAGCGCACAATAGGCCCTTCATAAATTTCAGCTCCAGGCCCACAAGGACCTTAATCTGGCACTGCCAATGACCCTCAGATTATTACGCAGGCTGCGATTTTCAAGATCATCAATCTTCTCTGAAAGGTCAGCAATCTCCGATTGGTTTGCTTGTATGGTTCTCTGGGCTGAGGACAAGTCATCTTCTAGCGTAGAGATTCGCTCTTCCGCTTCGTCCAAGCGTGTGGAATGTTGGTTGAGTTGGGTTAGCATGGATTCGATGGCTTCCTTGATGCCCGCTAATTTTTCGTCGAGCAGAGGGCCCAGAACAGCCACCAGGTCGTTATGTTTCATTTTCGGCTGCTTAACAGGCGGTCTGGATCTACGTGTACGTTGGGACGCAGAGCGTGAAGTTGAGCGGTCAGAGTCGGAGGAGTTACCACCAGGGGTTCCGTCACAAGAAGGCAGTGAAGCCCCGCAGAAGTCATTGATGTAGGTATCAGGAATTTTTTCATGCAGTCGTAAAATAGTAACCGCTGCGGGGGTGCGCAGAGAGTAAGAAATGCCAGAGGTGTGTCGGGTTTCACACGCAAAGCGCCAGGCCAGTACGGTGTCACATCACCGCGGATTCAAAGCATGCATCCAGGTCCGGGGCCAGCCCACTCGAAGGGTAAAACAGTATGATCACAGTCCGCCCATATAGGACATATTGAGAAGAGCCGAGTGAATGGTGGACAATATGTAGGGAGGAGGGCAGCGAGCTGAGGCAGGTATGTATATAGTGTTCCTGTCTTGAAGGGGGGGGGAGTTCGTCACCGCACCGCTAACACCGAATAATATCAGCAGTGCAGCTCCCGTCTCCCACTAGCACCGTATCCCAGCGCAGCCTGAAGGTGGGGAGGTGTTATGGCCAGCGGCTTATGTAGTGCGCAGAGGGCGCAGGCTGCAGCCTTTCTCCCCGCGGGTATCAGAGGGGGGGCAGCGGGGTGTGTGGGTGGAAGAGGCCGGTGGTGGGCTAGTGGGAAATGGTGTCTAGGAGCCGCACAGGGGAGGACACCTTACCAGTAATGCTGCTGGCTATGCAGTGTTGGTGTCCTCTCCCCTGTGTTCTGCTCCGTTCCACTCAGCCACAGCAGCAGGGGTGAAAGAGCCGCCGGGTCCGCCGCCGTAACTAGGAGGCTGCAGCAACACCAGCCGGAGCCTCCCGCAGGAGCTGCAGTCGCGGGTCAGAGGGAGACGATCCCCGCAGGTAACAGGTCCGGGGGCCGCTAGGAGATGAGAGGCAGGACCGCTGGAGCTCCGGCAGGTGGGCTGGAAAATCGAGGCCCCGGCTTTGGAGCTTAATGTAGGCCGCAGTCCGCGGGAGTTTTTCTGATGCTCCCCGACTCCGCAGCTTCAGACTTGCAGCAGTAGAAGGGGCTGGGGGGAATATAGAAGGGAGGGCAGGGGTAAGTGAGCAAGTTTGGGTGGGTTAGGAGGAGGGAGATAAGGTGATTATAAGCAGGAGCTGCAGAGAGCTGCGACTGCTCTCCTCCGATGTTAAGCCACGTCCCCCCCTGCATGCTTATCCTGGGGCTGGCTCTTAGTCTCCCCTGGGACTGTAGTATATAACCCGCCCCTCCTGGGTCATTTAACCGGACCCCCCCCCCCCCCCCCCCCGTGCTAATACTATATGGAGTAGGGGCCCTTCAGCTGCAGGCTATAGCTGAGACCCTGCCTAATATACCACTCGCAGCTGGGACTTAAGCAATTGATCTGCTTCACACTGAGCACCAGGATCCCTTGATAAGGGGCTGGGCTGCTTTCTGTGATTGAGGCCCTTCGGATGGAGGCGATTGCTGATCAACCTGGAGCATTCAACCTGTCAGTGCTGTGCTGAGATGTGATCCTTCTTACATTATGTCCTCCTAGTGCCTCCCTGCAATCACTCTAGCCGATACATTCCTACACATGGCACCATCGTTATCCTGTTGGATTGAAGCCAGCTGTACCCCCTTTCTACTGTATTAAGTACTTCTCTGAGAAGTCCGGAGTCATGCCTCTGAAGAAGCATAAAGCCTCCAAACCGGTCACTCAAGTCGCCTTTTTTAAGCCTTCTCCTTTCCGTAATAAGCCTCCAGAGACTGGAGCTCCTGTGGCTGGTTCGTCACCCCAGAACATGCTGTCCTCTCATCTGGCGTCTGTTTCACCTTCCGATGACGCACCCTCTTCACCATGGCTTGAGGATGGTGAAGCTTTGACAGTGGGCAGTATGAAGCTTTTGCTGCATCAGTTTAAAGACAAAGTGACATCTGAGTTTAGAGCCATATTGAAATCCTGTTAAAGCTCCATTGACGACCTGGGCGAGAGGACCGGCTAGCTGGAAACGAAGATGGGTGAAGTGGTGGGCTCGCATAACTCCCTCATTAACTCCCATGATACCCTCGAGGGGGAAGTGGCTGCTCTGCGCGATAAAGTGGCGGATTTGGAGGATCGCTCGCGTAGAAACAATCTTAAACTCAGAGGGGTCCCCGACTCGGTTTCCAATAGCAGTCTTCATGATTACACTATAGAGATCTTCAAGAAATTGCTGCCTTCCGCCAGTTCCTCGGATCTGCTTATAGACCGCATCCATCGGATTCCGAAGGCCCGTGGCGCTCCAGAAGGATCGTCTAGAGATGTTCTGATGCGAGTTCACTTCCTCCATATTAAAGATTCCTTGCTCAAAGAGGCTAGACCCTCTTCTGACTCATCAGAGGTCTTAGGCCAGCTTCAATTATTTGGAGACTTGTCGCAGTACACTCTTAACAAAAGACGCTCTTTCCAACCTGTTACTGCGGTTCTTTGGAAGGCTGGCATCCTCTATAGATGGGGCTTCCCCACTCGTCTGTTAATTTCCAGAGACGGCTCCACTATCGCTATCTCTTCGGTGGACGATGATATGAAGCTTCTCCGTAAATGGAATCTTGGGGGTGACCGCGGGTCTGGCTCTCCTGACCGCTGACTCCAGCAGGAATGGTCGACGGTTGAGAAGTAGAGTTATACCTCTATTACGCCTATTTGCCTTGAGTGACCTTCACTTGGATGACGATACGATTCCAGGATGTCTACTGCAGAGACTGCTACAGTTATTATATATGTTGATTACTACCTTTGAGACTATTTTTTTGCTGTTCCTTTACTTAGGTTCGCTTATATATGAGTAGTTCAGAGTTCTAGTTTTAAGAGTCAGGATTTCGTCTTATGCCTCATTCTGATTATTTTTTCTTGCTGTTGCCTTTACGTTAACCTATTTGCCCTAGGTCTCAATGATAGGTTCTGAATTGCATGTTTCTGTAGTTCTGCACTTATAGGTTATATGTGCTGTATGCCGCGTGAGTTTATATACGCTGAGATACGCAATCCTCGGCTGTTTGGTTGCGGGGAGGATGGCCACCAACCTCTCTATTTCATAGTGTGAGGCGCTGGACATTTTTGCGTCTTACTATGGCTCCGTATCTCTACGGGGTCTGTTTCCTTTCTTTTTTTTCATACTTCTTCCATTTCTACCCCTGTCTGTCCCCCTTTTGTGTCTTGTCCCCCCCAGGGTTTTGTTCCTACTGTGGTGCTATGTCCGATATACAGTATTACTTTTGCCTGCATCTGTTGGCTTCAGCGGCTGTTTCACTCCCTGCTTAATCAGCTATGGTCAGGATAGTCTCGTTAAATGTTAAAGGATTGAACTCCCCACAGAAACGTAAACTGGCTCTGTCCTCCTTCTATAAAATTAAGGCGAATGTGGTTGAAATTCAAGAAACCAATTTTCGAAAATTGTATCCCCCTAGACTTCATGATAATTGTTTCCCTACTTGCTATATGGCTAATGGTCCTACAAAGAAGGCTGGGGTAGCACACTAGAGTCCCAAATAGTAGATCCCGAGTGTCGATATCTCATATTAATAGGGTTATTGGAAAACGTTATGGTGACTTTAGTCTCCTGCTATGCCCCGAATTCTGGTCAGCTTACGTTCTGTAAGAAGCTGTGTTCCTTGATACAAAAGCACACTAAGGGGACAGTTCTGATCTTGGGGGATTTCAATTTAGTTGTGGACCCTCTACTAGATAGATCTCACACTACTAGGAGTACCCTATCCGGGAATCGGAATACTCAGGATGGGAGAGCTGGCCTACGTCAGGTACTAGGTGAATACGATCTTTATGATGCATGGAGAACTAAACATCCCACGGTGCGGGACTATTCTTTTTATTCGCATGTTCACTCCTTGTATTCTAGGATAGATCTTGCCTTGACTAATAAAGAGACTTTGACGGCCATACGAGAAATTACCCTATTACCAATGACCTTGTCTGACCATTCCCCATTATTGGTAGTATGGGACCAGGAGGCCTGTAGGGTCTCCCCAGGGCCCTGGAGGCTGGGGAAGTTCTTACTTAACCACCCTGACGCCTTTCTCGCTATACGACGCTCTATACAGCTATACCTTGACACTAACAAACCGGAAGAAACCTTGATTTTTAATAACTGGTGCTCTTTTAAGGCAGTGATTCGAGGTTCTGCCATTCAAACTGCTTCCAGACTTAAATGCTCTCAACAGGCTGAATGTCTGTTTGCTGAAAGTGAGGCTGCCAGACTGGAATTGCTGCATAAAGCTGACCCTCTTAATAGATCTACTTTTAAGCTTCTGCTAGCCGCTAGGGAAAAGGTTTTCTCCCTTAGGGATGTGCAACATAACATTGCTCGACTAAACCAGAGGTTTTATGTACTTGGTAATAAGGCGGGTCGCCTCTTAGCTCAGAAGTTACGGGGTAGACGAGCTAGAGCTAGAATTCATTATGTTTGTTCCTCCACGGGATCTAGAGTATCTGACCCTTATGATATTGCAAACACCTTTGCAGAGTATTACTCTCAACTCTATGGTTTAAAATCAGACCAGACTACCCCCCAACCCAGAGCAGCTGACATTCAGTCCTTTTTGAAGGAGATCTCCCTCCCGACGCTGGATTCCGCGACCTGCCTGTCCCTTAGCTCCCCTTGGACATTAAAAGAACTAGAAGCAGCCATTTCAGATCTCCTGAGAGACAAGGCCCCTGGTCCGGATGGCTTCCCCTCCAATTTCTATGAATCATATAAGACTGACTTGGCCCCCGTGCTGTTGTTTGTTTGTTTTCAATGAGGCATCGGTTGTGGGGAAGTTTCCGAGAGAAATGCTTGAGGCACAAATAGTTGCTATCCCTAAACCTGGTAAACCCCCTACATCCGTCCAAAACTATCGTCCCATAGCTTTGTTGAACACAGACGTTAGGCTTTTTGCAAAGCTTATCGCCAATCGCCTTTCCCTGCTGCTTCCTTCCCTCATAGCTGCTGACCAGGTTGGCTTTGTCCCAGGCAGGCAGGCCCCGGACAACACTCAGAGAGTGTATAACATACTGGAACACTGTGATGCACATAAAACGCCCCTTCTCATACTCTCACTGGACGCCGAAAAGGCGTTTGATAGATTTCACTGGGGATATCTGAGAGCTGTTCTGGATAAATTTGGGTTTGTTGGGAGGTTTTTGGATTCTATTTTTGCTCTATACTCTGCCCCCTCTGCAAGGGTGTTTGTCAACGGTTGTCTGTCAGGGGACTTTGATATTTCAAATGGAACGAGACAGGGTTGACCCCCTGTCACCCCTCATATTTGCCTTAGCTATTGAGCCCCTGGCCGAGGCCATTAGGTCTGAGCCAACGGTTGCAGGCCCAGGGATAGGAGGTTTGACTCACAAAATCAGTTTATTCGCTGACGACATTTTGCTTTGTTTAACTCACCCTGACACCTCTCTACCTGCGCTCCATACTATACTGGATCGATATTCCAGAATTTCCTATTACAAGTTAAACACTTCCAAGACCGAGGCCCTACCGCTTCAAATTTCACCACGCACTGTGACCTTGTTAAAGACCGATACCGATATGCTTGGCAAGAGAGATCTATTAAGTATTTGGGTATTCATCTTTCCCTAGACAGAGACCTGTATGACTGTAATTATTTGCCCCTCTTAAGCGCTTTTGAAAAATTAATTAAAGAATGGTCCCTTCATGAAATTTCATGGTTAGGACGCATTTCCGCGACTAAGAGGATATTGCTCCCTAAACTTTTATACTTGTTCCGGGCTATCCCTCGCAGCTTCCCCAAACCTCTTATCGTAAGAGCTAACAAGATCATCTCTCATTATATATGGAAGGGGTCTAGGCCCCGTATTGCTAGACAGGTTTTGATGTTACCTAAGACTGTCGGAGGGGTGGCCTACCCGAATTTGGAGGTGTACCACTCCGCTTGCCTTCTCAGTCAGGCTCGAGATTGGTTCAACATGCACAATCCCAAACCATGGGTCCTCATTAAATGGTTTTTTCTGGGTTCGATTGACATGAGGGATCTGTCTTTGTTGCCCGCCCATAGCGTCCCAAAATGGCAGGGCCCAGAGGAAGCGGTTAGATGCACCTTGAAGCTTTGGCATACGGTTGTTGCGTCTGATTCGACTATTTTGTTGCCATCGGCCGATTTGCATATTAGAACTATTGCTAGTATCATACCTAATCTTGGGTTGGACGCTTGGATTGATGTTGGGATTGTGCATTTGAGGGATCTATGCTCGGAGGGAGGTTTGGTGCCCTTCTCTAGACTACAAAGTCACTCCGTTATCTCAAAACAAGACTTCTTTACATATCTGCAGATACGTAATTGGCTTCAGTCCTGTGCGGGTGGGTTGGTGGGCCCTGTCCCCCTTCCTGCTTCTTTACGCCTCAGAATGTCTTCCCCTGACCATTGCGGTGGGATTTCTAAATGGTATTAGTACATCATTCTTCTGTCTAAACAGGGTAAGACTCCCTCGCAGCTGAAATGGGAAAGAGACCTCTCTATTGTTCTGCGAGAGGAAGAGTGGGACCTCATTTCCTCAAAGTGCTTTAAGATTTCAAAATGCCTTCAGCATTCTGAAATGTACTTTAAATTATGCCGAAGGGCGTACTTTACTCCACAGCGGCTTCACAGCATTTGGTCTTCGGTTTCCCGGCTTTGCTGGAGAAATTGTGGCCACGTGGGTAATATCTTGCACGTTTTTTGGGATTGCCCGTCTCTGGGTTCGCTGTGGACCGAAGTATTTTCTCTTATCCGGGAGGTGTTGGGGGTGGAAGTGCCAATGAACCCTATGTTTGCTTTATTTCATTATTCATCGCCTGACTTATTACATAGTGACAGATACATTGCTGGCCATGTTCTCATATCCACCTAGGCGGCAAATGGACAGTTGTGGAAATCACAGAATATACCTACCATCCAAGCCATTGTTAACAGTACACTTAAGCATTTTCTATTTGAAACGGCTGGAGGTATATATTTCATATCACCCCCCTCGGTGTGGAAAACTTGTTCGAAATGGAAGGAATTTCGGGAGCGGAGAGGGCTACCTATGGCTATAACTGGTTCTACAGATCTATCACAATTACATTCCCCACAATCTGATGCTACCTGATTACAATCGATATATCTCATTTATATTTTCTATCTATGCTTCATTATGCCACCTTGGGAGCACTCCCATTAGGGGTGTCTGACCCGTGTCTTTATGTTTCCCTGTGTGTGTCACTGTGTTGTCTCTCTCCTTGTCTTACTCTCTTTCCTTCTCTATCTGTTGTTCTGTCAGTTCTATATTTGTTCGTCGCCAGGTTCGGTAGTGCATGATTAGTAAACTGCATATCCCTTTGTACTGTCATTGTATTATGCTGTTTATGCTAGTAATTCAATTCAGTTAATCCTTTTTTTTTTTTGGACATCGCCTGTGTTGTGTACTACTGTACTTGGCTTTATTTGTATTTGTGTTTAAACTAATAAAAACCTTTATGAAAAAAAAAAAGAAGAACCTGATTGTAGTTTTAGTAGATGTGCGGGGTTTGGATAATCTTTTTGACATCTGTATTTTTACAACAGAACATTTATCATGAATGGTAAAATCACCCAGTACCTACCTAGACGTAGATGATTGGCTGAGTACCTGGAAATGACCTTAGGAACAGGGCCAGTGCATGGTTTCTTGGCACCCTAGGCAAATTTTCTGCCTACTGACCCCCACCAAATCCAATTACCCTCTTACCCACACACCTGACTACATTGAGTACAACAAAGATGTCTCTCAGAGATATCCTTAATTATGTGATGGGCAGACTCAGTGGTCTCTCCTCCCCCCCCCCCCCCCCCCCCCTTCTCCTGACCCACCCCCCAGCTCCTGGCACCCTAGGCAGCAGAATAGAGCTGCCTAGTGGAAGAGCCAGTCCTGCTTAGGAAAGCTTGATAGTGCTGCCTGGGAAATGAATGCACTTCATAGCAAGGTGCATACTGTAGGAATGGACATGGAAATGAACATAGATGTTCAAATCATTATATATATTACAATCATAATCTGCCACCCATGCCAAAACTATTCAAACACCAACCGAGCCACATCACTTGCACCATTGTTATGTACAAAAGCTCAAACAAACTATTCATGTTAGAATTAGACCAGATTCAGTTAGACACTATCCCAGCCGGGATGCAGTTTTATTGGTGACTGTCAAAATGTCAACAATCTCCGTCGCTGTTATCGCAACACACTTGTTATGCTGCTAACAACATTTGAAAGGAGTCGGCATTACAAGTTTAAACATGCGGCTTTACCAACACCAAACTCATCATGCCATCCCCTTGGAAATGCGGTTAGCAGCATTACAAGTGCGTCTCAATAAGGGTGCCGCCATTTCAGTGTCCCCATGGCCATTGTAATGAATAAACACACTAGGTGGATGCCCAGGGCACCATGAGTTTAGGGGCCTTTTAGCAGGGGTGTGCGGGGCCAGAGGGCATCCGCCTCCTGGACTGGTGCCTCCGGAACTTCTTGGTAGGCAGGTAGAGAATGTTGCCTGCATACTACGATTGTAAATGACACCCAATCAGAGTGACCAGGCAGCATTCTCTACCTGCCTCCCAGGCTGCAGCCAGACAGTGAATGGCCGTATGGAAGCACCTTGAGAGACAGTGCGAGAGCGCAGGTGTGGTAAATTATGACTTTTTATTTATTTATTCCCATGAAAGATTGGGTAGGGGCCCAATTGCATTGCTATGCCAAGGGCCTTCTATCCTGTTAAGACATCCCTGAGTGTCCCCATAATGATTGTCCACATCCTGACTGTTGAACAATCATATCGAACCCATCCCAGCCTCACCGCTGTCTGCAATCAAACAATGTAATTGTAGTCACAGAGTATGGAAATTATAGTCCATCTTCAGTTTATTAGTATTGTAGATTCTTAGATAGCACTTCATACTGGCAGCTTGTTTGTACTGAACAAACCACGCCTGTGAGCAATCTGCTTCTGTTTGCATCCAATTTTTATTTTAGTAATATGTATAAAATTGGCCTTCTCATACAAGCACAAAGTAGTAAGCTGAGTGGCTAATTATATACACAGAGTATGTTATACATAAGAGGAAAGGCCCTGGCAACATAGCACAGGAGAGACAGAGGAGACACACTGGAGGAATGCAGTGCAAGTAACAACTGGAGTTAACTTTGAGCTTTATTATTATTTTTTCACCAAATGTGAGTGTGGACACAGAGACGCCTGGACACAGAGGCCGTGTGCATCGCACACCCTGCATCTGTTACACCAAGCATTTATATACAATCCATCACTAGTAAGAGCATAACAGCTACTAAGCTCCCTATAAGAAAAAAAACATCACAATGTGCCAAAAAACATGACATGGGAACCTGCACATGAGGTCACATACATTGCATATGTTGCAGCAAGTATGTAAAATTCAGGAACATAAATAACATGTAAATTAAACATAATCCATGAAAGCCTAGATAAATGGCATGTACAGTATACGTACAGTATGTCAGTAAGTGTCTTGTTCAGCTATGTTCCAGAAGTAGTATTCATTCCACAAAAACAGTAGTCTGGTTAGTATCAACAGGGCAGTCAGTAATCAGAATACATTCCAGACATACGGCACAGTGGACGGGAATCCAAGAATTCAGAAAAACTGGAACAGGCTTGCAGAGTTTTGAATATAGACCAAGAGCCCTGACCAACTCCTGGGGCTGCAAGGAAAAGTGCGCCCCCTGGTAATTAACATGTGCGGTTTTGGCAGTTGATTGAATCGGTCGAGACTTGGGGCTAAGTGGATACAGTATGCCACATAGCTGTTCTAAACATTAGAATCATATCAGTGGTGGAAGCTATTGGTCCTCCCAATGGTCTGGGTAGGTTTCGTTGGTCACATAGTGAATCTGTGCAACAAACTGGCCTGTCGCATGGCTCCCCTCTAGCTCCACCCCTTATGTGACAGTGAGAAACAACATGATTGGCCATGGCATCTGCTGCACTGCAAAAATGATAATGAGACTGGCTATATATCAAGTATAGAGTCATCCATAATGCTACAACTCTATTTAGAAATGAAATGTTGACTATACAGAACAAGAAAAGTACACTTTCTCACACACAACAGTTATTGCAAAATGCATAAAGAGAAGCTGTACTCTATAGTGGTCCATACACACCACACAGCAAGACAATCAGAACTGCATACAGAGCAGAAATTAGGCAGTAATGCAGCAGTCACATATCAAAAATAGAATTAGATAAGTAAAATGTATTTTATTGTATGTAACAGGGCCGGATTGGGATCGATCACCAGCCCGGGAAATTTATGAAAGCAGCCCTAATGGTGGCGGAGTCTGTTGAGGGGGACGGGCCTGTCAAGAGGGCGGGGTCACTCCTCAGAGGTCCTGATTCTGAGATAGACACAGTTGAGACCTCCTTTGCTTTACGTTATACTAATGTTTACGTGCGACTTTATGCATATGCTGCTACAATACCCTTCTCTGATGCACATCTGTATGTCTGATTATACAAGGACTTGTAAGAGTGCAATGTCAGGGCGTATAGGGTCTGCTGCCGTGCAGCTGTACCACTTACCGGACGCCGTACGCTCTCACTCGCAGGTGCTGGAACACTCGAGAGTCCTGGAAGCCCTTCTGGATGACCCGGGCACGAAAACCTAAGAGGAAGAAGTCCGTTGAATATCGTCTCCCGAAACAGTGGATCACAACACCTATGTGGCTGAGGAAAATGCGCCTTCGGGCTAGGTGGGGGTCATCACCGGCATCCGCCTCAGAGCCCGAATTTCACCTATCGGCACTTTCGCACCAGGTGGAAATTCCGCCTTGCACAGCCGTGCAAGGCTCACCGTTGCCCTGAAGGAAGGGAGATAGAAAGGACACAACCAAACACTCAGACTGTGGTTACTCACCGTCTCACACTCCGGTACTCCGATCTTCTCCAGTACAGGTCCCTGTAAGGAGGCAAGAGAAAGGAAACCGCCGTGCAGGGCCTAACTAGACCTAGTGTCACAGCTTATCCTAACTACAACTGCAGAGCCCTCAAACTAACTCTGTGAGTGTGGTGCAACCAAACTAGGCACAAACTTTATAACAGTAACTTGCCCTGCACGGTAACAACACACATCGGAATACCACATAACACGGTGCTGTCCTTGTAAATACCTACCGCCGGATGCAGGGGGTGGGCGCCGCACAGCCTACTCACCTCCTATGCCTTTCCCGGTATGGGCCACTGGCCTATCTACCTTACCCCCAAGAGTGGTCTGGGCCTGGTGCCCAGTACCACCTTATTCACCTTGGGGGGAGTACTTACTCGCTGGGCCTAGCGCCCCCTGACTGCGCCCAGGCCGGAGGCCTGACTTCACCCACGGGCCTAGCGCCCGCCTAACTTGCTGTCCGTTGGGTGACCTGGGCCTTGTGCCCCGGGTCACCTTATATGTATCCCTGGCGGCCAAAATACACTAGGGCCTAATGCCCTCTAATGTTCCCACAGGCCTAGTGCCTGAACGTACCCCCGGGCCTAGTGCCCGCCTACCCTGTGGCGGAGGGTGACTCGGGCCTAACGCCCGAACCCCCGGGTGACAGAGTGGTCGGGTCTGGGCCGGCGGGCCACGGGCCGAGGGGCACCCCGACTATGCGTGGCCTCGGCCCAGACTTGCCGACACTATTGCGCCACGGACCGGAAGGGCCCGACTAAATACCTACAGGCCGGGAGGGCCTGAATGTGCCCACGGGCCTAGTGCCCGATCACCTGGTGGTCTAGGGAGGCGGAATTACAAATAAGTAAAGTAGGCCCAGGGCCTCTTACCAAGACCGGTGGGAGAGGCTGTGGAGGGGAACTTCGTTAGCTCTTTTGCTTCCCGCTCCAAACAGCACTCTCCGCCGATCGTCCGTCTCCGCTGGGCCGCCGCCGCCTCAGTCCCGTCTTCTGCTGATGTCTTCTGCCTCTTCCGGCGCCGCTGTCGTCGTCCGCGCTGGCCTCCTGGCGTCTTCTTCGGGAGTTCCTCTCCGCTCCGTACCCGGCTCACTAATGAGCTCCGCTGCCGCCTAGCGCCTGATATAAGGCGCCGGGAGGAGGCGGGGCCATGACGCAGCGGACTCCCATTGGTCCGCCGCGGCGACTCCTCATTGGGCGCCGGGCCGCGAGCAGCGATTGGCTCGCGTCCGGCGCCCTTTTCAAATCCGGGGCCGCCGAGTGGAGGAACTTGGATCCTTTCGGATCCTCGTTCCTCCGGACTCCGCCGCGCGGCCGCCCGCCGCCTGACAGACTGATATGCCCACTTTCAGTCTCTACTAACACTGCTGTCATGCCTTTAATCTACTTCTGATTTTATTGATTTCTCATACCACAAACCCCCTTTTTTTATATGTTTCAAAGTACAGGGAGGAGAAGCACACACTACATACAGCACAGTACAGGGAGGGGGCACACACTACATACAGTACAGGGAGGGGGAGCACACACTGCATACAGCACAGTACAGGGAGGGGGAGCACACACTACATACAGCATAGTACAGGGAGGGGGCACACACTACATACAGCACAGTACAGGGAGGGGGAGCACACACTACATACAGCACAGTACAGGGAGGGAGCACACACTACATACAGCACAGTACAGGGAGGGAGTACACACTACATACAGCACAGTACAGGGAGGGGGAGCACACACTACATACAGCACAGTACAGGGAGGGGGAGCACACACTACATACAGCACAGTACAGGGAGGGAGTACACACTACATACAGCACAGTACAGGGAGGGGGCACACACTACAGACAGCACAGTACAGGGAGGGAGCACACACTACATACAGCACAGTACAGGGAGGGAGTAAACACTACATACAGTACAGGGAGGAAGCACACACTACATACAGCACAGTACAGGGAGGGCGCACACACTACATACAGCACAGTACAGGGAGGGGGAGCACACACTACATACAGCACAGTACAGGGAGGGGGAGCACACACTACATACAGCACAGTACAGGGAGGGAGCACACACTACATACAGCACTGTACAGGGAGGGAGTACACACTACATACAGCACAGTACAGGGAGGGGGCACACACTACATACAGCACAGTACAGGGAGGGAGCACACACTACATACAGCACAGTACAAGGAGGGAGTACACACTACATACAGTACAGGGATGAAGCACACACTACATACAGCACAGTACAGGGAGGGCGCACACACTACATACAGCACAGTACAGGGAGGGGGAGCACACACTACATACAGCACAGTACAGGGAGGGGGAGCACACACTACATACAGCACAGTACAGGGAGGGAGCACACACTACATACAGCACTGTACAGGGAGGGAGTACACACTACAGCACAGTACAGGGAGGGGGCACACACTACATACAGCACAGTACAGGGAGGGGGAGCACACACTACATACAGCACAGTACAGGGAGGGGGAGCACACACTACATACAGCACAGTACAGGGAGGGAGCACACACTACATACAGCACTGTACAGGGAGGGAGTACACACTACATACAGCACAGTACAGGGAGGGGGCACACACTACATACAGCACAGTACAGGGAGGGAGCACACACTACATACAGCACAGTACAAGGAGGGAGTACACACTACATACAGTACAGGGATGAAGCACACACTACATACAGCACAGTACAGGGAGGGCGCACACACTACATACAGCACAGTACAGGGAGGGGGAGCACACACTACATACAGCACAGTACAGGGAGGGAGTACACACTACATACAGTACAGGGATGAAGCACTCACTACATACAGCACAGTACAGGGAGGGGGAGCACACACTACATACAGCACAGTACAGGGAGGGGGAGCACACACTACATACAGCACAGTACAGGGAGGGGGCACACACTACATACAGCACTGTACAGGAAGGGAGTACACACTACATACAGCACAGTACAGGGAGGGGGAGCACACACTACATACAGCACAGTACAGGGAGGGGGAGCACACACTACATACAGCACAGTACAGGGAGGGAGCACATACTACATACAGCACTGTACAGGGAGGGAGTACACACTACATACAGCACAGTACAGGGAGGGGGCACACACTACATACAGCACAGTACAGGGAGGGGGAGCACACACTACATACAGCACAGTACAGGGAGGGGGAGCACACACTACATACAGCACAGTACAGGGAGGGGGCACACACTACATACAGCACAGTACAGGGAGGGGGAGCACACACTATATACAGCACAGTACAGGGAGGGAGCACACACTACATACAGCACAGTACAGGGAGGGAGTACACACTACATACAGCACAGTACAGGGAGGGCGCACACACTACATACAGCACAGTACAGGGAGGGGGAGCACACACTACATACAGCACAGTACAGGGAGGGGGAGCACACACTACATACAGCACAGTACAGGGAGGGGGCACACACTACATACAGCACAGTACAGGGAGGGCGCACACACTACATACAGCACAGTACAGGGAGGGGGAGCACACACTACATACAGCACAGTACAGGGAGGGGGAGCACACACTACATACAGCACAGTACAGGGAGGGAGCACACACTACATACAGCACTGTACAGGGAGGGAGTACACACTACATACAGCACAGTACAGGGAGGGGGCATACACTACATACAGCACAGTACAGGGAGGGGGAGCACACACTACATACAGCACAGTACAGGGAGGGGGAGCACACACTACATACAGCACAGTACAGGGAGGGGGCACACACTACATACAGCACAGTACAGGGAGGGGGCACACACTACATACAGCACAGTACAGGGAGGGGGCACACACTACATACAGCACAGTACAGGGAGGGGGAGCACACACTACATACAGCACAGTACAGGGAGGGAGCACACACTACATACAGCACTGTACAGGGAGGGAGTACACACTACATACAGCACAGTACAGGGAGGGGGCACACACTACATACAGCACAGTACAGGGAGGGAGCACACACTACATACAGCACAGTACAAGGAGGGAGTACACACTACATACAGTACAGGGATGAAGCACACACTACATACAGCACAGTACAGGGAGGGTGCACACACTACATACAGCACAGTACAGGGAGGGGGAGCACACACTACATACAGCACAGTACAGGGAGGGGGAGCACACACTACATACAGCACAGTACAGGGAGGGAGCACACACTACATACAGCACTGTACAGGGAGGGGGCACACACTACATACAGCACAGTACAGGGAGGGGGAGCACACACTACATACAGCACAGTACAGGGAGGGAGCACACACTACATACAGCACTGTACAGGGAGGAAGTACACACTACATACAGCACAGTACAGGGAGGGGGCACACACTACATACAGCACAGTACAGGGAGGGAGCACACACTACATACAGCACAGTACAAGGAGGGAGTACACACTACATACAGTACAGGGATGAAGCACACACTACATACAGCATAGTACAGGGAGGGCGCACACACTACATACAGCACAGTACAGGGAGGGGGAGCACACACTACATACAGCACAGTACAGGGAGGGGGAGCACACACTACATACAGCACAGTACAGGGAGGGAGCACACACTACATACAGCACTGTACAGGGAGGGAGTACACACTACAGCACAGTACAGGGAGGGGGCACACACTACATACAGCACAGTACAGGGAGGGGGAGCACACACTACATACAGCACAGTACAGGGAGGGGGAGCACACACTACATACAGCACAGTACAGGGAGGGAGCACACACTACATACAGCACTGTACAGGGAGGGAGTACACACTACATACAGCACAGTACAGGGAGGGGGCACACACTACATACAGCACAGTACAGGGAGGGAGCACACACTACATACAGCACAGTACAAGGAGGGAGTACACACTACATACAGTACAGGGATGAAGCACACACTACATACAGCACAGTACAGGGAGGGCGCACACACTACATACAGCACAGTACAGGGAGGGGGAGCACACACTACATACAGCACAGTACAGGGAGGGAGTACACACTACATACAGTACAGGGATGAAGCACTCACTACATACAGCACAGTACAGGGAGGGGGAGCACACACTACATACAGCACAGTACAGGGAGGGGGAGCACACACTACATACAGCACAGTACAGGGAGGGGGCACACACTACATACAGCACTGTACAGGAAGGGAGTACACACTACATACAGCACAGTACAGGGAGGGGGCACACACTACATACAGCACAGTACAGGGAGGGAGCACACACTACATACAGCACAGTACAGGGAGGGAGTACACACTACATACAGTACAGGGATGAAGCACACACTACATACAGCACAGTACAGGGAGGGCGCACACACTACATACAGCACAGTACAGGGAGGGGGAGCACACACTACATACAGCACAGTACAGGGAGGGGGAGCACACACTACATACAGCACAGTACAGGGAGGGGGCACACACTACATACAGCACTGTACAGGGAGGGAGTACATACTGCATACAGCACAGTACAGGGAGGGGGCACACACTACATACAGCACTGTACAGGGAGGGAGTACACACTACATACAGCACAGTACAGGGAGGGGGCACACACTACATACAGCACAGTACAGGGAGGGAGCACACACTACATACAGCACAGTACAGGGAGGGAGTACACACTACATACAGTACAGGGATGAAGCACACACTACATACAGCACAGTACAGGGAGGGCGCACACACTACATACAGCACAGTACAGGGAGGGAGCACACACTACATACAGCACAGTACAGGGAGGGAGCACACACTACATACAGCACAGTACAGGGAGGGAGCACACACTACATACAGCACAGTACAGGGAGGGAGTACACACTACATACAGTACAGGGATGAAGCACACACTACATACAGCACAGTACAGGGAGGGCGCACACACTACATACAGCACAGTACAGGGAGGGAGCACACACTACATACAGCACAGTACAGGGAGGGAGCACACACTACATACAGCACAGTACAGGGAGGGAGCACACACTACATACAGCACAGTACAGGGAGGAAGCACACACTATATACAGCACAGTACAGGGAGGAAGCACACACTACATACAGTACAGGGAGGGAGAGCACACACTACATACAGCACACAGTACAGGGAGGGAGCACACACTACATACAGCACAGTACAGGGAGGGAGCACACACTACATACAGTAAAGGGAGGGAGCACACACTACATAGAGCACTGTACAGGGAGGGAGCACACACTACATACAGCTCAGTACAGGGAGGGAGCACACACTACATACAGCACAGTACAGGGAGGGAGCACACACTACATACAGTAAAGGGAGGAAGCACACACTACATACAGCACTGTACAGGGAGGGAGCACACATTACATACAGCACAGTACAGGGAGAGTGCACACACTACATACAGCACAGTACAGGGAGGGGGCACACACTACATACAGCACACTACAGGGAGAGTGCACACACTACATACAGCACAGTACAGGGAGGGGGAGCACACACTACATACAGCACAGTACAGGGAGGGGGCACACACTACATACAGCACTGTACAGGGAGGGAGTACACACTACATACAGCACAGTACAGGGAGGGGGCACACACTACATACAGCACAGTACAGGGAGGGAGCACACACTACATACAGCACAGTACAGGGAGGGAGCACACACTACATACAGCACAGTACAGGGAGGAAGCACACACTACATACAGCACAGTACAGGGAGGAAGCACACACTACATACAGTACAGGGAGGGAGAGCACACACTACATACAGCACACAGTACAGGGAGGGAGCACACACTACATACAGCACAGTACAGGGAGGGAGCACACACTACATACAGTAAAGGGAGGGAGCACACACTACATACAGTACTGTACAGGGAGGGAGCACACACTACATACAGCTCAGTACAAGGAGGGAGCACACACTACATACAGCACAGTACAGGGAGGGAGCACACACTACATACAGTAAAGGGAGGGAGCACACACTACATACAGCACTGTACAGGGAGGGAGCACACGTTACATACAGCACAGTACAGGGAGAGTGCACACACTACATACAGCACAGTACAGGGAGGGGACACACACTACATACAGCACACTACAGGGAGAGTGCACACACTACATACAGCACTGTACAGGGAGGGAGCACACATTACATACAGCACAGTACAGGGAGGGGGCACACACTACATACAGCACAGTACAGGGAGGGGGCACACACTACATACAGCACAGTACAGGGAGAGTGCACACACTACATACAGCACAGTACAGGGAGGGAGCACACACAAGTAGTGAAACACAGACACAGGGGACCAGAGCAGCGGAATCTGTCCCAGTGGTCATTCCGCCCGATTACATACAAAACCACCATATTACATACATAGCCACCACATTATATGAATAGCACCACATTACACAAATAGCACCACATAACACAAATAGCTCCACATTACAGGTATAGCACCACACTACACGTATAGTACCGCATTATACGAATAGCACCACATTACACAAATAGCACTACATTACATACACAGCCACCACATTACATACGTAGCCACCGCATTACATAAATAGGCCCATCATCATGGACAGATATGGGGCAGGTATAGGGCTGAAGGACTTTGCATTAGAGATTGTCCCAGGGCTGGCTGTGAGTGCTGCCTGATCAGCTGGCATCCTGAGAACAAGGTACATCCTGCTCCTGTCCAGTCCCCAAACCATACACTGTGAGTGGGGATGCCTTAACCCTTACACTAACATTATAATGCAAATAATGTAATTAAAAATAACCTCTCTGCCGGGTCCCCTTCAGTGCCCAGTCACCGCTCTGGCCAGTTCAGTGAGAGTGCGGGAGCTGGGGTGGCAGCGGGTGTAGTGAACCCCACTCCGAGACCTGCTGGATGCTGCTGGGCTGGTTAACTTTCTCCAGGTCCCCCGTTGGTAGAACAGCTTCACCACTTTTCACGGCTAGCTGCACCCGGAGGTGCCCTAACTTCCGGACTGCGTTCCAATGAACCACAAGTACTGGAAGCAGTGTGAGCCAGCCCAGCCTGAGTGTGATTCGGCCTGGCTGAGGGTAATATGGGACTGGCCCATCGGAATCTGTCATGGTGTCCTGCTGGGCCAATCCGCCCCTGGTATGTAATAACCTGTTAAATAAAAAAAGAATGATGCATAAAAATAACTGTACATTATTGTAATACCTTGTTAATATTAACTCCCTTTACCTAAATCTGACCATATTACTACATTAATACTACTAGTCCTCGGCAAAATCAATATTAATCTGCACTCACAAAGGTATTAAAACTAGAGATGAGCGCCTGAAATTTTTCGAGTTTTGTGTTTTGGTTTTGGGTTCGGTTCCGCGGCCGTGTTTTGGGTTCGAACGCGTTTTGGCAAAACCTCACCGAATTTTTTTTGTCGGATTCGGGTGTGTTTTGGATTCGGGTGTTTTTTTCAAAAAACACTAAAAAACAGCTTAAATCATAGAATTTGGGGGTCATTTTGATCCCAAAGTATTATTAACCTCAAAAACCATAATTTACACTCATTTTCAGTCTATTCTGAATACCTCACACCTCACAATATTATTTTTAGTCCTAAAATTTGCACCGAGGTCGCTGTGTGAGTAAGATAAGCGACCCTAGTGGCCGACACAAACACCGGGCCCATCTAGGAGTGGCACTGCAGTGTCACGCAGGATGTCCCTTCCAAAAAACCCTCCCCAAACAGCACATGACGCAAAGAAAAAAAGAGGCGCAATGAGGTAGCTGTGTGAGTAAGATTAGCGACCCTAGTGGCCGACACAAACACCGGGCCCATCTAGGAGTGGCACTGCAGTGTCACGCAGGATGGCCCTTCCAAAAAACCCTCCCCAAACAGCACATGACGCAAAGAAAAAAAGAGGCGCAATGAGGTAGCTGTGTGAGTAAGATTAGCGACCCTAGTGGCCGACACAAACACCGGGCCCATCTAGGAGTGGCACTGCAGTGTCACGCAGGATGTCCCTTCCAAAAAACCCTCCCCAAACAGCACATGACGCAAAGAAAAAAAGAGGCGCAATGAGGTAGCTGTGTGAGTAAGATTAGCGACCCTAGTGGCCGACACAAACATCGGGCCCATCTAGGAGTGGCACTGCAGTGTCACGCAGGATGTCCCTTCCAAAAAACCCTCCCCAAACAGCACATGACGCAAAGAAAAAAAGAGGCGCAATGAGGTAGCTGACTGTGTGAGTAAGATTAGCGACCCTAGTGGCCGACACAAACACCGGGCCCATTTAGGAGTGGCACTGCAGTGTCACGCAGGATGTCCCTTCCAAAAAACCCTCCCCAATCAGCACATGATGCAAAGAAAAAGAAAAGAAAAAAGAGGTGCAAGATGGAATTGTCCTTGGGCCCTCCCACCCACCCTTATGTTGTATAAACAAAACAGGACATGCACACTTTAACCAACCCATCATTTCAGTGACAGGGTCTGCCACACGACTGTGACTGATATGACGGGTTGGTTTGGACCCCCCCCCCCAAAAAAGAAGCAATTAATCTCTCCTTGCACAAACTGGCTCTACAGAGGCAAGATGTCCACCTCATCATCACCCTCCGATATATCACCGTGTACATCCCCCTCCTCACAGATTATCAATTCGTCCCCACTGGAATCCACCATCTCAGCTCCCTGTGTACTTTGTGGAGGCAATTGCTGCTGGTCAATGTCTCCGCGGAGGAATTGATTATAATTCATTTTAATGAACATCATCTTCTCCACATTTTCTGGATGTAACCTCGTACGCCGATTGCTGACAAGGTGAGCGGCGGCACTAAACACTCTTTCGGAGTACACACTTGTGGGAGGGCAACTTAGGTAGAATAAAGCCAGTTTGTGCAAGGGCCTCCAAATTGCCTCTTTTTCCTGCCAGTATAAGTACGGACTGTGTGACGTGCCTACTTGGATGCGGTCACTCATATAATCCTCCACCATTCTATCAATGTTGAGAGAATCATATGCAGTGACAGTAGACGACATGTCCGTAATCGTTGTCAGGTCCTTCAATCCGGACCAGATGTCAGCATCAGCAGTCGCTCCAGACTGCCCTGCATCACCGCCAGCGGGTGGGCTCGGAATTCTGAGCCTTTTCCGCGCACCCCCAGTTGCGGGAGAATGTGAAGGAGGAGATGTTGACAGGTCGCGTTCCGCTTGACTTGACAATTTTGTCACCAGCAGGTCTTTCAACCCCAGCAGACTTGTGTCTGCCGGAAAGAGAGATCCAAGGTAGGCTTTAAATCTAGGATCGAGCACGGTGGCCAAAATGTAGTGCTCTGATTTCAACAGATTGACCACCCGTGAATCCTTGTTAAGCGAATTAAGGGCTCCATCCACAAGTCCCACATGCCTAGCGGAATCGCTCCGTGTTAGCTCCTCCTTCAATGTCTCCAGCTTCTTCTGCAAAAGCCTGATGAGGGGAATGACCTGACTCAGGCTGGCAGTGTCTGAACTGACTTCACGTGTGGCAAGTTCAAAGGGCATCAGAACCTTGCACAACGTTGAAATCATTCTCCACTGCGCTTGAGACAGGTGCATTCCACCTACTATATCGTGCTCAATTGTATAGGCTTGAATGGCCTTTTGCTGCTCCTCCAACCTCTGAAGCATATAGAGGGTTGAATTCCACCTCGTTACCACTTCTTGCTTCAGATGATGGCAGGGCAGGTTCAGTAGTTTTTGGTGGTGCTCCAGTCTTCTGTACGTGGTGCCTGTACGCCGAAAGTGTCCCGCAATTCTTCTGGCCACCGACAGCATCTCTTGCACGCCCCTGTCGTTTTTTAAAAAATTCTGCACCACCAAATTCAAGGTATGTGCAAAACATGGGACGTGCTGGAATTTGCCCATATTTAATGCACACACAATATTGCTGGCGTTGTCCGATGCCACAAATCCACAGGAGAGTCCAATTGGGGTAAGCCATTCCGCGATGATCTTCCTCAGTTGCCGTAAGAGGTTTTCAGCTGTGTGCGTATTCTGGAAAGCGGTGATACAAAGCGTAGCCTGCCTAGGAAAGAGTTGGCGTTTGCGAGATGCTGCTACTGGTGCCGCCGCTGCTGTTCTTGCGGCGGGAGTCCATACATCTACCCAGTGGGCTGTCACAGTCATATAGTCCTGACCCTGCCCTGCTCCACTTGTCCACATGTCCGTGGTTAAGTGGACATTGGGTACAACTGCATTTTTTAGGACACTGGTGAGTCTTTTTCTGACGTCCGTGTACATTCTCGGTATCGCCTGCCTAGAGAAGTGGAACCTAGATGGTATTTGGTAACGGGGGCACACTGCCTCAATAAATTGTCTAGTTCCCTGTGAACTAACGGCGGATACCGGACGCACGTCTAACACCAACATAGTTGTCAAGGCCTCAGTTATCCGCTTTGCAGCAGGATGACTGCTGTGATATTTCATCTTCCTCGCAAAGGACTGTTGAACAGTCAATTGCTTACTGGAAGTAGTACAAGTGGGCTTACGACTTCCCCTCTGGGATGACCATCGACTCCCAGCAGCAACAACAGCAGCGCCAGCAGCAGTAGGCGTTACACGCAAGGATGCATCGGAGGAATCCCAGGCAGGAGAGGAATCGTCAGAATTGCCAGTGACATTGCCTGCAGGACTATTGGCATTCCTGGGGAAGGAGGAAATTGACACTGAGGGAGTTGGTGGGGTGGTTTGCGTGAGCTTGGTTACAAGAGGAAGGGATTTACTGGTCAGTGGACTGCTTCCGCTGTCACCCAAAGTTTTTGAACTTGTCACTGACTTATTATGAATGCGCTGCAGGTGACGTATAAGGGAGGATGTTCCGAGGTGGTTAACGTCCTTACCCCTACTTATTACAGCTTGACAAAGGGAACACACGGCTTGACACCTGTTGTCCGCATTTCTGGTGAAATACCTCCACACCGAAGAGCTGATTTTTTTGGTATTTTCACCTGGCATGTCAACGGCCATATTCCTCCCACGGACAACAGGTGTCTCCCCGGGTGCCTGACTTAAACAAACCACCTCACCATCAGAATCCTCCTGGTCAATTTCCTCCCCAGCGCCAGCAACACCCATATCCTCCTCATCCTGGTGTACTTCAACACTGACATCTTCAATCTGACTATCAGGAACTGGACTGCGGGTGCTCCTTCCAGCACTTGCAGGGGGCGTGCAAATGGTGGAAGGCGCATGCTCTTCACGTCCAGTGTTGGGAAGGTCAGGCATCGCAACCGACACAATTGGACTCTCCTTGTGGATTTGGGATTTCGAAGAATGCACAGTTCTTTGCTGTGCTGCTTTTGCCAGCTTGAGTCTTTTCATTTTTCTAGCGAGAGGCTGAGTGCTTCCATCCTCATGTGAAGCTGAACCACTAGCCATGAACATAGGCCAGGGCCTCAGCCGTTCCTTGCCACTCCGTGTCGTAAATGGCATATTGGCAAGTTTACGCTTCTCCTCCGACAATTTTATTTTAGGTTTTGGAGTCCTTTTTTTTCTGATATTTGGTGTTTTGGATTTGACATGCTCTGTACTATGACATTGGGCATCGGCCTTGGCAGACGACGTTGCTGGCATTTCATCGTCTCGGCCATGACTAGTGGCAGCAGCTTCAGCACGAGGTGGAAGTGGATCTTGATCTTTCCCTAATTTTGGAACCTCAACATTTTTGTTCTCCATATTTTAATAGGCACAACTAAAAGGCACCTCAGGTAAACAATGGAGATGGATACTAGTATACAATTATGGACTGCCTGCCGAGTGCAGACACAGAGGTAGCCACAGCCGTGAACTACCGTACTGTACTGTGTCTGCTGCTAATATAGACTGGTTGATAAAGAGATGTCTATGTAACTATGTATGTATAAAGAAGAAAGAAAAAAAAACCACGGTTAGGTGGTATACAATTATGGACGGACTGCCTGCCGAGTGCAGACACAGAGGTAGCCACAGCCGTGAACTACCGTACTGTACTGTGTCTGCTGCTAATAATATAGACTGGTTGATAAAGAGATGTCGTAGTAGTATGTATGTATAAAGAAGAAAGAAAAAAAAACCACGGTTAGGTGGTATACAATTATGGACGGACTGCCTGCCGAGTGCAGACACAGAGGTAGCCACAGCCGTGAACTACCGTACTGTACTGTGTCTGCTGCTAATATAGACTGGTTGATAAAGAGATGTCTATGTAACTATGTATGTATAAAGAAGAAAGAAAAAAAAACCACGGTTAGGTGGTATACAATTATGGACGGACTGCCTGCCGAGTGCAGACACAGAGGTAGCCACAGCCGTGAACTACCGTACTGTACTGTGTCTGCTGCTAATATAGACTGGTTGATAAAGAGATGTCTATGTAACTATGTATGTATAAAGAAGAAAGAAAAAAAAACCACGGTTAGGTGGTATACAATTATGGACGGACTGCCTGCCGAGTGCAGACACAGAGGTAGCCACAGCCGTGAACTACCGTACTGTACTGTGTCTGCTGCTAATATAGACTGGTTGATAAAGAGATGTCTATGTAACTATGTATGTATAAAGAAGAAAGAAAAAAAAACCACTGTTAGGTGGTATACAATTATGGACGGACTGCCTGCCGAGTGCAGACACAGAGGTAGCCACAGCCGTGAACTACCGTACTGTACTGTGTCTGCTGCTAATATAGACTGGTTGATAAAGAGATGTCTATGTAACTATGTATGTATAAAGAAGAAAGAAAAAAAAACCACGGTTAGGTGGTATACAATTATGGACGGACTGCCTGCCGAGTGCAGACACAGAGGTAGCCACAGCCGTGAACTACCGTACTGTACTGTGTCTGCTGCTAATATAGACTGGTTGATAAAGAGATGTCGTAGTAGTATGTATGTATAAAGAAGAAAAAAAAACCACGGTTAGGTGGTATACAATTATGGACGGACTGCCTGCCGAGTGCAGACACAGAGGTAGCCACAGCCGTGAACTACCGTACTGTGTCTGCTGCGACTGGATGATAAATTATATAAAAAATATATATATATCACTACTGCAGCCGGACAGGTATATATTATATATTATATAATGACGGACCTGCTGGACACTGTCTGTCAGCAGAATGAGTTTTATTTTTATAGAATAAAAAAAACAACAACACACAAGTGAAGTCACACGACGAGTGTTTAACTTTTTCAGGCAATCACAATATAAGTATACTACTAACTATACTGGTGGTCAGTGTGGTCAGGTCACTGGTCAGTCACACTGGCAGTGGCACTCCTGCAGCAAAAGTGTGCACTGTTTAATTTTAATATAATATTATGTACTCCTGGCTCCTGCTATAACCTATAACTGGCACTGCAGTGCTCCCCAGTCTCCCCCACAATTATAAGCTGTGTGAGCTGAGCAGTCAGACAGATATATAATATATATAGATGATGCAGCACACTGGGCTGAGCCTGAGCAGTGCACACAGATATGGTATGTGACTGAGTCACTGTGTGTATCGCTTTTTTCAGGCAGAGAACGGATATATTAAATAAACTGCACTGTCTGGTGGTCACTCACTATATAATATTATGTACTCCTGGCTCCTGCTATAACCTATAACTGGCACTGCAGTGCTCCCCAGTCTCCCCCACAATTATAAGCTGTGTGAGCTGAGCAGTCAGACAGATATATAATATATATAGATGATGCAGCACACTGGGCTGAGCCTGAGCAGTGCACACAGATATGGTATGTGACTGAGTCACTGTGTGTATCGCTTTTTTCAGGCAGAGAACGGATATATTAAATAAACTGCACTGTCTGGTGGTCACTCACTAGTAAACTCTCTGCACTCTCTACACTTCTACAGTACTCCTCCTAGTCCTAAGCTCCAGTAAATCTCTCTCTCTTATAATCTAAATGGAGAGGACGCCAGCCACGTCCTCTCACTATCAATCTCAATGCACGTGTGAAAATGGCGGCGACGCGCGGCTCCTTATATAGAATCCGAGTCTCGCGAGAATCCGACAGCGTCATGATGACGTTCGGGCGCGCTCGGGTTAACCGAGCAAGGCGGGAGGATCCGAGTCTGCTCGGACCCGTGAAAAAAACCATGAAGTTCGGGCGGGTTCGGATTCAGAGAAACCGAACCCGCTCATCTCTAATTAAAACCAAAACAAAAGTAAGAAAAATACACTGGAGCAAATACCCCATAAGATTAGTAACAGTGGCTATTATGTTGAGACAAATATCAGTATCCAAATACTCAAGCAAATTATTCATAGAGTGGTCTAGGCAGTGTTTTATAGTATATTTAATATGGGCACTAATTTGCATTCTCCTACAGCGTAGCTATGTTGCCACCCAGTTACATACTATCGGCCTTAAGAGTAGATGTGACTGAGTTCCATATGAAGATGCATGCATTTGCAGTAAAAAAACGAACACGTAAGATACATCCACAAATTAAACTTGCATTCAGCTATGCATCAACCCTGTGCTTCTTGTTGCTCATAGGGTGAGATGGGGGTTCCAGGTCTTGGTAGGATGTGAATGCCACTTCACATACAGAATGCAGTCATTCAACCTGTCTGTGCAAGAATCTCCATCCTATAATTATTTATAATGAGACCTCATAGAGCAATCAGTGCTAGGTGATTGCTCTGCCTTTCCAATTGTGTACTCCCCGCAATCTTTTTAAGTAACAATGGGGCTAATTCAGACCTGATCGCTTGCTAGCAATTTTTTGCAGTGCTGCGATCAGATAGTTGCCACTTACAGGGGAGTGTATTTTAGCTGTGCAAGTGTGCGATCGCATGTGCAGCCGGGCGGTAAAAAAAATATTTGTGCAGTTTCTGAGTTGCCCAGAACTTACTCAGCCACTGCTATCACTTCAGCGTGTCCGGGGCCGGAATTGACGTCAGACACCCGCCCTGCAAACGCTTGGACACGCCTGCGTTTTTCCATCCACTCCCAGAAAATGGTCAGTTGCCACCCACAAATGCCTTCTTCCTGTCAATCTCCTTGCAATCGGCTGTGCAAATGGATTCTTCATAAAACCAATGCATAGTAATGATCCGATTTATATCTGTGCGATGCGCGTGCATACGCATGCGCAGTTCTGACCTGATCGCAGCGCTGCTCAAAAAGCTAGCGTGCGATCAGGTCTGAATGGCCCACAATGGCTCCTGGCTTTGCCTTGTTACTTGATTGCCCTTCTGTCTGCTCCTTGTCTGTTTATACCAAACTTTGCCTTACTATTGTATTTTCGTTCTGTCTGTTCCTTGTCTGCCAAATGTCTACTCTGCTGTCTAATGATTCTGGATTGTGCGACCATGTGCAAAATACTTCAAGACAGGTGAGCTGCAAACCTTTTACTGTGATTAGTTTGGTTGCTCACCTACTGCTCCAAAGAAGAAAATGTTAGTGTCAAATTCTTCCTCCAGGAGGGGTGGTGCACTTACAAAGCAGGTCTCCTCAAAACCAAATACAATGTATAAATCCAGAAAAAAGGAAGGCTGCACGCCAATACGTTATTAAAGCAAAACATGCTCATTAGAGCAAGACGTACGGTGAGGTACATGGCCCTGGAGGCACTGGCTAGTACCAGAGACAGATTTACACACAATATACAGATGGAGCTGCGCTCATCTGAGGCGGCTCCATCGCAAACGTGCACTCCCGGCGTGACTAGGCGATCTGTCCGCCTAGTCAAGCCGGGAGTGCACAGAGACGCTCCCATGCAGAGCGTCTCTGTCCGGGCGCGCGGACGGAGACGCTCTCCATTCAAGTGAATGGACCCGGCAGGACGGGGACGCTCTCTGCGATAGGCCCGGGCGCGACTAGTCACAGACGGAGCCTTGACTAGCGTGGCTCCGTCTGTATGAGCCAAAGGGTTCATGTAGCCATTATACAAAGATGCATCAGTATATACTGCTGGAAATTTGGTGAGTTTTGATCAGAGATGTGCGGAAACGATAGACAGGGGAGGCACTGCCTCACCAGCCACAGACGTTTTACTCCAGAGTTTTACTATAAAAGTTATTGGAATTATACAAAGAAGATATTTGTAATATATTCTTTGTATTTTTCATATACTTTATATAGTGAAAACTCTGGCATATACGTTAGTATGACAGAACAGCACAGCACACAACAGTGTGCCCCGTTATACACCGAGTATAATAATACCCAGCTCAGTCAATACAACAGAGTACAGTGCAGCATACAGCAGCATGCCTCTGTATACACTAATTAAAGACACAACTCAGACCATTTACAGCAGAGTACAGCACAGCACACAACAGTGTGACCCTTTAAACACCGAGTATAATAATACCCAGCTCAGCCAATACAGTAGAGTACAGTGCAGCATACAGCAGCATGCCTCTGTATACACTAATTATACACACAGCTCAGACAATTTACAGCAGAGTACAGCACAACACACAACAGCGTGCCCCTTTATACACGGAGTACAATAATACCCAGCTCAGCCAATACAGCAGAGTACAGCACAGCATACAGCAGCGTGCCGTGCCCTTGTATACACTGACAGTAACTATATTACACAGCTCAGCAAATACAGAGAGTATAGCGCAGCATACAGCAGTGTGCCCCCCAAATATTGTAATGCATACACCATGTACTAACCCCATACACATGCCCGCTGCGCGTGCACTTATTCTGCCGTGCGTGCACATATCCGCAATTTGCGTAGGATCGCTCCTGCGATCATGCTCGTGGTATGGGTATTTACGGCGGAGTTTGTGAGAGCATAGAGGGTTATCAGAACATTACATATTTAACCCAAATAGTGCATTTTGTACACATAGCTCCCCTACACAACATCAGCAAGTATCAACAGTTTAAATGATTCCAGGACTAAGGGATTCACCTTTGCATGATAGGAAGGGAAAGACAAAGGTTATAAGGTGATGTCTAGTATCCAGCTGTAGGGTATTTTAAGGGTAACATTCTGGTGTTGGTTAGAGAAAGATTGCATGTTCCTGCGTATAGTTATGTGCAGAAGTAGAATATAGATATAAACTGTATTTACTGTATATTATGTATGCGGCGGGAATCCAGAGGATACCACCCCCAAGAGCAGTTGAAAAAGACATCGCCCACCTTTTCAAATCAACCTATGACCTCTCCTGTAATGTAAAGAACGAGATTGGACAGAAAAGGATTGTCTCTTTGTTGGCGCACTCAGTGCACTTTTCTGTCCAATCTTGTTCTTCATTTTTATTGTCTATGGCGGCACCCCCATACAAACATATGTAGAATTTCTATATTATAACTAAATTTGGGGAATTTTTTACATATAATTAATACAAAGTTTTTCTGGTGCAGAAGACACCCCCCCTTCCCCCGTTTTCCCTTTTCGAAGATACTGTAATGTAAAGATACATCTCTGTGTCCAATGGACAATAAGATTACAGTGACCATTGTATTGTGTATGGAAGTTGTGTATAAAAAGCCCGTTGTTGCCTGGCTGGTCAGAAGACTCTGAACGCTTTCTACCTGATAAGCGGAGGACCGGCCGGGTTGCGCAAGCGAACATTCTCACGTATGTACATTGACTGTAGCCATTATTCTGTTTTAGATTTATCTTGTTAGCCTGTAGTGTATAATTTGTACTGTTATCCCTTTTGAAATAATCCACTGTGGCCTTAGAACCCTGTGGTTCACTACATATCGGTGTTGTGTCCTCATTTCCCTGCTAGGGTTTAAAGTATATTTAACTGTATAAGGTTTAAAGTGTATTGATAAGGTGTGTGCGCATAGCGGGTACTTTATACCTTCAGCGCTGCGTAAAGGTTTAAGGTGTATCATCATTACAGTGCTTTTCGGCACAAGGTTTAGAGTGTAAGAATAACATTGCATTGCATCACGAATAAGGTTTAAAGTTTATCAATTGAGTGTGCGCGCTCTGTGTGTACTTTGTACCCCCAGCGCGGCGTTCGTACGCTAAGATCGTACAAACTTACGGGACTCTGTACGCAAATAGCGTGCAAAGTGCGTAGCGTGTATATTCAGTCTAGCGGCCGTAGCGGCTCCAAGGTAAAAGTGCATTTAGAGGTATAGCTTTATGGTTTAAGATAATATCGACATTATCACTATAATACACAGCTCAGCCAATACAGCAGAGGACAGTACAGCATACAGCAGCATGCTCCTGTCTGACTGAGAGTGACTATAATACACAGCTCAGCCAATACAGCAGAGGACAGTACAGCATATAGCAGAATGCTCCTGCATACACTGACAGTGACTATAATACACAGCTCAGGTAATACAGCAGAGGACAGTACAGCATACAGCAGCATGCTCCTGTCTGACTGACAGTGACTATAATACACAGCTCAGCCAACACAGCATAGTACAGTGTCACATACAGCAGCGTGTCCTTGTATACACTGACAGTGACTATAATACACAGCTCTGCCAATACAGCAGAGTACAGCGCAGCATACAGCAGTGTGTCTGATGCTGAGCAGAGTGAATTTTGTCTGCGGTGTCTTTATATAGAAGCCAAAACCCGGGAGAATCCGACGCCGGGAAGATGGTATTTTGCCTCGATGTGGCATCCGAACCTGGAGGGAAAACCCAAGCTGCAGCTTGGGTAGACTTGGATTCTGAACTGCTCATCTCTAGTTTTAATCTATTGATGTGTTACAAACCGTCCTTCTATCTATGCCATTACGATTATATGCTAATATGGGCAGAAGCTAACCTGAGCATAGGGACGCCCACTGCTATCGCATCAGTTCCGTCCAACAGCATACAACTGCTGATACATCAGTTCCATCATCGCAAATGGGGTCATGTCGCAGATTCTGAATGCAATTGAATTCTGAATGCAATGACACTCCTGCGTTTGGCCGACCACTCCCCTTACCACCCCCAAACACTGTCTACCTGTCACTCATATTGTGACTAATGCCTCGGTGTGACCGCAATCACAATTCACTCACTGCATGTAAGCACTGAGGCTCATACACATGCGCAGTAAGGAGACATCAACCAATTTGCTTACAACAGCCGCTTGGTGACCGCATCTGAATTAGGCCCATGGGTTTTCACCACTGAGATATATTAATGTATTGTTCACTTGAGGATTTTTATTTCAAGTGGGGCACATGTTAAATTGTTATGTGCAACATTTTGGAAGCAAAGCGTTCCTAAAGCAGGACTATACAGTAGTGGATAACCAGCATTATTAGCATCGGTATACGATGGTATCGGTATACATCGGTATCGGTATACGTTTAAGTTGACGGATGACGGGATCCCGACGCCAGAATCCCGACAGCTGGCAATGCCGGCAGCCGGAAATACGACCAAACAGGGCTATTCCCACTCATGGGTGTCCACAACATGGCAAGCACAGCGTGGCGAGCACAGTGAGCAGGCTATAGAACTCTATGCCCTTGCCCCGCTGCCGGCAAACTGGTGGCCGGGATGCCATTGTCGGTATACTGACGGCCGGCATCCCGGCCACCAGTTAATCATACCGAACCCTTAGCACCATGGTTAGATCAAGAATTAACCAGCAAATTCTGAATCAGTGACTGCATAGCCCTTGTAGGAGTTAAGCAATGCCATTAGTTTGTTGAACTCCAGGTCCCCAAACTTGTAGTAGTGGTCAGACAGCGAGTTGTAGCAGATGTGGAGGTCAGCGACACCCAAAGCAGATCTATATACAATATATAAATGTGAAAGCCCTCACTGACTCACAGACTGACTCATCACTAATTCTCTTGCTTCCCAATACGTTAGGAAGCTGAAATTTAACAATGGTATTCTTCAGGAGGGAAATAGGAAAACTACGTAATTAGAATTTTAATAAACCTCCACCAAGGAGATGAAAAGGGGATTGACATAATGATGTCATTACCGATGTGTGGCTTGCATTGCGTGATCGATAACGCCCAAATGGACAATCAGATCACAATGTGGATTGCACCTGCAGTGTGTAGAATTTCATTAACTACAAAAATGGTCCTGTCACTTTTTGCTGTATCTGCTAAGGGTGATCGGGTTCAGTATGGTATGCCGGCGGTCGGGCTCCCGGCGACCAGCATACCGGCGCCAGGAGCCCGACCGCCGGCTTACCGCCGGGAGCCCGACCGCCGGCTTACCGACAGTGTGGCGAACGCAAATGAGCCCCTTGCGGGCTCGCTGCGCTCGCCACATTACGGGCACGGTAGCGCGCTACGCGCACCACGCTATTTTATTCTCCCTCCAGGGGGGTCATGGACACCCACGAGGGAGAATAAGTGTCGGTATGCCGGCTGTCGGGATTCCGGCGCCGGTATACTGTGCGCCGGGATCCCGTCAGTCGGCATACTGAAGACCACCTGGGTGATCCTCAGGTAATACCAAGAACCATGGATTAATATTTACTTACATTAAGACGTCTCAAATTTACATCTCTATAGATTTACCACATTTTTAACACTCATTTATATTTACAACCGTGAAAATCAGAAGCTCCCGTGCGAAGAACGGGTAGAACAGCAAGTACTGAATAAATATGACCAGACCAGCTGCAACAGTCAAGAAGCAGGAACAATATTAACTGTGTGGGTCACAAACAATGGGGGTGATTCCGAGTTGTTCGCTCGCTAGCTGCTTTTAGCAGCATTGCACACGCTAAGCCGCCGCCCTCTGGGAATGTATCTTAGCTTAGCAGAAATACGAACGAAATATTAGCAGAATTGTGAATAGAAATTTCTTAGCAGTTTCTGAGTAGCTCGAGACCTACTCACAAATAGCGATCAGTTCAGTCATTTTCATTCCTGGTTTGACGTCACACACACGCCCAGCGTTCGCCAAGCCACTCCCCCGTTTCTCCAGACACTCCCGCGTTTTTCCCTGACACGCCTGCGTTTTTCCGCACACTCCCAGAAAACGGCCAGTTTCCTCCCAGAAACACCCACTTCCTGTCAATCACACGCCGATCACTTCAACGATGAAAAATCTTCGTTCGGACGTGAGTAAATCTACTAAGGTTTGAGCTAAAATACTAGCCGCATGCGCACTGCGAACAATGTGCATGCGCATTTTTGCCTTAATCGCTCCGTTGCGAAAATCGGCAACGAGCAAACAACTCGGAATGACCCCCAATATGCACAGGACAGCCATGCAGCACTACGTGAACCGCTGACATCCATATACATATGCAGGTAACGTCAGTCCCCAGGAGGTTGCCTTTGTCATGATGGGTTTGGAGGCTGAAAAATACCAGTGGGGCATTCAAAGTTAGAATAGGAGCTCAGTAGAAAGTAGACAGTCAACCTTGCAACCTGCACTATGACTCTTAGGGCCTAATTCAGACCTGATTTTGATGCTGCAGGTCTTAACTGCGCATGTGTATGCACCACAATGCGCAGGCGCGGTGCACGGGTACAAAGCAGATCGCCGCTCAGCGATGGGTTTGTGCGAAGAATCCATTCGCACGGTCGTTTGCAAGTAGATTGACAGGAAGAAGGCGTTCGGGGGTGGCAACTGACCGTATTCTGGGAGTGTTTGGAAAAACGCAGGTGTGTCCATGCTTTTGCAGGGAGGGTTCCTGACGTCAATTTCGGTCCCGGACAGGCTGAAGTGTTTGCAGCAGCTGAGTAAGTCCTGGGCTACTCAGAGACTGCACTAGATCTGTTTGTACAGCTCTGCTACACACTTGCAAATCGAAAATATACTCTCCTATAGGCGGCGACTATGCGAACACATGACTGCAAAAAAAACCCTAGCGAGCGATCAGGTCTGAATTAGGCCCTCAGTGTGTAAGAAGGATATGCTACAGAATAATTTGCAGCAAATCAGAAGAATGAGCAGACAAAGGACCTCATTCAGCTTGGACCGCTGTTGAGACAGAAAAGGAGATTTATGGTAGACTTACCATTGTTAAATCTCTTTCTGCGAGGTACAGGGAAACATCGGGGTGTAGAGATGGATCTTGATCCAGGCACCAACAGGCTAAAGCTTTAGACTATCCCAGGATGCATTGGGGCCTCCTCTATAACCCCGCCTCCAGGCACTGGAGCTCAGTTTCGGTAACCAGTCCAATGCAGTAGCAGGTAAAAGAGAAGGTAGATGTTAGTCACCTAAAACCACGTCCTCACGACAGGAGAAGGGACCAGCGGCTAATGCCATACAAACCCATAGAAGCTAGGTGCGTCAGGGCGGGCGCCCTGTGGAACCAATGTACCTCACAGAAAGAGATTTAACAATGGTAAGTCTACCATAAATCTCCTTTTCTGCAGCGGGGTACATTGGTTTCCACAGGGAAACATCGGGGAAGTCCTAAAGCATTTCCTCATGGGAGGGGATGCGCCTTAGCGGGTATGAGAACCTGGCGTCCAAAGGAAGCATCCTGGGAGACAGAAGTATCAAAGGCCTAGAACCTAATGAACGTGTTCACTGAGGACCACGTAGCCACCTTGCACAATTGTTCTGCGGACGCGCCATGGCGGGCCGCCCAAGAAGGTCCAACAGACCGAGTAGAATGGGCGTTAAAAACAGCAGGAACTGGAAGACCAATCACCATTCTAATCCATCTGGCCAATGTTTGCTTGTTCGCAGGCCAGCCACGTTTGTGAAAATCAAAACGTATAAAAAGGGTATCTGACCTCCTAATAAAGGCAGTCCTCTCCACGTAAATACGGAGAGCCCGTACCACATCCAAAGACCACTCTTTGGAGGACAAACCAGAAGAGATGAAAGCTGGAACCACAATCTCTTGGTTAAGGTAAAAAGATGACACCACCTTAGGCAAATAACCAGGGCGAGTTCTAAGAACTGCCCGGTCACGGTGAAATATCAGAAAAGGTGGACGACAGGACAGAGCGCAATAGCCAGTAGGAACAGGACCTTGACCGTGAGCCATTTAAGGTCGACTGACTGAGGATCAAACAGAGACTCTTGCAGGGCATTCAGAACAGCAGACAGATCCGATGGAGCCACAGGAGGGACATAGGGAGGCTGAATCCGTAAAACGCCCTGAGTGAAAGTATGAACGTCAGGAATAGACGCAATTTTTCTGTGAAACCATACCGACAAGGCAGAGATATGAACCTTGAGGGAGGCTAGACAAAGGCCTAAGTCCAGGCCCTGTTGCAGAAAAGCCAGAATTCTGTAAGTACTGAATTTGTAAGCATTGTAATTCTTAGCAGCATACTAGGTGAAGTAAGAATTCCGGACCCTATAATAAATCCGCACAGAAGCCGGTTTGCCGGCCTTCAGCATAGTTTGGATAACCGCCTCAGAGAATCCTTTGGCCCTCAGGAGTAAAGCTTCAAGAGCCACGCCATCAAAGCCAACCTGGCCAGGTCTGGGTAGACACAAGGGCCCTGAATGATGAGGTCTGGGCGTTGAGGAAGTAGAAGAGGATGCTCTATCGACAGACCCTGCAGGTCTGAGAACCAATGCTGTCTGGGCCATGCTGGAGCAACTAGAAGTAGTATTCCTCCTTCTTGTTTGTACTTCCGTAGTACCCTGGGCAGGAGTGACACTGGAGGGAACATGTAGGGCAGGCGAAAGATCCATGGAATTGCCAGTGCGTCCACGAACACTGCTTTAGGATCCCTGGTTCTTGATCTGAAGACCGGAACTTTGTGATTGTGTCGAGACGCTATCGGGTATACATCTGGTAGGCCCCACTTGTCCACTAGGAGTTGTGCAAAAAGAAGAGAAAGAATGTCTCTTTGTTGGCGCACATGAGATAATTAAAATGTAACTGTTAATAAATCCATTAAAATTGTCTAAACACGAAATAAGACAGTACAGTACACCAAATATACTAACTACATACAGTGAATGAAATACTAAATAAAGTAAGTTTTAAAACCAAGGCTCGCTACCTGTGTCATATCTTCTATTAATTCCGTTTTGATATATCTTACTGCAAATTAATTTCCTCTGGGATAATTATTCAATGGTCTGCATACAGTATAACATTGAAGACTGTAGTAAATCACTTTATTTAGTATTTCATTCACTGTATGTAGTTAGTATATTATTTGGTGTACTGTACTGTCTTATTTCGTGTTTGGACAATTTTAATGGATTTATTAAAAGTTAAATTTTAATTATCTCATGTGCACCAACAAAGAGACATTCTTTCTCTTCTTCTTTTGCACAATACAATTGTCTCTGGCAGCACCCCTGAACATCCAGTAATAATTGAATGACTCAATGATGGATATCAGTCAGGGTTTTTCTTTCTCTTTCAAGTTAATACTACTAATTATTCAGCTGGTGCAGAGCATACCCCATTTCCCCATCCCTTTTATGGTCCACTAGGAGTTGAAAGACTTCCTGATGAAGACTCCACTCTCCAGCGTGCATGTCCTGATGACTGAGGAAATCCGCTTCCCAGTTGAGGCCGATTTTGCTGGCAGATGGCGTTCCGCCCAACGAAGGATTTTTGACACTTCCATCATTGCCATGAGGCTTTGAGTGCCACCTTGATGGTTTATGTACGCCACTGGGGTGGCATTGTCTGACCGTACTTGAACAGGCCTGTTCTGTATCAGAGGCAGGGCGAGAGACAAAGCATTGAACACTGCCCGCAATTCCAGAATGTTTATCGGGAGGAGTGATTCCTCCATGGTCCACCGACCCTGGAAACAGTGTTGCTCCAACAGCGCACCCCAACCCATCAGACTGGCGTCCGTTGTCAGTAGGACCCAGTTGGGGATCCAGAAGGGACGGCCCCTGCTCAACTACTGGTCCTGTAGCCACCAGGTCAGCGACAGACGAACTGCCAGAGTCAAGGAGATCATGTGAGACCTGATCCGATGAGGCAGGCTATCCCACTTGGAAAGGATTAACCTCTGTAGAGGGCGGGAATGAAATTGAGCGTACCCTACCATGTCGAAATTGAGGCCTAGTACTTGCATCGCCGAGTGTTTCGACATTCTTGGGCGAGAGAGGAAGTATGTTCTCTAGAGACAAAAACAGCCTTTGACTGTGTGTGTCCAGTAGTGCCCCCAGGTGCATCATGCTCCGAGAAGGGACCAGCGAGGACTTCTTCCAGTTGATGAGCCACCCGTGGACTTGTAGGAAGCTTACCGTCAGTTGTAGATGACTGAGGAGGACATCGTGGGAGTTTTCCAGGATCAGCAAGTCGTCCAGATACGGCAGGATCCTGACTCCCTGGCGACGGAGATGAGCTGTCAACATGGCCATAACCTTGGTGAAGATCCGAGGGGCCGTGGCCAGTCCAAACGGCAGAGCCTGGAATTAATAGTGTAGGTTGCCAATAGCAAACCGCAGATATTGCTAATGCGATATGGCAATAGGTATGTGCAGGTAAGCATCTTGTATATCCAGGGATACTATGGCCAGTACAACTGAGCGCAGTGTTTCCATATGGAACTTGGACAGTCTCACAAACTTGTTCAGTGGTTTGAGGTTGAGTATAGGCCAGAAATACCCATTTGGTTTTGGGACTAGAAACAGGGTCGAGTAGTATCCTCTGAATCTATGGGACAGAGGTACCAGCACTACCACTCCTGTATCCAGGAGGGAACGCACAACCTGTTGTAGAGCTTGCGCCTTCAATGGATCCAAAGGGATAACCGTTGTGCAGAACTGGCGACGGGGCCATCTTGAAAGAGACTGCGTACCCCTGAGAGACAACTTCTCACACCCATGCGTCTGAAGTGGTCTTCAACCGGACCTGGGTGAATTGCAGAAGTCGACCTCCCACCCTGGGGTCCTCCAGGGGAGGCCCGCCCCGTTATGCAGCAGGCTTGTCGTGATTAGAAGCAGGCTGACGGGCATCCTAGGATTGTTGTGCCTTGGGCTTGGTGGTTTTGGGAGCATGAGATTGTCTCAGGTACGCCTGACCTTTTGCTTTACCATAAGGTCAAAAGTAGCGAAAAGTGGTACCTTTTGCTTCTTTGCAGAAGGATTAGTGTTTGGGAGAAAAGCAGTCTTAGCCACTGCTAAGTTCGTCACAATTTTATTGAGATCTTCCCCAAACAGGATGTTCCCCGTAAAAGGGAGAACCTCCAAGGTCTATTTGGAGTCCAGGTCCACCTTCCATGACCTCAACCACAGAATACGGCGAGCCAGGATGGACGTAGTCGATGCCTTGGCTGCCAACACACCTGCTTTAGAAGACGCCTCCTGAATGTAATAGGAGGCGGTGTAACATAAGACAGGTATTGTCTGGCAGTGTCAGATTTATCCTGAGGCAGCTCTTCCTTTAATGTCTGAACCCATACTTCAATTCCTTTTGCAGCCCAAGAGGCTGCTACAGTGGGTCTATGTACAGCACCTGTAAGGGAGTAAATAGACTTCAGGCATCCCTCCACACACTTATCTGTCGGTTCCATCAGTGAGGTGACAGTGGTGACAGGCACTGTAAATGACACCACGAAAAGGGTGACATGGGAATCCATCAGCGGTGAATTTTCCCACTTGTTACACAACTCTGTAGGGAGAGAATAGCGAGCTAGCATCCTTTTAGATGGGGAGAATTTATTTCCTGGGGAAGACCAGGGTTCTTGTCTTATATCCACAAGATGGTCAGAATGCGGTAATAATGTTTTAGTTACCTTCTGACGTTTAAACTTATCAGGTTTCTTAGACACAGTAGTGGGATCCACATCATCATCTATTTGTAGGATTTGCTTAATAGCAACCACTAGGTCAGGGACATCAACCTCAGTTGTAGATTCCTTGTCAGAAGCAGCTGAGTCAGTGTCTGACGGGACAGTATTCACCCCATTACCATCAGAAGAATCTTCTGAGAGATTAGTGGATTGTGAGGAGGAAGAAGCCCGCTTAGATTACCCCTGACCACGAGTGTGACTTGGGGTAGTCTTCTGTCTAACCAAGGATTGATTTAACTGCTGCAACTGGGTAGACAAATTATCCGCCCAAGGCGGGTTTGCCATCGGGACAATATGTGGCTGCAAAGGCACAGGAGGTTCCATAGGGGTAAGGCGTTGCACAAGCATTTTGAGCATAGGGATAAGGCGTTGCACAAGCGTATTGAGCATAGTTGAGAACGCTGCCCAAGGTGGCTCCTGATTGGTAACAGGAGCAGCGGACTGACTGGGAGATGCATGGCACATAGTACACAAACCGTAATACAAAACTTCCCTCTCAGGCAAATCCGTATCCTCGGATTTCCCACCCTTTGTGTTAGACATTTTCTCAGTGAATGCAACCGCAGAGTGTCTTAGGAAGATACAGCCAGACAGAGTAATGATACCCGCGAATAAACCCCTAGTATCTGACTGCGTACACAGTACACAAACACCAGCAATTAAATCCGGTATTATGTGACTGAGTACACAGTACACAACACCAGCGAACAAATCCAGTATTATGTGATTGAGTACACAGTAGAATACACTTCAATCAGTAAACACTGTGAAGCACTATATGAGACCCTGACGCACCGAGTCCGTTAGGGTACAGAATACAGTGATAGATATAGCTGGGATACACCAGAAGTGAAATCCACAGGCACACACAGTCACAGTGACAATGCAGATAATTATTTTAGAAAGACAATAAAACTGCACTGGTCTAGTATATGTATATATATATATATATATATATATATATAGCAATGCACGGTCTGAGACCGGATGTATATATCAGAATACTCGTCCAATATATTCTGGCACAGGTACACTTGTTCTTAACTAACGCTGTCTTAATAATGACATGTAGAATACTTAAGTGTTTGTAAGACCACGGCGCTGATGTACAGGCGGGATTACAAAGGAGACCTTGCCCTGCAGTCCCGGAGCCAGTCGCAGCTTTTCTAGAAAATAGCGCCCAGCATCTCTGTCAGTGTTACGATCCTGATGCTCAGGACAGGGGAGATCTTATGTAGTGAGTCCTGAGCACCAAGACGGAATGCTGGGATTGGGAAATGGGAAGGAAATAGCCCCTAGCACCCTACCTCCGTTGTTTTACCCGTGTTATCAATTCACGCCTGAACGACTATGGTTTCTTGGGCCCATGGCAGCCGCGTTTGAAGGGCGGATTAGGTCTGCCCAACTCCGATGCCCCCTCAGGTCTTAAAGAGAGACAAGGCGTGAACTGAGACAGGGTAATAACAAGGGGACCTCTAACTGAAACCACGCTAGGGGCTATAAACTACCTAAAAACTAAACGTATGTGCGGCACGCCGCCAAAGGAGAAAGAACTACAAAGAAACCACTGTCCACTCCCCTACACGGCACCGCCGAGTTCCGTGGAGGACAGTGATAGCGGAAACCTCCGCAAATGCACCAATTCACAGTAAAGTAAACACTAAGTGGCATAGGCCGCAACACGCGGCAGAAGCCGCTACTCACAAAACCGGGCGAGAACCCCAGATGACAAACAGGTTCGCAAGGACTAGAAGGATTCCCAGGACCGGCTTCGGACCTCCAAAGTACCAAAGGGCAGGGAACAAGATCCACCAAACACGGCTGACAGGAACAGAGTTCTGCAAGGCAGGAACAGCATACAAGAAGCTATCACCGGCGGGGCTGCAGTGTGCTGGCTCACATAAAACGGCCCTGCTGGCCAATAACAGGAGGGCCAGCAGGACCAGCCCCCAGACCCTAATTACTAGTTGCCGTGCAGCTGCCCTGCTGCACGAGCAACCTAATTAACTATTCTTAGCAACGGGGAACGCGGTCCACCTGTGGCGTCCCCGTTGCTATGCACCCGGCGGCCCTGCACGCACGGCGTCCTGCGTTGCCAGGGACCCGGCGGCTATCGTGCGCACGGCGTCCTGGCGTTGCTAGGCGCCGTGCGGGGGACAGGGAACAAGAGAGGCGCGGCGGCCGTGACCGCTGCTCAGTCAGGGCACGGCCGAAGACCGCCGCGCCTAACAGTACAACCCCCCTTGAGGAGGGGTTAAAGAAACCCTAGAGCCAGGTTTCTGAGGAAACTCCTGAAAGAAAATCCTCTTCAGCTTGGGAGCATGTAAATCTTTATCCAACACCCAAGATCTTTCTTCAGGGCCATAACCTTTCCAGTGGACCAAAAAATAGAGCCGACCCCGAGAAAGCTTAGAATCTAAAACCTTCTCCACCAAGAACTCTTGTTGCCCCTGAACATCCACCGGAGATCTACCCTGGGAAGTCCTCCGAGGAAATCTCCTGGAAGAAAAATACTGTTTCAAAAGAGAACAGTGAAAAGTATTGCCAATTTTGAGAGATCTCGGCAAGCGTAGCCGAAAAGCAACTGGGTTGACCTTCTTAATGATAAGGAATGGTCCAATAAATTTGGGTCCCAATCTAGCCGAAGGTTGTCGGAGCTTGGTGTTGCGAGTTGACAACCATACCTTATCTCCCACCTTAAAAGTGCAAGGACGTCGGAGCCTATCAGAAAATTTCTTTTCTCGGAAGGCAGCTTTTCTCAAGGCAAGGTGCACCTTTCTCCAAATTGTTCTGAGATGGGAGGTTAAGGTCAACGAGGAGACTGGAGAATGAGGAAAAAAAGAGTTGGCTCTAGGATGAAAGCCAAAGACTGAAAAGAATGGGGACTCCTTGGTGGAAGAATGACAAGAGTTATTACAGGTTGAGTATCCCTTATCCAAAACGCTTGGGACCAGGAGTATTTTGGATATTGGATTATTCCGTATTTTGGAATAATTGCATACCATAATGAGATATCATGGCGATGGGACCTAAGTCTAAGCACAGAATGCATTTATGTTTCATATACACCTTATACACACAGCCTGAAGGTCATTTTAGCCAATATTTTTAATAACTTTGTGCATTATACAAAGTGTGTGTACATTCATACAATTTATTTATGTTTCATATACACCTTATACACACAGCCTGAAGGTCATTTAATACAATAGTTTTAATAATTTTGTGTATTAAACAAAGTCTGGGTACATTGAGCCATCAAAAAACAAAGGTTTCACTATTTCACTCTCACTAAAAAAATTCCGTATTTCGGAATATTCCGTATTTTGGAATATTTGGATATGGGATACTCAACCTGTATAAGCAAATTCGGCTAACGGAAGAAATTCAGACCAATCATTCTGGAGTTTGGCCGAATACAACCGTAAATACTGTTTTAATGACTGGTTAACTCGTTCGGTTTGTCCGTTAGATTGTGGATGGTACCCAGATGTTAAAGAGAGTTTCATATTTAATGAGGCACAAAAACGTTTCCAGAAACGAGCAATGAATTGCGGACCCTGATCAGAGACAATATCCCTGGGCAACCCATGGAGCCTGAACACATGACGGAGAAACAAGACTGCCAACCCTTGAGCAGAGGGTAATCGGGGAAGAGCAATGAAATGAGCCATCTTACTAAAACGATCTACTACCACCCAAATGACTTGAAATCCGGCTGAAAGAGGAAGGTCCACCACGAAATCCATGGATATATGTGACCATGGCCTGAGAGGAACGGCTAAAGGTACGAGTTGCCCGATCGGCAATGAACGAGGAACCTTATGCCGTGCACAAACCTGACAGGAATGGACAAATTCCCTTACATCTTTAGAAAGACTAGGCCACCACACCGAGCGAGAGACTAACTCCAAGGTCTTAGTGATACCTGGATGACCAGAGACTTTGTTGTCATGAAACTCAGCTAAAACAGTGCCTCTCAGAAATTCAGGGACAAAGAGACGATCAGCAGGAGTCGGTTTAGGAGCCTGCTGTTGAAGCTGGACTAACTGAGTAAATAAATCCTGTGTGAGGCCTGCTCGGATGACAGATGATGGAACTATGGGGGTAGTAGCAGGATGGTTATTGTGAACCGGAAGAAAACAACGTGACAGGGCATCAGCTTTAGTATTTTTGGAACCGGGCCTGAAGGTGATAATAAACCTGAAACGAGTAAAAAACAATGCCCAACGTGCCTGCCGAGCATTAAGCCGTTTAGCTGACTCAATATACTGCAGGTCTTATGGTCAGTAAACACTGTAATAGTATGCCTAGCTCCCTCCAGCCAATGCCTCCACTCCTCGAAAGCCCATTTAACTGCCAGCAATTCTCGATTACCAACGTCATAGTTGGATTCTGCGGAGGAGAATTTCCTGTACATGAAGGCACAAGGGTGTAATTCCTGAGACTCCGGATCTTCCTGAGATAGGCTAGCCCCCACTCCAACCTCTGAGGCAACTACCTCGACTATAAAGGGGAGCTCCGGGTTAGGGTGCCTGAGAACAGGAGCCGAGACAAAGGCCTGTTTTAAGGCCCGAAAGGCAGACTCGGCTGCAGGCGACCAATTGGAAGGGTCCGCTCCTTTTTTAGTCAATGCTACTATAGGAGCGACCAAATCAGAAAAGGTATGAATGAACCGCCTATAATAGTTTGCAAACCCTAAAAAGCGCTGAATTGCTTTTAAATTTGTGGGTTGCGCCCAATTAAGGATGGCCTGGAGTTTTTTCGGTTCCATGAAAAATCCCTGGGGAGAAATAATATACCCCAAGAAGGACACTTCCGTGATGTGAAAATCACATTTCTCTAGTTTTGCGTATAAATGATTCTCCCGTAGTTTTTTGAAGAACCAGACGCACATGGGTAATATGTTGTTCCATAGACTCAGAATAAATCAAAATGTCGTCTAAATAAACGACAACGAACTTTCCAAGAAAGTCACGAAGAACATCATTGATGAGGTCTTGAAATACCGCAGGAGCATTTGACAGCCCAAAGGGCATCACCAGGTATTCATAATGACCCGACTGTGTGCTGAAAGCCGTCTTCCACTCATCCCCAGATCTTATTCGGATGAGATTGTAAGTTCCTCTAAGATCGATTTTTGAGAAGATAACGGCAGAGTGTAACTGATCAAAAAGTACTGAAATCAAAGGCAAAGGGTAGGTGTTTTTAACAGAAATTTTATTCAGAGCCCGAAAATCAATACATGGTCTGAGCGACCCATCTTTTTTCTCAACAAAAAAGAATCCTGCACTCAAAGGAGATTTCGAAGGCCTAATGAAGCCTTTTTTCAGGCTTTCCTGGATATAATTATCCATAGCCGTGGTTTCTGGCCTGGAGAGGGCATATAATCTCCCCTTAGGTAAAGTGGCCCCGGGAACTAAATCTATAGCGCAGTCATAGGACCGATGGGGAGGCAGAACGTCCGCATTACCCTTGGAGAACACATCAGCAAAATCCTGATATTCCAGAGGAATAAGTTCTGGGTAGAGATGTGCACTTGAAATTTTTCGGGTTTTGTGTTTTGGTTTTGGGTTCGGTTCCGCGGCCGTGTTTTGGGTTCGACCGCGTTTTGGCAAAACCTCACCGAATTTTTTTTGTCGGATTCGGGTGTGTTTTGGATTCGGGTGTTTTTTTCAAAAAACCCTAAAAAACTGCTTAAATCATAGAATTTGGGGGTCATTTTGATCCCAAAGTATTATTAACCTCAAAAACCATAATTTCCACTCATTTTCAGTCTATTCTGAACACCTCACACCTCACAATATTATTTTTAGTCCTAAAATTTGCACCGAGGTCGCTGGATGACTAAGCTAAGCGACCCAAGTGGCCGACACAAACACCTGGCCCATCTAGGAGTGTCACTGCAGTGTCACGCAGGATGGCCCTTCCAAAAAACACTCCCCAAACAGCACATGACGCAAAGAAAAAAAGAGGCGCAATGAGGCAGCTGTGTGAGTAAGCTAAGCGACCCTAGTGGCCGACACAAACACCTGGCCCATCTAGGAGTGGCACTGCAGTGTCACGCAGGATGGCCCTTCCAAAAAACACTCCCCAAACAGCACATGACGCAAAGAAAAAAAGAGGCGCAATGAGGTAGCTGTGTGAGTAAGCTAAGCGACCCTAGTGGCCGACACAAACACCTGGCCCATCTAGGAGTGGCACTGCAGTGTCACGCAGGATGGCCCTTCCAAAAAACACTCCCCAAACAGCACATGACGCAAAGAAAAAAAGAGGCGCAATGAGGTAGCTGTGTGAGTAAGCTAAGCGACCCTAGTGGCCGACACAAACACCTGGCCCATCTAGGAGTGGCACTGCAGTGTCACGCAGGATGGCCCTTCCAAAAAACACTCCCCCAAACAGCACATGACGCAAAGAAAAAAAGAGGCGCAATGAGGTAGCTGTGTGAGTAAGCTAAGCGACCCTAGTGGCCGACACAAACACCTGGCCCATCTAGGAGTGGCACTGCAGTGTCACGCAGGATGGCCCTTCCAAAAAACACTCCCCAAATAGCACATGACGCAAAGAAAAAAAGAGGCGCAATGAGGTAGCTGTTTGAGTAAGCTAAGCGACCCTAGTGGCCGACACAAACACCTGGCCCATCTAGGAGTGGCACTGCAGTGTCACGCAGGATGGCCCTTCCAAAAAACACTCCCCAAACAGCACATGACGCAAAGAAAAAAAGAGGCGCAATGAGGTAGCTGTGTGAGTAAGCTAAGCGACCCTAGTGGCCGACACAAACACCTGGCCCATCTAGGAGTGGCACTGCAGTGTCACGCAGGATGGCCCTTCCAAAAAACACTCCCCAAACAGCACATGACGCAAAGAAAAAAAGAGGCGCAATGAGGTAGCTGTGTGAGTAAGCTAAGCGACCCTAGTGGCCGACACAAACACCTGGCCCATCTAGGAGTGGCACTGCAGTGTCACGCAGGATGGCCCTTCCAAAAAACACTCCCCAAACAGCACATGACGCAAAGAAAAAAAGAGGCGCAATGAGGTAGCTGTGTGAGTAAGCTAAGCGACCCTAGTGGCCGACACAAACACCTGGCCCATCTAGGAGTGGCACTGCAGTGTCACGCAGGATGGCCCTTCCAAAAAACACTCCCCAAACAGCACATGACACAAAGAAAAATGAAAGAAAAAAGAGGTGCAAGATGGAATTGTCCTTGGGCCCTCCCACCCACCCTTATGTTGTATAAACAGGACATGCACACTTTAACCAACCCATCATTTCAGTGACAGGGTCTGCCACACGACTGTGATTGAAATGACGGGTTGGTTTGGACCCCCACCAAAAAAGAAGCAATTAATCTCTCCTTGCACAAACTGGCTCTACAGAGGCAAGATGTCCACCTCATCATCATCCTCCGATATATCACCGTGTACATCCCCCTCCTCACAGATTATCAATTCGTCCCCACTGGAATCCACCATCTCAGCTCCCTGTGTACTTTGTGGAGGCAATTGCTGCTGGTCAATGTCTCCACGGAGGAATTGATTATAATTCATTTTAATGAACATCATCTTCTCCACATTTTCTGGAAGTAACCTCGTACGCCGATTGCTGACAAGGTGAGCGGCGGCACTAAACACTCTTTCGGAGTACACACTTGTGGGAGGGCAACTTAGGTAGAATAAAGCCAATTTGTGCAAGGGCCTCCAAATTGCCTCTTTTTCCTGCCAGTATAAGTACGGACTGTCTGACGTGCCTACTTGGATGCGGTCACTCATATAATCCTCCACCATTCTTTCAATGGGGAGAGAATCATATGCAGTGCCAGTAGACGACATGTCCGTAATCGTTGGCAGGTCCTTCAGTCCGGACCAGATGTCAGCATCAGCAGTCGCTCCAGACTGCCCTCCATCACCGCCAGCGGGTGGGCTCGGAATTCTGAGCCTTTTCCTCGCACCCCCAGTTGCGGGAGAATGTGAAGGAGGAGATGTTGACAGGTCGCGTTCCGCTTGACTTGACAATTTTCTCACCAGCAGGTCTTTGAACCCCAGCAGACTTGTGTCTGCCAGAAAGAGAGATCCAAGGTAGGTTTTAAATCTAGGATCGAGCACGGTGGCCAAAATGTAGTGCTCTGATTTCAACAGATTGACCACCCGTGAATCCTTGTTAAGCGAATTAAGGGCTCCATCCACAAGTCCCACATGCCTAGCGGAATCGCTCTGTGTTAGCTCCTCCTTCAATGTCTCCAGCTTCTTCTGCAAAAGCCTGATGAGGGGAATGACCTGACTCAGGCTGGCAGTGTCTGAATTGACTTCACGTGTGGCAAGTTCAAAGGGCAGCAGAACCTTGCACAACGTTGAAATCATTCTCCACTGCGCTTGAGACAGGTGCATTCCACCTCCTATATCGTGCTCAATTGTATAGGCTTGAATGGCCTTTTGCTGCTCCTCCAACCTCTGAAGCATATATAGGGTTGAATTCCACCTCGTTACCACTTCTTGCTTCAGATGATGGCAGGGCAGGTTCAGGCGTTTTTGGTGGTGCTCCAGTCTACTGTACGTGGTGCCTGTACGCCGAAAGTGTCCCGCAATTCTTCTGGCCACCGACAGCATCTCTTGCACGCCCCTCTCGTTTTTTAAATAATTCTGCACAACCAAATTCAAGGTATGTGCAAAACATGGGACGTGCTGGAATTTGCCCATATTTAATGCACACACAATATTGCTGGCGTTGTCCGATGCCACAAATCCACAGGAGAGTCCAATTGGGGTAAGCCATTCCGCGATGATCTTCCTCAGTTGCCGTAAGAGGTTTTCAGCTGTGTGCGTATTCTGGAAACCGGTGATACAAAGCGTAGCCTGCCTAGGAAAGAGTTGGCGTTTGCGAGATGCTGCTACTGGTGCCGCCGCTGCTGTTCTTGCGGCGGGAGTCCATACATCTACCCAGTGGGCTGTCACAGTCATATAGTCCTGACCCTGCCCTGCTCCACTTGTCCACATGTCCGTGGTTAAATGGACATTGGGTACAGCTGCATTTTTTAGGACACTGGTGACTCTTTTTCTGAGGTCTGTGTACATTTTCGGTATCGCCTGCCTAGAGAAATGGAACCTAGATGGTATTTGGTACCGGGGACACAGTACCTCCAACAAGTCTCTAGTTGGCTCTGCAGTAATGATGGATACAGGAACCACGTTTCTCACCACCCAGGATGCCAAGGCCTCAGTTATCCGCTTTGCAGCAGGATGACTGCTGTGATATTTCATCTTCCTCGCAAAGGACTGTTGGACAGTCAATTGCTTGGTGGAAGTAGTAAAAGTGGTCTTACGACTTCCCCTCTGGGATGACCATCGACTCCCAGCAGCAACAACAGCAGCGCCAGCAGCAGTAGGCGTTACACGCAAGGATGCATCGGAGGAATCCCAGGCAGGAGAGGACTCGTCAGAATTGCCAGTGACATGGCCTGCAGGACTATTGGCATTCCTGGGGAAGGAGGAAATTGACACTGAGGGAGTTGGTGGGGTGGTTTGCGTGAGCTTGGTTACAAGAGGAAGGGATTTACTGGTCAGTGGACTGCTTCCGCTGTCGCCCAAAGTTTTTGAACTTGTCACTGACTTATTATGAATGCGCTGCAGGTGACGTATAAGGGAGGATGTTCCGAGGTGGTTAACGTCCTTACCCCTACTTATTACAGCTTGACAAAGGCAACACACGGCTTGACAAATGTCCGCATTTCTGTTGAAATACTTCCACACCGAAGAGCTGATTTTTTGGGTATTTTCACCAGGCATGTCAATGGCCCTATTCCTCCCACGGACAACAGGTGTCTCCCCAGGTGCCTGACTTAAACAAACCACCTCACCATCAGAATCCTCCTTGTCAATTTCCTCCCCAGCGCCAGCAACACCCATATCCTCCTCATCCTGGTGTACTTCAACACTGACATCTTCAATCTGACTATCAGGAACTGGACTGCGGGTGCTCCTTCCAGCACTTGCAGGGGGCGTGCAAATGGTGGAAGGCGCATGCTCTTCACGTCCAGTGTTGGGAAGGTCAGGCATCGCAACCGACACAATTGGACTCTCCTTGTGGATTTGGGATTTCGAAGAACGCACAGTTCTTTGCTGTGCTTTTGCCAGCTTGAGTCTTTTCATTTTTCTAGTGAGAGGCTGAGTGCTTCCATCCTCATGTGAAGCTGAACCACTAGCCATGAACATAGGCCAGGGCCTCAGCCGTTCCTTGCCACTCCGTGTGGTAAATGGCATATTGGCAAGTTTACGCTTCTCCTCCGACAATTTTATTTTAGATTTTTGAGTCCTTTTTTTACTGATATTTGGTGTTTTGGATTTTACATGCTCTGTACTATGACATTAGGCATCGGCCTTGGCAGACGACGTTGATGGAATTTCATCGTCTCGGCCATGACTAGTGGCAGCAGCTTCAGCACGAGGTGGAAGTCGATCTTGATCTTTCCCTATTTTTGGAACCTCAACATTTTTGTTCTCCATATTTTAATAGGCACAACTAAATGGCACCTCAGGTAAACAATGGAGATGGATGGATACTAGTATACTTATGGATGGACGAGCGACTGCCGACACAGAGGTAGCTACAGCCATGGACTACCGTACTGTGTCTGCTGCTAATATAGACTGGATGATAATGAGATAAAAATAAAATATATATATATATCACACTAGTACTGCAGCCGGACAGGTATATATATTATGTAATGACGGACCTGCTGGACACTGTCTGTCAGCACTGCAGACTCCTAAAGTAAGCTACTAGTATCAAGAAGATAGAAAAAAAAACCACGGGTAGGTGGTATACAATTATGGATGGACGAGCGACTGCCGACACAGAGGTAGCTACAGCCGTGGACTACCGTACTGTGTCTGCTGCTAATATAGACTGGATGATAATGAGATAAAAATAAAAAATATATATATATCACACTAGTACTGCAGCCGGACAGGTATATATATTATGTAATGACGGACCTGCTGGACACTGTCTGTCAGCACTGCAGACTCCTAAAGTAAGCTACTAGTATCAAGAAGATAGAAAAAAAAACCACGGGTAGGTGGTATACAATTATGGATGGACGAGCGACTGCCGACACAGAGGTAGCTACAGCCGTGGACTACCGTACTGTGTCTGCTGCTAATATAGACTGGATGATAATGAGATAAAATTAAAATATATATATATATCACACTAGTACTGCAGCCGGACAGGTATATATATTATGTAATGACGGACCTGCTGGACACTGTCTGTCAGCACTGCAGACTCCTAAAGTAAGCTACTAGTATCAAGAAGATAGAAAAAAAAACCACGGGTAGGTGGTATACAATTATGGATGGACGAGCGACTGCCGACACAGAGGTAGCTACAGCCGTGGACTACCGTACTGTGTCTGCTGCTAATATAGACTGGATGATAATGAGATAAAATTAAAATATATATATATCACACTAGTACTGCAGCCGGACAGGTATATATATTATGTAATGACGGACCTGCTGGACACTGTCTGTCAGCACTGCAGACTCCTAAAGTAAGCTACTAGTATCAAGAAGATAGAAAAAAAAACCACGGGTAGGTGGTATACAATTATGGATGGACGAGCGACTGCCGACACAGAGGTAGCTACAGCCGTGGACTACCGTACTGTGTCTGCTGCTAATATAGACTGGATGATAATGAGATAAAATTAAAATATATATATATATCACACTAGTACTGCAGCCGGACAGGTATATATTATGTAATGACGGACCTGCTGGACACTGTCTGTCAGCACTGCAGACTCCTAAAGTAAGCTACTAGTATCAAGAAGATAGAAAAAAAAACCACGGGTAGGTGGTATACAATTATGGATGGACGAGCGACTGCCGACACAGAGGTAGCTACAGCCGTGGACTACCGTACTGTGTCTGCTGGTAATATAGACTGGATGATAATGAGATAAAATTAAAATATATATATATATCACACTAGTACTGCAGCCGGACAGGTATATATTATGTAATGACGGACCTGCTGGACACTGTCTGCAGAATGCGTTTATAAAAACACCACACGACGAGTGTTTAACTTTTTCAGGCAGACAATCACAATATACTGGTGGTCAGCAGACAATCACAATATACTGGTGGTCAGTGGTCACTGGTCAGTCACACTGGCAGTGGCACTCTGGCAGCAAAAGTGTGCACTGTACTTAAAATATGTACTCCTGCTATAACTGCTCCCCAGTCTCCCCCACAATTAAGCTGTGTGAGCAGTGAGCACTCAGCACAGTCAGATAATGATATACAGTATTACATATGAAGCAGCACACTGGGCTGAGCACAGATATGGTATGTGACTGTGTCACACTGTGTATCGTTTTTTTTTCAGGCAGGGAACGGATTAATTAAACTGGTGGTGGTCACTGGTCACTGGTCACACTATCAGCAAGTAGTACTCCGTCCTAAGCAGACAATCACAATATACTGGTGGTCAGTGTGGTCACTGGTCAGTCACACTGGCAGTGTGGCACTCTGGCAGCAAAAGTGTGCACTGTACTTAAAATATATTATTTATGTACTACTGCTCTAACTGCTCCCCAGTCTCCCCCACAATTAAGCTGTGTGAGCAGTGAGCACTCTGCACAGTCAGATATACAGTATTACATATGATGATGCAGCACACTGAGGCTGAGCACAGATATGGTATGTGACTGTGTCACACTGTGTATCGTTTTTTTTCAGGCAGAGAACGGATTAATTAAACTGGTGGTCAATGGTCACACTATCAGCAAGTAGTAGTACTCCAGTCCTAATATGCTCCCCAAAATTAGTAAATACTAAATAGTGTCTCTAACTCTCTACTCTCTTCTCTATAAACGGAGAGGACGCCAGCCACGTCCTCTCTCTATCAATCTCAATGCACGTGTGAAAATGGCGGCGACGCGCGGCTCCTTATATAGAATCCGAGTCTCGCGATAGAATTCGAGCCTCGCGAGAATCCGACAGCGGGATGATGACGTTCGGGTGCGCTCGGGTTAGCCGAGCAAGGCGGGAAGGTTCGAACCTGCCTCGGACCCGTGTAAAAAGGCTGAAGTTCGGGGGGGTTCGGATTCCGAGGAACCGAACCCGCTCATCACTAGTTCTGGGGTAACTGCCGCAACCCAGACAGGATGGGAAATACACTCCTTAACACAAAAAGGACCCCATTGGGAAATCTCCCCAGACCGCCAATCTATGGTGGGATTATGAAAGGCAAGCCAGGGGTGACCCAAAACTACTGGAACTGCCGGACAATGTGTAAGGTAAAATTCTATTTCTTCTGAATGTAGGGCCCCCACTGTCAGCAATACTGGAGGTGTGCGGTGAGTAATAACCCCATTGGAAAGCGGACCCCCATCCAAGACGTGCATGGTGATACGTCTATCTAAGGGTATAAGTGGAACGCCTAAAGCCTTAGCCCAAGCTAAATCCATAAAATTTCCTGCAGCTCCACTGTCGACGAAGGCCGACACCAACGAACTGAGGCTGCCAAAGGAAATCTTTACCGGAACTAATAGAGAATTATTAGAGGAGATTAACTGCAGACCCAAGTGAACTCCCTCACAATTCACTTGGTCAGAGCGTTTCCCGGCTTGTTCGGGCAGTTACGTGCGATATGTCCCTTACCACCACAATACAAACAAAGACCAGAACTTAACCTTCTGGTTCTTTCCTCTGGGGACAGCCGGGAGAGACCCATTTGCATGGGCTCCTCGACGTCCTCAGGAAAAGTATATACACATGGATTAGGCCTAAAAGTTGTTCCTCTTTCAGCCCTCCGCTCTCGGAGACGACGATCAATTTTAATAGCGAGCTCCATGAGTTTGTCTAGAGTCTCAGGAGCGGGGTACTGAAGGAGACTGTCTTTAATCACTTCCGACAGTCCGAGGCGAAACTGACTGCGCAGGGCCGGGTCATTCCAGCCACAGTCGTTTGACCAACGGCGAAATTCGGTACAATACACCTCTGCTGGATTTTTGCCTTGCTTAAGGGCACGCAGGTCACTCTCAGCTGATGCTTCTCTATCTGGGTCGTCATATAAGAGGCCTAAGGATTTAAAAAAGGCGTCTACTGATAACAAAGCAGCATCATCCGCTCTTAGCCCATACGCCCAGGTCTGTGGATCACCTTGAAGTAGAGACATCACAATCCCGACCCGCTGAGACTCAGTACCAGAGGAACGGGGCCTTAAACGAAAATAAAGCTTACAAGCTTCCTTAAAATTAAAAAAATCCTTTCGGTTACACGAAAAACGGTCAGGTAAATGCATCTTTGGTTCTGGAACCATACTCGGGGAGGCTCGCAAAAGATCTTCCTGCGATCTCACCCGAAGAGTAAGGTCCTGAACCATCTGAGTTAATTCCTGTATTTGGTTAACCAAAAGCTGACTGGGGTTTGGCCCTAAACCTGCCGGATTCATGAGGCCGAATTTCTAGGCCCACCAATACAACGGAAAAAATTAAACCCCCTTTTTTTTTTTTTTTTTTTTTATGTGGGCCGGTGATAATGTTACGATCCTGATGCTCAGGACAGGGGAGATCTTATGTAGTGAGTCCTGAGCACCAAGACGGAATGCTGGGATTGGGAAATGGGAAGGAAATAGCCCCTAGCACCCTACCTCCGTTGTCTTACCCGTGTTATCAATTCACGCCTGAACGACTATGGTTTCTTGGGCCCATGGCAGCCGCGTTTGAAGGGCGGATTAGGTCTGCCCAACTCCGATGCCCCCTCAGGTCTTAAAGAGAGACAAGGCGTGAACTGAGACAGGGTAATAACAAGGGGACCTCTAACTGAAACCACGCTAGGGGCTATAAACTACCTAAAAACTAAACGTATGTGCGGCACGCCACCAAAGGAAAAAGAACTACAAAGAAACCACTGTCCACTCCCCTACACGGCACCGCCGAGTTCCGGGGAGGACAGTGAAAGCGGAAACCTCCGCAAATGCACCAATTCACAGTAAAGTAAACACTAAGTGGCATAGGCCGCAACACGCGGTAGAAGCCGCTACTCACGAAACTGGGTGAGAACCCCAGATGACAAACAGGTTCGCAAGGACTAGAAGGATTCCCAGGACCGGCTTCGGACCTCCAAAGTACCAAAGGGCAGGGAGCAAGATCCACCAAACACGGCTGACAGGAACAGAGTTCTGCAAGGCAGGAACAGCATACAAGAAGCTATCACCAGCGGGCTGCAGTCTGCTGGCTCACATAAAAAGGCCATGCTGGCCAATAACAGGAGGGCCAGCAGGACCAGCCCCCAGACCCTAATTACTAGTTGCCGTGCAGCTGCCCTGCTGCACGAGCAACCTAATTAACTATTCTTAGCAACGGGGAACGCAGTCCACCTGTGGCGTCCCCGTTGCTATGCACCCGGCGGCCCTGCACGCACGGCATCCTGCGTTGCCAGGGACCCGGCGGCTATCGTGCGCACGGCGTCCTGGCATTGCTAGGTGCCGTGCGGGGGACAGGGAAGGAGAGAGGCGCGGCGGCCGTGACCGCTGCTCAGTCAGGGCACGGACGAAGACCGCCGCGCCTAACAGTCAGGGAGTGAGGGAGAGTGTGAGGCAGCTCCAGGGCGGGAAAACCACTAGTAGATGGCGCCCTGGGCCGGGGGAGGGGCTACAGGTCAAGCACCTTCTGTCCTATGCTGGACTTCACCACCTGGTACTATTGAGTCTTTTTAAAAGTGGACATCAATATATCCGACCTGTACTCCTCTGCCCTGGTGGATATAGTGGGGTCCCTGTCCAGTTACAGTGTCCACGCCAGCGTTGCCATCCGTCTCCTAGACTGCTATCGGAATGTCATTAAATGGCATGTCCGGCCTGGGGGACCCTCTTATCTCCTCCCTTCTGTAGCAGCCACGTGAACCAGGAGAGTGCTGCGACCATGTGCCCAAATGCCGGAGCGTCCCCGCCACAAGTACCCGAGAACAGAGCCAGCGGGAGTATGCGACGCTGCTGAGGAGGTGACGGAGCCGCAGCACAGAATGTCACCCTGAGATGTAAGTGCTGCGGCCCTTGAAGTCTTCTTTAAAAAGCTTTTCAGGGCTGCTCCAGTGCAGCCCCCCTGTTAAGTGACCTGCTCTGCAGGGCACCAACTCGAAACTGAGCTCCAGTGCCTTGAGACGGGGTTATAGAGGAGGCCCCAATGCATCCTGGGACAGTCTAAAGCTTTAGCCTGTTGGTGCCTGGATCAAGATCTATCTCTACACCCCAATGTTTCCCTGTGAAAATCAATGTACCCCACTGCAGAAATAGCAATTTTCTCAGAACTGCTTCTGCTAAAAAATGCATGTGAAGAGCCGCCCACAAAGGTAAAAGATGCCCACCGATACATTAGCAGAAATCGAGTACCATTGACAATTCAGGTTGACCCATGCATACGCAGGATATCTGCAGCTGCAGTGGTGACATGTTTTCAATTACAGCAATCGCAGCTGACGTCAGATGCATGCCCCGAAAAACGGCCATGGCACGCATGCGTTTTCCCGACCACTCCCCACAAACGCCATGTAACCACCCACAAACTATAACTTCCTGGCCATCGCACTGTGATCGCACTTTGCTTACCCTGCGATCACATTGCAAACTCATGTGATGTGGTCACAGCACACGTGCAGTCGTCCGATAATCGCCTGATTGCAAATGTGCAATTTTGCAACTGAAGTTGAATAAAGCCCAAAGGCCTGGATGTTCCTGGCCAGATGCACCCTGTTGGAGTGGGGTGTGATGGTTCCGCAGTGTATCCTTAAATACTAGAGGATGTATCCCTTCACTGGGTTGGGTATGGGTGACCGGCGTTCGGGATCCGGCCGGTCACCATACTGACGCCGGGATCCTGAGCTTTAGATTGACGGCAGGGGGGGCGAGCGCAATGAAGCCCTCTGCGGGCACGCTGCACTCGCCATAAAGCAGGCTCAGTAGCTCGCTGCGCTCACCACAGGTTTTATTCCCACACTATGAGTGTCGTGGACACCCACGAGTGGGAATAGTCCCTGTTAGTGAGCATGCCGACTGTTTGGGCTTTCAATCGCTGAGGATCTCAACGTCAGTATAGTGACCGGTGGGAGACCACCGGTCACATAACTACATCCCCCTTCACCATGTCTCTCTCTAATAGGCCCTACACATTGGCCGATCCGCCGCCGAGCTGCCCGACGGCGGATACGGCCGACGGGCGATCCGGCGGCAGAGACGGGGGGAGTGAAGTTACTTCACTCCCCCGTCACACGGCTCCATAGACCTGCAGGCAAATATGGACGAGATCGTCCATATTGGCCTGCATGCACAGCCGACAGGGCACCAGCGATGAACGAGCGCGGGGCCGCGCATCGTTCATCGCTGGTGCCTCAACACTGCACGATATGAACGTTATCTCATTCATTAATGAACGAGATCGTTCATACCGTGCAGTGATGTCGGCCTGTGCTTAGGGCCTATAACTCTCTCCATATATATCCATCAAAAGTCCATCCAAAGACAGGGCATGGGGAGCTGTGCCGTTAATTAATTGGGATTTGTGGCTTTTTCCACTTGCCATAAATAGGTCCTATTCAAGATAACCTATATGTATATTTCTTTATATCTAGTATTTAATATTCTATATCCGTGCCAATTGCTTAAGTTTACACAGATGTTGTATAAAATACAAGACTTGCAGAACCAGAAAAATGCAAAACGTTACAGACATGAAAATAGAAAACTGGAAATAAATGAATATTTTGCTTAACGATTCAAAATGCAAATCAGACATAAATGATTAATTTAATTACTTGATTGAGTGCACAGAAACATGGCTACAGAAACATGGATGCAACTAAAGCTATCATTAAATTATTCAACTCACGCTTTCCTGTTCAAGGGAAAGCAATTTACACTTCAAAACAAAGATGTTCTTGTGATCCAGCATATGGAATATAGAAAACAAAAAACTTTTCAAATAAATTTTTACATTAGACATCGTTTAGGTTTTATATAAAACACATTTATTGTGGAATGCTCACACATGTATCAGTATGAGTTTACTGCACTGTCTTTTCAGTTTCAGATTATGGCCCAGATTTATGAAACCTTGAAGTGTGATAAATTGCACGATGATAAAGTACCAACTAATCAGCTTCTTACTGTCATTTTTAAAAACACAGCCTGTGACAGTTAGGAGCTGGTTGGTTGTTACTTTATCACCGTGCAATTTATCACTCTACAATGCTTGATACATCTATCTATGGGCAAATCTAGTCGTTTCAAGGCTTGTGAAAGTGCAGAGGTTTATGCGATATAGCTGTCGCAGCTGTGAATGTGTGTGCAGCCGCAAAAACGATCCCGCCATGCCTGCGTTTTTGCCGCCACTCCCTGTATCCACCCCAAATGGACTATCAATTAGAGATGTGCACTTGAAATTTTTCGGGTTTTGTGTTTTGGTTTTGGGTTCGGTTCCGCGGCCGTGTTTTGGGTTCGACCGCGTTTTGGCAAAACCTCACCGATTTTTTTTTTGTCGGATTCGGGTGTGTTTTGGATTCAGGTGTTTTTTTCAAAAAACCCTAAAAAACAGCTTAAATCATAGAATTTGGGGGTCATTTTGATCCCAAAGTATTATTAACCTCAAAAACCATAATTTCCACTCATTTTCAGTCTATTCTGAACACCTCACACCTCACAATATTATTTTTAGTCCTAAAATTTGCACCGAGGTCGCTGGATGACTAAACTAAGCGACCCTAGTGGCCGACACAAACACCTGGCCCATCTAGGAGTGGCACTGCAGTGTCACGCAGGATGGCCCTTCCAAAAAACACTCCCCAAACAGCACATGGCGCAAAGAAGAAAAAAAGAGGCGCAATGAGGTAGCTGTGTGAGTAAGCTAAGCGACCCTAGTGGCCGACACAAACACCTGGCCCATCTAGGAGTGGCACTGCAGTGTCACGCAGGATGGCCCTTCCAAAAAACACACCCCAAACAGCACAGGACGCAAAGAAGAAAAAAAGAGGCGCAATGAGGTAGCTGTGTGAGTAAGCTAAGCGACCCTAGTGGCCGACACAAACACCTGGCCCATCTAGGAGTGGCACTGCAGTGTCACGCAGGATGGCCCTTCCAAAAAACACTCCCCAAACAGCACATGACGCAAAGAAGAAAAAAAGAGGCGCAATGAGGTAGCTGTGTGAGTAAGCTAAGCGACCCTAGTGGCCGACACAAACACCTGGCCCATCTAGGAGTGGCACTGCAGTGTCACGCAGGATGGCCCTTCCAAAAAACACTCCCCAAACAGCACATGACGCAAAGAAAAAAAGAGGCGCAATGAGGTAGCTGTGTGAGTAAGCTAAGCGACCCTAGTGGCCGACACAAACACCTGGCCCATCTAGGAGTGGCACTGCAGTGTCACGCAGGATGGCCCTTCCAAAAAACACTCCCCAAACAGCACATGACGCAAAGAAGAAAAAAAGAGGCGCAATGAGGTAGCTGTGTGAGTAAGCTAAGCGACCCTAGTGGCCGACACAAACACCTGGCCCATCTAGGAGTGGCACTGCAGTGTCACGCAGGATGGCCCTTCCAAAAAACACTCCCCAAACAGCACATGACGCAAAGAAAAAAAGAGGCGCAATGAGGTAGCTGTGTGAGTAAGCTAAGCGACCCTAGTGGCCGACACAAACACCTGGCCCATCTAGGAGTGGCACTGCAGTGTCACGCAGGATGGCCCTTCCAAAAAATACTCCCCAAACAGCACATGACGCAAAGAAGAAAAAAAAGAGGCGCAATGAGGTAGCTGTGTGAGTAAGCTAAGCGACCCTAGTGGCCGACACAAACACCTGGCCCATCTAGGAGTGGCACTGCAGTGTCACGCAGGATGGCCCTTCCCAAAAACACTCCCCAAACAGCACATGACGCAAAGAAGAAAAAAAGAGGCGCAATGAGGTAGCTGTGTGAGTAAGCTAAGCGACCCTAGTGGCCGACACAAACACCTGGCCCATCTAGGAGTGGCACTGCAGTGTCACGCAGGATGGCCCTTCCAAAAAACACTCCCCAAACAGCACATGACGCAAAGAAGAAAAAAAGAGGCGCAATGAGGTAGCTGTGTGAGTAAGCTAAGCGACCCTAGTGGCCGACACAAACACCTGGCCCATCTAGGAGTGGCACTGCAGTGTCACGCAGGATGGCCCTTCCAAAAAACACTCCCCAAACAGCACATGACGCAAAGAAAAAAAGAGGCGCAATGAGGTAGCTGTGTGAGTAAGCTAAGCGACCCTAGTGGCCGACACAAACACCTGGCCCATCTAGGAGTGGCACTGCAGTGTCACGCAGGATGGCCCTTCCAAAAAATACTCCCCAAACAGCACATGACGCAAAGAAGAAAAAAAAGAGGCGCAATGAGGTAGCTGTGTGAGTAAGCTAAGCGACCCTAGTGGCCGACACAAACACCTGGCCCATCTAGGAGTGGCACTGCAGTGTCACGCAGGATGGCACTTCAAAAAAATTGTCCCCAAACAGCACATGATGCAAAGAAAAATTAAAGAAAAAAGAGGTGCAAGATGGAATTGTCCTTGGGCCCTCCCACCCACCCCTATGTTGTATAAACAGGACATGCACACTTTAACCAACCCATCATTTCAGTGACAGGGTCTGCCACACGACTGTGACTGAAATGACGGGTTGGTTTGGACCCCCACCAAAAAAGAAGCAATTAATCTCTCCTTGCACAAACTGGCTCTACAGAGGCAAGATGTCCACCTCATCATCATCCTCCGATATATCACCGTGTACATCCCCCTCCTCACAGATTATCAATTCGTCCCCACTGGAATCCACCATCTCAGCTCCCTGTGTACTTTGTGGAGGCAATTGCTGCTGGTCAATGTCTCCACGGAGGAATTGATTATAATTCATTTTAATGAACATCATCTTCTCCACATTTTCTGGAAGTAACCTCGTACGCCGATTGCTGACAAGGTGAGCGGCGGCACTAAACACTCTTTCGGAGTACACACTTGTGGGAGGGCAACTTAGGTAGAATAAAGCCAGTTTGTGCAAGGGCCTCCAAATTGCCTCTTTTTCCTGCCAGTATAAGTACGGACTGTCTGACGTGCCTACTTGGATGCGGTCACTCATATAATCCTCCACCATTCTTTCAATGGGGAGAGAATCATATGCAGTGACAGTAGACGACATGTCCGTAATCGTTGTCAGGTCCTTCAGTCCGGACCAGATGTCAGCATCAGCAGTCGCTCCAGACTGCCCTGCATCACCGCCAGCGGGTGGGCTCGGAATTCTGAGCCTTTTCCTCGCACCCCCAGTTGCGGGAGAATGTGAAGGAGGGGATGTTGACAGGTCGCGTTCCGCTTGACTTGACAATTTTCTCACCAGCAGGTCTTTGAACCCCAGCAGACTTGTGTCTGCCGGAAAGAGAGATCCAAGGTAGGTTTTAAATCTAGGATCGAGCACGGTGGCCAAAATGTAGTGATCTGATTTCAACAGATTGACCACCCGTGAATCCTTGTTAAGCGAATTAAGGGCTCCATCCACAAGTCCCACATGCCTAGCGGAATCGCTCCGTGTTAGCTCCTCCTTCAATGTCTCCAGCTTCTTCTGCAAAAGCCTGATGAGGGGAATGACCTGACTCAGGCTGGCAGTGTCTGAACTGACTTCACGTGTGGCAAGTTCAAAGGGCAGCAGAACCTTGCACAACGTTGAAATCATTCTCCACTGCGCTTGAGACAGGTGCATTCCACCTCCTATATCGTGCTGAATTGTATAGGCTTGAATGGCCTTTTGCTGCTCCTCCAACCTCTGAAGCATATATAGGGTTGAATTCCACCTCGTTACCACTTCTTGCTTCAGATGATGGCAGGGCAGGTTCAGGCGCTTTTGGTGTTGCTCCAGTCTTCTGTACGTGGTGCCTGTACGCCGAAAGTGTCCCGCAATTCTTCTGGCCACCGACAGCATCTCTTGCACGCCCCTCTCGTTTTTTAAAAAATTCTGCACCACCAAATTCAAGGTATGTGCAAAACATGGGACGTGCTGGAATTTGCCCATATTTAATGCACACACAATATTGCTGGCGTTGTCCGATGCCACAAATCCACAGGAGAGTCCAATTGGGGTAAGCCATTCCGCGATGATCTTCCTCAGTTGCCGTAAGAGGTTTTCAGCTGTGTGCGTATTCTGGAAACCGGTGATACAAAGCGTAGCCTGCCTAGGAAAGAGTTGGCGTTTGCGAGATGCTGCTACTGGTGCCGCCGCTGCTGTTCTTGCGGCGGGAGTCCATACATCTACCCAGTGGGCTGTCACAGTCATATAGTCCTGACCCTGCCCTGCTCCACTTGTCCACATGTCCGTGGTTAAGTGGACATTGGGTACAACTGCATTTTTTAGGACACTGGTGAGTCTTTTTCTGACGTCCGTGTACATTCTCGGTATCGCCTGCCTAGAGAAGTGGAACCTAGATGGTATTTGGTAACGGGGGCACACTACCTCAAGAAATTGTCTAGTTCCCTGTGAACTAACGGCGGATACCGGACGCACGTCTAACACCAACATAGTTGTCAAGGCCTCAGTTATCCGCTTTGCAACAGGATGACTGCTGTGATATTTCATCTTCCTCGCAAAGGACTGTTGGACAGTCAATTGCTTGGTGTAAGTAGTAAAAGTGGGCTTACGACTTCCCCTCTGGGATGACCATCGACTCCCAGCAGCAACAACAGCAGCGCAAGCAGCAGTAGGAGTTACACGCAAGGATGCATCGGAGGAATCCCAGGCAGGAGAGGACTCGTCAGAATTGCCAGTGACATGGCCTGCAAGACTATTGGCATTCCTGGGGAAGGAGGAAATTGACACTGAGGGAGTTGGTGGGGTGGTTTGCGTGAGCTTGGTTACAAGAGGAAGGGATTTACTGGTCAGTGGACTGCTTCCGCTGTCGCCCAAAGTTTTTGAACTTGTCACTGACTTATTATGAATGCGCTGCAGGTGACATATAAGGGAGGATGTTCCGAGGTGGTTAACGTCCTTACCCCTACTTATTACAGCTTGACAAAGGCAACACACGGCTTGACAAATGTTGTCCGCATTTCTGTTGAAATACTTCCACACCGAAGAGCTGATTTTTTTGGTATTTTCACCAGGCATGTCAACGGCCATATTCCTCCCACGGACAACAGGTGTCTCCCCGGGTGCCTGACTTAAACAAACCACCTCACCATCAGAATCCTCCTTGTCAATTTCCTCCCCAGCGCCAGCAACACCCATATCCTCCTCATCCTGGTGTACTTCAACACTGACATCTTCAATCTGACTATCAGGAACTGGACTGCGGGTGCTCCTTCCAGCACTTGCAGGGGGCGTGCAAATGGTGGAAGGCGCATGCTCTTCACGTCCAGTGTTGGGAAGGTCAGGCATCGCAACCGACACAACTGGACTCTCCTTGTGGATTTGGGATTTTGAAGAACGCACAGTTCTTTGCGGTGCTTTTGCCAGCTTGAGTCTTTTCATTTTTCTAGTGAGAGGCTGAGTGCTTCCATCCTCATGTGAAGCTGAACCACTAGCCATGAACATAGGCCAGGGCCTCAGCCGTTCCTTGCCACTCCGTGTGGTAAATGGCATATTGGCAAGTTTACGCTTCTCCTCCGACAATTTTATTTTAGATTTTTGAGTCCTTTTTTTACTGATATTTGGTGTTTTGGATTTTACATGCTCTGTACTATGACATTGGGCATCGGCCTTGGCAGACGACGTTGCTGGCATTTCATCGTCTCGGCCATGACTAGTGGCAGCAGCTTCAGCACGAGGTGGAAGTCGATCTTGATCTTTCCCTAATTTTGGAACCTCAACATTTTTGTTCTCCATATTTTAATAGGCACAACTAAAAGGCACCTCAGGTAAACAATGGAGATGGATGGATACTAGTATACTTATGGATGGACGAGCGACTGCCGACACAGAGGTAGCTACAGCCGTGGACTACCGTACTGTGTCTGCTGCTAATATAGACTGGATGATAATGAGATAAAATAAAAAAAAATATATATATATATATATATATATATATCACACTAGTACTGCAGCCGGATAGGTATATATTATGTAATGACGGACCTGCTGGACACTGTATGTCAGCACTGCAGACTCCTAAAGTAAGCTACTAGTATCAAGAAGATAGAAAAAAAAACCACGGGTAGGTGGTATACAATTATGGATGGACGAGCGACTGCCGACACAGAGGTAGCTACAGCCGTGGACTACCATACTGTGGTCTGCTGCTAATATAGACTGGATGATAATGAGATAAAATTAAAATATATATATATATATATATCACACTAGTACTGCAGCCGGACAGGTATATATTATGTAATGACGGACCTGCTGGACACTGTCTATCAGCACTGCAGACTCCTAAAGTAAGCTACTAGTATCAAGAAGATAGAAAAAAAAACCACGGGTAGGTGGTATACAATTATGGATGGACGAGCGACTGCCGACACAGAGGTAGCTACAGCCGTGGACTACCGTACTGTGTCTGCTGCTAATATAGACTGGATGATAATGAGATAAAATTAAAATATATATATATATATCACACTAGTACTGCAGCCAGACAGGTATATATATTATGTAATGACGGACCTGCTGGACACTGTCTGTCAGCACTGCAGACTCCTAAAGTAAGCTACTAGTATCAAGAAGATAGAAAAAAAAATAAACCACGGGTAGGTGGTATACAATTATGGATGGACGAGCGACTGCCGACACAGAGGTAGCTACAGCCGTGGACTACCGTACTGTGTCTGCTGCTAATATAGACTGGATGATAATGAGATAAAATTAATATATATATATATATATATATCACACTAGTACTGCAGCCGGACAGGTATATATTATTATGTAATGACGGACCTGCTGGACACTGTCTGCAGAATGCGTTTATAAAAAAAACACCACACGACGAGTGTTTAACTTTTTCAGGCAGACAATCACAATATACTGGTGGTCAGCAGACAATCACAATACTGGTGGTCAGTGGTCACTGGTCAGTCACACTGGCAGTGGCACTCTGGCAGCAAAAGTGTGCACTGTACTTAAAATATGTACTCCTGCTATAACTGCTCCCCAGTCTCCCCCACAATTAAGCTGTGTGAGCACTGCAGTGAGCACTCAGCAGTCAGATAATGATATACAGTATTACATATGATGCAGCACACTGGGCTGAGCACATATATGGTATGTGAGTGTGACTGTGTCACCCTGTGTATCGTTTTTTTTCAGGCAGAGAACGGATTCATTAAACTGGTGGCACTGGTCACTGCCACTGGTCACACTATCAGCAGCAAGTAGTACTCCTCCTATATTATGCTCCCCAAAATTTGTGTCTCTCTCTCTCTAGTACTATTAGTCACTCTAAACGGAGAGGACGCCAGCCACGTCCTCTCCCTATCAATCTCAATGCACGTGTGAAAAATGGCGGCGACGCGCGGCTCCTTATATAGAATCCGAGTCTCGCGATAGAATCCGAGCCTCGCGAGAATCCGACAGCGGGATGATGACGTTCGGGCGCGCTCGGGTTAACCGAGCAAGGCGGGAGGATCCGAGCCTGCTCGGCCCCGTGTAAAAAAAGCTGAAGTTCGGCGGGTTCGGATTCAGAGAAACCGAACCCGCTCATCTCTACTATCAATCACTGTGTATATAAATCCTCACTAAAAGCACCATTGCAAGACTGTCACAGCACATGCGCACTGCGAAGCATGCACAAGCGCACGATAAACGCTCAACTTCGTACCAATCGGGTTTGCGGACATCTCTGGATCAGGACCCTGCAATTTTCTTAAAGGAAAAAAACAGCCTGCTAAATTGTCGCTTTAAATCTTGCAGCAAAATCACTGAAACACCAGCACTGTCTTCAACTCGGAGGCTATTTGTGTGTGACGACCTATATAATCCTCTGATATTAATTTATTAGGAGTGCAGTTTACCTACCCATCCACAGTTTTCTTGCCAGCAGGTTTGCCAGATGAAAATACCCAATATTAGTTCTGTGATAGTGTGGAGAGACGTAATGACAGAGAAGTTTAATTCACCATTACTTGAAGACATGCCAACTTGATGAAATACACCACATAAACAATGTGTATGTTTCTTTAGCTCAGAATAAAATACAGATGAGAAATTAATAGAAAAAAATAAATAAAATTTCAGCTGCCTGGGGTTATTCAGCAACAAAGACATTGAAAAAAATACATTGGGACTTATTGCGGGATATCCCACGAAAACACTATTATTTATTTCAGAGATATCTGCTGCAGTCTCCCATTTTTGTGTTTGCAAAAGCAGCCCTCATAAGTTTCTAATTAAGGTTCTTCTGACTATTGCATTGCATTCACCTGACCAAGATGATGATCAAAGTAGTATGTCGGTAAATAGAGATGTTTCTTTGTTTGTTCCAAAAACAAAACAGAATACTACCAACAATAGGGTACACTGTATGATTGATAAGGCAGAGGACAAACAGAGATTGCGCAAAATGCCATCCTTCTTTCTTTCAGGGGACACCATCTGAAGGCAAATATACAACAAAAGAACCTTTCCACCTCTACCAAAGCCGGGTCAGTTGTAACAGATGTATGTGTAACACATAATTGTCTGATTCTTCCTTAAGGTCCCCATACTCTAGTATGATTTAGCCCTTTTCTACACGATTTCAATCCATCTGGACAATAAATCGTGGGAAAAGTGTCAAATCATTTTTCATTTACTTCCGATTTCAATGTGATGCGCGGTCCTGGGCATCGGATCCGGAGATTGTCTCTGCTGCTCCAAGGATACATCATATCCCGGAGAGGTGAATGTGATCGCATGCGAAACACAGTATGCAAAATGACCGCATATGATGTATCGTATGACATAATTGTTAAATCTCTTTCTGCAAGGTACACTGGGTTCCACAGGGATAACATCGGGGTGTAGAGTAGGATCTTGATCCGAGGCACCAACAGGCTAAAGCTTTGACTGTTCCCAAGATGCTCAGCGCCGCCTCCTCTATAACCCCCGCCTCCGTGCACAGGAGCGCAGTTTCGTTAACCAGTCCAATGCAGTAGCAGGAAAAAGAGACGACAACCATTACTAGCCACATACACCCCATTCTCACAACAGGAGAAGGTATCAGCGGCTAATGCCATACAAACCCAAAGAGGCTAAGTGCGTCAGGGTGGTCGCCCTGTGGAACACAGTGTACCTCGCAGAAAGAGATTTAACAACGGTAAGTTCTTACCATAAATCTCCTTTTCTGAAGCGGGGTACACTGGGTTCCACAGGGATAACATCAGGGATGTCCTAAAACAGTTCCTCATGGGAGGGGACGCACTGTAGCGGGCATAAGAACCCGGCGTCCAAAGGAAGCATCCTGGGAGGGGAAGTATCAAAGGCATAGAACCTTATGAATGTGTTCACTGAGGACCACGTAGCGGCCTTGCACAATTGTTCAAGGGTTGCACCACGGCGAGCCGCCCAAGAAGGTCCAACAGACCGAGTAGAATGGGCTTTGATGGTAGCAGGAGCTGGAAGGCCAGCCTGTACATAAGCATGTGCAATCACCATTTTAATCAATCTGGCCAGGGTCTGCTTATTCGCAGGCCAGCCACGTTTGTGAAAACCAAAAAGGACAAAGAGAGAATCAGACTTCCGAATGGAAGCTGTCCTCTTCACATAGATACGGAGAGCCCATACCACGTCCAAAGACCGCTCTTTGGATGACAATTCAGGAGAGATAAAGGCCCTCATTCCGAGTTGATCGGTCGCAAGGCGAATTTAGCAGAGTTACACACGCTAAGCCTCCGCCTACTGGGAGTGAATCTTAGCTTCTTAAAATTGCGACCGATGTATTCGCAATAATGCGATTACTAACTACTTAGCAGTTTCAGAGTAGCTCCAGACTTACTCTGCCTGTGCGATCAGTTCAGTGCTTGTCGTTCCTGGTTGACGTCACAAACACACCCAGCGTTCGCCCAGGCACTCCCACCGTTTCTCCGGCCACTCCTGCGTTTTTTCCGGAAACGGTAGCGTTTTCAGCCACACGCCCCTGAAACGCCGTGTTTCCGCCCAGTAACACCCATTTCCTGTCAATCACATTACGATCGCCGGAGCGAAGAAAAAGCCGTGAGTAAAAATACTTTCTTCATAGTAAAGTTACTTGGCGCAGTCGCAGTGCGAACATTGCGCATGCGTACTAAGCGGATTTTCACTGCGATGCGATGAAAAATACCGAGCGAACAACTCGGAATGAGGGCCTAAGGCCGGAACCATAATCTCTTGGTTAAGATGGAAAGAAGACACCACCTTAGGTAAATAACCAGGGTGTGTCCGAAGAACCGCCTGATCACAGTGAAAAATCAGAAAGGGAGACCGACAGGATAAGGCACCCAAATCTGAAACCTGTCTAGCAGAGGCAATAGCCAGCAGAAATAAAACCTTAAGAGTAAGCCACTTAAGGTCCGCAGACTCAAGAGGTTCAAACTGAGACTCTTGCAAGGCCTACAGAACCACCGACAAATCCCAAGGAGCCACAGGCGGGACATCGGGAGGTTAAATCCACAACACACCTTGAGTGAATGTATAAACATCAGGCAGAGTCTCAATTTTTCTCTGAAACCAAATCGACAAGGCAGAAATATGAACCTTGAGGGAGGCCAGACGAAGGCCCAAGTCCAGGCCTGTTACAGGAAGTCCAAAAGTTTGGCCGTACTAAACTTGTAAGCGTCACGATTGTTAGCTGCGCACCAAGCAAAGTAAGAATTCCAGACCCTATGTTAAATCCGAGCAGAAGCTGGTTTCCGGGCCTTCAACATAATTTGAATGACCGCCTCAGAAAATCCTTTGGCCCTCAGAACTGAAGCTTCAAGAGCCACGCCGTCAAATCCAGTCGGGCCAAATCCTGGTATACACAAGGGCCCTGAACGAGGAGGTCTGGGCGTTGTGGAAGTAGAAGGGGATGCTCTATCGAGAGACCCTGGAGGTCGGAGAACCAATGCCGTCTGGGCCATGCTGGGGAGATCAGAAGCAGGATTCCTTCTTCTTGTTTGAATTTCCGTATCACCCTGTTTCAGCACACCCCTCCCCACTCTCACCGTTGTTTGGGAATCCAGAGTTCCCCCCAGGGTGCCACTCCCTGTCGTTCTATTTATGGCAGGAGAGGGGCATCCTGAGAACTAATCAACTGCTGGACTTATCTGGTATAATACCTTTTCCCGAACTGCAAAATAAATGGAATCTACCCAATAAGGAAATCTGGAGATATCTCCAAATTAAACATTATCTACAGACTTTTTGCTCTTCTGGAAAGGGTATACGAGCACTGACTCTATTTGAACAGATGTGCCTCTCCCACACATACCCTAGGCACACTCTCTCCACGTTCTACAAATGGATCTTGAACCATAGATTTTCTTCCCAACCGAAATTTGTCAGGGATTGGGAGTTAGACCTAGGGGGTTTGGTGACCACAGATGATTGGGAAGGTATTTATAAAAATACCTTCTCATTAACTACCAATGTGCTAGTCTTGGAAACTCACTACAAGGTACTTACAAGGTGGTATAGATGCCCAAATATCCTTGCGAAAATTTATCCTGGAGTACCCAACACGTGCTGGAGATGCGGGACTGCATTAGGCACCCCACTACATATATGGTGGGAATGCTCTCTTTTGCAACCGTTTTGGCGCAAGGTGGTGGAGACAGCTAGCATTATCCTCGGTGAAGACTTACCCTTTTGCCCCAGTTTTTGGTTATTAAATCTCACGCGTACACCTAGATATCATCTCAAGAAATCACTACTTCGCCATATTTTGAGTGCCTCTAAGGCAGTGATCCCAGTTCACTGGAAATCAACAGTGTCCCCCACTATGAGAAAATGGACGGCCCGCTTAGATCACTATATGGCAATGGAAGACCTTATTCTATCTTTGGAAATGAGAAACACTTCCTTCACAGCTACTTGGAGCCCATGGCTGGAATACAAAGCCACAACCCATCACAAATCCTCTCTTTAAGAGAAACCCCTCCTTCTTACCTCCAGTAGCTATATGATATAAGTCACGGTTAAAGCCCCTTAGGATAGGAAGAGAAACACCCCCCCCCTCCCCAAACCTTGTCTCTCTACGCTATCTTTCCTTCTACTCCTCTACATTGAGAGTAACACTACTCCTAATCCTTTTCTCTTTCTCCCTGCTTCTCGCTACCCCTCTTTCCTCTCCTACTTCCACTCTCTCTCTTTTGCTTCAAGAAGTTGTAATCCATGAAACGTATAAGATCATACTCCTTTATGCCTTGTTTATATTTCTTTCTCTGGAGATGCGATACATATGTGGAGGAGCGATATCCCCCTCCATGGGTCTTTCTATTTTACACGGTGTTGAGTATCTCCAGAGGATGTATCTCTGATGGTACTAGAAGCTATTGTAATGTTTCTGCAACTTCCTGTTTTTGCTCATTTCGAAACTTCAATAAAATCTATTTGCAAAAAAAAAAGAATTTCCGTATCACCCTGGGCAGAAGTGACACTGGAGGGAACACGTACGGCAGCCAAAAGTTCCATGGAATTGCCAGTGCACCCACGAACGCTGCTTGAGGATCCCTTGTCCTTGCTCCGAAGCCCGGAACCTTGTGATTGTGTTGAGACGCCATTAGGTCTACGTCTGGTAGACCCAACTTGTCCACAATGAGTTGAAATACTTCTGGATGGAGGCTCCACTCTCCGGCGTGTACGTCCTGACGACTGAGGAAGTCCGCTTCCCAGTTGAGGACCCCCGGAATGAACACTGTCGATATGACTGGCAGATGGCGTTCCGCCCACTGAAGAATCTTTGACACTTCCCTCATTGCCATGCGGCTTTGAGTGCCGCCTTAATGATTTATGTACGCCACCGTAGTGGCGTTGTCCGACTGTACTTCAACAGGCCTGTTCTGTATCAGATGCTGGGCCAGGTTCAGAGTATTGAACACCGTCCGCAATTCCAGAATGTTTATCAGGAGGAGTGACTCCTCCTTGGTCCACCGACCCTGAGGGAGTGTTGCTCCAACACCACGCCCCCAACCCCTCAGACTGGCATCCGTCATCAGAAGAACCCAGTTGGAGATCCAGAAGGGATGACCCCTGCTCAATTGTTGGTCCTGGAGCCACCAGCTCAGTGACCGACGAACCTCCGGAGACAATGAGATCATGTGAGACCTGATCCGGTGAGGCAGGCTGTCCCACTTGGCAAGAATCAATCTCTGCAAAGGGCGGGAATGAAATTGAGCGTACTCCACCATGTCAAAAGCCGACACCATGAGGCCTAGTACTTGCATCGCCGAGTTTATCGACACTCGTGGGCGAGAGAGAAAGCATTGAATTCTGTTCTGAAGGTTCAGGACCTTCTCCTGAGACAAGAACAACCGCTGGTTGTGAGTGTCCAACAATGCCCCCAGGAGCACCATGCTCTGAGCAGGGACTGGGGAAGATTTCTTCCAGTTGATGAGCCACCCGTGGGCTTTCAGAACCTGGACCGTCAGATCCAGATGACGGAGCAGAATTTCTGGGGAATTCGCCAGGATCAGCAAATATGGTAGGATCCTGACACCCTGATGGCGGAGTAAATCCGTCATTACTGCCATAACCTTCGTGAAGACTCGCGGAGCCGTGGTCAAACCAAAAGGTAAAGCCCGAAATTGATAATGGAGGTTGTCAATAGCAAACCGCAGGTACTACTGATGCGACATGGCAATCGGAATATGGAGGTTAGCATCCTGTATGTCCAGGGAGACCATATAGTCCCCAGGCTCCAAAGCCAGAACAATAGAGCAAAGAGTTTCCATACGAAACTTGGAGACTCTCACAAATTTGTTCAAGGACTTGAGATTGAGAATGGGCCGGGAGGAACCATTCGGTTTCGGGACTAGGAACAGTGGTGAATAATACCCCTTGCTTCTCTGAGCCAGAGGCATCTGTACTACCACTCCTGTGTCCAGGAGGGATTGTACCACCAAATTAAGAGTTTTTGCCTTTACCTGATCCGAAGGGATGTCCGTCAGGCAAAATCGATGAGGGGGACGATTCTGGAAGGATATGGCGTATCCTTGAGTGACGACTTCCCGTACCCAGGCGTCGGAAGTGGTCTTCAACCATTCCTGGGTAAACCTTAGAAGTCGGCCTCCCACCCTGGGATCCCCCAGGGGGAGGCCCATCCCGTCATGCAGTAGGCTTGTCTGATTGGAAGCAGGCTGACGGGCAGCCCAGGCACGTTTAGGTTTGGGCTTAGTGGTTTTGGAAGTGCGAGCCTGTTTCGGGTATGCCTGACCCTTTACTTTATCTGGAGAATAAAAGGATCGAAAGGAAGTACTCTTACCCTTCGGGACCGGAGGAGCAGTACTAGGAAGACAAGCCGTTTTAGCAGAAGCTAAGTCAGCCACAATCTTGTTGAGATCCTCACCAAAAAGAATGTCTCCCTTAAAAGTGAGCATCTCCAGGGTTTTCTTAGAGTCCAGATCCACAGATCAGGACCGTAACCAGAGAATCCGACGAGCCAAAATGGACATAGTGGAAGCTTTGGCCGCCAGAATACCAGCACCAGAAGCCGACTCCTTAATGTAATGAGATGCTGTGACAATATACGACAGACATCGTCTAGCATTATCAGAAAAATTAGATGGCAGCTCTTCTTTCACCTCCTGAGCCCACGCTTCAATAGCTTCTGCAGCCCAAGTAGCTGCAATAGTGGGTCGATGCACAGCTCCCGAAAGGGTATATATAGCAAGCAACCCTCCACACGCTTATCCGTTGGTTCTTTCAGAGAGGTGACGCTAGTTACAGGCAGAGCAGAGGACACCACCAGCCGCACCACTTGCGAATCCACCGGCGGTGGCATTTTCCAAGTCTTACTTAGCTCCGCAGCGAGGGGTTAGCGAGCCAGCATCTTCTTGTGAGGTGTGAATTTCTTTCCTGGATTTTTCCAGGATTCCTGACATATGTCAACTAAGTGGTCAGAATGAGGTAAAACGTGTTTAATAACCTTCTGACGTTTAAATCTATCTGGTTTCTTCATCAATTTGAAGAATCAGCCTGATAGCCTCCAATAGGTTAGGAACATCCACCTGTTAAACAGATTCCCCATCAGAAGCATCTGGATCAGTGTCTGAGGGGTCAGTATATACGCCATCTTCATCAGACGAAGTGTCTGGAATATGGGTTGATTGTGAGGAAGTAACGGCCCGCTTAGAGGACCACTTGGTCTGAGGCGGGCGAAGGTTAGGTTTCTGTTTGTTCAATGAGTGATTCAATTGCTGTAATTGAGTGGACAGAAGATCTGCCCATGGCGGATTAACCGCAGGGACAATATGTGGCTGTACCGGCACGTGAGGTCCCATAAGGGGCGTAAGTCTAGTTACCAGCGTATTTAGTAGATTAGAGAAAGTAGCCCAAGGTGGGTCATTATGGACCCCCGTTGCTACAGCCCTACTCGGTGTAGTGAACCCCCAGAACCTGAACCTTCTGCTGCTATGTTTTCCTCTAATGTGTCTGCAGTGTCACCACGACGCATTGTGGGATCAGCCACAGCACCGTCGCCCCTTGAAGCTGACATATCTGAAAGCATAAACATGGGCAACACAGTACAATACTAGCAGTATAATACCTTACCAAGAACCTCCTGTACAGTGTGAAGTCACAAACAGAGGATTCAAGAGGAATACAGTGACTGAAAATTACAGAGTAAAATACACAATAAGTATATCCTGTGTAACACCTATATCAAATAATGACCCTGATGCACTTAGGGTACAGACTATAGGGCATACTTGCCTACCTGACCCTCTCCATGAGGGAGAAAATGCTCTGTTCCTGGACTTTCCTGGTAATGTATGATTGCCATCATCTGTGGTGAACTAGTTAATTGATAAGAAAGGTGTTTCACCACAGGTGATGGCAATCATACATTACCAGGAAAGTCCAGGAACAGAGTATTTTCTCCCTCATGGAGAGGGTCAGGTAGGCAAGTATGCTATAGGGATAGCAATCTGCGTGAGATACACGGAGTAGAAATCACGCAGCAGCTATATGCACACACACACAGTCACATGTACCATGCAGAAATTATGACAAGCAATAAAACTGCACTGTACTAGCAATACTAACTAAGTAATACTAAGTAAAGCTATACAGAGTAATAGATACAACAATGCACAGTAAAGACTGGATGTATATCACAGGGTACTTGTACTACATAACCCTGAAGTAATGCACTGTTTCTTAACTAACACTGTCAACAGACATGTAGAATACTTAAGTGTCCTGTAAAATGCACAGCGCTGATAATGCAGGTGGCTTTACAGAGGAGGCTTTGCCCAAACAGTCCCAGTATCAGCTCAGCATGTGAAGATGGTGCCCAAACGCTGACAGGGAGTGAGGGAGAGAGAGAGATGCAGCTCCAGGGCAGGAACATTTACTTTAAATGGCGCCCTAGGGCTGGGGGAGGGGCTACAGGTCAGAGCCTTATACCCTTGCTGGACTTCACCACCAGGTACTGTGGGCCATATGAAAATGTTTTTTAGTAAAATCGACCTGTGCCCCTGCCCTGGTGGTCTAGTGGGGTCCCTGTACTGACACAGTGTTTACGCCAGCACGCGTGGCCCGCCTCCTAACGGCCGTGCTGGATCGCGATTTCCAGCAGGTCCCGTCTGAGGGACTCTCTTACCTCCTCCCTGTATGCGGCCACGCGATCCTGGAGAGCTGCGGCTGTTGTGTGTGCATGAAGTAGAGAACCGAAGCCACCGCTGTAAGTACCCCGCAACCAGGGACACAGGAGTATACAGCGCCGCTGGGGGAAGTGAGGGAGTTGCAGCAGGAGATGTCAGAATGACATTTAGCATGGACAGTGCCTCTGCTGCAGCCCTTGAAGTCTTCAATCACTTTTAAAAGCTTTTTTCAGGGCTGCTCCCAACTTACAAACTAAGTTCCTGTGCACGGAGGCGGGGTTATAGAGGAGGCGGCGCTGAGCATCTTGGGAACAGTCAAAGCTTTAGCCTGTTGGTGCATCAGATCAAGATCCTACTCTACACCCCGATGTTTTCCCTGTGGAACCCAGTGTACCCCGCTGCCGAAATAGCCGCCGGCCAGGAGTTGCCAAGGTATCACATACGAGGTTGCATGCGATACCTCGGCATAATGTATGCCCACCTTTACACAAATTTACTCACTTATTCTAGTTCTATGGAGGTCTACATTTGGAGGATAACCATTGTGATTTGACTGTCCTGGTTGAATACTACAGTAGTTATGCAGACAGGGATTATATACAGTAGCAGGGTTCTTATCGTATATAAGTTCCAGACCTCTCTCCTCATAAGCAAAATTTGCTGAGTCCTATAAAACAAAGTATAAATCTTAACAACAAATTCTTTATAATGTATAGAATCTCACTCTGAATAGATGATAAAGACTATAACAAATACACTGATCATTTTAAATTAATGTATTTTAATCACCTTCAACACAGCTTCATGGACTATCTTTATATATTGTACTGCTGGGACATTCAGGCAAAATCAGATTTTTAAATTATGCTTAATAAAGATGTATAACGTGTATACATACACGTTACACATACGTATAACGTTATATATATTATCATAGGCAAACACGCAGGGGGGTTCCAGTTGCCCAGAAATCCCTTCCCCACAGCTTGAGCAGTGAGCACTACATGCAATATAAAGGGCGGAATGGACCTGCTAAACATGCACAGTGGCAGCAGATTCACTACCAAGTCGTGTGTGTGTGTGTGTGTGTGTGTGTGTGTGTGTGTGTGTGTGTGTGTGTGTGTGTGTGTGTGTGTGTGTGTGTGTGTTGTTTGTGTGTGTTTGTATCTGTGGCTCTGGGTGCTCAGTCATCACACCAAAGACAGTCTAGGAAGTGGCTTACCGTGATCATTGGGCCTAAGTATGTCTGTAGTACTGTATTACATAAACTGTACTTTGTTTTGGGCAGACTATAGTTAGTTACATGCTAATTATGCTTCATTTACAATCAACCATATGGAGCCCCCCCTCTAGAAATTCTGTGTTTGCCCGATTAGTGTAGACGAGTGCTGCATAGGAATCCTTTTCTTTTCTTATATTTATGGGCCTAATTTACAGTTGTGCGCTATGCCAATGTTTTCACCACTGAGTGATTATGAGCTAGTGATGTGCACCGGAAATTTTTCGGGTTTTGTGTTTTGGTTTTGGGTTCGGATCCGCGGCCGTGTTTTGGGTTCGGACGCGTTTTGGCAAAACCTCACCGAAATTTTTTTGTCGGATTCGGGTGTGTTTTGGATTCGGGTGTTTTTTTCAAAAAAACCTAAAAAACAGCTTAAATCATAGAATTTGGGGGTCATTTTGATCCCATAGTATTATTAACCTCAATAACCATAATTTCTACTCATTTTCAGTCTATTCTGAACACCTCACATCTCACAATATTATTTTTAGTCCTAAAATTTGCACCGAGGTCGCTGGATGGCTAAGCTAAGCGACCCAAGTGGCCGACACAAACACCTGGCCCATCTAGGAGTGGCACTGCAGTGTCAGACAGGATGGCCCTTCAAAAAAATTGTCCCCAAACAGCACATGATGCAAAGAAAAAAAGAGGCGCAATGAGGTAGCTGTGTGACTAAGATAAGCGACCCAAGTGGCCGACACAAACATCTGGCCCATCTAGGAGTGGCACTGCAGTGTCACGCAGGATGGCCCTTCAAAAAAATACTCCCCAAACAGCACATGACGCAAAGAAAAAAAGAGGCGCAATGAGGTAGCTGTGTGACTAAGCTAAGCGACCCTAGTGGCCGACACAAACACCTGGCCTATCTAGGAGTGGCACTGCAGTGTCACGCAGGATGGCCCTTCAAAACAATACTCCCCAAACAGCACATGACGCAAAGAAAAAAAGAGGCGCAATGAGGTAGCTGTGTGACTAAGCTAAGCGACCCAAGTGGCCGACACAAACACCTGGCCCATCTAGGAGTGGCACTGCAGTGTCACGCAGGATGGCCCTTCAAAAAAATTGTCCCCAAACAGCACATGATGCAAAGAAAAAAAGAGGCGCAATGAGGTAGCTGTGTGACTAAGATAAGCGACCCAAGTGGCCGACACAAACATCTGGCCCATCTAGGAGTGGCACTGCAGTGTCACGCAGGATGGCCCTTCAAAAAAATACTCCCCAAACAGCACATGACGCAAAGAAAAAAAGAGGCGCAATGAGGTAGCTGTGTGACTAAGCTAAGCGACCCTAGTGGCCGACACAAACACCTGGCCCATCTAGGAGTGGCACTGCAGTGTCACGCAGGATGGCCCTTCAAAAAAATACTCCCCAAACAGCACATGATGCAAAGAAAAATGAAAGAAAAAAGAGGAAGGTCAGGCATCGCAACCGACACAATTGGACTCTCCTTGGGGATTTGTGATTTCGAAGAACGCACAGTTCTTTGCTGTGCTTTTGCCAGCTTAAGTCTTTTCTTTTTTCTAGCAAGAGGATAAGTGCTTCCATCCTCATGTGAAGCTGAACCACTAGCCATGAACATAGGCCAGGGCCTCAGCCGTTCCTTGCCACTCCGTGTCGTAAATGGCATATTGGCAAGTTTACGCTTCTCCTCAGACGCTTTTAATTTTGATTTTTGGGTCATTTTACTGATCTTTTGTGTTTTGGATTTTACATGCTCTGTACTATGACATTGGGCATCGGCCTTGGCAGACGACGTTGATGGCATTTCATCGTCTCGGCCATGACTAGTGGCAGCAGCTTCAGCACGAGGTGGAAGTGGATCTTGATCTTTCCCTATTTTTTTAACCTCCACATTTTTGTTCTCCATATTTTAATGCGCACAACTAAAAGGCACCACAGGTATACAATGTAGATGGATGGATAGTATACTTATGGACGACGAGTGACGACACAGAGGTAGGTACAGCAGTGGCCTACCGTACTGCTATATACAGTATAATGGACCTGGTGGACACTGTCAGCAGACTGCTAAACTAGTACTACTAGTATAAAAAAAAAAGCCACCACAGGTATACAATGTAGATGGATGGATAGTATACTTATGGACGACGAGTGACGACACAGAGGTAGGTACAGCAGTGGCCTACCGTACTGCTATATACAGTATAATGGACCTGGTGGACACTGTCAGCAGACTGCTAAACTAGTACTACTAGTATAAAGAAAAAAAGCAACCACAGGTATACAATGTAGATGGATGGATAGTATACTTATGGACGACGAGTGACGACACAGAGGTAGGTACAGCAGTGGCCTACCGTACTGCTATATACAGTATAAAAAATGGACCTGGTGGACACTGTCAGCAAACTGCTAAACTAGTACTACTAGTATACAGAAAAAAAGCCACCACAGGTATACAATGTAGATGGATGGATAGTATACTTATTATTATTAATGGATGACGAGTGACTGACGACACAGAGGTAGGTACAGCAGTGGCCTACCGTACTGCTATATACAGTATAATGGACCTGGTGGACACTGTCAGCAGACTGCTAAACTAGTACTACTAGTATAAAAAAAAAAGCCACCACAGGTATACAATATAGATGGATGGATAGTATACTTATGGACGACGAGTGACGACACAGAGGTAGGTACAGCAGTGGCCTACCGTACTGCTATATACAGTATAATGGACCTGGTGGACACTGTCAGCAGACTGCTAAACTAGTACTACTAGTATAAAGAAAAAAAGCCACCACAGGTATACAATGTAGATGGATGGATAGTATACTTATGGACGACGAGTGACGACACAGAGGTAGGTACAGCAGTGGCCTACCGTACTGCTATATACAGTATAATGGACCTGGTGGACACTGTCAGCAGACTGCTAAACTAGTACTACTAGTATAAAGAAAAAAAGCCACCACAGGTATACAATGTAGATGGATGGATAGTATACTTATGGACGACGAGTGACGACACAGAGGTAGGTACAGCAGTGGCCTACCGTACTGCTATATACAGTATAATGGACCTGGTGGACACTGTCAGCAGACTGCTAAACTAGTATAAAAAAAAGCCACCACAGGAGTGTTTTTCAGGCAGACAACGTATACTGGTGGTCACTGTCAGCAAAACTGTGCACTGTACTCCTGCTATAGCTGCTCCCCAGTCCCCACAATTAAGCAGTGTGAGCACTCAGCACAGATATATCATGCAGCACACTGAGCACAGATTTGGTATGGAGCGTTTTTTTCAGGAAGAGAACGGATTAAAAAAAAATGGTGGTCACTATCAGCAAAACTCTGCACTCTACTCCGAGTCCTAACAGCTGCTCCCCAATCCTCACCACAATTAGTAATAAAACAAGCAATCAACTGTCTCTTCTACAATTATAAACGGAGAGGACGCCAGCCACGTCCTCTCCCTATCAATCTCAATGCACGTGTGAAAATGGCGGCGACGCGCGGCTGCTTATATAGAATCCGAATCTCGCGAGAATCCGACAGCGGGATGATGATGATCGGGCGCGCTCGGGTTAGCCGAGCAAGGCGGGAGGATCCGAGTCTGCTCGGACCCGTGTAAAAAAGGTAAAGCTCGGGTGGGTTCGGTTTCTCGGAAACCGAACCCGCTCATCACTATTATGAGCAGACTGCACATGTGCTGCAATTGCACTAAGCATGTGCATAGGTGCCTTTGCGAATCCGCTCCGCCTTTCTGACACCTCCTGCTTAAAACCCAAAAAGTCAGATGGATCCTGAGGCTCCGTTTTCACGGTCTGTATTCATACTGAAATCAAGCCCTTCTGCTCACTGCAGAGTGATAGACAGGAAGGGACCATTTAGGGAATTAATGGGGATAGGCGGTAAAAACGCAGGTGTGTCGTGGCTGTTTTCAGGGAATGTTGATAATGTCAATATTACCTTTCCACACAAAGCTATACCTTTAAACACACCTTTACCATGGAGCTGCTGCGGTCGCTAGCTCACGCTACGTACTTCGTACGCTATTTGCGCACAGAGTCCCGTACCGTGTACGCACTTAGCCTACAAACGCCGCACTGCGGGTACAAAGTACACGCAGTGCGTTCGCACCCAATTAATACACCTTAAAACCTTATACAGTTATACAATGCAATGATATGATTACACTTTAAACCTTATGCAGCAAAGCTCTGCAATGATGTTACACCTTAAACCTTAAGTAGCGCTGACGGTATAAAGTACCCGCAGTGCGTACACCTTATCAATACTTATAAACCTTATACAGTTAAATACGCTTTAAACCCTTGCAGGAAAGTGAGGACACAACACCGGTTCGTAGTTGAAACCACAGGGTTCTAAGGCCACCGTGGATTATTCCAAAAGGTAAACAGTACAAATTATACACTACAGGCTAACAAGATAAATCTAAACAGAATAATGGCTACAGTCAATGTACATACGTGTGAATATTCGCAAGCGCTTCCCGGTTCCGGTCCTCCGCTAATCAGGTTGAAAGCGTTAAGAGTCTGTGATAGTGACCTGGCCTGCAGCTCGCTCTTTATTCAGTAGATCAAGACATAATACAATAGACACTGTGTGCTCTTCTTCCATTGGTTAGGGGGTGGGACATGTCCTGTGCACCGGGGACCATTGGTCAGTTCAAGAAGTGGGCGATGGCTAGGACTTGAGATGTGGTTTCTGTTGTTTACATCTGAGTTCCCGCCCCATGATCAGTTAAACCCATCACATTAATCATAAATCTGGTATTATTAATAACTTAATGAGGTAAGATTTAATAATGTTCTTATTCCCACCAGATTAATGTTCACGTGACTCTGAACAATATGATCACACACATGATATGATTATCTATTTCAATCTTCAAGATATACATATATCCACATATTCATATATATATATATACATATATATATATACGTACACACATACTCCTGCTATTACAATTTGTTAGGAGTTATATATTTATTCATTCATATATATATATATATATATATATATATTTTATATATATATATATATATATATATATATATATATATGAACACCTATATGTCCATGGGTTTTAGACTAGGAATGTTAATATCTTAAATTCCTATCTGTCTGGTCTTGTTGTGGTTAGCTATTGTTTCTGATTTTCTAAACAGCTTCGGCTCCTGGGCATTGTCACCCTGTTTGTCCCTTCCTTTCAGGTGAGACAATGACAATTCAGTACTCATTGTTTTAAATAGAAACTTGCCTATGTTAGTAAACAAAGGTGTCTGCCCTATTCATAGAATCTCAAAGCTTAGTGTAAATAAGGCCATTGTATTTTAGTCTCTGGGAGATTTAATTTATGTGTGACTGAGTTTCATTCTCTTTCCCTCCACATACATAATATACAGTAAATACAGTTTATACCTATATTCTACTTCTGCACATAACTATACGCAGGAACATGCGATCTTTCTCTAACCAACACCAGAATGTTACTCTTGAAATACCCTACAGCTGGATACCAGACATCACCTTCCAACCTTTATCTGATCCTTCCTATCATGCAAAGGCGAATCCCTTAGTCTTGGAACTGTTTAAACTATTGATACTCGCTGATGTGGTGTAGGGGAACTATGTGTACAAAATGCACTACTTGGGTTAAATATGTAATGTTCTTATAACCCTCTATGCGTTCACAAACTCTACCGTAAATGCGCATACCACGCGCTAAGGCGCATGGCCGTGGGGAGCTACTTTACGCAAATTGCGGATATGCGCCCGCACGGTGGAATAAGTGCACGTGCAGCGGGCATGTGTGTGGGGTTAGTACATGGGGTATGCATTACAATATTTTTCGACTTTGACAGTGTGTATGCTGTCAGCTGTAATCATGCATGAGGAGAAACATGGCGTCTGTATCGCTACTGCCACGTCCAGTTTGCAAAGCCACAGACCAACTCAAGCAGTCAATGTTCCCCGTTATTGTGTACAGGCTGCAAATGTGTAAACAATTGTAAATGAGTTGCAATAGCTTCATTGGGCGTCTCTTTTCATTGCTGGGCAGTAGCTGCACTTGCTAACATTAGCAATTCCGTAGCCTAGAAAATCGCAATTGAAACTGCATTAGCTAACAACTCTGAATCAGGCCCTATGTTCATTGAGCACCACATATGGGTAACAGATAAATACAAGTTACCAACGATAAGTAAGTAGTGAGTTTACAAGAGTACTGTACATGGTATTATGGTAAATATTGTTTCTGACAGGAGATCTCAAATGAGCATGTAGAGTCTATTGTCCTGATTTAGGGATGGATTTGTCATTTTATTCTGCTTATTATCCACAAACCAACAGACATATTACCTGTGCCAGTCAATTCCCGGAGCAATGCTTGAGGCGTTTTGTTACAGGCAGCTGTACAAAATGACTGGCCGGGATATCTGTAAAGAGTCCAGGTTGTTGGCAATAACTTTTTATACTCACCTTCTGTGGTGTTGCAATTTTTTTTGTCCCCACAATGTCTGTGAGGTTAAGACAAGCTGTTGGAAGAAGGTATGGTCCTCTCTGGAAAGTTTGGTTTCTCAGTTTAAAGATTTTATAAGTTTAAAATTGGTAATAGGATTTGGCTTTTGATTATTTTAGTGTGTCAAAATTAGCTCCTAATATTTTGGTCCAATGGAAATTTTAGCCATGCATATCTGGATTTCTTCTAAAAATAATAGTGGTGCAATTAAGGGAGAGTATTAAATTAATTCCGAAAAAAAATCATATTTCAGTATCATTGACTATGGGTAGGTTTGTGGGTACTATAGGGGCTGTAATGATTGTAGGTGCTATCACACACTGTTAGTGTGGACATGCAATGCCATTAGCGATTTATACTGACTCACCTGAGGAGTGGAGTCTTATGGATGTCCAGTCTTCACCAGTGACAATTTCAAAGAGGTGATAGACAGCTGTTGACACAGGAAGGATCAGGGCAGTAGCAGAACTCCCAGAGGAAAACAATTAAATGGAAGAAGAAAAAAAAAAACAAGGCAAAAATCATAGACAAACAGTAATGGTCAGGAAACAGGTTGAGCCAGTAGCGGGATATTAGAGACGTAGCAATAAATGCCTGTTGCTTAGGCATCACACTGAATGGACTTTTGAACCCAATGTTAGTAGGCCCTAAACAGATAAAATAAAAAGCAGAGAACATCAGGGGATGCTACAGAGGATGATTATATATTACCCTTGCCTCTTACAGAAGAACTCCAGGCATCCTCTACCTGGCCTTCATGGTTTTAGAAGAAAAGAAGCATGAACATTGGAGGTTCTAACCCAGGATTTCTCTTCAAGAACATAGCCCTTCCTGGCAACCAACACTACAGTCTTTCCAGGAAATTGTTTAAAGTTAAAGGATTCTATTTATCACCATCCGCATCTGATGATGCGGATGACAGGTGATAAAGTAGACCAAACTTGCACTGCAATAATTGAGTACATTGCATGGATGTATCAATTATTGCATGCAGGGACAGAGCTTGCAGGCAAGCACTGTCCCTGTGATGCCTCTCCGCAGCATCATCGGGGTATTTTTCGTAAAAAATACCCTGAAGTCCTGCTGCGCATGTGCCGCCGCTACCGCCCCCCCCCCCCCCCCCCCCATTGCTACTACCCCTGCACCGCAAAAATCACCCCCTTTCCCCAGGAGCCAGTTAACGCTGCTCCAGGGGGCTGCCGGGCTCCAGGTCCTTCTTCTGTGATGTGACCCGCAGTGTTTTAAAGTGAGCTGCCATTTTGCAGCGTCATTTTACTGCATCAGCGCAGAACATGGAGGACCCGGCGCCCGGCAGCACTCACTGGAGCACTGATCCCCGGCTCCTGGGACAAGTATGTTTCTTTTTCTTTACTTGTTTTTTTTTCACTGTGATCAGCTTGTGTGTCCCTCGGACACCCATAGCTGATCACACTGGCCGGGTCTCCGCACAGCTTTCTCTGCAAAGAAAGCTGGGCAAAAGGCCGCAGATAGCAGTACTGCCCTGTGAACTTGCCAGCCTGAGCTGGTGAAATTATCACAAGACACACCGCAGTGGTTTTTTACATTTTTTTTTTTAAGTAAATTTGACCACATCGCATTTCCCATTTCCCAAGTATGTGATGTGGGTTACTAAAAAAATTGACAATTAAAGGGTATGAAGCAGGTTTTCATGAAAACTGCTCCAAATGCCCTTTAATACATTGGAGTGATACTAAAATAATGTGAAAAGGGTGTGAAAAGACCCTTTTTCACATTATTTTAGCAAAATTAATGTTAATAAATAGGCAGCGTTGTAGGTGCATGGGGGCGTGGCTGGCAGCAGGATGGGGGGTTCGGGGGCGTGGCCGGCAGCAGGATGGGCGGTCCGGCGGCGTTGCATCTGGGTCGCGTCATCGTGACTCCACCCCCCACTGTGCTGTGCCGAGAAACGAGTCGCTGCATAGCGGGGGGCGGAGCTACGATGATGCGATTCAGCGCAAATCGCGTCATCAGACCCCCTCGGGCCGCCCACTTGTTCTCTGCTGCGGGTGGCCGGTGGGGAAAGCGGGAGGCATGCCTACCTTTCCGGGGGGCCGGGAGGGTCACCCGATTTTCGGGAGCCTCCCGGCCATTCCGGGAGGGTAGGCAAGTATGGGGTAACTCCAAACAGAATTGTAAACAAGTTCAATCCAATTTGCCTCCAGGATGTAAGAGGCCAGTACACACTTTCTTATTTCCCCAGATATGTGTGCTGAGAGATCTGTCACAGACCGCTCAGCACACATCTCTCCCCACGCTCAGCACAGCGTGATGTGTGCTGAGCGAGGAGGGGGGGATGGGCGGCCGCTCATTTCACCCAGCGGGTAAAATGAGCAATGTGCTAGATTGTGTCTGCATACAGGCCAATCTAGCACCGGTGATAGCAACACGCGGGGCCGCACATCGCTATTGCTGTTGGGCATACACACCAAAGATCTGTGCTTAAAATCTAAGCAATCTAGTCAGATTGCTTAGATTTTAAGAACGGATCTGTAAGTGTGTACCCCCCTTAAGAGACATGGGTCTTCAGTCATTTTCAGTGAATAATTTGTGATTACCAGAGAGGCCATCAAAAGAGAATTATAGGCTCATTTTAGAAGCAGTTCACTCCTCAAAAATATATTTACACCAGCTCACTGCAGGCAGTTTCCAGGACCATGTTGCACATTAAGACAGAGCCAATGTCTTCTCACTTTTATGATTCATTTGGGGAAAAAATTAGATTTATTAAGGTATGAATTTTGGAGAAAAATGGAAGGGTTTCTTTCACTGAAACAAGAGCTGCTGAAGTCAAAGGACTCCAAGTTGTTCATTTCAAGAAGATGGTCTGTGGGCTGTAATTTAGCTGGACAGCGGGAGTCAGGCTAAGAATGGATCACCATATGCTGCCTGTGAAATAACACTGTTGAGAGAAGAACCTCTGGGAGGAGCCCCAGTTCAAGTGATGAGATTCTCAGGGCCTTAGAGAGTGGGGCCAGTTTGGGGTACCGTTGGTCCAATGGGCTAATTGTGGAGGTGTGGCCACATACTGACCCAAAAAAATATTTAAAACAGTATGTGTGGCGCTGTGGTGCACCCCTCTGCCAGGGGCAGACCCATGGGTGGCGGCTATCAGTGCAATTGCTCCCCCCAACATCATGCAGGCAGTGGAGATTACTGTTGCTCAGTGGCAACAGCCTCCCTGGACCCACAGCAGTGCATGCTGGGGAGAGAGGTTGCTGCCGCTAACTATAAGAAGTGGGTGTGAAGGTTAGACCCAGACTCTGGCCAAGCCCTGGCACAAGTGATTACAGCCCTGATGGTTTTAGTGTACAGTATGACTTATCAGCTGTTATTATGAATAAGATCTATTTCCATGTCTGAAGAACTTGCACCGCATGTTACTGTAAAACATACAACTCTACATAAGAAAGTAATCTGTCAGTGGACACAAACCATTGCAGCTGGTGATCCATTTTAGTTTTTATCATTCCTAATGGTTTTCCAGCAATGTACAGATTTGTATGTTTCATCTCTGCAGATAATGGATGATAGAAAATAGGTTTCAACAATCTGAAAGCAGACGAAATAGTAACCCACCCAAAATAGCATAATACATTTTACATTAAAAAGGCATTCATAATAGCACAGAGCCATAAAACCTTTTGAAATATATAACAAAAGATGAGCTAGAGGTGATGAGGATACAATTTTATTTGTACTTTGTATTGTATTTCAATTAACTGTTGAGTTTAGACTTTAATAAAATTGCATTTCTTCTTTGTTTTCATCCTTTTGCTTGGTGAATGTTGGCAGCAGGTGTAGGCTTATCTTGGCAGGCCAGTGTACCAACTGTTCTTTATAGAGTATTGTGACAGATGGAGGGCACTGAACTGAGGTCTATACACTCCGGGTGTCTAACTCTACGGATGTTTAGAAAAAAACAATGATCCATGAACTTAGATCGTTCTGACAGGGATTTGAAAGCTACTGTACTACTGAGATCAGACCTTACAGGAAGAAAGGTAAAAACGTCAACCTGAAAATACTACAGTATCAAGCTGTTATGTTGTCAATGCAATGACTGCCACTACTATCCCTTACTGGGGATCCATTTACAGCACCCATCCAGTTAAGACTGTAATGTAAGAAAAGGATATTTACAAATGACTCAAAGGGCCAAATACAGTATTGTGCTCTTTGGCAAAAGTGCAGATTGTACATAAGGTATCACACACATACATAAGAGATACATTCATACAGTGTCATCTGCCGATCTGTAGGGCTAGCCCGGGACATTCATACATGCATGCAGATCAATAGAATGAGTCTCCTGTAAATCCTGTACTCAAATATCTGCCCTTAACCAATTAATTAATAGATTGTAAGGACAGACCTTTACTGATTAAGCTGCCCACTATATACTTGAAACATATTACAGCATTTACTGGAAAAACTGCAACATTGTTAAAAAGAGTGTTCCTCCCTGATCACTGACACGCGTTTCACAATCAGCTTATTCATAGGAACGAATCATCCAAGAGAGTTCAGAACTCTTTTAAACAGACATCCACCAACCATGTACATCTTAAAACATTAATAACATAGGATCTAATTCAAACCTGATCGCAAAAGCAAACTTTTTCTCTAATGGGCAAAACCATATGCAGTGCAGGGGAGCAGATATAACATGTGCAGAGAGAGTTATGGTGTGTACACACGGTGAGATCCTTGCTATGCCCGATTTTCACTTTGCGATTTCCCCTGAACTCCCCGGAGCCCAGCACCACCGATTTTGACTAACTTTTCTTGAGATATGGACTATGTGTGCTTACAATTTTGGCTTATGTGAGATGTCATTGACATGTGAGATGAACTAGATAGTACACCGTTCTAGCAAGGATTGACTTGCCTGCACATTCTATCTTTTCTTGCGATACCGACCTGGCGGGACCACGCATTGGGATCAAATCGGGATCGCAAGTGGCATAACACCTTGCGATTTGCACTAACTTTTCTTGCGATTTTGACTATATAGTCAAAATCGAAAGAAAAAATCTCACCGTGTACACACCATTAGATTTGAGTGTGGTGTGTTCAAACTGATATCTAAATTACAGTGTAAAAATATAGCAGCCAGTATTTACCCTGCACAGAACCAATATAACCCACCCAAATCTAACTCTCTTTGCACATGTTATATCTGCCCCACCTGCAGTGCACATAGGTTCACCCATTAGAGAAAGATTTTGTTTTTGCAATCAGGTCTGAATTATGCCCATAGTACTTTCTATATTGTAGAATTGTAATTCTGACAATTCTTAACCAATGTGAAAGACGACTATCTGATTTGATAGGCTGTTACATATGTCTGTTAAAATCAATAATGGTGGTTCAAGGATGTCTGTTTAAAAGAGATAATTACCAATCACTGATTACTGTATTTTGCAAATAGGCTAACAGAAAAATATTCGGTCTGTCATTTTGCAGCAACAGGAAAGACTTTGTATAGATGCTTTTTCTAAGCAATAGAAAATATACTATTGCTGCCATTTGTCATTAAAAATCCAGTAAGGCAGGTGAGTAATACTCAGCTGTCTGGCTGCCAGGGATAAGAGGACTCTTACCACTTCTCCGGAGAGTATGCACAGTGGAGCAGGGAGCCGTACTTGGCCTTCCAATTGCACTTTCATGGGCATTAACCACTTAACTAGCGAATTTTTCACTTCAAAACTGTTAATAACATTGACTTGGTAATTCCAAGTTGATCGCAGCAGGAATTTTTTTAGCAGTTGGGCAAAACCATGTGCACTGCAGGGGAGGCAGATATAACATGTGCAGAAAGATTTAGATTTGGGTGTTTTATTTTGTTTCTGTGCAGGGTAAATACTGGCTGCTTTATTTTTACACTGCAAATTAGATTGCAGATTGAACACACCACACCCAAATCTAACTCTCTCTGCACATGTTATATCTGCCTCCCCTGCAGTGCACATGGTTTTGCCCAATTGCTAACAAACTTGAGGCTGCGATCAACTTGAAATTACCCCCATTGTTTGTTAAAATTTATTTTATTTAATAAAGTTTAAAAAGTATTTTTCTAAATATTTAAACATTATATTATGCACGTCTGCAGAATGGATCTCCTCATCAAAAACAGGGGGACAGGGTGGAATGGCGCAGTCGCATGAGATCTGACCATGCCAGTTAAGTGGTTAAATGAATAAATAAAAAGGTTTTTGATATTTGAAACGTTCTCATCCAACTACAAGGGCCTGATTCAGAGTTGCATGCAGTCTACAAGCAATTGTGCATGTCAGAAATAAGACTGGTATGGCGCATGAAATGTGCACAAAAATGGTCTGTTCAGCAGGCGTCAATGAAAGCGAGTGCGTTAACATGCACACAATCGCAGGCATAGGAGGCCATGGTCACACTGAGACACTGTACCTGCCATAGGGATGTTGCAAGTTTCCATGGTGTGACCAACGGTGGTAGTCCAATCTGTATTACTTTACTGTGTTCACGGAAACTAAAAGTGGGTGTCTCAGTCCTGCACATTTGGCCGCAAGGATCCCACAAGGGAAGGACTTTGTAGTCACATGGGAGCAGATAGAGGGGAATAACAGCAAAACTACAGGAAACACACATCCTCATTCAACACTGAAAAGAACAAGAATGTTCTAGCATACTTAACCTTGGGATTCATCGATTGGTCGGTGGAATTGTCACTCAAGTGAGAGGTATACTCATTGGCTGACATATCCCTGACTACAAGATGAATGTAAAAGTCAGCATACCTCATACAAAGGATCACAGATAAATCAACAGAATGATCATTCATTCTGCTTACATTTCTATTTGCTCACTGATCACTGAAATTTAATTGGTGTACGCGTCTGTCATTGTCACAGATAGGCCCAGAACCAGGATAAGACTAGGGGCCTATGTGACTCACTCTCAGAGAGTGATGTGAACAAGCCCTTTCGGTGAAAAGTATACGCTATCGCAGGATGCCGTTTGCGCATGTAGCACACATGGACCAAAGGTTTCCAGCTCATCCACACAATGACACCTATGCAGATATATTGTAAGGCTATCTCTCACCAGTGATTGCAGTAATGTGATCTGCAATGTTGACCTGTATACCAGGGTACATGAACCCTGGTATCAGGTATTTCACACAATAACCCCACCAGCGTCTGTTGGCAGTCACCCGTATGCAGTGCCAGATTAATGTCCACATGGGCCTGGAGCAGAGCCGGCCATAGCTATAGGCAAACTAGGCAATTGCCTAGGGCATTTGATATGCCTAGGGGCATCAGCAGCTTCTGCTGATTAAAATGATATGCGGCATGCCTATATTCTGTGTGTAGCATTTCATATGAAGATACAGTCTCACACAGTATATAGGCATGCAGCATATCATTTTAATCAGCAGAAGCTGCTTGTGCATCCTAGCCACATACCAATGCATTGCAAATAAGATGCATTTTCATAAAAAAAAAGGTGCCCGACGTTAGCATTGATGCAAGATTTGTGAGGACACATCTGTATCCAAGCAGAAGCAGAGGTCACAGTGTTAGTGGCAGTGTGAGTGCTGTGTGCATGTGAGTGGGTTGGTTGTGCAGTAGTGTTCGGAATATGTGTAAGGAGCATTATGTGTGTCATGTAAAAATGCATTAATAATGTGCAACATATGTGTAAGGGGCACTGTGTGTCATTACGTGAATAAGGGCATTAATCATGTGCAGCATATGTGTAACAGGGTACTACTGTATGTGTGTCATTATGTGTATAGGGGCACTAATAATGTGCAGCAAATGTGTAGGGGGCACTATACATGTCATTACGTGTATAAGGGCATTAATAATGTGCGGCATATGTGTAACAGGGTACTACTGTATGTGTGTCATTATGTGTATAGGGGCACTAATAATGTGCAGCAAATGTGTAGGGGGCACTATACATGTCATTATGTGTATAAGGGCATTAATAATGTGCGGCATATGTGTAAGGGACATTATGTGTAAAAGGGCATTAATAAAGGTTGTCATAATGTTTAAGGCGAATTATGTTTATAAGGACATTAATAATGTGTCTCATATGTGTAAGGGGCATTACTGTGTGGAATTATGTGTATAAATGCATTACTAATGTGTCGCATTATGTGTATAAGGTGCTTTACTATGTGGCGTTGCGTATAGAAAGGACACTACTGTTTCATCTAATGTGAATAAAGAGCAATAAGGTGTGGTGTAATGTGAATAAGGAGCAATTCAGTGTGATGTAATGTGAATAAGGGGCTCTACTGTGAGGAGTAACGTTTATAAGGTAAAGTGATACTACTGTGGGATGTAATATGAATTATGGACACTATTGCATGATAAAATGTGAATAAAGTTGCAGTACTATGTGGCGTAATTGGAATTGGGGTTACTATTGTGTGGCCATGCCCCTTGCCATCAAAATCACACCCCTTTTTGGGCTGTGCGCCAAATGTGCGAACTGTTCCTATTTAAAATATAGGGGGTACAAACCCCAAAATAAGGACTGCTATGGGTGAGGGGTGATGGTGCTGGGAAAGAGGTGCAAGGTCAGAGGCGGAACCAGTGGTGGTGCTAGGGGGGCACCAGCCAAAATCTTGCCTAGGGCATCATATTGGTTAGGGCCGGCTCTGGCCTGGAGCTGATATTTCTGAAGGGCCTGTTGTGTTCTGCCGCAGTGGATGTGACTAGTGATACGGGGATGTGGCCTGTGTTATGGGCTGTGGCTAGCGCCTTTCCTCAATCACCTCATTTACTCTCTCCACTTTGATTAAATTCACAGCACAATTTGTATCAGCTATCTTAAGCAATGACTACAGGGTTTAAAGGTCTTCAGGAAAATATAGTGCTATTTTTCAGCAGGAAGAAGCAAGAACTCAGTTCATGAGACCCTCATTAAATATGTCATATTCAAGTAGCGGGTTCCTGAACCTCTCCTTGGCCAAAATTTACTTTTCAAAAGATACATTTTATTTTAAAGTCTATTTGAGTGCCTTCTTTTCTAAACACTATCTATCTATCTATCTATCTATCTATCTATCTATCAAGAACTTCTTCACCCTTAAAACAAAATCCCAAAATATTATTGCTTCCTTAGTATTGCCTGTCGCTTCCACATCTCCTCCTCCCGACCTGACGTTTCCATATCTCCTCCTCCCGACGTGATGCTTCCATATCTCCTCCTCCCAACCTGACGCTTCCATATCTCCTCCTTCCGACCTGATGCTTCCATATCTCCTCTTCCTGACCTGTTGCTTCCATATCTCCTCCACCCGATCTGACGCTTCCATATCTCCTTTTCCTGACCTGACGCTTCCATATCTCCTTTTCCTGACCTGTCGCTTCCATATTTCCTCCGCCCGACCTGAAGCTTCCATATCTCCTCCTCCCGACCTGACGCTTCCATAGCTCCTCCTCCCGACCTGACACTTCCATATCTCCTCTTCCTGACCTGTCGCTTCCATATCTCCTCCACCCGATCTGACGCTTCCATATCTCCTCCTCCTGACCTGACGCTTCCATATCTCTCCTCCCACCTGACGCTTCCATATATCCTCTTCCTGACCTCTCGCTTCCACATCTCCTCTGCCCGACCTGACGCTTCCATATCTCTTCTTCCTGACCTGTCGCTTCCATATCATCTCCTCTTTCTGACCTGACGCTTCCATATCTCCTCTTCCTGACTTGTCGCTGTCCCATTTCTATTGAACATGCCCATTAAAATACTGTGCATGTGCATAGAGTTTAAATTTGTATAGTATTTAATACATCTGACCCTTCTCTCTACTTATATTTGTCTGGAGCTACTGCAGCCATTGTATATCAAATACCACTGATAGTATTTGCTAAAAATACCAGTCTCTTCATTACTAAACAAATTTACAGTATCTTAGTAAATCCCAAACTGCCCCTTATTCCCTCCACACCTACCAATAGCATGGTGCCTCCAATATGATTTGCATTCACAACCCCCCCGAGTGTCTCTTTTTCTTACTATTAATTTAACGGTCTCTTCTACTCCGCTCCCCTTCACTTTGTGTCTCTCCCCGCTCAGCTATCTGCAGGGCTGGCTCCTGGCTCCTCCTCCCCACTAGTACACAGACATACTGAGAGGCTGCAGGAAGCTCGGTCATGCACCGAAAGCTGGCACTGTAGGACTAGGAAATAACGCGGCGGGTCCAAGGGCGCTGCACAATAGCATCAAGCATACAGTATGGTTGATGCTAGATCCAAGTGGCCTAAGGGACCTTTTACGTCAGGGGGAGGAGCCACAACACAAGGGGAGGAGCTAGGCCAGCAGGATAGTAACTCTACTATCCACGCCACCAACTATTACCTTTAGTAAACAGGTGGCGAGCGAAGCGAGCCACCGAGCCCGAAGTGTGGTGAGCGAAGCAAGCCTGCGAGGGTACTTTTCGGGTACCCTGTTCGGCCGTAGCTCCTCCCCCTGGTGACGTGTCTCTTCCCCTAGTGACGTCAGAAGGTCCCTTCTCCCACTCCGATTTAGAACCAACCTATACAGTATGCTTGGGATTTGGAGTGCAGGCAGCCCCACAACTGTACGGGCACGGGCCACACGGCCCTATTGTGGTATGACTAGGTGAAGGAGAGTGGCAGGGCCTAGAGGCAGCCGGGACCTCATAGCAGCCATGGTAATTATGCCACTGCCCCTAGCTGCACCCTTGGGGTGGAACCTAAGTGATGTCAGCGGCACAGGGAGGGCTTGTAAAGATCTTCACTGCGCCATTATTGTTAATGCCGGGGACCCGGCTCCATGATAATTGAGGCATTCTCCCAGGTGGGTAGGGAAGGTGACAGCCAGCAGGGTTTGCGTGAGGCTCTGGGAGGACAGCCGCTAGCAGCTTTTGATAGGAAAACTTTTTTTTCCTGTCATCGCTGCCAGTGTCCTGTGGACCTATTTTCATTTGAGGGCCTGGAGCTGCAGCTCCACCCGCCCCATTGTTAATCCGGCTCTGCTTGTATGTATCTTTACTACTGGGAGAAATAAAGAAGACTCTCATCTGGGAGCACGCTTGACTTCTAATTTCAATATTTTACTTTTATTTGAAATACGTATATTAAAAATAGGTTTGAAAAAAATGTTCCCAATATGCTGCTTAATTAGTTTAAAACAAATAATTAAGCTTACACATCAAATATCATAATGTATAAATGTGCATATGCATTGACTCTGTGAAAATAGATGACTTACAAATTTCTTATAAATAAAGCCCTTTTATTTGAGTACGCGTTGATTGTGGTGAATTATATTTTTGCACATCAAGGCATAAATGAAAATAAAAATTGCACCCGGTGTAACAAAACACTTGTAATGGGTATCAACATCCTAAGTTACATAAGGTTCCAGCTATTCTTCAATTCTAAGCTTATATCTATATGCTTTAGGCAGCTGCCTAGGGCACTGGGATCTTGGGTGTGGAATTTATAAGCCATACTTTCATCTGAAGGGCTGGGAAGTGGGTATTGGTGGTGGTTGGGGGCAGTAGGCTAAAGTTCTGCCTAGGGTGCAGAGAAATCTTGCACCAGCCTTGGTTGCAGACGCTGTTTGCCTAGATTCATGGCTGTGGTAATATGTAAATGCTAGCTTCTGTCTTCCCCTTGTGTACTTGCGTGCGCCGGAACGTGCAAACCCTGAGACACCCATCAACAATGTAACTCGGCCCATGCTTCTAAACAATCAACCATCGGTGCATCATCACACTCACCATTGACACCTGCACCAGCCTATAGCAGGCGCAGTGTCTCCTTCTGAACTCCGGCTAAACATGGCTTCTGTGGCTGACATACAGCATCTGAGAATGCAGCTGTTTCTATTGACACTCCCGCAACACTTCTATAACACGTCTATGAGACATCCTTTTTGTCAGTACACTAGTATTGGTTGGGATTGATGATGGGACCACTGGGTTGGCTAAAGTGTGAGTGGAATGTTGGAAGCTGAGTGTTTTATGAAGCTGCTTCTAATGAGAGAATAGATGCAGATAAATACTGAAGTAGTGGTCTGAACTGGTAACTCAGTATACTATTGAGTGAGCTGACATGCAGAGGAATACTGCAGGCAAGGCTGGATACAGAATACTGGAAGCTGCAATAGTGGTGAGTCCAGTAGACTGTGCTGGGGGTTGGAGACAGTTGTGGAAGCTGTAGCAGCAGTGAGTACTGGAGACTCCACTGGGATTTGTAGACAGCACTGAAAGCTGAAGTAGTGGTGAGTACTGGAGACTGCATTGGTGTTTGAAGACAGCACTGTAAGCTTAAAACTGCACTGGTAAACTGAAGAGAACTGCAGAGCTGAGAACTGTCTGCACTGGAACACTGAACAAAGCAGAACTGCAGGGCTGAGAGCTGATTGTACCAGAACGCTGAACAGAATAGAACTGAAGGGATACACCCTGGAGCCAGGAAACGGACACTGGAGTGAAGTTGTTCTGGCAGAGGTCAGAATGCAGGAGTACACTTAAAAAGAACACCCTTACTCTCTATAGGCTGCACTGGTCAAGTGGACAGATAGCAGACATGGTTGGTGGAGAAAGCATCATGTGACATGGCCAAGATGGCAGCAGCCATGCTGAGATGACAAAAGTACAACAGTAATACTACCCAAATTGCTGACTGAATTGGCTTGCAGTAAGGGAAGCTTGCAACGATCCACCAGGTTCTCAATAGTAGCAAAGTGAGAACTCAGCATTAGGTACTGTGTACTGTACCTGAGTCTGTGTGACACTTGGTATTGTCTCGCCATTCCTAATGCCAGCGATCCTGTACGCAATAGTGTACAGAGTTATATGTTCTGGGTAATGTTAGAGCTTTTTTTTACTTCCACTCCCTGCTTGACCCATTTCAGTCTGGCGTCCGTCATCTCACTCCCTGAATCTTTTTATTTATTTTATTTATTTACAGTTTCTTATATAGTGCAGCAAATTCCGTTGCGCTTTACAATTTCAAATAACAATAACAAACTGGGTGATAACAAACAGTCATAGAGGTAGGAAGGCCCTGCTCGCAAGCTTACAATCTATAGGGAAATAGGCATGTGTACACAAGGAAAGGTGCTATCTATTGCATAGTTGTTCGCCAAATTGCAAAGGTTCTTGGAGGGCTGTATGATATGGTCATACAACAATGATGAACCGGGTTTGAGAGGAAGGGAAAGTGAAGAATGAGAAGACATGTGAGGATATGTGTGGACTGTACAGAGTGGATGCAATTTGATAAGAAGGTTTATGAAAGTTATGTGGGCGGTTCTGGAATTTGATATGCTTGCCTAAAGAGGTGAGTTTTCAGGGAACGCTTGAAGTTTTGGAGACTAGAGGAGAGTCTTATTGTGCGTGGTAGGGTATTCCACAGAGTGGGTGCAGCCCGATGAAAGTCCTGCAAACGTGAGTGGGAGCGAATAATGAGTGTGGATGAGAGACGCAGGTCTTGTGAAGAGCGAAGAGGTCGGGTTGGAAGATATTTTGAGATAAGCGAAGTGATGTACGTTAGTGTAGTTTGGTTAATGGACTTGTGTGCGAGTAAAAGTATTTTATATTGAATGCGGTAGAGTACAGGTAACCAATGGAGGGACTGACAGAGTGTATCTGCAGACGATGAATGTCTAGCGAGGAAGATAAGCCTTGCCGCTGCATTCAGAATGGATTGTAGTGGTGAGAGTCTCGTTTTGGGAAGACCAGTTAGGAGACTATTGCAATAATCAATGCGGGAGATAATGAGAGCATCGATTAGAGTTTTAGCAGTGTCTTGTGTAAGGTATGGTCGTATTTTGGATATGTTTTTTAGATGCATGTAACATGATCTTGAGACAGATTGAATGTGGGGAACAAAGGACAGATCAGAGTCAAGGATGACACCTAGGCAGCGAGCTTGTGGGGTAGGGTAGATAGTCGAGAAGGAATCTTCCCTCTTGAAAGTCTACAATGACCTCCATGCTGCCAAATCCAAGGGCCACTAATCTCTGCTTATTCTCCTTGACCTCTCTGCTGTATTTAACACTGTGAACCACCCTCTCCTCCTGCAAATCCTTCACTCCATTGGTATGCGTGATACTGCCCTTCCCTGGCTGTCATCCTTCCTCTCTGACAGCTCTATGACACCACCTCTCTTGCACTTACACTAACAGTAGGTGTCCCCCACGAATCTGTTCTTGGGCCTCTCCTTTTCTCTCTAGATACGTCCTCTTTAGGTGAGCTCATTCGCTCTTTCGACTTCCAACATCATCTCTATGCTGATAACATTCAAATTTTACCTTTCCTCCCCTGACCTCTCCCACTCCCCACTCATATCTCCAGCTGTCTCTCTGCTATTTCTTCTTGGATGTCCCAGTTCTTTCTTAAACTTAACATGTCTGAGCTGATAATTTTCCCACCCTCCCGCATAACCTCACCTCCCACAATTTCTTATCCTTGATTCCTCCCTCTCCTTCAAACCACACATTCAGTACCTCATGCAGTTCTACTGTTTCCATCTCAAAAATATTTCAAGGATCAGACCCTTTCTCACCCCGGATGTTACTAAGGACCCTTATCCACTCACTGGTCATCAGCAGCACCGAACGCAGGGGGGAGGGGGGTGTAGGTACTCTTTACCGTCTACTTTACCCGCCCCCTCTGAGTACCTGGGCACGGCACAGCTGTTGGCGCCCATGATGGTCATCTCCAGATTGGACTACTGTAATCTCATATATGGCCTCTCTGACAAATGCCTCTTTCCACTCCAATCTGTCCTTCATGCTGCTGCCCAGCTCATCTCCCTCTCCAACTGTACTACGTCCAACTCCCCCTCTTACAAGCCCTTCACTGGCTTCCTTTCCTCTTCCGTGTCCATTTCAAGCTTCTCACACATTTACAAAGCTCTCACCTATTCCTCTCCCATTTATATCTCTGATCTTATCCCCCTTTACACACCCACCCACCCTCTTCGCTCCACAAATACATATCACCTCCTGTCACCTGATTCCTGCTTCCAAGATTTAGGCCGTGGTGCTACCTACCTCTAGAATTCTCTACCTCTCCCTATCAGACTCTTGGGATCCAGTCAAGATCCCGGCAGTCGAAATACCAACGCCGGGATCCCGACATTACTCCAAATGCTGACATTTGCATCTCGAATAGGATCACCTGCCCGGCACCAGATCGTTAGGTTGCCGCGTCGGTATTCTGACCTCCAACATCCCGACCAACGGCATTCCCTACCGAACCCAGACTCTCCACCTCTCTACAGAACTTCAAACGGGCTCTCAAGACCCACAGCTTTATCAAACCCAGCCATCTCTCATCCTAACCCTCTGCTACATGGGGATGCGGTCAAGATCCCGCCGGACGGAATCCCAGCGGTTGGAATACCGACATCGGGATCCCGGCCGGCACAATCCCTACATATTCTCCCTCTGTGGGTGTCCACGACACCCATAGATGGAGAATAAATTAGTGTGCCAAGCGTAGCAAGGGGCTGCGTTGCGCTCGCCCCCCTGTCGGGATTGTGCCAGTCGGGATCCTGGTGTCGGTATTCCGACCGCCGGGATTCCGTTCGGCGTTAATACGTACTGATCCCGTTACATGTTCACTTCTACCCCATCTCTCTTCCTAACCCTCTGCTACATGGCTCACTTCTACCCCATCTGTGTCACCCGTCTGTCTGCCCCTCTCATTCAGAATGTAAGCTCAAATCAGAATGTAAGCTAAAATCAGAACTGCATCCACCTCTACATCAGGCCCTCAATGGTAACACTTTTTGAAAAGGAAATACAGCTTTCATGTGTTTAACTTAATGATCCTATATACTGTGACATTTAGAGGTACAATGGTTCACATAAATATTCTATTGACATTGGGGGTAATTCTGAGTTGATCGCAGCAGCAATTTTGTTAGCAGATGGGCAAAACCATGTGCACTGCAGGGCAGGGACGTGCAGTCAGGGGAGGCAGGGGAGGCAGTGCTTCCTCTGTCATTACTGATTAAAATAATACAAAGAAGACACTTATGACACATATTCTGTGTCATAAGTATCTGCTTTAGCCTTCATATTATTTTAATCATTTTTACCCTGTAAATATCTGTGTTAAGTGTGTGTCGGAGGCACCGCTGTCGGTGCCTCCCGCTGTCAGTGTAAAGGGCCCGGAATCGGGGGGCGGAGCCAAGCACTGAGCAGTGAAAGCCCATTTAAAAAAGCAGTAGAAGCGGCACTTACTGGGAGTGCCGCTTTGACAGGGGCGTGCTGTCAGCTCACATGAAAGCACGCCCCTGTCACTGAGGAAGCTGTGATAGGGCAGTGGTCAGGGCCGGCCCTGTCATTACATCTGGACCAGGTACAAGCAGAGCTGGCCCTAGACACCGCTGAGATGCTGCGGGGTCGTTACCAGGAATGCAGTGTGGTCATGGTGAGGACGGAGAGAACGGGTCCCCTCCTCTTAGTCAACAGCTACTGCAAGACACACTCGCCCTCTTATTAATCTCTGCCAGTGCTCCCTCCTGTCCACAGGACCAAGCCAGCCCCCTTCTTCCCCTCTACCCCGCGATCTCTTGTTAATATGACTAGGCCAGCCCCCTTAAGCCCTGTGCGGGGTGTGCTCTCTCCCAGCCAGAGGACCAAGCCCCGCAACACTTCTTCCCGTCCTCGATTCCCCTCAGTCTATCCAGGCTGAAAGATCAAGCCCCGTCCCCTTCTTCCGCTCAGCCAGCCCAGTCCCCAATTCCCTTCTAACCTGCTCTGGTCCGGATGGAGGATCAGACACCGTCACCTTCTTCCCCTCAGCAGTCCCCAGTTCCCGTTTCCCTGATCTGTCCCTGCTGGAGGACCAAGTCCCGCCCCCTTCTTCCTAACAGCCAGCCCTGCAACTATTCCTCTACCCTGCTCTGTCCCGATCAGAGGATCAGGCCCCACCCCTTTCTTCCACACAGACAGCCCTGTAACTATCCCTCTACCCTGCTCTGTCCCGGCCTGTGGATCAGGCCCCCTTCCTTCTTTCTCACAGACAGCCCTGCAACTGTCCCTCTACCCTGCTCTGTCCCGGCCTGTGGATCAGGCCCTGCCCCCTTCTTTCTCACAGACAGCCCTGCAACTATCCCTCTACTCTGCTCTGTCCCGGCCTGTGGATCAGGCCCCGCCCCCTTCTTTCTCACAGCCAGCCCTGCGATCAGGCCCCGCCCTCTACTTCCCCTCAGTCAGTCTTCACTTACCCTCTACCTAGCACTGCACTGTCCCAGCTGTAGGCCCAAACCCCGCCCCCTCCTTCCACTACTTCTCTTCTGATTTATACAGCTCTCTCCCAAGGGCCCTGTCTCCTCTTACCACTCTACCACGTCGCAGTGTCGCCCTTGACTGACTCTAAAGCTCTGGTGGACAGAGGGAGTACTTCATCATAGTAAGTTCGTGTGGAGGTTGGCACAAGGATGTGTAAACTGTTATTGTGTGGAATGTAGTGCAGTGCAGTCATTTAGTGCAGCGTATTTAGTGTAGTGATGCAGTGCGGCGTATTTAGTGTAGTGATGTAGTGCAGCGTATACGGGCGTATTTAGTGTAGTGATGTAGTGCGCGTATAAGGGCGTATTTAGTGTAGTGATGTAGTGCGCATATAAGGTCGTATTTAGTGTAGTGATGTAGTGCGCGTACAAGGGCGTATTTAGTGTAGTGATGTAGTGTGCGTACAAGGGCGTATTTAGTGTAGTGATGTAGTGCGCATATGAGCATATTTAGTGTAGTGATGTAGTGCGCGTATAAGGGCGTATTTAGTGTTGTGCACATATAAGGGCGTATTTAGTGTAGTGATGTAGTGCGCGTATAAGGGGGTATTTAGTGTAGTGATGTAGTGCGGCGTATAAGGGGGTATTTAGTGTAGTGATGTAGTTCAGCGTATATGGGGGTATTTAGTGTAGTGATTTAGTGTAGAAACGTACTGCGACATATAGGGGGGTGTACAGTAGTGATTTAGTGCCTCATACTGGGGGGATATCATGTACTGATGTAGTGCAGTATATAGTGGGTAGGTATGTAGTGTAGTGATTTAATGCTGCGTAAAGAGTTAGTGCTAGGGGGCACCAGCCAAAAGCTTGCCTTGGGCATCAAATTGGTTAGGGCCGATTCTGCGTACAAGGCTGTGTAAGGCACGGGCGCCACAGTTAGGAGGGTGCCTGATTACAGAGTTGTTTGCACCCTATCCAGATCGTCTCTGTAAACTGCACCACCGACAGGTGTCCAGGTCAGCCGGGAGTGTCATGGAGGGGAGGTTCATGAAACCATGGCCGGACTCTGTGACAGGGGGGATCTCTACAGGTGCTGGGAGCCCCGCAGGGTGAGAGGGCTTTCTTGCAAGGAGGGACCGCTGCTGAGTCTGCATGTCAGCATGAGAAAGGTTCTATGTGAGGAAGGGGGCATGTCTACAGCCACGATGACAAGCCCCCCCCCCCCCCCCCACCGAGCCGGCCCCTAGCAATTGCCTAGCACATCTGGGAGAGTGTTGGATCCAAGGTGATCTGTAGCACTGTGTACCTGTGACATTGGGAGCCAAGCTAGTCCCCCCAGGTCGGTCCCATGCCCCCTTCTGCTGAGCCGGTTCACACTGTGCGCAGGGCCATATGGCCACTGCTGCGACCGCTTCCCTGATTGGCCGCCGGTCCGCCAGCTCTGGTTGGCTGGCGGCCGGTGCTTCATTTGAAATGCTCCCGCGTTCAGTGAGTCCATGGCTGCCGCGGCCGCCCGCCTAATAGTAAGTGTCATTACTTACACCCACCCTCCCTCTCGCGCCGCTACCAACCCTTCCGCGCCGCTACCTACATCCTCCCTCCCGCACCACTACCTACACCCACCCTCCCGCACTGCTACCTACCCCCTCCCTACCTCCCGCACCGCTACCTACACCCTCCCTACCTCCCGCACCACTACCTACACCCTCCCTACCTCCCGCACCACTACCTACACCCTCCCTACCTCCCGCACCACTACGTACACCCTCCCTCCAGCGCTGCTCCCTACAACCTTCACTGGTCCCTACTGCAATCCCGGGATCCCGGGAATCCCGGGATTGACCGTTTTTCAATCCCGAATCCCGGGATTGAAAAAACGGCCCGGGATTGGCCTCCCTAATCTCTTTCCTCTGTGTGTCTCTTTCCACCATCCTCTCACATCCTCTGCCTGTCCATCTCTTTCCTCTGTGTGTCTCTTTCCACCATCCTCTCACATCCTCTGCCTGTCCATCTCTTTCCTCTGTGTGTCTCTTTCAACCATCCTCTCACATCCTCTGCCTGTCTGTCCCTGACAGCGGGGAGGGATCTGAAAAGATCCCTCACCTGCACCTGGACATCGGCGGTAACTGGCATCGGCTTGGGGGTGGTAGCGGGTATCAGCTCGGCAGCGGTAGGGGTCATCAGTGGGACTCAACGAACGTTATGGCTGCAGTGCCTCACCAGCCACTGACCTCACTGCACGCCACTGCTGCAGGGGAGGCAGATATAACATGTGCAGATAGTTAGATTTAGGTAGGTTATTTTGTTTCTGTGCAGGGTAAATACTGGCTGCTTTATTTTTACACTTACAATTTAGATTGCAGATTGAACACACCCCACCCAAATCTAACTCTCTCTGCACATGTTATATCTGCCTCCCCTGCAGTGCACATGGGGGGTAATTCCAAGTTGATCGCAGCAGGAATTTTGTTAGCAGTTGGGCAAAACCATGTGCACTGCAGGGGAGGCAGATGTAACATGTGCAGAGAGAGTTAGATTTGGGTGTGGTGTGTTCAATCTGCAATCTAAATTGCAGTGTAAAAATAAAGCAGCCAGTATTTACCCTGCACAGAAACAAAATAACCCACCCAAATCTAACTCTCTCTGCACATGTTATATCTGCCCCCCCCCCCCCCCTGCAGTGCACATGGTTTTGCCCAACTGCTAACAAAGTTCCTGCTGCGATCAACTCAGAATTACCCCCATTGATAGGTTACTGCCAGGGCGGGTTCCGGGGGTTCTGGCGCCCCGGGCGGCATTAGGGGTCGTGGCTTCGTACAGGGGGCGTGGTCATTTACGTCCCCTGTACAGACTGAAATGATGTGTGGTGCGCGATGACATCATCGCGCACCGCACAGCAAAGGTCCTCTCCACGAAGGGAAACTAGACGCGTAGCGTCTAGTTTCCCTTCCCAGCGGCAGCGGGGGGGGGCAGCGGGCAGCGGTGGGCACACAGCAGCAGCGGATCTTGTCCTGGTGCGGCGCCCTCCGGATGGCGCCCTGCACCCTCCGGAAGGCGGCGCCCCGGGTAAAAGTCCTGCTTGCCCGTGGCAAGATCCGCTACTGGTTACTGCCATTGATTCCTTCATATTGCCAAGCATTCCGTGTCATCTAAAAAGCTTTAGTAGCCATAATAACAACACCTCTGATCAGTGGAGGCGAGGGGAAGGGGCAAATACACATTTTCAATGTCCTCTGCAGATAATTTTACTCTTCATGGTATTACCTTGCAAATGTGTATTAAACAAAGTATACAATGAAAATATTAGATTTCAGAGCTGTGCTGTTTTCCTGCTGCGCTGCTAAACTTGTTAAAAACAGCTTGAGATGGCCTAGTGTGGATTCTCAATGTCACTTATAAATCCTGCCTGCCTCTGTCGCTATTGTTCCATTCTGCAGTCCTAGCATGACGGCATTGCCTATAAAAAGCTTAATGTGCTTCACAAGATGTTGATGTAACTGTGGCATGCTGAAATACTGCATACTCTATAGTAATCCTGCACAAACCACAGACCCACTGCAAGTACAATAATCCATGCATGACAGGAGAATTTACTGAATGTGCTTCAGCACAATGCCAGGAACACTCAGCCGGTATAGAAGGATGTGTCCTCAACTGACCTGCTATGTACTTCAGTCATTTCCCCCCAAGGAATCTCTCTCTTTCTCTCTAATCTGCAACATTGATTGAACAATCATTCTTGAAAAACGGTTTGTCCTTATCTGACCTGTAATAATCTTCACTTAATGTATGGATGTCTATATGTCTCTTTTCTATTCCCTTTATCTCTCCCTTTCATGTCTGTAATACTCCTTATTCCTCTTCCCTTTCATCAGTTAAAATCCCCTCTTCCCATCACCCTCTCATTCCCATCCGGCTCTGTGATTGGTTCGGGGCTGTCCTGAAATGACCCAGGTTTTCCAGCCCTGTCTGTACGAAATAGACTTGTGGATGTGAATTCTAATGACAAGCATTATGCAGCAGGAAGGCACTAGGCTTCCTATTTCCCATCAGCATTATTACAGCCTTCACCCAGACTGCTGGAGTTCCATTGTTTAATCCCCGCTAGTTATTTCCTTACAGTTGAATGCATGACAAAGACACTGGCACAAACATACAGGTTGGAAATGACAGCAGATAAAAGCACCTGTGCACTGTTTGTACATAACAGCAGGGTACTGGGTAAAGTAATAGTTTGGTGCATTGCAAAGGAATATGTCTATTTCTTATTTCTTATGTTTTATTATTTAATCACTCGTAAATCTCACTGCAGATTGCTTGCAGTATATTAGGAGATTAAATATGCATTGGAATTATAATGAATTAACCACTTAATTTAGTGGTTCTCAAACTGTGTGCCGTGGCCACGAGTCTCTTGCTGGGGTGCCTTGGATTGGTGATCCAGGACCAATTCAACTTATTTATGGTCAATGTAATGTGCAAAACCAGTGCTTGTGACTGACACTCATAAAATATGTGGACAAACAGAAGCAAATCTTGTCCATGGCTACACAATTGAACTGAAGGATGACATATAAACACAATTAATTTAATATTTTTCTAAATTCTCAATAAGAAACTTTTGGCCTAAGGGTACCTTGAAAAAATTTCTGATACTCTAAGGCGCCGTGATTTCAAAAAGTTTGGGAACCACTGACTTAAGTGATGATTAAAAAAAAAAAAAGCCATCACATTTTTTTTTTTACAATTTAATTAAGAACATCTCTTTAAAAAATGCATTTAAATATCTTTGTGGATAAAAATATATGCCTCACAGTGCCTTCCAGGCAAACCACCCCCCACCCCTACATGTCTTCCTCCAACCTCGAGTGGCAATAGATCCCAAGTGGCATATGCTCCCACCACCTCCTAGTATATCTTCAAGTGGCTTAACCCCTCACCAATCAGTGTCCATAAGTCACCATTGTGGCACTACCGCATCTCCCCCTACTGTCACACGGACGTCATTACTGAGGTATTGTATCCTTCATCGCCCTCGGGACCAATACACCTTTATGGGGCATTAATTCTCTCTCCATATCCCTAGTGCCAATAATTGAAGTACTGCTTTGCACTATTGTTATCGGTACACGCGCTCAAAAATACAGTTTGCATGTCAATCTGGGGTGCAAAATGACCACTACATCACTACTCAGCATCCATTCTTACTTAGTATTGTATTTATATTGACAATAATTGAATGTTATATTTATTTAATACACATGTCTTGGTTGACAATGCCTATTCTATACCTTGTATAAAACACTCTAAAAGGTTAAAGAACACAGTACGCAATTGGCGTATGGAATACCGTAAGAGTACGCACGTAGCGTAACGAATGCTTAGCCGTGGACGAGACGCACGAGCGGCACGTTCGCTCACGGCTTAGAGCCTAAAGGCAAGCACGCTATAGGCTGCCGACTAACGTAATGATACGCTATCAGCGTAGCGGACGCTCGGGACCACGAGGAGATCACAAGCGGCGCTGACGCTCACAGTGTTAAACCTTTATAACTATACCATATACAATGTACTTATACTGTAAACCCTTGTGCAGTGATAAGGTGTAAATGCAACACAGTGTAACCTTGTTAGTTTAAAAGCAGTATGAGCGTATGTGACGCTCTGAGAACCCTTTAGCAATATAATAAACACTCAAATACCGGTCTAAGGGTCTAACGCCTTTTAAGGAAATGAATGAACGTTCAATTGCAAAAGAATAATACAATACAAGTTATACACTACCAAGATAACATAAAATACCTAACCGAATCACTACACATAAAATACAATAAAGATACAATTACATTTAAGGGGGAAGGAGAGAGAGAATGGCTTATAACATTAAAATAAGAGACAATATGGTTGCAGAGAACTTACGCACCAGGGGAAACAATCGCAAGCGCCTTTCTGGATATCCAGCTCCCGATTATCAGCAATGAGAACCGTTGAAGAGAGTAGAGTGCTGGCCCAGATCGGCTTGTCCTTTTATACACTACACACAATACAGTACAATGGTCCCTACATTCTTATTGTTCATTGGACACAGGAATTCGTCTTCGCATTATAACAAAAGGTCATAGGTTGGTTCATACAGGTGGGCTGTGACTATTCCTAACTGCTCAGGTGGGTGGGAAACTGGGTTTCCCGCCGCATGGGTAATAAAGTGCAAATATAGTAAATGTCCATAAACTTCTTATGTCCATAACTATACGCACGAGCGATTAATCCGCTTCAAACCAACACCGGAATATTGCTAATTATATTCTCTTCCGATGGATACTAAACACCACTGTGTAACCCCTGTCTGACCCTTCGTATCAAACAAAGAGGGATCTCTTTGTCCCCGAACATACTACATTAACTAAACTTTCAGATTCTATCAAAGGGACCATAATCTACAAAATACATTATATGAATAAAATATGTTACGATTGAGTCGCCCGCTAGACGAACACAAACTCTACCATAAATGCGCATACCGCGCGTCTGCGAGTGCACGCGACCGCGAGTATACGCACGCACGGGAGGGCTCATGCACATGCAGCGGGCACGCGCATGAGGTGCATATATGGCAGTGTGCAGCGTGATATTTTTCTGACTTTGACAGTCCACCCTTTGGCAGTCACCAATAACTGCCACTTCCTAAAACAGTTAAAAAAGAGAAAAATATATGTCATGTATAATACATTTCTATGATTGGGTAGGGGAGGAGAGGAGAAGGTAGGAAAAGGGTATGACCTAGTGAGATAGCAGAAGCATGTGTGTATGAATCCATGTTTGGGGGGTCATGTATCATCGTGCCGTACGTGTTTTAAATCAAGCTTCGAGGTATTGCGAAGTATACATTTGAATTCCTTCTTATCCCGTGGTACGGGTCTGTGAATGGGCTGTCAAACTTTACCGAGCTCTCTTCGGCTTTTGGTTGCAACAAAATGGGGGAGCACATTTTAGTTGATGATACATGAATAGGGGGATATGTGAGTGCTGGTATCTGTGCCTATATTCCCTATCGACTATGTGTGTTATTACCTGAAGGTTGTAGAGATGAAGATAAGGAGCAATTATGGTAAATGCAGTGATAAACTATGTGAGTTTAATATACATTTGCCGATTGAGGTCTTGTCTTGTGTCTTGTCTTGTCTCGATGTACATGTTGACTGTAGTCTCCCGATGCTTTTGCTATAAACGGTGTGCAAAAAGCTTTTTCAATGTCCATAGACTTACAAAAAGTGCTGGGCTAGCGTAAAATTAAAGGTACTAGGGATATGGGGGGTCTATGGCATAGTCCATCAGTTGTCTGTGTAAAAGGTTGTCAAATTCTTCTTCCAAGCGGATGTCTTTGTACCTTGGAGGAAAACAAAGGAGAAACGGGTGAAAGAAACGGACCGTGGAATCACATTTTCATCACAACATTGTCTCTATCGTTGGGTCATAAATCAAATCAATTTTGTTATTACAGTATCTTCACTTCTTAAACTCATCACTCGGGCGCTACGTTTACACTTTGTTAAAACCCGAACGCATCTAAATATCAGACCGACCAATATGATGACACCCAGAATACACAAAAGAAATTTCACTACATCCATGATAATACCTTGGGTCCATTCTCCTAAACCAGAGAACCAATTTCGTGGGTTCAACCATGACACCCAACCGGTCAGCTCATTACCCACAGCAGCGAGGGTGAGATTGTGTCTCCTGCGGAACTCCCACTTTAATTGGAGAATGTCGTCCATCTTTTGGTCTATAACCTCGGCCGGGTCCTCGGTGCTGTTTGTAATATACGTGCAGCACTTAATTCCATACTGAGTCGCTAGGGTAACACAATACCCGCCTGTCACAGCTGTGAGATAATTGAGAATCATCCTATGCTGAACCAGTTCTGTTTTATAAGCTTGGAGCTCCCTTCCGGTATACCTGAATGTGTCATCATACATTTCAGTGATGTTGTCTAATAAATTTGCAAGCGCAGATATATATTTATAATTTATCACTCCTCTCGCGGTACGAGTGATATCTAACGCGATTAGGAATTGAATCCCGGTGGATTCATGGATCAGGTCAGAGGCCGGATGCTCTGTTCTTTCTATTAGGTGCCGTTTAACGATGTGCTCGTAGTGAGTGTGAGTATAAGGAGCTTGGGCACTGCGGTGAATATCCTTCATTTTAGTGTGGGATACGGTCATTACCTCAGGAAATACTTTTCCAATATAACATAACCCTTCTGAGTTTGGGGCAAGCCACTTATACGCCTTCCTCCCGCATATGAAATATGCATCATCGGGGAGAACATATGGGACGGAGTAGGACATTACCATATTACACATTTTCCATATGAAATCTCCTAACCCTAATTCTCCCATCTGTTTAGTACACGTATCAGTTTGTACGATATGTGCACAGTATCCTGGTGATACTTCTCCAACTCTCATGATCCTACTTCCTAGGGTATACCTATATCGGAAATATTTCCCACTACCGGCTATGTGGCGTATAAGTTCTGTATCTGTAGGCATTCTATCGGCTCTATATGAAAAGGTCATGGTTTGGTTATTCCATGACACTTCCCAATTTCCCGGCTTTCGGGGATTGGAAATGTTAAAACATACTAGGGATCTATCCACATGATATTGGTGGAGCTTCAAACTAGGAGGACTGGAGATATTAAACCTCCTGTCCACCGGCCTCCCACCACTTAGCTCAAGTACCTCCCCTATAGTTAAAGGGAATGGTACTAATCCTGATTTGCTATGGCCTTGAGGTACTTGAGAGCATACCCAACAATCTGTCTGATTTAACACTTTACCCACTAAGGAATGATAGTCACTCAATGGATGCCGGTCCATGTGGATATTAAAATTGGATTGGCATTTCTTGATACACCCATCCTCAACTACACTGTCACAGAGTCTACAGATACAGTTCTCTTCAGCTAACAATCCTTCACAATTCCTTCTATTGTCAATGCTACCAGATCGTTTTCTGATACTCGCCTTTGCTCGGTGATTGTGTTGCTATTGGAAATTTACGCCTCTGTCTCTGTCATCAGAACCTTTCTGGATCCTTTCTCGACCTCACTGGTACTCTCACCGAAACAGACTGCTCTGGTCAACATCAGGGTCAACATCACAGTCTCTTGAGGCGAGTCCATCTTACAGGAGGAGAAAAGGAGAAATTTGTAATGGGGGTACAAAAAAACAGTTTGAGGGGGAGAGAAACTTGTTACGATAATTAGTTCTCTAGTCTTGTTGTTCTTCTTGTTCTGCTGTCATCCCAAAGGTGCTGTCTCTCAGTCTTCCAACCGAACACTCCGGTGATACAATATTTCTTCCAAACCAGCGATCTTTCTGTAAGGAGCAAAAATCTTGCATCACCATTTGTCTAACTGATGTGTGACATACCATCTTTAAAACATGAAAACATGAGTGAGAAGAGAGAAAACAAAAAACAAAACAAAAGGGAGAGAGAACAATTCATATATATATATATTACATAAACCAACAATAAACAACAACAGGAAAAAAAAACATTTTTCAAACATTTTTCAGGAGAGAAAAAAACATTGTCAGATCTTCCGTTCATCATCAGGCTGTCATATCTACATGTCCAATGGTATCCTTGCTCAGTCCCTCCCACCAGCACCTCCATACTCCACCCTTTGTATCTGGCCAGGATACATTGATGCGGGTAGGTCATGCTGGGGTTTGGTAGACTTCTGCAAAGACCAAGTAGCTATGCAATGTTTGAGTCCTGCTGATGACCGTCAGAGATGGGGAAAAAGAAAACATTTCACAGATACATTACAAATTTTACCCGGTCATTCCTGTGTCTTCAGGGAATGACCTCCCAATTTATTAACCGTTACCTCAGGCTTACCATCAGTCCTAATGATCACCTTTTCCTGACTACATATCATGGGTGTGGCCCAAAATTCTTCCTATATGATCCCTGATTATAATTTGGTGTGTCATAACTTTGCTCATATTCATGTCTAGGGGGTCTGACTTTATGTGGGCTATTACAATTGCTGGCATAATGCCCTTCTCTTTTACAAAGATAACAAACCCTTGGCTTCCTCCATGTGCCAGTGGCCTGGGGTTTCGGTCGATTTGATGTCTCCTCTAATGCTTGGATGCCCATCATCATCAACCGCTTTCCCTGTACTTCCCTGACTCCTTGGATACCATGGTTATGTTGTTGTCTAGGGGGTTGATATGACTTTTGTCTACTTCTTGATCTACAATCTCTTGCAAAATGTCCCTCTTTGTGACAATGGTAACAAACTACCACATTTGAATTTCTCACAGGATTTTGGGTCTTAAGCTGGTGTGGCTTTTTGGTTAGAGCCTGTATACTTACGGCCATCAGCTTATTACTCCGTGACTCCCTGTGTCTGGTGATGTTCTGATCATGATCAATAACGGCCTCTCTTAATGTAGCCACCGAGATATTTCTCCAGTTTGGGTTGGTGGTCTGTACCCTTGTTCTCAACACCTCCTTTAAACCATTCATTAATAACTTAACCGCTACTTCTTTATGCTGTGCATTTGTTTTGATGTCTGTGATCCCAGTGTCTCTAGCCATTACTTGCAGTGCTCGATTGAAGTAGTCAGAAGTACTTTCCCTTTCTCCTTGTCTTATGGAGAGGATTTTGTTCCACTTGGCAATGGCTGGGAAATATACTCCTAACTGCTGGTTGATCTGCTTAATACATTCCTGATTGTTTTCCTCCGTACGAGGTACCTCTGTGTTTAATTTACAATCAGCAATAAATTTCGCAGGGTCAACACTGGAGGGCAAACATGCCCTCAGCACTGTCCGCCAATCTTTGTTGGTGGGTTCTGTGGAGTTTCCTAGTTCTTTAATAAATCTCTGACATGCAACTAGATCTTTCCTAGGATCAGGGAATTCAGACATAATTGCTCTCAATTCCATCCGGGACCAGGGACGGCGCATTGCACTGTCCCTGGCGGGAATGATTCCCTGAGCGTCAGTCTTCCCATTGGGGACTGTGATCACCCTGACAGGACTAAATTCAATTACCTCACCTTGTGTTGGTTCTACAATATGAGGTACATTTGTTTGTGCGTGATATATAACACCGTACGTACCTGTGGACACGACCTCACCTGACCCTCCGTTAGGGGGTTTGATTACTGCCTTTACCGATTTGGTCGCGTCCACCTGGATGTCTTGTAGGATGGCTTCTGGAAAAGGTGCCGACATCGTGCTGGGCTCACTTTCTTGTTTGTAATCCTGAGGGAAGTTTGACATGGGGTGCGACTTGCACAGGTTAACATTTGTAATTTTTACACTTTCATTATTATAAACATTATTACATTTGTTACTTTCATTCTTAATACAGTTACTAAGTGCGTTTTTATCGTACACCATTGCGCCATTCTCTGCAACCATAATCCTCTCCATTGCCATGTCTCTCTTCCCAAGATGAGAGTCAGATATGTAAGTTAAATTTCTTTGTATTTCACTTTCCTGTTGCCACAATTTTGAATCATCATAATGTCTAATATGCCTTTTTGCAGATTTAATCAGGCACACTCTTCTCCTTAAATTCTGTAATACTTCTGGGTTAAAAGAACCTACGCGGGGAAACTTTTCCCCGTCATGCACAGTCATCCCTTCCCATTCATTGCATAATATTTCTGTGTGATGACCATCTTGGTCTGATTTCTCACACATGACCTTGCCGACCTGATTGATCGGTTTCAAATCAACCTGAACCAGGGTTGATCGCCCCTTACCTGAACAAGTGGCCCCCATCTCTGCAGGCGTTGCTTTCACTACCTCTGACTTCCAATCAGGGTCTCCGGCAACCCTCACAGAAAACCAAAATGTCCGGGGTAAGGCTGCGGTGGGGGTTTTGCCTCGAGGTCCGCCCACTTAACTCCGCCCACGTTGGCCAGTACTGCAATCACTGACTCAGAGCTGCTGTACCCAACCTAGGGCCCCTATGAACCTTTATTTACTGGGGCGTGTTGGACCTTCCAGTCCCCAGCAAGTATCGGTTGTTGGAATGTCCCCGAGTGATCAGGCTACTTCCCTTAAAATAAAAAAAATTACACAAATCACGTTAACAATGTGCAAGTAGCGTTCTTCTGAATTCAAGACACGCTAATGCACACAATCACATGCGGTACAATCGTATCTGCACACAAGCAACTAATCTTATGTGCGGAACGATCAGTGGAATTGAAAATTTCTGCTGCAAATTCCTTCAGCGATGAGCTTCTTTGGCCTATATGGGTCTCGCACCAACCCCTCTTCGGTTGTGCTCTCTACTTCTAGTCTGCTGTACCTGAACCTCTTGTTCTGTGACCTCCTGGTCTGTGACCTCCTGGTCTGTTATGTACAGCAGACTCTACTGCTCATTAATGTGTCGAGTCTAACAAGGGACGCCTCCCAAGCCACCCAACGCTATCACTCTCGCTGGTGTATCTCTTTCTACTGGCCTATGGTTCCCACTTCCGTAATAAAAGAGAAATCTTATATATACACACACTCTTACCACATGTACACTTTAATTTTTATTTCTGCGCAGAAATCCTTTCATTCGGTATTAGCCTAACCCAGAAGAATTGCAACAGAGAAAGTCTTTTTCTTTTAACTTTTAAACTTTTGGATTTGAGATAGATTTGTGTTATTTTCGCGTTACTTCCTTATCGCTTACTAAACAATACTATCGTGCGGTTTGTATCATGTGGGCGTATCCGTACGCTCCGTTACGTAATACACGCTCCGTGCGTCGACCCTTGCTGCGTACGCCCTGCCCTTGTAAGGACACGTGTACACAGACCAAGTACGTCCACAGTTACACACTACACGTTTATCAATGTGAATGATCTTTAACAGTAATCCTTCACTGACCACCACTCAAATCTCCCTTGTATTCTAGGCGAGATTGTGTGCGTGCCTTTTACAATTATTCCCTTAAATATTACTTTTAACTATTAATAACAACAAATGTCTCAACACGTTTATCACTAGTGTGTGGCAATCAGGAGAATGAGGCACGAAAACAATACTAAACAAGAAATACAGATGTGTATGCTTATTGCTTACGTTCGCAAAACAGAAACTAAACAGGTTTTAAAAGACAATAACGTACTGTTCCTACCTTTTGGTTCCGGATTCCTTCAGCACTCCTTACTAAGCGAAGCAGACGCTTATCTGGTCAGCACTACGAGGAATATTACCTCCCGCCTTTTGCTGACCGATAATGTCTGCTGGAATTACCTAGTGCAGATATGTGAAGAGCGGGCGAGTCCCCAATTGACAATGCCTATTCTATACCTTGTATAAAACACTCTAAAAGGTTAAAGAACACAGTACGCAATTGGCGTATGGAATACCGTAAGAGTACGCACGTAGCGTAACGAACGCTTAGCCGTGGACGAGACGCACGAGCGGCACGTTCGCTCACGGCTTAGAGCGTAAAGGCAAGCACGCTATAGGCTGCCGACTAACGTAATGATACGCTATCAGCGTAGCGGACGCTCGGGACCACGAGGAGATCACAAGCGGCGCTGACGCTCACAGTGTTAAACCTTTATAATTATACCATATACAATGTACTTATACTGTAAACCCTTGTGCAGTGATAAGGTGTAAATGCAACACAGTGTAACCTTGTTAGTTTAAAAGCTGTATGAGCGTATGTGACGCTCTGAGAACCCTTTAGCAATATAATAAACACTCAAATACCGGTCTAAGGGTCTAACGCCTTTTAAGGAAATGAATGAACGTTCAATTGCAAAAGAATAATACAATACAAGTTATACACTACCAAGATAACATAAAATACCTAACCGAATCACTACACATAAAATACAATAAAGATACAATTACATTTAAGGGGGAAGGAGAGAGAGAATGGCTTATAACATTAAAATAAGAGACAATATGGTTGCAGAGAACTTACGCACCAGGGGAAACAATCGCAAGCGCCTTTCTGGATATCCAGCTCCCGATTATCAGCAATGAGAACCGTTGAAGAGAGTAGAGTGCTGGCCCAGATCGGCTTGTCCTTTTATACACTACACACAATACAGTACAATGGTCCCTACATTCTTATTGTTCATTGGACACAGGAATTCGTCTTCGCATTATAACAAAAGGTCATAGGTTGGTTCATACAGGTGGGCTGTGACTATTCCTAACTGCTCAGGTGGGTGGGAAACTGGGTTTCCCGCCTCATGGGTAATAAAGTGCAAATATAGTAAATGTCCATAAACTTCTTATGTCCATAACTATACGCACGAGCGATTAATCCGCTTCAAACCAACACAGGAATATTGCTAATTATATTCTCTTCCGATGGATACTAAACACCACTGTGTAACCCCTGTCTGACCCTTCGTATCAAACAAAGAGGGATCTCTTTGTCCCCGAACATACTACATTAACTAAACTTTCAGATTCTATCAAAGGGACCATAATCTACAAAATACATTATATGAATAAAATATGTTACGATTGAGTCGCCCGCTAGACGAACACAAACTCTACCGTAAATGCGCATACCGCGCGTCCGCGAGTGCACGCGACCGCGAGTATACGCACGCACGGGAGGGCTCATGCACATGCAGCGGGCACACGCATGAGGTGCATATATGGCAGTGTGCAGCGTGATATTTTTCTGACTTTGACATGGTTGTTATATCTGCAAAGCCACTACCTTTAGGTTTTTATAAGCGCAGTGCCTTACTTTGATAGATTGCATTTTCTTCTTTCTTTAGTGAATGTTTTAGTGATCATCCACAGGCTCACATTAGGCTGCTGCACCTGTTGTTACTTAAGTTTTTAACTTTTTATATACCATAGTAGCACCTGAAATAAGTTTATTTTACGTACATTTTTGGTTTTATGGGCCTCAGACAGCTTAAACTGCCCATTACCAGGTAAGTGTATACTGTCTGATTAACCTCATATCTCTCATTTGTGTATAACAGAGTTTAAGGATATCCATGTTTGAGCGTAGGTAACTGAAGCAAAATGATTACTGCACTAATTAAGTTGTCAGTTATACCCATGTGTTCAGCTTTGACAACCACAGCATACAGTAGTAACTATACCCCCCGGACTGTTAGCGGAAGTTGGGAACTGGAGTTGTTAAACACTGGTGTATATTGTGGTCTATACTACCTTATTTATGTGTCACTTGTATTCTTGTATATCTATAACTGCACTGTATATTACTCAGGCAGTGGTTTTCCCTAGTATAGGGGACAATTTAGTAGCACAGAAACAAGTCCCCATAATAAGTGCCATAAAGAAAGCCTGCATATGTGAAGTGACTGATGGAGAGACTTTACTCAATATTGCAACTAATGGAAAATGTGCAAAATAACCAGTCATGTAATCCTGTAATGAGGTTTGTCCTACAAACAGATGTACCAGGGTAAGGGGAGAAGAGTGATGTACTGGATACTCACCTCAAGGGGATGTGACGCCCCCATCATGGTATGGGGGGTCATTCCGAGTTGTTCGCTCGCTAGCAGTTTTTAGCAGCCGTGCAAACGCTATGCCGCCGCCCACTGGGAGTGTATTTTAGCTTAGCAGAAGTGCAAACTAAAGGATCGCAGAGCGGCTACAAAATAATTTTGTGCAGTTTCAGAGTAGCTCAAAACCTACTCAGCGCTTGCAATCACTTCAGACTATTCAGTTCCGGATTTGACGTCACACACCCGCCCAGCATTCGCCCAGCCACGCCTGCGTTTTCCCTGGCACGCCTGCGTTTTTCCGAACACTCCCTGAAAACGGTCAGTTGCCACCCAGAAATGCCCACTTCATGTCAATCACTCTGCGGCAAGCAATGCGACTGAAATGCATCGCTAGACCCTGTGCAAAACGGCATCGTTCATTGTGCCCGTACATCGCGCATGAGCATTGCGCCACATATGCATGCGCAGAACTGCCGTTTTTTAGCCTGATTGCTGCGCTGCGAACAAATGCAGCTAGTGATCAACTCGGAATGTTCCCCATGGTTCTGCCCCATATTGATTTGAGCCTATTTGGAATCTCCACATGTCCAGGTTTCAGCATCCTCACAGCATGATGCTGTTGCTGGCATTCAGCAGTCGAGGGATCAGTTTGCTTGGAAGATGTGCCGTGTTAGGTATACAGTATGACATGCTTATGGCTGATAACCTCTGTGCTGGCCTTATAACTGGTACAATGACAAGTACATGACATTTCTGTGCTCATCTCTACAGGCGTAATGGCCTCAAGTCTAAGATATGCAGGAACCTAAATATGGACGCATTATTAGCCTAATTCAGACCTGATCGCAGCAGAAAAATCTTCCTAAATGGGCAAAACCATGTACATTGCAGGGGGGCAGATATAACATGTGCAGAGAGAGTTAGATTTGGGTGGGTCATTTTGTTTCTCTGCAGGGTAAATACTGGCTGCTTTATTTTTACATTGCAACACAAATTCCAGTTTGAACACACCCCACCCAAATCTAACTCTCTCTGCAGATGTTATATCTGTCCAACCTGCAGTGCACATGGTTTTGCCCATTAGAGAAAAAGTTTGCTGCTGCGATCAGGTCTTAATTAGGCCCTATGCCTGCACATTCATTTACACCCCACTTACATCCATTTGTGGGGTGCACTTAAAGCACTTTGTTGTTACATTTGTATTTCAGTTTGCTAAATGTAATAAATATTAGAGATGAGCGGATTCAGATCTCAGAAATCCGAACCCCCTTCCCCGAACTTTAGAATTCAAGCCGAGAACCGAGTCCGGCTCGGGACCTCCTGCCAGACTCGGATCCCAGAACGAGGCAAAACGTCATCATCCCGCTGTCTGGTTCTCGCGGATTTTGGATTCCACATAAAGAGCCGTCCGTCGCCGCCATTTTCACTCCGGACTTGGAGAGTGAGGGAGACAGACCTCTGTTTCTCTGTGGGTGGTGGCGTCAGGTGGAGTCAGTGTGTGCTCTCTAAGGGTGCTGTCCTACGTGCTGTTAGGGGTCCTATCCTGTCACTTTGGTGTCCTGTGCTGTTAGGGGTCCTGTCCTGTCACTGTGGTGTCCTGTGCTGTTAGGGGTGCTGTAGCTATACATGGGTGTTGCTGTCCTGTCCCTATCTGTACAGGGGCACTGTCCTATATACTGTTAAAAATACAGGGGTGCTGTGAAAAATAGGATTTTAATACCTACCGGTAAATCCTTTTCTCTTAGTCCGTAGAGGATGCTGGGGACTCCGTAAGGACCATGGGGTATAGACGGGATCCGCAGGAGACATGGGCACACTATTAGACTTTGAATGGGTGTGAACTGGCTCCTCCCTCTATGCCCCTCCTCCAGACTCCAGTTAGAGAACTGTGCCCAGGGAGACGGACATTTCGAGGAAAGAATTTATTGTGTAAACACGGTGAGTGTCATACCAGCTCACACATTGAACATGCCGCAGAACGTGGCATTCAATAGAACACCAGCCAACGGCATGAAAAATATACAGCCACATGCTGAGAGAATATGTAACACAACCTGTGTGTCAACACAACCAGTGGCGGATACAGGGGGGGGGACACTCGGGCCCGTGCCCCCCCTGTCATTTGTGGCCCCGTCCGTCCCCGTCCGCTTGTGTCACTGAGATACGCTGCCGCTCAGTCCGGCGGCAGCGTGTCTCAGCTGTCAGGAGGAGAGCGCAGCTATCTGGCTTCAAATCAGCCGCCAGTTCGTGAGCCAATCAGAGCTCGCGGACCGGCAGCCAATCAGGAGCCGCCGGTCCGCGAGCTCTGATTGGCTCACAAACCGGCGGCTAGTTTGAAGTCCTACACGCCGCCGCCGCCAGACATAGCCGCGCTCTCTTCCTGACACCCTCAGAGCTGGGCAGAGAAGCAGCAGCAGCAGCGGTAAGCAGCTGCAGCACTGCCGTGGGGGCATTTGTATACCTGCTGTGGGGGCATTTGTATACCTGGCACTGTGAGGGCAATTGTATACCTGGCACTGTGGGGGCAATTGTTTACCTGGCACTGTGGGGGCAATTGTTTACCTGGCACTGTGGGGTACTTGTTTACCTGGCACTGTGGGGGCACTTGTTTACCTGGCACTGTGGGGGCATTTGTATACCTGGCACTGTGGGGGCATTTGTATACCTGACACTGTGGGGGCATTTTTGGATCTGGCACTGTAGGGGCATTTTTGGATCTGGCACTCTAGGGGCATTTTTGGATCTGGCACTGTGGGGGCATTTTTGGATCTGGCACTGTGGGGGCATTTGTGGATCTGGCACTGTGCGGGCAATTGTGGATCTGGCACTGTGGGTGCAATTGTGGATTTGGCACTGCACTATTGGGGGCATATGTCTGTGTATCACGTCTCATTTTAATTGGCCACACTCACTAAATGACTGCGGGCATTACTACAGGCAACATTACTACTGGGGGCAATACGGGCATTGCTTAAGGGGCACCACTACTATGGGGTCTATATAAGGGGCACTACAAGTACAGTGGACATTGCATAATGAGCGCTACAACTGTGGGCATTGTATAAGAAGCGCCACCTCACATGCACCGAAGCCGCATGCAAATGTACTTGCCCCTTCCACGGTGCTCCCCCTATTATTTTCTTCTGGATCCGCCCCTGAACACAACCATGAACAACATCAGCAATAGCCTGACTGAAAAGAAACACCACAAGAGTGTAACCATAACTAATAACTGCAGACACAGTACGCACAAGTGAAAAGGATTTACCGGTAGGTATTAAAATCCTATTTTCTCATACGTTCTAGAGGATGCTGGGGACTCCGTAAGGACCATGGGGTTTATACCAAAGCTCCAGACCGGGCGGGAGAGTGCGGACGACTCTGCAGCACCGATTGAGAAAACATGAGGTCCCCATCAGCCAGGGTATCAAACTTGTAGAACTTAGCAAAAGTGTTTGAACCCGACCAAGTAGCCGCTCGACAAAGTTGAACCGCCGAGACTCCTCGGGCATCCGCCTAAGAAGAGCCCATCTTCCTAGTAGAATGGGTCTCCACCGACTTCGGTAACGGCAATCCAGCCGTAGAACGAGCATGCCGAATCGTATCACAGATCCAGCATGTAACAGACTGCATAGAAGCAGGCGCCCCAATTATGCTGGGAGCATACCGGACAACAGAGCCTCTGTTTCCCCAATCTGAGCCGAATTGGCGACATAAATATTCAAAGCCCTGACTACATCGAGAGACTTTGAATCAGCCAATGCTTAAGTAACCACAGGCATCAAAATAGGCTGGTTTCTGTGAAACGCAGAAACCACTTTTGGCAGAACTATTTTCCGAGTTCTCAATTCCGCTCTATCCACATGGAAGATCAAACAGGGGCTATTGTGAGACAAAGCCGCTACTTCCGACACCCGCCTTGCGGACGCCAAGGCCAATAGCATGACCACTTTCCAAGAGAGAAATTTTAACACAACCTTTCATAAAGGTTCCAACCAGTGTGACATAAGAAACTGCAACACCACGTCAAGGTCCCACGGTGCCAATGGGGATACAAATGGAGGTTGGATGTGCAGCACTCCTTTCACAAAAGTCTGACTTTCCGGAAAGGTGGCCAATTCTTATTGAAAGAAAATTTATAAGGCCAAAAACTGCACTGAAATGGAGCCTAACTTTAGGCCCGCATCCACACCTGCTTGCAAAGAATGGAGAAAAACAACCCAGCTAAAATTCTTGCGTAGGAGCCTTCTTGGATTCACACCAAGACACATATTTTCTCCAAATACGGTGGTAATGCTGTGCCGTTACTTATTTTCTAGCCTGAAGAACTGTGTGAATGACTTCACTGGGAATACCCTTTCGGGCTAGGATATGGCATTCAACCGCCATGCCGTCAAACGCAGCCGCGGTAAGTCTAGATACACGCCCAGATCTTGCTGTAACAGGTCCTCTCGTAGAGGAAGAGGCCAGGGATCTTCTATAAGTAAATCTGGAAGATATGGATACCAAGCCCGCCTTGGCTAGACCGGAACAATGAGGATCGCCCGAACCTTTGTTCTTCTTACGTTTATCACCTTCAGAAAGAGTGAAAGTGGAGGGGACACATAGACCGCCTAAAAACACCCAAGGTGTCACGAGGGCGTCCACTGCTATAGCTTGAGTGTCCCTTGACCTGGAACAGTATCCCTGAGGTCTCTCGTTGAGGCGAGACGCCATCATGTCCAATTGAGGCACTCCTCAAAGACTTGTCACTTCTGTGAAAACTTCTCGATGACGACTCTATTTCTCCCGGATGGAAATCGCGTCTGCAGAGGAAATCTATTTCTCCGTCGTCTACATCCGGAACGAAGACTGCTAATATAGCGTTTACCTGTCTTTCCGCCCAGCGGAAAACTTTTTCGGCTTCTGCCATTGCCGCTTTGCTCCTTGTTCCTGTTAAGTCGTCCGACAAAATTTAGACGGGCCGATCACCAAGAGGATGTTCATTGAAAATAGCTCTTAATTCAAGAATGATTATTGCAGACAAGCTTCCCAGCTTGACCTTTTCCCCTGGAAATTCTCCCCCCCCCCCCCGGAAAGACTGCTCCCCAGCCTCGGAGACCTGGATGCATGGACACCAGGATCTAATCCTGGATCCGGAACCTTCGTCCCTCTAGGAGGTGAGAACTGTGCAGACACCACAGGAGCGATATCCTGGTCCTGGATTATTTTCCGGTGCATGTGCAGGTGAGACCTGGACCACATGTCCAACTGGTCCCGTGAAAACCACTCTGGCATTTGACCTGCCTCTTAAGCCGCAACCATCTTCTTCATCAATGGAACATCTTGATGGGTTGTCACTGCAAATCTGATCCGACTCCGGATCCTCAGATCTCTTTCCACAGGAAAAAACAAACTCTCAACAGTTCAATATCTAATCTTATTCCCACCTCCGACATCTGCGTCGTTGGGATCAACAGCGATTCTCTGTTGAAGAACTGACAGAGAGAAACAACGATTTGTTTCTTGACCTCGCCGTAGTCAGGAGAGCGTCCCAGTACAGAATAATAATGGCTCTTACTATTGAAGGAAAACCATCATACTGCCATCACTCCGGTGAAATGGCAATGACAATCCTGGATAGCAAACCCAGGTAAGCTTAATGCGGATGAACCTCATTTAAACCCACTGTCTTCTTTTACGTGTTGGAGATCCTTGCTGGAGAGATACCATCCTGTAGTTCAACTTCTTAAGTAGAAATCTTTTTTTGATTTTTATTTTTATGACAGGGACAGCAGGACAATGTCCTGATCCTGACGCAATTCTGGTATGGCGTCGCATACTACCTCCCCTTCCAGAGGAGAATCGGTAAGATCTATTTGAAAAATCAGTGAGGGGAATCATCTGGAAATTCCAGTATGTCCCCCTTTGGATTCTATTTTTAACACACTGGTCCAAATCCATTCCAGGACTGACTGAAGAGTATTAGACGAGTTCCCACCGATGTGGGCTCCAGCAAGATAGATCCAGCGACATGCGGTGGATGTGGTAGAAACAGAAGATGATATCTGCTTCTGCGAACCTGTAAAGGCCGCAGACCTCTTACCTTTTCACCTTCCACTATCTGCAAAGAAAGGGAAAAAAGAAACGGTATCCAACCGGTTAAAATGACTGCATCCCACAAAAGAATGCTTCATCAACCATTGTGAGGGAACCTATCTCAAAAAGGTAGACTTGCCAGTGGTATCTGCCGAGATTAAGTTAACCAAGGCATCCCCAAACACCGGTTACACCTTCATAGGGAAGATACTCCAGTATCTCTCGGAGTCAGCCTCAGCATTCTCTTGGTGAATCCACAATGCCCTCCCAGTCGAGAGGGCCATGGAAATGGCCCGCGCACCCAAGAGCTCCATACCTCTTGTAGTCGCATGGCAGCCTGCTGCAATGTTCTAGAGCAGACCCAACTTAATAAATATCCCCACTCTCTCTAGGATAATTCTATCGGATGCCAAGGTAACCGACCATTTCTGAATACAAGCACTCCCCCATGCGTATGTAATGCAAATATCATCAAAGCATATAATTAAAATATCACTTAGCTTCCTGTATACGATCCTTTGTGACAGGACCCCGGGCAAACCAGGGGTTGACATTCACTTTATTCTATCCGCGGTGGGAAAAGAATAAACACTCGGACTCCTCGTGAGCATTTGAGATCATCTCGTCACGGCTGACCTAGAGCTTTATCAACAGAGCGACCAGCACATGAGAAGGAATAATTTTACTTCAACATTCATTAGAAATTGTAATATGAATATACATATTTTAATACACATATATACACATATCCTATATATATCATACATATAAGTATTTTGTCCGGAACCGCAGGGCCCCTAGTAACATTAATGTGTTCTGAATGTGTATGACCATGTACAGAATGCTCAAGATGTGGATCTAACCAGGAAACCTTATGGTCGACATAAAACATAGTATTCGTCGACAACAGGGGGTAGTAACCAGGCATAATAACATTTGTGCGACCCCGAGGGGTCTGAGGGAAGTATATACACATAATTTTAATATCACACCCCCACAAATACAACCACATCTGTGCTCCAGCAACAGGCCAATGGAACCGTACCATACATATATATATATATATATATATATATCGAAGAAAAGAATTGTGGCAGGGATCAGTTCATTAGGGTGCACTCATCCCATTCACAAGTGTGTGCCTGTAACATTTAATAATTTCATGTATTTATTACTGAGTATGTATTCTCAACCAAAAATGATCAATATCCACGTGGAATAATTCCCCTACGTTTATTCCACATATGATATTATTATGGCCTAAATATTCGACCATACAAAAGCGAAATATTTAAAAACAATATAGAGATAGAAAAACGTGAAGAAAAGAAGATCTTTATTAGATAGATTTCTGTCTTGTGTACAAAATAAATGTTTTTTAAAACCAAATCGTGTGCCGCCTGTTATTTCTTATATATTCAATATACTCTTATGATGAGTACAAATGTTTAAAGCTCCAACTATTTATATATATATCTCCTATAAATGGTAATATATTGTAATCCTTGCCATAAATTTCTGTGTATGATACATAACTGCACCTATATCCAAATGGTGTACCGCATGCTGTATGTCATATAATCTGTATTAATCTCAACAAATTATCTAAAGTGAAAAGGAGGAGTATGATATTTCAGTCACAGCCTGGGTATTTACATCTATTCACTAAACTGTGCTAGCAACAATTATTTTCAATGTAGTATTGCTTTATATGCAGAAATTGGCAACAAATGTTGCCATATAACTTTCAAATCAGTTCTTAGCAATCTGCCCTTGTTTCTGTGCTAGGGACATTGTGCAGGCATTACACACACCCAGGTTATTGGCTATGCATGATGTTCTCCCCCAGATGCTTGTTATTTCAATTTATGTCCCTCTATGTGTCCCTGCGTAGCACAGATGTATGGAATTATACAATTATAGTTGCTGATATTGTCCCACAACAAGGGAGATACGTCCCAAAATAATATACCAATCAATTTATATAAATTGTATTAGATGCTCCAATATAATTCCAAATACATCTGGTCTTGTGCTTTTATGTACAGCGTTCTATGATTCCCCACACATGATGTGTACTGGACATGCTAATTGCTTGCTACAGGGACTGCTGTCTGTTACTAATACATGCAAACTGTGATGAATTATACACGAGAGTCAACAGTTGATATATATTAAATTATTTGCGATGGTACTTAGTTCAAAATATGTTGACTCTACTTTTTATGGTTATGTACTATTGAACAGACAGTGCATCAAAAAGCAGTATAAGAATAACTAGCACTTTTTTTGACGGACACTCGCAACCAGGCTTTCTATAACTGAATCTCCTCCAGATATTACACACACACTACACGGTATATGGGTACACAGTTAGGGCAAGTAACTTATGAGCTATAAACATTTGACATAGCGCTGGTGGCACACGGCTGAACCAATGCGCATTTCGCTCTATGGTAGAGCTTCCTCTGGGCGAAAATTACAGGGGTGCTGTTGTTAAAATAAAGGCACACTGGCCCTGTCTAGTATGCTGTAAAAATACAGGGGTACAGGGGTGCTGTGAAAATAAGGCACACTGCCCTATCCTGTATGCTGTAAAAATACAGGGGTGCTGTTGTTAAAATAAAGGTACACTGGCCCTGTCTTGTATGCTGTAATAATACAGGAGTGCTGTGAAAATAAAGATACACTGGCCGTGTCCTGTATGCTGTAAATAAAATTACAGGGGTGCTGTTGTTAAAATAAAGGTACACTGATCCTGTCCTGTATGTGTAAAATTATAGGGGTGCTGTGAAAAATAAAGGGGCACTGTTCTGTGTGCTGTAATAATAAAAGGGTGCTGTCCTGTGAAATGGAGAACAAAAATTTTGAGGGAAAAATTGTGAAACCACAGGAACCACTTTCAGTTCCTAGTACTAGTAATGAAGCTGCTGCTGCCACCAGTCATGACATTGATGATGCAATTCCATCAACGTCATCTGCTAAGGCCGATGCCCAGTGTCATAGAGGGCATGTAAAATCCAAGAAGCAAAAATGAATAACCCCAAAAAAATGTTTTTATCTGATGAGAAACGTAAAATTGGCAATATGCCATTCACGATACGAAGTGGCAAGGAAAGGCTAAGGCCTTGGCCTATGTTCATGACTGGTGGTTCAGCTTCTCATAAAGATGGAAGCCCTCCTCCCTCTCGAAAAAATGTAAAAGATTAAGCTTGTTAAAGCACAGGAAAAAACAACTGCGTTCAGATATATCACAAATCCCCAAGGAGAGTCCAAGTGTGTCCGCGGTTGCGATGTCTAGGCCTGACCTTCCCAAGACTGTATGTGCTCTTACCACCATTTGCACACCCTCTGCAAGTACTGGGAGGAGCACCGACAGTCCAGTTGCTGATATTGAGATTGAAGATGTCACTGTAGAAGTACACCCGGATGAGAAGGTTATTGGTGTAGCTGGCGCTGAGGAGGAAGTTGACGATGAGGATTCTGATGGTGACGTTGTTTGTTTGAATAAGAAACCAGTGGAGACAGTTGGTGGCCATGGGATGAAAAAGCCCATTGTCATGCCTGGGTAAAATACCAAAAAAGCCACCTCTTCTGTGTGGAATTATTTCTCCACAAATCCGGACAACAGGTATCAAGCCATGGGTTGCCTTTGTCAATCCATAATAAGTAAGGGTAAAGATGTTAACCACCTAGGAACATCCTCCCTTATACGTCACCTGCAGCGCATGCATCATAAGTCATTGTCAAGTTCAGAAACTTTGGATAATAGCGTAAGTAGTCCACTGACACCTGAATCCCTTCTTTTTGTTGTATCCAAGCTCCTGCAATCCACACCACCAACTCCCTCAACGTCAATTTCCTCCTCAGTCAGGAACGGAAGTAGTCCTGCAGGCCATGTCACTGATATGACTGACGAGTCCTCTCCTATTCGGGATTCCTCCGGAGGATCCTTGAGTGGTACGCCTACTGCTGCTGCTGCTGTTGTTGCTGCTGGGAGTCGATCGTCATCCCAGAGAGGAAGTCGGAAGACCACTTGTACTACTTCAACTAAGCAATTGACTGTCCAACAGTCCTTTACGAGGAAGATGAAATATGACAGCAGTCACCCTGTTGCAAAGCGGATTACTAAAGCCATAACAACTATGCTGGTGTTAGACATGCATCCAGTATCCTCCATTGGATGAATTAGACAGTTGATGGACGTACTGTGTCCCCGGTACGAAATCCCATCTAGATTCCACTTCACTAGGCAAGCGATTCCCAGACTGTACAGGGACATTAACAAAAGCGTCCTCAGTGTCCTCAAAAATTTGGTTGTACCCACTGTCCACTTAACCACGGACATGTGGACAAGTGGAGCAGGGAAAACTAAGGACTACATGACTGTGACAGCCCACTAGGTAGATGTATTACCTTTCGCAGCAACAGCACCAGCAGCAGCATCATCTCACAAACGCCAACTCGTTCCTTGGCAGGCTACACTGTGTATCACCAGTTTACGTAAGAGGCACACAGCTGACAACCTCTTACAGAAACTGAGGGACATCATCGCACAATGGCTTTCCCCAATTAGACTCTCCTGGGGATTTGTGATATCTGACAATGCCACCAATACTGTGCGTGCATTACATCTGGGCAAATTCCAGCACGTCCCATGTTTTGCACACACAATTAATTTGGTGGTGCAGAATTTTTTTTTAAATGACAGGGGCGTGCAGGAAATGTTGTCGGTGGCCCGAAAAATTGCAGGCTACTTTCAACATTCAGCGACTGCGTGCCGAAGACTGGAGCGCCAGCAAACACTCTTGAACCTGCCCTGCCATCACCTGAAGCAAGAGGTAGTACGAGGTGGAATTCATCCCTCTATATGAATCAGAGGATGAAGGAGCTGCAAAAGGCCATTCAAGCCTATACATCCACCAATGATATAGGCAAAGGAGGGGGAATGCGCCTGACTCAATCACAGTGGAGAATGATTTCCGTCTTGTGCAAGGTTCTCTAACCCTTCGAACTTGCCACATGTGAAGTCAGTTCAGACACTGCCAGCCTGAGTCAGGTCATTCCCCTCATCAGGCTTTTGCAGAAGCAGCTGGAGAGATTGAAGGAGGAGCTAAGACGGAGCGATTCCGCTAAGTATGTGGGACTTGTGGATGGAGCCCTTCATTCGCTTTGCCAGGATTCAAGGGTGGTCAATCTGTTGAAATCAGAGCACTACATTTTGGCCACCGTGCTGGATCCAAGGTTTAAAGCCTACATTGTATCTCTCTTTCCGGCAGACACAAGTCTGCAGAGGTGCAAATACCCGCTGGTGAGAAAATCGTCAGCTCAAGCGGAACGTGACCCATCAATAGCTCCTCCTTCATTTTCTCCCGCAACTGGGGCTGCGAGGAAAATAATTAAATTTTCTAACCAACCCGCTGGTGGTGATGCAGGGCAGTCATGAGAAAGTGTTGACATCTGGTCCAGACTGAAGGAGCTGCCAACAATTACTGACATGTCTACTGTCACTGCATATGATGCTGTCACCATTGATAGAATGGTAGAGTATTATATCGGTGACAGCATCCAAGTAGGCATGTCAGACAGTCCGTATGTATACTGGCAGGAAAAAGAGGCAATTTGCAGGCTCTGTACAAAGTGGCTTTATTTTACCTAAGTTCCCCCCCTCCAGTGTGTATTCCGAAAGAGTGTTTAGTGCAGCCGGTAACCTTGTCAGCAATCAGCATAGGAGGTTACTTCCACAAAATGTAGAGAAGATGTTCATCAAAATGAAATATAATTTTTTTTTAGGAAGACCTTTACCAGCAATTGCCTCCAGAAAGTACACAGGGACCTGTGATGGTGGATTCAAGTGGGGACGAATTAATACTCTGTGAATATGAGGATGTAAACACTGAAAGGGGTGAGGAATCGGAGGATGAGGATCTTGCCTTTGTAGAGCCAGTTTGTGCAAGGAGACATTAATTGCTTCTTTTTTGTTGAGGGCCCAAACAAACCAGTCATTTCAGCCACAGTCATGTGGCAGACCCTGTCACTGAAATGATTGGTTTGTTAAAGTGTGCATGTCCTGTTTATACAACATAAGGGTGGATGGGAGGGCCCAAGGACAATTCCATCTTGCACCTCTTTTTATTCTTTGCATTATGTGCTCTTTGGGGCCTTGGGGATGATTCCGACTTGATCGTAGGTGTGCTAAATTTAGCACATCGACGATCAGGAACACAGACATGCAGGAGGATGCCCAGCTCAGGGTTAATCCGCCCCACATGTCAGTCAGCTTTTGCGTGCTTGCCGGGAGCTACTTGACGCTGCCCGGCTTGCAGCGGCTGTGTGTGATGTCACGCAGCCGGTGAGATCCGCCCTCCGCATGGTCCGGCCACACCTGCGTTGGCCGGACCGCGCCTACAAAATGGCGGCCAAATGCCGCCATGCCACCCCCTACCGCTCAGCGACAACCTCTGCCTGTCAATCAGGCAGAGGCGATCGCTAGGCAACGACAGCCGTCGGCTGTAAGCCATGCGCCGCATGCGCAGTTCTGATCTGATCGCTGCACTGCAAAGAACTGCGAGCGTTCAGGTCAGAATGACCCCCCCTTGTTTTATAACTGCCATCCTGACTGCCACTGCAGTGCCACTCCTAGATGGGTCACGTGTTTGTGCCGCCCACTTGTGTCGCTTAGCTTAGTCATCCAGCTACCTCGGTGCAACCTTTTGGCCTAAAAACAATATTTTGAGGTGTGAGGTGTTCAGAATAGACTGGAAATGAGTGGAATTGAATGTTATTGAGGTTAATAATACTGTAGGATAAAAAAATAAAAAATAAAAAATTCTGTGATTTTAGCTGTTTTTATGGTTTTTTTTAAAAAATCCAGATCCAAAACCAAAACCCGAAAGGGTGGTTTTGGCAAAACCAATCCAGATCCAAAACACGAACAGAGATCCAGATCCAAAACCAAAACATAAAACCCAAAAAGTGTCCGGCGCACATCTCTAATAATAATTTTGTTTGTAAATGAGTTAGCATAGTTTGGAATTCATCAACATTTTAAAATGTTTGCAAAGTTTGCAAGGCTCTGAAAGTAAAGTAGTTTAGTACACAACACGTGTGACTGGCACCTGCTTACTTCATCCTTATACAGAGTCTACTATAGTGCAACCAAACTCCACCTTATGGGGATGTGTCTGCAAGCGGCTGCGGAAGACTGATTTACTTCCTTATGCTAATCAGTAGCGGATCTTGCCACGGGCAAGCAGGACTTTTGCCCGGGGCGCCGCCTTCCGGAGGGCGCCGGCGCCATCCGGAGGGCGCCGCACCATGGCAAGATCCGCCACTGTGCCCCCCGCAGTGCCCCGCTGTGCCCCCCGCTTTGAAGGGACCCAGACGCGTAGCGTCTAGTTTCCCTTCATGGAGAGGACCTTTGTTGTACGGTGCGCGATGACGTCAGCGCGCACCGCACAGCAAAGGTCCTCTCCATGAAGGGAAACTAGACGCTACGGTCTAGTTTCCCTTCATGGAGAGGACCTTTGCTGTGCGGTATGCGATGACGTCATCGCGCACCGCACAGCATAGTAGCACAGACACTAGGGGTCATAATTGACCTCTAGTGTCTATGCTGTTCTATGGGAGAGACGTAATAACGTCTCTCCCATAGATCGAGGAGAGGAGAAGAACGGCGCCAGCGGCGGAGGTCTGCAGCTGTCTGGATCAGTAACGGGGATAGTAAGTATACTTTTTTATTTTTTTTATTTTCTTTCAGCGGCGCTACAGGGGGCACAAATGGGGGCGTAACTGACCACGCCCCCATTTGAAGCCACGCCCCTATACTTTGCCCGGGGCGCCACAAGGGCAAGAACCGGCTCTGATGCTTATGCATATTCCGCCCAGCAAGGGTCGGTGCATCTGCAAGTGGGACGCCGTGCTGCCCAGTGGTTTTACGCTGTCTCAACTGCCATCTTTAGTAGGGTCACTAACACCTGTCCCATACTAGGTGCAAGAGATCCATCAGACACAGGCTTCTCAGATTTACAGAGATCCTTTGATACACGCCCATGGCGCACGCCCATACATGATACATGATACACACCCATGGCACGCCCACAAGTCAGGACAGATATGTGCTTTGTCCCACCCAGTTCCCACCTCAAATCATCCAATTTTACGAAAAGACAGATCCGGCCAAGTTCCGTCATACTCGGAATAGGATGTACATACACAAAGTTGTATAAATTTGCATCTACGTGTGCGCTGTTGCATTAGCTCGCCGTTTGCGTCCGTGCACAGAGATCCGTCCGACTCAAGATCAGCCCCTGAGACACAACAAATAGTGTTTCACTTCATCAAGCAGACATGTCACCATGGCCCATCTCACTGGACTGCCAAATATTGCAACTTACTTTTAAGCCTAGACTGAACAAATGTATAATGATGAATTAATATTTTGCTGCCATATTTGGATTTTAAGAGGCCCAGCCATTTGTTCACATTTTGGTGGTATGTTGCTTGTGGTGGGAAAATCTATTATTTTAATTTCTGGGGTAGGGCAGTTTAGCATGTTAGTGTCTTATGTATCTATGTGACTGCGGCAGGTATTTAGCATCATACAAGACTGTAATAATGAGACAAATGCTGACAGAAGCTTTAACTGGTATTCATACAAGATTATCAAGCATAAATTAGGCAGATTCTGATTGGTACTGGCTTCAAACAAACAGAGCGATTAAGATTAATTAGGCAGATTCTGATTGGTGCAGATTTTAAACATGCGGAGCTATTAAGCACTAATTAGGAAGATTCTGATTGGTGCAGGCGTCAAGCACAATGCTATTAAGCGCTAATTAGGCAGATCATATTGGTGTAAGATACCATACCCTGCATGCTATCATATGATTGTTTGCATTTTGTATACCTTTTTTGTTAACTGTGCTGTATAGATCAGCAAAGAAATTAGCTGCACTACAGTATGCTGTATAGATTAGCAAAGGAATTAGCTGCACTATGCTGTATAGATCAGCAAAGGGTCTTATTCAGGCTTGTGAGTAAACCAAAAAAAAGCACACTAATGAGCAAAACCATGTTGCATACCTCCAACATTTGGGGATTCATAAGCGGGACTCCCATGCGCGCATAGAAAAGGGGCATGACCTAAATCGAAGGGGCAAATCGCAACTCTCACCCCCGATTGTCATCACTAAAGGGGGCCATGACCAGCGCTCTGTGAGCCGCTGGCATGCCCAGGCCCGGCGCTACTCGCTCAGTGAAGAGATGCAGTGCAGGGAGGCGCCAGGGTTGGAGAGGCGTTGTCCCTGCACTGCATCCCTTCCCTGCTGCGCTGCCTGTCTCCCCTGCTGCCGGCTGCTGCAGTGCTGCGCCTGTCACACTGACAGGCAGCGGCGCCGGCAGCTTGTTGTAGCCTCCTCCTCCCCCTCACCTATGACAACGGCAGTGTCAATGTTCAGCCGAAAAGAGAGGGGGCTACACGGCATCTCATGGGGGCGGAGCTACACATGGTCTCAAGGGCGGAGCTACACGGACCTTAGGGGGCGGAGCTACACGGGACCTCAGGGGGGCGGAGTTACACAGGACCAGACTCATGTGGAGTGTCATCCAGCATTCAAAACCAGTCTCCCTGAGGCTGCAGGCATCATCCCCTCCCCATATGTCTGCGTCTACTCCTCGCCTTCTCCACACCATCCCTGTCAGCACTCACTGCCTCACTCCCAGTTCCCAACCCTGCGTACTTTTACAAGCGCGCGGTGCACAATCACTGCGCAAACCCTCTCCACCCCTTCCCCCCGCCTGCATCCATGACAGCCATAAACCACACACACATCTGGGTAGCAGCGTGCCTGTTGCGGAAATGGGCATTCCTGTCAGCCCGGGATTGTAGCAATGGAGGCAGAGTGGAAGAGGATCAGAAGGACCGGCGGTAAGAGAGTATTTATCTCCAGCCCACCAGTCCTATTAACAATAGATGTTCCCCCCTACCCGCGATAGCATATAAAGGATATATACTATCAATTTGTGAGTGTGCATGAACGTTATAAAGTGTCTGTGTTTATATAATGGACCCCTGTGTGGTATCAGTGTGTATATAATGGACCCCTCTGTAGTGTCAGTGTGTATATAATGGACCCCTGTGTAGTGTCAGTGTGTATATAATGGACCCCTGTGTAGTGTCAGTCAGTGTGTATATAATGCAGAGCCGTAAATACGTGTGCCAGGTGTGCCTGGCACACAGCGCAGTCGCCCTGAGGGCGCAACTGCCCGAATTCCAAATCAGCGGCTTGTAATGAATTAAATTGAGAGGAACATCTCCGGGGGCAGAGGAGGAGGAGGAGTGTGGGGGACTCCGGAGCCGCAGCAGCGCTATGTAATTGGTAGCGGCGCCGCTGCAGCTGTCCCTCTCCTTCCACATTGACTGGTCGGCACTGCTGTGAATGCTGGGATGCGCTTTCCTCATCCCAGCATACACAGCGGCGGTTGGCAGCCAATGCGGAAGGAGAGGGACAGCTGCATGTGGCACCGGCAGCAATTACACTGCCTTGCTGCGGCTCCCGAGTCCCTCCTCCTCCTTCTCCCCTGCCTCTAGAGCTGCCAACACCGAGGAGCCTGACTGCCTGAGCCAGTGGAGAGATGGTAAGTATCTATCTGTCTGTCTGTCTATCTATCTCTCTATCTCTCTTTCTGTTCTGTCTGACGATATGTGTAAAAAGGGGACGCAGTCTGCCGTACTGTGTAAAAAGTGGACGCTGTCTGCCGTAATGTGTAAAAAGGGGACGCTGTCTGCCGTAATGTGTAAAAATGGGGACGCTGTCTGCCTTAATGTGTAAAAAGGGGACGCTGTCTGCCTTAATGTGTAAAATGGGGGGCACTGCCGTAATGTGTAAAAAAGGGACGCTGTCTGCCTTAATGTGTAAAAAGGGGACGCTGTCTGCCTTAATGTGTAAAAACAAGACGCTGTCTGCCTTAATGTGTAAAAAGGGGGACACTGCAGTAATGTGTAAAATGGGGACGCTGTCTGCCGTAATGTGTAAAAAAAGGAGACTCTGTCTGCCGTAATGTGTAAAATAAGGGGACTCTGTCTGCCGTAATGTGTAAATAAGGGGACTCTGTCTGCTGTAATCTGTAAAAAGGGGGACTATGGTGGTCATTCCGAGTTGTTCGCTCGCTGCCGTTTTTAGCAGAATAGTGATCAGGCTAAAAATGGGCGATTCTGCGCATGCATATGGGCCGCAGGGCGCACGCGCTAAGTATTTTCACACAAAACTATGCAATTTTACACAGGTCCGAGCAACGCTTTTCAGTCGCTCTGCTGATCGGTGAGTGATTGACAGGAAGTGGGTGTTTCTGGGAGGTAACTGAGCGTTTTCCAGAAGTGTGCTAAAAAACGCAGGCGTGTCAGGCTAAAACGCAGGAGTGGCTGGAGAAACGGGGGAGTGGCTGGCCGAACGCAGGGCGTGTTTGTGACGTGAAAACCAGGAACTAAACGGACTGAGATGATCGTAATCTAGGAGTAGGTCTGGAGCTGCTCAGAAACTGCAGGAAATTATTTAATAGCAGAACTGCTACTCTTTCAATACACTCCCAGAGGGCGGCGGCCTAGCGTGTGCACTGCTGCTAAAAGCAGCTAGTGAGCGAACAACTCGGAATGAGGGTCTATGTCTGCTGTAATGTGTAAAAAGGGTGACTGGCTGCCGTAATGTGTAAAAAGGGGGACTGGCTGCCGTAATGTGTAAAAAGGGGGACTGTCTGCAGTAATGTGTAAAAAGGGGCTCTACCTGGTGTAGTGGCGCTACTGTGCGGCGTAATTTGAATAATGGAGACTACTGTGCACTGTAATATGAATTGGAATTATTTTGTGGCCACACCTCTTCTCCATGAAGCCACACCCTTATATTTTTTGCACGTGCCAGCGGCGCGCACTGCCCCTATTTTACATAGGAGGGGCGCCAATGCCGTTTCGTGCACACAGCGCTAAAATGTCTATTTCCAGCACTGATATAATGGACCCCTGTGTAGTGTCATAATGAACCCCTGTATAGTGAGATGAGTACAGACAAATGGGGACATTATGAGGAAAGTTCGGACAAGGGGGAACTACAGTATGACAAGAGTACAGACTAGGGAGGAACTATGAAGAGATAACAAGGAGAGGGCACTGTATTGCAATGTATGTTTATTTGAGTACTTATAGACCATGAAAATTCAGCCAGAATTTTAAATTACAATTTAATGGGCGCTTTTTTTTATTTGCCCTGGGTAACATAATACTCTGCTGCTGTCAGGGGTGTATCTACCCATTGGCCAGGATGGCACTCGCCAGGGGCGCCAGGCAAGGAAGGGGCGCCGCCTGGTGGTGCCACCCACGACCAAAGGGTAGAAAAGTATTACTGTCAGACTGTACCTGGTGAGAGTCTGTTACTGCTGGAGCGACACCGGTGTCCAGCAGCACCGCACTTGTAATCAGACTCAAAATAAACTACAGCTCCCAGCAGCCCTTGTTGCTGGGAGCTCCCGACAGCAAGGGAGCCGCACCGGCAGTAACAGACACTCACCAGGTACACAGCAATTGTTATATAGCACAGTGCTATAGATCTATTTATGGTTGAAGATAATAAAAAAAAGTGTCAGTGTTTGGGAGAAGGGACTGTGGTACCTGGAAAACTACACGATTTTCATACATGTAAGTAAGTAGTAAGTAAGTGAAAACTTTAACTTGTTGAGTGTAATAAACAAAATACAAATCTTACCTATTTCAAGGCCATGTTCAAGGAAATGTATATCAGTTAATTGTATAATTGATAATTTTATCTTGGAAGTGATGGCACCTTGATGTTTTTTCTAACAGGAAGTACTTCTACCATCCAACTAATGGTGTTTGGTTAATGGCTGGGTCCATTTGAGGCTCATCTCAATAGCATCTCATTTGAGATGCAGTCAAGATGCCGGCGTTTGGCATCCCGGTGGTCAGAAAGCTGACGCCAGCATCCCGAAACTGCTCGGAATGCTGATGCTGGCATCCCAACACAGATAGCGATGCAGAATGCCAAAATTCGAATCGAGTTGGTGCCAAAGTCTCCACTGGCAATCCGCATGGGAGGGTTAGGGTGGGAGGGCTAGGGTTAGGCTGCAGGGAGGGAGATTAGGAAGGATGGGTTAGGGTTAGGCACCACTGAAGAGGCGGGAGGGGGCGGGTTAAGGTCAGGTTGTGGAAAAGGTGGGTTGGGGTTAGGGGGGAGGGATGGTGTAACGTGCATACGAGACACTACTGTGCAGTGTAATGTGAATGAGGGACACTGCTGTGTGGCATAATTGGAATTGGGGTACTATTGTGTCCATGCCCTTCCCCCACAAGACCATGCCCTTTTAAAATACTCACACCTTATTTCAAATGTGTGTAGGGGGTGGGGGGGGGGGTGCCAGCCCCTTACTTTGCCAGGGGCGCTCGGCCCCCTAGATACACCCCTGGCTGCTGTACCTTGCTGATGCGCTGTGTTGCTACAGGGCTGTTCCCTGGGATTTGGTTTCTCCTGACTGAGGCAGGTGAAACAAAATCCCTGATAAACCACGTCTCGGATCCAGATTTCCGCAGCTAGTCGCAAGCGTGATGCGACTGCGCGTGGCTAGGATCAGAGAGCCACATCTGTATTTGTAGGAGGGCGCAAAATTGAGAGCTTGCAGGAGGGCGCCGAACACCTTAGCAGCAGCCCTGGGCATGCCCCCTCTCCCTCTGTCTTCACTGAACAGACGTCTATTGGGGGTTATTCCGAGTTGATAGCTAGCTGAAAATGTTCGCTGCGCTGTGATGATGCAAAAAAAAGCACTTATGCGTATGCGGCGCAATGCGCACGCGCTACGTACTTTCACAACAGCCAAAGTAGTTTCACACAAGGTCAAGAGAAGTTTTTCAGTCGCACTGCTGGCGCATAGTGATTGACATGAAGTGAGCGTTTCTGGGTGTCAACTGACCGTTTTCAGGGAGTGATCGAAAAAACGCAGGCGTGACCGGAAAAACGCAGGCGTGGCTGGGCGAACGCAGGGCGTGTTTGTGACGTCAAATCCGGAACTGAATGGTCTGAAGTGATCGCAAGCGCTGTGTAGGTCTCGAGCTACTCTAAAACTGCACAAATTTTTTTTGCTGCCGCTCTGCGATCCTTTCGATCGCACTTCTGCTAAGCTAAGATACACTCCCAGAGGGCAGCGGCTTAGCGTTTGCACGGCTGCTAAAAACAGCTACCGAGCGATCAACTCGGAATGACCCCCATTCTCTGCTGCTCTGCTAAGCAGGGCAGCGCTGACAGAAGCCTCTCAACTGCCCCCCACACACACACGCACTGGGGGACACTGCGGCCCATGGGTGGAACAGTCAAAAAAAAAACGGGACTGACCCATGAAAATCAGTACACTTGGGAGGTATGCATGTTGCACTGCAGTAGGAGCAGATGTAACATTTGCAGAGAGAGTTAGATTTGGGTGGGGTGTGTTCAAACTGAAATCTAAATTGCGGTGTAAAAATAAAGCAGCCAGTATTTACCCTGCACAGAAACAGTATAACCCACCCAAACCTAACTCTCTCTGCATATGTTACATCTGCCCCATCTGCAGTGCAACATGGTTTTGCCCATTAGGTTTTTTTTTGGTTTGCTAACAAACCTAAATAACCCCCAAAGGCATTAGCTGCACTCACAGGTGTTCTAAGAGAGGAGGGGACCTGCGCGCAGCCGCCATCGCGGGCCCCCTCCTCTCTGGCAGCAAGTAGACACTGGTATGCGCAGGCCTCTGGGAACATGGCGCCTGCACCTTGTTTGCGGAGGCACCTCCAGTGCTCATGAGCAAATCACTCGGAAATGGCCGCGGCTGCCATTTTCCGAGTGACTTATGCCTGCACTAGGGGGCTGCCACCGCAGGACTCTGAAATGGTAAGTAGAGTAAATGGGTGCAGTGTGTGCAGTGTAGGCCCCCCTGGACTCATGGGCCCGTGTGCACTGCACCCATTATAGAAACTCCTATGGCTGCACTGTTCTGCATACAGTATATCAGCAGACATTAGCTGCACTGTGCTGCATATATTAGCAGAGGAATTAGTTGTACTGTTCAGCATATATCGGCAATAGAGATGAGCGGGTTCGGTTCCTCGGAATCCGAACCCCCCGAACTTCACCCATTTTACACGGGTCCGAGGCATACTCGGATTCTCCCGTATGGCTCGGTTAACCAGAGCGTGCCCGAACGTCATCATCCCGCTGTCGGATTCTCGCGAGATTCGGATTCTATATAAGGAGCCGCGCGTCGCCGCCATTTTTCACTCGTGCATTGGAAATGATAGTGAGAGGACATGGCTGGCGTCCTCTCACTTTGTTTCAGGGGGCTGCATATCTTTATTCTGGGGACCAGCAGTATTATAGGAGGAGTACAGTGCAGAGTTTTGCTGACCAGTGACCACCAGTATTATACGTTGTCTGCCTGAAAAACGCTCCATATCTGTGCTCAGTGTGCTGCATATATCTGTGCTCACACTGCTTTATTGTGGGGACTGGGGACCAGCAGTATTATATAGGAGGAGTACAGTGCAGAGTATTGCTGACCAGTGACCACCAGTATACGTTGTCTGCCTGAAAAACGCTCCATATCTGTGCTCAGTGTGCTGCATATATCTGTGCTCACACTGCTTTATTGTGGGGACTGGGGAGGGGACCAGCAATATTATATAGGAGGAGTACAGTGCAGAGTTTTGCTGACCAGTGACCACCAGTATTATATGTTCTCTGCCTGAAAAACGCTCCATATCTGTGCTCAGTGTGCTGCATATATCTGTGCTCACACTGCTTTATTGTGGGGACTGGGGACCAGCAGTATTGTATAGGAGGAGTACAGTGCAGAGTTTTGCTGACCAGTGACCACCAGTATTATACGTTCTCTGCCTGAAAAACGCTCCATATCTGTGCTGCATTGTAGTATATAGTAGGAGTACAGTGCATAATTTTGCTGACCACCAGTATATAATATATAGGAGTACGGTACAGAAGGCCACTGCTCTACCTACCTCTGTGTCGTCAAGTATACTATCCATCCATACCTGTGGTGCATTTCAGTTTTGCACAGTTTGCTGACCACCAGTATATAATATATAGCAATACGGTACAGTAGGCCACTGCTCTACCTACCTCTGTGTCGTCAAGTATACTATCCATCCATACCTGTGGTGCATTTCAGTTTTGCACAGTTTGCTGACCACCAGTATATAATATATAGCAGTACGGTACAGTAGGCCACTGCTCTACCTACCTCTGTGTCGTCAAGTATACTATCCATCCATACCTGTGGTGCATTTAAGTTTTGCACAGTTTGCTGACCACCAGTATATAATATATAGCAGTACGGTACAGTAGGCCACTGCTCTACCTACCTCTGTGTCGTCAAGTATACTATCCATCCATACCTGTGGTGCATTTAAGTTTTGCACAGTTTGCTGACCACCAGTATATAATATATAGCTGTACGGTACAGTAGGCCACTGCTCTACCTACCTCTGTGTCGTCAAGTATACTATCCATCCATACCTGTGGTGCATTTCAGTTTTGCACAGTTTGCTGACCACCAGTATATAATATATAGCAGTACGGTACAGTAGGCCACTGCTCTACCTACCTCTGTGTCGTCAAGTATACTATCCATCCATACCTATGGTGCATTTCAGTTGTGCGCAGTATATATAGTAGTAGGCCATTGCTATTGATACTGGCATATAATTCCACACATTAAAAAATAGAGAACAAAAATGTGGACGGTAAAATAGGGAAATATCAAGATCCACTTTCACCTCGTGCTGAAGCTGCTGTCACTAGTCATGGCCGAGACGATGAAATGCCATCAACGTCGTCTGCCAAGGCCGATGCCCAATGTCATAGTAGAGAGCATGTAAAATCCAAAACACAAAAGTTCAGTAAAATGACCCAAAAATCAAAATTAAAAGCGTCTGAGGAGAAGTGTAAACTTGCCAATATGCCATTTACGACACGGAGTGGCAAGGAACGGCTGAGGCCCTGGCCTATGTTCATGGCTTGTGGTTCAGCTTCACATGAGGATGGAAGCACTCATCCTCTCGCTAGAAAAATGAAAAGACTTAAGCTGGCGAAAGCACAGCAAAGAACTGTGCGTTCTTCTAAATCACAAATCCCCAAGGAGAGTCCAATTGTGTCGGCTGCGATGCCTGACCTTCCCAACACTGGACGGGAAGAGGTGGCGCCTTCCACCATTTGCACGCCCCCTGCAAGTGCTGGAAGGAGCACCAGCAGTCCAGTTCCTGATAGTCAAATTGAAGATGTCACTGTTGAAGTACACCAGGATGAGGATATGGGTGTTGCTGGCGCTGAGGAGGAAATTGACAAGGAGGATTCTGATGGTGAGGTGGTTTGTTTAAGTCAGGCACCCGGGGAGACACCTGTTGTCCGTGGGACAAATATGGCCATTGACATGCCTGGTCAAATTACAAAAAAAATCACCTCTTCGGTGTGGAATTATTTTAACACAAATGCGGACAACAGGTGTCAAGCCGTGTGTTGCCTTTGTCAAGCTGTAATAAGTAGGGGTAAGGACGTTAACCACCTCGGAACATCCTCCCTTATACGTCACCTGCAGCGCATTCATCATAAGTCAATGACAAGTTCAAAAACTTTGGATGACAGAGGAAGCAGTCCACTGACCACTAAATCCCTTCCTCTTGTAACCAAGCTCACGCAAACCACACCACCAACTCCCTCAGTGTCAATTTCCTCCTTACACAGGAAAGCCAATAGTCCTGCAGGCCATGTCACTGGCAAGTCTGGCGAGTCCTCTCCTGCCTGGGATTCCTCTGATGCATCCTTGAGTGTAACGCCTACTGCTGCTGGCGCTGCTGTTGATGCTGCTGGGAGTCGATCGTCATCCCAGAAGGGAAGTCGGAAGACCACTTGTACTACTTCCAGTAAGCAATTGACTGTCCAACAGTCCTTTGCGAGGAAGATGAAATATCACAGCAGTCATCCTGCTGCAAAGCGGATAACTCAGGCCTTGGCATCCTGGGCGGTGAGAAACGTGTTTCCGGTATCCACCGTTAATTCACAGGCAACTACAGACTTGATTGAGATACTGTGTCCCCGGTACCAAATACCATCTAGGTTCCATTTCTCTAGGCAGGCGATACCGAAAATGTACACAGACCTCAGAAAAAGAGTCACCAGTGTCCTAAAAAATGCAGTTGTACCCAATGTCCACTTAACCACGGACATGTGGACAAGTGGAGCATGGCAGACTCAGGACTATATGACTGTGACAGCCCACTGGGTAGATGTATTGCCTCCCGCAGCAAGAACAGCAGCGGCGGCACCAGTAGCAGCATCTCGCAAACGCCAACTCGTTCCTAGGCAGGTTACGCTTTGTATCACCGCTTTCCAGAAGAGACACACAGCTGACAACCTCTTACGGAAACTGAGGAACATCATCGCAGAATGGCTTACCCCAAATGGACTCTCCTGGGGATTTGTGACATCGGCCAGCAATATTGTTCGTGCATTACATCTGGGCAAATTCCAGCACGTCCCATGTTTTGCACATACATTGAATTTGGTGGTGCAAAATTATTTAAAAAACGACAGGGGCGTGCAAGAGATGCTGTCGGTGGCCCGAAGAATTGTGGGCCACTTTCGGCATTCAGCCACCGCGTGCCGAAGACTGGAGCACCAGCAAACAGTCCTGAACCTGCCCTGCCATCATCTGAAGCAAGAGGTGGTAACGAGGTTGAACTCAACCCTCTATATGCTTCAGAGGATGGAGGAGCAGCAAAAGGCCATTCAAGCCTATACATCTGACTACGATATAGGCAAAGGAGGGGGAATGCACCTGACTCAAGCGCAGTGGAGAATGATTTCAACGTTGTGCAAGGTTCTGCAACCCTTTGAACTTGCCACACGTGAAGTCAGTTCAGACACTGCCAGCCTGAGTCAGGTCATTCCCCTCATCAGGCTTTTGCAGAAGTAGCTGGAGACATTGAAGGAGGAGCTAAAACAGAGCGATTCCGCTAGGCATGTGGGACTTGTGGGTGGAGCCCTTAATTCGCTTAACCAGGATTCACGGGTGGTCAATCTGTTGAAATCAGAGCACTACATTTTGGCCACCGTGCTTGATCCTAGATTTAAAACCTACGTTGGATCTCTCTTTCCGGCAGACACAAGTCTGCAGAGGTTCAAAGACCTGCTGGTGAGAAAATTGTCAAGTCAAGCGGAACGTGACCCGTCAATAGCTCCTCCTTCACATTCTCCCGCAACTGGGGGAGCGAGGAAAAGGCTAAGAATTCCGAGCCCACCCGCTGGCGGTGATGTAGGACAGTCTGGAGCGAGTGCTGACATCTGGTCCGGACTGAAGGACCTGCCAACGATTACTGACATGTGGTCTACTGTCACTGCATATGATTCTCTCACCATTGAAAGAATGGTGAAGGATAATATGAGTGACCGCATCCAAGTAGGCACGTCAGACAGTCCGTACATATACTGGCAGGAAAAAGAGGCAATTTGGAGGCCCTTGCAGAAACTGGCTTTATTTTACCTAAGTTGCCCACCCTCCAGTGTGTACTCCGAAAGAGTGTTTAGTGCAGCCGCTCACCTTGTCAGCAATCGGCGTACGAGGTTACTTCCAGAAAATGTGGAGAAGATGATGTTCATCAAAATTAATTATAATCAATTCCTCCGTGGAGACATTCACCAGCAATTGCCTCCAGAAAGTACACAGGGACCTGAGATGGTGGATTCCAGTGGGGACAAATTAATAATCTGTGAGGAGGGGGATGTACACAGTGAAAGGGGTGAGGAATCGGACGATGAGGAGGAGGTGGACATCTTGCCTCTGTAGAGCCAGTTTGTGCAAGGAGAGATTGATTGCTTCTTTCTTGGTGGGGGCCCAAACCAACCAGTCATTTCAGTCACAGTTGTGTGGCAGACCCTGTCGCTGAAATGATGGGTTTGTTAAAGTGTGCATGTCCTGTTTATACAACATAAGGGTGGGTGGGAGGGCCCAAGGACAATTCCATCTTGCACCTCTTTTTTCTTTCATTTTTCTTTGCATCATGTGCTGTTTGGGGACTATTTTTTTGAAGTGCCATCCCACCTGACACTGCAGTGCCACTCCTAGATGGGCCAGGTGTTTGTGTCGGCCACTTGTGTCGCTTAGCTTAGCCATCCAGCGACCTTGGTGCACCTCTTTTTTTCTTTGCATCATGTGCTGTTTGGGGACTATTTTTTGAAGTGCCATCCTGTCTGACACTGCAGTGCCACTCCTAGATGGGCCAGGTGTTTGTGTCGGCCACTTGGGTCGCTTAGCTTAGTCATCCAGCTACCTCGGTGCAAATTTTAGGACTAAAAATAATATTGTGAGGTGTGAGGTGTTCAGAATAGACTGAAAATGAGTGGAAATTATGGTTATTGAGGTTAATAATACTATGGGATCAAAATGACCCCCAAATTATATGATTTAAGCTGTTTTTAATTAGAGATGAGCGGGTTCGGTTTCTCTGAATCCGAACCCGCCCGAACTTCATGGTTTTTTTCACGGGTCCGAGCAGACTCGGATCCTCCCGCCTTGCTCGGTTAACCCGAGCGCGCCCGAACGTCATCATGACGCTGTCGGATTCTCGCGAGACTCGGATTCTATATAAGGAGCCGCGCGTCGCCGCCATTTTCACACGTGCATTGAGATTGATAGTGAGAGGACGTGGCTGGCGTCCTCTCCATTTAGATTATAAGAGAGAGAGATTTACTGGAGCTTAGGACTAGGAGGAGTACTGTAGAAGTGTAGAGAGTGCAGAGAGTTTACTAGTGAGTGACCACCAGACAGTGCAGTTTATTTAATATATCCGTTCTCTGCCTGAAAAAAGCGATACACACAGTGACTCAGTCACATACCATATCTGTGTGCACTGCTCAGGCTCAGCCCAGTGTGCTGCATCATCTATATATATTATATATCTGTCTGACTGCTCAGCTCACACAGATTATAATTGTGGGGGAGACTGGGGAGCACTGCAGTGCCAGTTATAGGTTATAGCAGGAGCCAGGAGTACATAATATTATATAGTGAGTGACCACCAGACAGTGCAGTTTATTTAATATATCCGTTCTCTGCCTGAAAAAAGCGATACACACAGTGACTCAGTCACATACCATATCTGTGTGCACTGCTCAGGCTCAGCCCAGTGTGCTGCATCATCTATATATATTATATATCTGTCTGACTGCTCAGCTCACACAGCTTATAATTGTGGGGGAGACTGGGGAGCACTGCAGTGCCAGTTATAGGTTATAGCAGGAGCCAGGAGTACATAATATTATATTAAAATTAAACAGTGCACACTTTTGCTGCAGGAGTGCCACTGCCAGTGTGACTGACCAGTGACCTGACCACACTGACCACCAGTATAGTTAGTAGTATACTTATATTGTGATTGCCTGAAAAAGTTAAACACTCGTCGTGTGACTTCACTTGTGTGTTGTTTTTTTTTTTATTCTATAAAAATAAAACTCATTCTGCTGACAGACAGTGTCCAGCAGGTCCGTCATTATATAATATATAATATATACCTGTCCGGCTGCAGTAGTGATATATATATATTTTTTATATCATTTATCATCCAGTCGCAGCAGACACAGTACGGTAGTTCATGGCTGTGGCTACCTCTGTGTCTGCACTCGGCAGGCAGTCCGTCCATAATTGTATACCACCTAACCGTGGTTTTTTTTTCTTCTTTATACATACATACTACTACGACATCTCTTTATCAACCAGTCTATATTAGCAGCAGACACAGTACAGTACGGTAGTTCACGGCTGTGGCTACCTCTGTGTCTGCACTCGGCAGGCAGTCCGTCCATAATTGTATACCACCTAACCGTGGTTTTTTTTTCTTTCTTCTTTATACATACATAGTTACATAGACATCTCTTTATCAACCAGTCTATATTAGCAGCAGACACAGTACAGTACGGTAGTTCACGGCTGTGGCTACCTCTGTGTCTGCACTCGGCAGGCAGTCCGTCCATAATTGTATACCACCTAACCGTGGTTTTTTTTTCTTTCTTCTTTATACATACATAGTTACATAGACATCTCTTTATCAACCAGTCTATATTAGCAGCAGACACAGTACAGTACGGTAGTTCACGGCTGTGGCTACCTCTGTGTCTGCACTCGGCAGGCAGTCCGTCCATAATTGTATACCACCTAACCGTGGTTTTTTTTTCTTTCTTCTTTATACATACATAGTTACATAGACATCTCTTTATCAACCAGTCTATATTAGCAGCAGACACAGTACAGTACGGTAGTTCACGGCTGTGGCTACCTCTGTGTCTGCACTCGGCAGGCAGTCCGTCCATAATTGTATACCACCTAACCGTGGTTTTTTTTCTTTCTTCTTTATACATACATAGTTACATAGACATCTCTTTATCAACCAGTCTATATTAGCAGCAGACACAGTACAGTACGGTAGTTCACGGCTGTGGCTACCTCTGTGTCTGCACTCGGCAGGCAGTCCGTCCATAATTGTATACCACCTAACCGTGGTTTTTTTTTCTTTCTTCTTTATACATACATAGTTACATAGACATCTCTTTATCAACCAGTCTATATTAGCAGCAGACACAGTACAGTACGGTAGTTCACGGCTGTGGCTACCTCTGTGTCTGCACTCGGCAGGCAGTCCGTCCATAATTGTATACCACCTAACCGTGGTTTTTTTTTCTTTCTTCTTTATACATACATAGTTACATAGACATCTCTTTATCAACCAGTCTATATTAGCAGCAGACACAGTACAGTACGGTAGTTCACGGCTGTGGCTACCTCTGTGTCTGCACTCGGCAGGCAGTCCGTCCATAATTGTATACCACCTAACCGTGGTTTTTTTTTCTTTCTTCTTTATACATACATAGTTACATAGACATCTCTTTATCAACCAGTCTATATTAGCAGCAGACACAGTACAGTACGGTAGTTCACGGCTGTGGCTACCTCTGTGTCTGCACTCGGCAGGCAGTCCGTCCATAATTGTATACCACCTAACCGTGGTTTTTTTTTCTTTCTTCTTTATACATACATACTACTACGACATCTCTTTATCAACCAGTCTATATTATTAGCAGCAGACACAGTACAGTACGGTAGTTCACGGCTGTGGCTACCTCTGTGTCTGCACTCGGCAGGCAGTCCGTCCATAATTGTATACCACCTAACCGTGGTTTTTTTTTCTTTCTTCTTTATACATACATAGTTACATAGACATCTCTTTATCAACCAGTCTATATTAGCAGCAGACACAGTACAGTACGGTAGTTCACGGCTGTGGCTACCTCTGTGTCTGCACTCGGCAGGCAGTCCATAATTGTATACTAGTATCCATCTCCATTGTTTACCTGAGGTGCCTTTTAGTTGTGCCTATTAAAATATGGAGAACAAAAATGTTGAGGTTCCAAAATTTGGGAAAGATCAAGATCCACTTCCACCTCGTGCTGAAGCTGCTGCCACTAGTCATGGCCGAGACGATGAAATGCCAGCAACGTCGTCTGCCAAGGCCGATGCCCAATGTCATAGTACAGAGCATGTCAAATCCAAAACACCAAATATCAGAAAAAAAAGGACTCCAAAACCTAAAATAAAATTGTCGGAGGAGAAGCGTAAACTTGCCAATATGCCATTTACGACACGGAGTGGCAAGGAACGGCTGATGCCCTGGCCTATGTTCATGGCTAGTGGTTCAGCTTCACATGAGGATGGAAGCACTCAGCCTCTCGCTAGAAAAATGAAAAGACTCAAGCTGGCAAAAGCAGCACAGCAAAGAACTGTTCATTCTTCGAAATCCCAAATCCACAAGGAGAGTCCAATTGTGTCGGTTGCGATGCCTGACCTTCCCAACACTGGACGTGAAGAGCATGCGCCTTCCACCATTTGCACGCCCCCTGCAAGTGCTGGAAGGAGCACCCGCAGTCCAGTTCCTGATAGTCAGATTGAAGATGTCAGTGTTGAAGTACACCAGGATGAGGAGGATATGGGTGTTGCTGGCGCTGGGGAGGAAATTGACCAGGAGGATTCTGATGGTGAGGTGGTTTGTTTAAGCCAGGCACCCGGGGAGACACCTGTTGTCCGTGGGAGGAATATGGCCGTTGACATGCCAGGTGAAAATACCAAAAAAATCAGCTCTTCGGTGTGGAGGTATTTCACCAGAAATGCGGACAACAGGTGTCAAGCCGTGTGTTCCCTTTGTCAAGCTGTAATAAGTAGGGGTAAGGACGTTAACCACCTCGGAACATCCTCCCTTATACGTCACCTGCAGCGCATTCATAATAAGTCAGTGACAAGTTCAAAAACTTTGGGTGACAGCGGAAGCAGTCCACTGACCAGTAAATCCCTTCCTCTTGTAACCAAGCTCACGCAAACCACCCCACCAACTCCCTCAGTGTCAATTTCCTCCTTCCCCAGGAATGCCAATAGTCCTGCAGGCCCTGTCACTGGCAATTCTGACGAGTCCTCTCCTGCCTGGGATTCCTCCGATGCATCCTTGCATGTAACGCCTACTGCTGCTGGCGCTGCTGTTGTTGCTGCTGGGAGTCGATGGTCATCCCAGAGGGGAAGTCGTAAGCCCACTTGTACTACTTCCAGTAAGCAATTGACTGTTCAACAGTCCTTTGCGAGGAAGATGAAACATCACAGCAGTCATCCTGCTGCAAAGCGGATAACTGAGGCCTTGACAACTATGTTGGTGTTAGACGTGCGTCCGGTATCCGCCGTTAGTTCACAGGGAACTAGACAATTTATTGAGGCAGTGTGCCCCCGTTACCAAATACCATCTAGGTTCCACTTCTCTAGGCAGGCGATACCGAGAATGTACACGGACGTCAGAAAAAGACTCACCAGTGTCCTAAAAAATGCAGTTGTACCCAATGTCCACTTAACCACGGACATGTGGACAAGTGGAGCAGGGCAGGGTCAGGACTATATGACTGTGACAGCCCACTGGGTAGATGTATGGACTCCCGCCGCAAGAACAGCAGCGGCGGCACCAGTAGCAGCATCTCGCAAACGCCAACTCTTTCCTAGGCAGGCTACGCTTTGTATCACCGCTTTCCAGAATACGCACACAGCTGAAAACCTCTTACGGCAACTGAGGAAGATCATCGCGGAATGGCTTACCCCAATTGGACTCTCCTGTGGATTTGTGGCATCGGACAACGCCAGCAATATTGTGTGTGCATTAAATATGGGCAAATTCCAGCACGTCCCATGTTTTGCACATACCTTGAATTTGGTGGTGCAGAATTTTTTAAAAAACGACAGGGGCGTGCAAGAGATGCTGTCAGTGGCCAGAAGAATTGCGGGACACTTTCGGCGTACAGGCACCACGTACAGAAGACTGGAGCACCACCAAAAACTACTGAACCTGCCCTGCCATCATCTGAAGCAAGAAGTGGTAACGAGGTGGAATTCAACCCTCTATATGCTTCAGAGGTTGGAGGAGCAGCAAAAGGCCATTCAAGCCTATACAATTGAGCACGATATAGTAGGTGGAATGCACCTGTCTCAAGCGCAGTGGAGAATGATTTCAACGTTGTGCAAGGTTCTGATGCCCTTTGAACTTGCCACACGTGAAGTCAGTTCAGACACTGCCAGCCTGAGTCAGGTCATTCCCCTCATCAGGCTTTTGCAGAAGAAGCTGGAGACATTGAAGGAGGAGCTAACACGGAGCGATTCCGCTAGGCATGTGGGACTTGTGGATGGAGCCCTTAATTCGCTTAACAAGGATTCACGGGTGGTCAATCTGTTGAAATCAGAGCACTACATTTTGGCCACCGTGCTCGATCCTAGATTTAAAGCCTACCTTGGATCTCTCTTTCCGGCAGACACAAGTCTGCTGGGGTTGAAAGACCTGCTGGTGACAAAATTGTCAAGTCAAGCGGAACGCGACCTGTCAACATCTCCTCCTTCACATTCTCCCGCAACTGGGGGTGCGAGGAAAAGGCTCAGAATTCCGAGCCCACCCGCTGGCGGTGATGCAGGGCAGTCTGGAGCGACTGCTGATGCTGACATCTGGTCCGGACTGAAGGACCTGACAACGATTACGGACATGTCGTCTACTGTCACTGCATATGATTCTCTCAACATTGATAGAATGGTGGAGGATTATATGAGTGACCGCATCCAAGTAGGCACGTCACACAGTCCGTACTTATACTGGCAGGAAAAAGAGGCAATTTGGAGGCCCTTGCACAAACTGGCTTTATTCTACCTAAGTTGCCCTCCCACAAGTGTGTACTCCGAAAGAGTGTTTAGTGCCGCCGCTCACCTTGTCAGCAATCGGCGTACGAGGTTACATCCAGAAAATGTGGAGAAGATGATGTTCATTAAAATGAATTATAATCAATTCCTCCGCGGAGACATTGACCAGCAGCAATTGCCTCCACAAAGTACACAGGGAGCTGAGATGGTGGATTCCAGTGGGGACGAATTGATAATCTGTGAGGAGGGGGATGTACACGGTGATATATCGGAGGGTGATGATGAGGTGGACATCTTGCCTCTGTAGAGCCAGTTTGTGCAAGGAGAGATTAATTGCTTCTTTTTTGGGGGGGGTCCAAACCAACCCGTCATATCAGTCACAGTCGTGTGGCAGACCCTGTCACTGAAATGATGGGTTGGTTAAAGTGTGCATGTCCTGTTTTGTTTATACAACATAAGGGTGGGTGGGAGGGCCCAAGGACAATTCCATCTTGCACCTCTTTTTTCTTTTCTTTTTCTTTGCATCATGTGCTGATTGGGGAGGGTTTTTTGGAAGGGACATCCTGCATGACACTGCTGTGCCACTCCTAAATGGGCCCGGTGTTTGTGTCGGCCACTAGGGTCGCTAATCTTACTCACACAGTCAGCTACCTCATTGCGCCTCTTTTTTTCTTTGCGTCATGTGCTGTTTGGGGAGGGTTTTTTGGAAGGGACATCCTGCGTGACACTGCAGTGCCACTCCTAGATGGGCCCGGTGTTTGTGTCGGCCACTAGGGTCGCTAATCTTACTCACACAGCTACCTCATTGCGCCTCTTTTTTTCTTTGCGTCATGTGCTGTTTGGGGATGGTTTTTTGGAAGGGACATCCTGCGTGACACTGCAGTGCCACTCCTAGATGGGCCCGGTGTTTGTGTCGGCCACTAGGGTCGCTAATCTTACTCACACAGCTACCTCATTGCGCCTCTTTTTTTCTTTGCGTCATGTGCTGTTTGGGGAGGGTTTTTTGGAAGGGCCATCCTGCGTGACACTGCAGTGCCACTCCTAGATGGGCCCGGTGTTTGTGTCGGCCACTAGGGTCGCTAATCTTACTCACACAGCTACCTCATTGCGCCTCTTTTTTTCTTTGCGTCATGTGCTGTTTGGGGAGGGTTTTTTGGAAGGGACATCCTGCGTGACACTGCAGTGCCACTCCTAGATGGGCCCGGTGTTTGTGTCGGCCACTAGGGTCGCTTATCTTACTCACACAGCGACCTCGGTGCAAATTTTAGGACTAAAAATAATATTGTGAGGTGTGAGGTATTCAGAATAGACTGAAAATGAGTGTAAATTATGGTTTTTGAGGTTAATAATACTTTGGGATCAAAATGACCCCCAAATTCTATGATTTAAGCTGTTTTTTAGTGTTTTTTGAAAAAAACACCCGAATCCAAAACACACCCGAATCCGACAAAAAAAATTCGGTGAGGTTTTGCCAAAACGCGTTCGAACCCAAAACACGGCCGCGGAACCGAACCCAAAACCAAAACACAAAACCCGAAAAATTTCAGGCGCTCATCTCTATTTTTAATGGGTTTTTGTAAAAAAACACCCGAATCCAAAACACACCCGAATCCGACAAAAAAATTTCAGGGAGGTTTTGCCAAAACGCGTCCGAATCCAAAACACGGCCGCGGAACCGAATCCAAAACCAAAACACAAAACCCGAAAAATGTCCGGTGCACATCACTAAATTCGGCAAGGACATTAGCTATTGCTCAGAGGTGCGCTGAGCGTATCCCAGTGTTTCTGGAGGTGCAGTGGTCTGTGGTTATGCAGCATCTCAAGGCTAAAATGGAGTCACAATTGTAACAGTTTGCAATCTTACCCCTGTAGATCATGCAATCCTGGAGCTGAAGATAATTTGAATAACCTAAAAGCTTGTTTAATTTCTTTATCCAGAATCTTTCTTTTCAATTTTCAGCTTGGTGATCCGGTGGAGTTTGCAATTCCTGAGAAATGGGACAATACTTGCTGAAGAAGCAATTTACGGTTGTGGACATGACCGATATAAAGGCCTATGATTGTAGAGAGCATCAAATTGGTGCAGAGTATCAGATGTCAGAGATACCGTACGTGTCTAGCAGAATTAATTTATAAAACATAGGTTTGAATTTCATAGACATCTAGGCCTATATTAAACCATTGTTTCCAGATGGTCACAGAGGACAACTTATAATGAATTGCCATTATTATGTATTTTATCTCAGAAACACACACAAAAAATAATTACACTCAAAATGCCCCGAGTGGACACAGAGTATAAAACTGTCTTCCATTTGATAAGGAGAGTGCCTGGCTGGGCACGATATCTATATAAGAGTCTTGCAATTTTGTGATTGGTTGAAGAGGTCAATTGTTGCTAGGCAGATCAGAGTTTTGAGTGAGTGGTAATTGGTTAGGGCCAGCCTATCGGTGAGTGTAGGGGAGGTGTTTAGTGCATTAAGGGTAGAAACTTCCAGAGTTACTTCCTCTTGTCGGCTGGAAGCCCACCCACCCACCCTATTGGCTCTCTAATTTGTCCCTCTTCAATTTGGCTTACTATTATCTTTCTTTCAGACTTAGTAGGCGGGAAGGCGCTACTGGCCAGCGGTCACTTGTAGAATAAGTGGTGTTGTGGGGCACTTACCCCTTTTGAAGGACGGCGAGTGTGTCCTGCCCTTGTGGGGGGGCGAGGGGCGCTTCCTTGGGGAGCGTCCTCACTCTGCTATAGGAAGGGGTGGGGAGACCTTCGCAACACAGGTTATGCTGATATATATAGATGGGGCGTTTCAGTCGCACCCATGACAGTTGGGGCGTTTAGTCGCCGCCATTTTGTAAGATCGTGACTAGAGCTGGTTAGTGGTAGCGTCTTCCTGGCCACCCACTACGAGTGAGGTCATTCCAATTAATAAATTCAATGACCATTTAATCCAACGCAGTTGTGTCCGTGTCGTTATTTTTAGTTGATAAGCTAGCTTAAAGTGTGTAGTTAATGTCAAGCACAATAAATGAATAGACGCCTTAGATAAGGAGAGTGCCTGGCTGGGCACGATATCTATATAAGAGTCTTGCAATTTTGTGATTGGTTGAAGAGGTCAATTGTTGCTAGGCAGATCAGAGTTTTGAGTGAGTGGTAATTGGTTAGGGCCAGCCTATCGGTGAGTGTAGGGGAGGTGTTTAGTGCATTAAGGGTAGAAACTTCCAGAGTTACTTCCTCTTGTCGGCTGGAAGCCCACCCACCCACCCTATTGGCTCTCTAATTTGGCCCTCTTCAATTTGGCTTACTATTATCTTTCTTTCAGACTTAGTGGGCGGGAAGGCGCTACTGGCCAGCGGTCACTTGTAGCATAAGTGGTGTTGTGGGGCACTTACCCCTTTTGAAGGACGGCGAGTGTGTCCTGACCTTGTGGGGGGGCGAGGGGCGCTTCCTTGGGGAGCGTCCTCACTCTGCTATAGGAAGGGGTGGTTAGACCTTCGCAACACAGGTTATGCTGATATATATAGATGGGGTGTTTCAGTCGCACCCATGACAGTTGGGGCGTTTAGTCGCCGCCATTTTGTAAGATCGTGACTAGAGCTGGTTAGTGGTAGCGTCTTCCTGGCCACCCACTACGAGTGAGGTCATTCCAATTAATAAATTCAATGACCATTTAATCCAACGCAGTTGTGTCCGTGTCGTTATTTTTAGTTGATAAGCTAGCTTAAAGTGTGTAGTTAATGTCAAGCACAATAAATGAATAGACGCCTTAGAGAATAAAATGCAGAATGGCATCCAGTACATTACATCAGACTAGGGGCCTCTCTGTTAGCGAAGCCCTTAGCTTTGGAATCTCAAGTAAGATATACTGTATAAAACTAGGTATACATGATTGATGAATCCTAATCAATACTAGTACACAGTATCAATAATACATATGCATCAGAACTAATATTAGTGCTGTCCTGCAGACTATATATTTCATTTAAGTATAGTGTAAAGCTGCTCTATTCATACTGGTATGCAGTCAGCGACGGACTGGGGCTCTCGGGACCGCACGCGTGCACGTCATGGGGGTGCGCCGCCATGATGCACGGGGGCGTGCCGCGAGTCATGGGGGCATGGACTCGAGGCACGCCCCCGTTACCGTGATGATGCTTCTATGGAGACCGGTGGGGACAGGGGGACGGCTGAAGCAGAGAGCCAGAGGCTGCGCTGCGCGTGGCCTTCCCAGCTCTCTGAGGGACCGGATCGGCCCACCTGTCCATTGGCCCTTCTGGCATGTGTCAGAAGTGCCAGATGGCCAGTCCGGCCCTGTATGTAGTGGCGCAAGTAGAAAGTTTTTCTAAGTGGTACTAATAGAAAAAATGGGCGTGGTCATGTGTCATGAGGGGGCATGGTCACACGAAACTAGGTTAGTGGATACATGACAATAGAGGCATAGCCACATTATGCCACACACTGTAATTCCCCTCACATATTATGCCAAACACCGTAATGCTTATTATACATTATGCCAAACACACGTAATGCTTATTACACATTATGACACACACCGTAACACCCATTACACATTATGCCACACACCGTAATGCCCATTACTCATTATGCCACACACTGTAATACCTTACATATTATACCACACACCGTAATGCCTATTACATATTATGCCACACACAGTTATGCTACTGACACCATTTTATGTCCCACACAGAAAATGCCCTTTATAAATTATATCCCAGCTATGGGCTGGTGGTACTGAGTATTCCATACCACCCTGTACCACCCTACTTTTAGCACTGGTGGGGAACCAGAGATCACGGATTTCAGGCTACACTCCCAAGCACCCCTTTCACACCGCCAATGCCGGGTACTTCCCAGGTGGGATCTGGTATCGGACGCCACTGCTGGCTTCCCTGACCCGGCAATATGCTGGTAAGGTTACAATAGCGGCGGGGGCATCTCCGCACCGCCTCCCCCTGTTGTAGTGAACGGGTCCCAGGTTGCATCGACCCGGGAGCCTATTTACGCTGCCAATGATGGTATTCAACCCGGGAATTATTAATACTTTATTCCCGGGTTGAATTACCGGGTCAGACCACCCGGGATTTCAACTATGGCCTTTTCACACCGCACGCTGACCCGTATCGAAACGGCATTATGCTGGGTCGATACTGGATTATTTGTGCGGTGTGAAAGGGGTATAGGTGGCTGCTGACCAGCAGAGGACTGATAGATACATCCCTGATTCAAGGGTAGCCAACACCATAAAAAAAATACATAACAAAGGCAAGTTTCAGGGTCACAGGCAAACTAACATGGACAATAAACACAGACTATACTAATAGAAGCTCGGAATAAACTGTAGGTGGTTTAAACACAGTCAAAATGTTTGTTAAACAAAAAGTGTTCCTTATATCAAATAGACCACAAAATAGTATATCAATAGAATAAATGGCCGGAGCAGTGATTGTGGATGGGCATGTGCTTCAAGTTAGACAGCAGAGCAGGGCCGTAACTACGTGTGTGCCAGGTGTGCCTGGCACACAGCGCAGTTGCCCTGAGGGCACAACGGCCAGCGTCATGTAATGAGTCAAATTGACTCATTACATGCCGCCTCTGCTGTGTGCCGTGCTGGAGAGGAGAGAGTAGCGCTGGGCGGCGGAGAAGGAGGAGGAGGGAGGGGAACTGGAGCTGCAGCAGCGCTATGTACTTGGTAGTAGCGCCGCTGCAGCAGCCCCCTCTCCTTCCGTATAGGCTGCCCGGCGCTGCTGTGAATGCTGGGATGCCCTGTGGATGCATTAGCACACATCTCTAAATCAGGCTCAGTGCCACTTTACAGCTCTGCTACTTTCTCAGATACAATTCAGTATTTTACCCATCTTTCTATTTAAGTTCAAACATATGTTACGTTCCTAAGATGGAAAGACTCAACCCCTGGGGTAACTGGAATAAAGACATGCTTGTACACAGCAAGCAACTCAAGTCATGTCTTAGAGATCTTATCACTCTCTTTCCAAAGCTCATAAATCACAAAATAATGTATTCTGAATGACACAGAGAAGCATGTTCCATTTGTGCAGCCGTCTGTATAACACTATTTGTTTTATACATGTCTGCGTTTCATTGTACAAGTAGCTTAGGCAAAACAATACACAGCACTACAGTAAAAGCATACTTACCTACTTCTGAAAACTAGTTGCAGGAAGATTATAATTTGTAGTAGAATGCGGCGCACAATGGTGGTCATTCCGAGTTGTTCGCTCGTTGCCGATTTTCTCTATATTGCGATTAGTCGCTTACTGCGCATGCGCTTAGTTATTTTACACAAAAGTTAGGTATTTTACTCACGGCATAACAAGGATTTTTCATCGTTCTGGTGATCGTAGTGTGATTGACAGGAAGTGGGTGTTTCTGGGCGGAAACTGGCCATTTTCTGGGCGTGTGCGAAAAAACGCTGCCGTTTCTGGGAAAAACGCGGGAGTGTCTGAAGAAACGGGGGAGTGTCTGGGCAAACGCTGGGTGTGTTTGTGACGTCAAACCAGGAACGAAACTGACTGAACTGATCGCAATGGCTGAGTAAGTCTGGAGCTAAGGAAAAAACCAACACTAGAAAGTTGGGAAGTAGACTCTTGTGTGGGAGCACTCTAATTCAGAGGATAAATATTAGTTGAATACTGATAAAATGTAACTTTATTAATTCGTTGTTAAACAATAATTATAGGAATAATTCATACATGAGCAATCTAGCTAAGCGAAAATATAATACTAATTTAATTATAATTCTTGTGGTTTTAGATACCACAGGAATAGCCGGAAATCCAAGTGTATGAGCAGTTAGGCTTATTATCCCATGATCACAGTATCATCTTAATATAGTGTATGACCATCAGTTGTTCTGCAGAATATCCATTCTGGATTATTATAACGCAGGAAATTAAATCATAGGCCATACATAACCGAGTGCCAAGTGATATTGTAGGATGACTCTAGATCGGGCAGAAATTTTTTTGCAGTACCAAGGTGTTCCAAGGTGGTCTCCCATCCGAGTACTGACCCGGCCCTCCACTGCTTGGCTTCCAAAATCAGACGAGATCAGGCATCTCCAGTGGGGTATGTCTGCATTTAGTTGATCTGCCCATTCAGTCAATCCTAATACTTATGCCGCAACCAGAATGTATTCAAATAAATAAATTCAAAATTGTATGTAGTGATCTACTTGATAAGTGATAATGGATAATTTCAAAATGCCATATGCAATAATCCCATGCAAGAGTGCCTGCCTGTATAGCCGGGATAGATAAAGCTTCTAAATCCTAACATAAAAGGTAGAAGCTAAAATAGAGGCAGGTGGACAGCTAATGAAAGTCAAAATAGCCAGAAAAAATAATAAGAATGTATACAAGGAATTAAACAATTGGAGCTAAGAGATAGCTTAAACCTCCTATAGTTATCCACAAAACAGATAAACTGCTAATGGGGGTTTGAAATAACCTGTGCAGTAATCTGCAAACAAAATAAACAGCTGGTAAGAATTTAAATAACCAGAGCAGATAACAGTGTGCACAAGGGAAATTGCTAGCAGTCTTCTGCAAAGTTAAAGCTATATATAGCTCAAAACCTCCTATGTGCCGTGGTCTGCCTTGTTAAAATTTGTACCAACACCTATTGGAAAAACACCCAGCTCCAGCACCTCATGGAGCAATCGAGATATGTATATGTGCACTGTAAAAGAAACCAAATGGCTATGAATCTATGTACAATGTTTCACTATAAACATATATAGACATTGTATTAGAAAAGTGAGCCACATTGTATCATTTTTTCAGCAGGTATTCCTGTGTGTCCATATATATACACATACATATATACACAGTGCAACTTCCCACAGTATTAATGTGCAGCAGATTATTGCTCTAATAAAGCTATCTGCTTCACTAAATATGGCAGATGTATAAGGTGTATGTTCATACAATACCAATTTTTGTCTTGAAGAGAGAGAGGGATTTTGTATCTGCTGCTACCAGGTAAATGCTGGCTGTGAGAAATGCCGCTGATATTGTCCTGCCTCCAGTGGCTCCCGAGGTGCGGTAATAGAGCAGTGATGTGACTCCAATGTGCCGGTAAGGTGAGCAGCTGTTTGGTTAATGCCTCTTACTCCTGTCCCGTATGCGGCCGCTGAGCTCCGAAATGCGGCGGCATACGGTCACGGAGCATCTCCCGACTCTCTGCAGTCTGTGGCCGTTGCCTAGGTAACCGTCCCTGGATTTCCGGCTTGTGCGATCACGTGTGCGCACCACGTGATCGCTAGTCCTCCTGACGTATGTTTCGCATTCAAAGCTTGATCACAGAGGAAGGAAACAGAGTCCGTGTCGGTATCAGTTTGTACTTGTAAATTTGTATTGACTCAGAGGGGTCCCTGTGGATGAAAGGCAGAACTATTAAAAATCACATCTTCAACAGATTATATTCAGTTTTCTGTATGAGATTCAGTAGTGATTCACACTATCATGTAACCTTTCACCCAGTCAGGCTCTTGGTGTCATATTACACCTCTGTGTCTCTAACATGTCTTCCACAGAGGAAGAGATTCCCTGCCACAGACATGTCACACACGTGCTCAACCACACCACAGACACTCCGGGACTTATAGGGGACAGACCCACAGTAAAATCTGTCAGAGGAACACAGATAGGATTTGCCAGTTCACAACCCAGCGCCAGTAACACAATGTCTGTGAACACAAAATGCCCACTGACATGCAGTGCTTTTATAATGCTAATAACACAATTATATAGCACCAAATTCACTGTGGCCCCCCCCTGTTTTGCACCCTGATACTTGTTCAGTAGTGGAGAAGGACCAGCGTTATCTCTGCAGCCTGAGGAGAGAGAGAAAATGGCGCTGAGCAGTGTGCTGGCTGACTGAGGAGGAAGCTCCACTCTTCAATGGTGTGTTTTTCCTCAGCTTTTATGAGGTAATTTTTAATACTGGCGGGGGTAGGACTGTGCCTCAGCAACTTATGCCCCTTATTTATGCCAGTTTCCATAGGTTTCATGCTGCCCAGGGTGCCGCCCCCCCCCGCACCCTGCAGTGCCTGTGTATGTGTGGGCAACATGGCGCGCTGCGCTCCCGCCAGCCGTGCTGTACCTCGGCCGTCACTTTACTTGATAGAAGATCTGTCTTCTTCTACTCACCTGACTTCTTGCTCTGTGAGGGGGGTAACGGGGTGCTGTGGGAGTGAGCATCTAGACACGGCTAGCATTCAATACCCTTCAGGAGCTAATGGTGTCCTGTCAGCCAGAAGCAGAGCCATGAAACTCTTCAGGAAGTTTGTTCCTACTCCTGCCCCCTCAGTCCCACGAAGCAGGGAGACTGTTGACAGCAGTTCTCCCTGAAAATAAAAAACCTAACATAAGTCTTTTCAGAGAAACTCAGTAGAGCTCCTCTGGCGTGCATCCAGTCTGCCTGGGCACATTTCTAAAACTGAGGTCTGGAGGAGGGGCATAGAGGGAGGAGCCAGTTCACACCCACTGAAAAGTCTTAAGAGTGCCCATGGCTCCTGTGGAACCGTCTATACCCCATGGTCATGAAGTGGACCCCAGCATCCTCTAGGACGTATGAGAAATCTGGATTGCACATAAACAAGTCCGGAAAATAAGATTTTACTTACCGGTAAATCTATTTCTCGTAGTCCGTAGAAGATGATGGGGACTCCGTAAGGACCATGGGGAATAGATGGGCTCCGCAGGAGATAGGGCACTTTAAGAAAGCTTTGGATTCTGGGTGTGCACTGGCTCCTCCCTCTATGTCCCTCCTCCAGACCTCAGTCAGCGAAACTGTGCCCAGAGGAGATGAACAGTACGAGGAAAGGATTTTTGTAAATCTAAGGGCAAGATTCATACCAGCCACACCAATCATACCGTATAACTTGTGATAAACTACCCAGTTAACAGTATGAACAATAACATAGCCTCGGTTCAAACCCGATGAACTATAACATAACCCTTATGTAAGCAATAACTATATACAAGTCTTGCAGAAGAAGTCCGCACTTGGGACGGGCGCCCAGCATCCTCTACGGACTACGAGAAATAGATTTACCGGTAAGTAAAATCTTATTTTCTCTAACGTCCTAGAGGATGCTGGGGACTCCGTAAGGACCATGGGGATTATACCAAAGCTCCCAAATGGGCGGGAGAGTGCGGATGACTCTGCAGCACCGATTGAGCAAACAGGAGGTCCTCCTCAGCCAGGGTATCAAACTTATAGAACTTTGCAAAGGTGTTTGACCCCGACCAAGTAGCAGCTCGGCACAGTTGTAGTGCCGAGACCCCTCGGCAGCCGCCCAAGAAGAGCCCACCTTCCTAGTGGAATGGGCCTTAACCGATTTAGGCAATGGCAATCCTGCCGAAAGAATGCGCCTGCTGAATCGTGTTACAGATCCAGCGAGCAATAGTCTGCTTTGAAGCAGGAGCGCCAACCATGTTGGCCGCATACAGAACAAAAAGAGCTTCAGTCTTCCTGATCCTAGCCGTTCTGGTCACATAAATCTTCAAAGCCCTGACCGCATCCAGAGACTCGGAATCCTCCAAGTCCCGTGTAGCCACAGGCACGACAATAGGTTGGTTCATATGAAAAGATGAGACCACCTTGGGCAGAAATTGAGGACGAGTCCTCAACTCTGCCCTATCCACGTGAAAAATCAGGTATGGGCTTTTATATGATAAAGCCGCCAATTCTGAAACCCGCCTTGCAGAAGCTAAGGCCAACAACATGACCACTTTCCAAGTGAGGTATTTCAACTCTACTGTTTTGAGTGGTTCAAACCAAGGTGACTTGAGGAAACTTAATACCACTTTAAGGTCCCAAGGCGCCACCGCAGGTACAAAGGGAGGCTGAATATGCAGCATGCCCTTCACAAAAGTCTGTACTTCAGGAAGAGAAGCCAATTCTCTTTGAAAGAAAATGGATAAAGCCGAAATTTGAACCTTTATGGACCCTAATTTTAGGCCCAAATTCACTCACGTTTGAAGGAAGTGAAGCAGACGGCCCAACTGGAACTCCTCCGTAGGAGCAGTTCTGGCCTCACACCAAGAAACATATTTTCGCCATATACGGTGATAATGTTTCAACGTCACGTCCTTCCTAGCCTTGATCAGGGTAGGAATGACCTCCTCCGGAATCCCTTTTTCCGCTAGGATCCGGCGTTCAACCGCCATGCCGTCAAACGCAGCCGCAGTAAGTCTTGGAACAGACAGGGCCCCTGCTGCAGCAGGTCCTGCCTTAGAGGAAGAAGCCACGGATCTTCTGTGAGCAACTCTTGCAGATCCGGATACAAAGTCCTCCTTGGCCAATCTGGAACAATGAGGATTGTTCTGACCCTTCTTATTCTTATTATCCTCAACACCTTGGGTATGAGAGGTAGAGGAGGAAACACATAGATCGATCTGAACACCCAAGGTGTCACCAGAGCGTCTACCGCAACCGCCTGAGGGTCTCTTGACCTGGCGCAATACCTCTTTAGCTTTTTGTTGAGGTGGGACGCCATGATGTCTATCTGAGGCAGTCCCCACCGATCCGTGATCTGTGTGAAGACTTCTTGATGAAGTCCCCACTCTCCCGGATGCAGGTCGTGCCTGCTGAGAAAGTCCGCCTCCCAGTTGTCCACCCCCGGGATGAACACTGCTGATAGTGCGCTTACATGGCCTTCCGCCCAGCGTAGAATCCTGGTCGCCTCTGCCATGGCCACTCTGCTCCTTGTGCCGCCTTGACGGTTTACATGAGCCACTGCCGTGACATTGTCTGACTGAATCAGAACCGGTTTGTTCCGAAGCCATTCCTCCGCTTGGCGTAGGGCGTTGTATATGGCCCTCAACTCCAGGACATTGATGTGGAGACCAGTCTCTAGGCTTGACCAGAGACCCTGGAAATTTCTTCCTAGTGCGACAGCTCCCCAACCTCGGAGGCTCGCGTCCGTGGTCACCAGGACCCAGTCCTGAATGCCGAACCTGCGACCCTCCAGGAGGTGAGCACTGCGCAGCCACCACAGGAGAGACACCCTGGCCCTGGGAGACAGGGTGATCCGTTTTTGCATGTGTAGATGGGACCCGGACTATTTGTCCAATAGGTCCCATTGAAAGGTCCTTGCATGGAACCTGCCGAAGGGGATGGCCTCGTATGAAACCACCATCATCCCCAGAACCCACGTGCAATGATGCACTGAAACCTTTTTTGGCTTCAATAGGTTCCTGACCAGAGCTACGAGCTCCTGAGCCTTCTCCACTGGAAGAAAAACTCTTTTTTGGTCTGTGTCTAGAATCAGGCCCAAAAAGGGCAGACGCGTTGCAGGGACTAGCTGGGATTTCGGTAAATTGAGAATCCAGCCGTGCCTCTGCAACGTCTTCACGGACAGAGACACGCTGTCCAGCAGCTTCTCCCGAGATCTCGCCTTTATGAGGAGATCGTCCAAGTACGGGATAATTGTGACGCCCTGCCTGCGCAGGAGCACAATCATTTCCGCCATTACCTTGGTGAAAATTCTCGGGGCCGTGGAAAGACCAAACGGCAACGTCTGAAATTGGTAGTGACAGTCCTGTACTGCAAATCTCAGGAACGCCTGGTGAGGAGGGAAAATCAGAACATGAAGGTACGCATCCTTTATGTCCAGGGACACCATCCAATCCCTCCCTCCAGGCTGGCGATGACCGCTCTGAGCGACTCCATTTTGAAGTTGAACCTCTTCAAGTACAGGTTCAGGGATTTCAGATTTAAATTGGGTCTGACCGAACCGTCCAGTTTCGGTACCACAAACAGGGATGAATAATAACCCTCTCCTTGCTGGAGATGAGGAGCTTTGACTATCACCTGTTGAATGTACAATTTGTGAATTGCAGCTAACACCAGCTCCCTCTCCGATGGGGAAGCCGGCAGAGCCGGTTTGAAAAACCGGCAAGGAGGCATGTCTTCGAATTCCAGTCTGTATCCCTGGGAAACAATCTCTATTGCCCAGGGATCCACCTGTGAGAGAACCCAGACATGGCTGAACAGACGAAGACGTGCCCCCACTTGATCTGACCCCCCCCCCCCCCCCCCCCCCGGAAAGCCCCAGCATCATGTGGTGGACTTTGCGGAAGTAGGGGAGGACTTCTGCTCTTGGGAACTAGCCGAGTGCAGCTTTTTTCCCTTGCCTTTACCTCTGGCAACAAAGGACGATCCTCGTACCTTCTTGCTTTTATTGGAACGAAAGGACTGCATTTGATAATGCGGTACATTCTTAGCATGCTACGGGGGAACATAAGGTAAAAAATTTGATTTACTGGCCGTAGCAGTAGAGACAAGGTCCGAGAGGCCTTCTCCAAACAACTCCTCCCCCTTGTAAGGCAATGACTCCATATGCCGCTTTGAGTCGGCGTCTCCCGTCCACTGGGGGTCATTCTGAGTTGTTCGCTCGGTATTTTTTTCTCGCAACGGAGCGATTAGTCGCTAATGCGCATGCGCAATGTCCGCAGTGCGACTGCGCCAAGTAAATTTGCTATGCAGTTAGGTATTTTACTCACGGCATTACGAGGTTTTTTCTTCGTTCTGGTGTTCGTAATGTGATTGACAGGAAGTGGGTGTTTCTGGGCGGAAACAGGCCGTTTTATGGGTGTGTGCGAAAAAACGCTACCGTTTCTGGGAAAACGCATTGAAATGCGATCACATCATTGGGCGGCCATTTGCATGCTGGGCGGCCCCTAGTATGTAATCGCAAACAGTTGCAGTTTTGCTACCTGGCATAATGTGTATAAGGGGCTCTACCTGGCATAACATGTATAAGGGGACCTACCTGGCGTAACGTGTATAAGGTGATCTACCTCGCATAACGTGTATAAGGAGCCCTACCTGGCATAATGTGTATAAGTTGCTCTACCTGTCGTAACATGTATAAGGGAATCTACTTGGCGTAACGTGTATAAGGGGCTCTACTGGGTGTAATGTGTATAAGGGGATCTACTTGGCGTAACATGTATAAGGGAATCTACATGGGGTAACGTGTATAAGGGGCTCTACTGGGTGTAATGTGTATAAGGGGATCTACTTGGCGTAACATGTATAAGGGGCTCTACCTGGTGTAACATGTATAAGGAGCACTACCATGGCAAAATGTGTGTAAGGGTCTCTACCTGGCGTACTGTGTGTAAGGGGCTCTTCTGTAGTGTAATGTGTATAAGTGGCACTACTGTGTGGCACTATCCCTATTTTACATATGAGGGGTACCAATTTTCTTTCTAGCACACGGCACCAAAATGTCTAGTTATGGCTTTGTCGAATGTTCGATACTTTGAACATGTCTCATTTTTAAAGCTTTGATCATCTAATCCCATAGAAGCCCGTAGGCGCACCGTGCACACTGTGCTTTAGTCTGCACTATGGGGGTCATTCCGAGTTGTTCGCTCGTTATTTTTTTCTCGCAACGGAGCGATTAGTCGCTAATGCGCATGCGCAATGTCCGCAGTGCGACTGCGTCAAGTAAATTTGCTATGCAGTTAGGTTTTTTACTCACGGCATTACAAGGTTTTTTCTTCGTTCTGGTGATCGTAATGTGATTGACAGGAAGTGGGTGTTTCTGGGCGGAAACTGGCCGTTTTATGGGTGTGTGCGAAAAAACGCTACCGTTTCTGGGAAAAACGCGGGAGTGGCTGGAGAAACGGAGGAGTGTCTGGGCGAACGCTGGGTGTGTTTGTAACGTCAAACCAGGAACAACAAGCACTGAACTGATCGCAGATGCCGAGTAAGTGTGGAGCTACTCAGAAACTGCTAAGAGGTGTCTATTCGCTATTTTGCTAATCTTTCGTTCGCAATTTTGATAAGCTAAGATTCACTCCCAGTAGGCGGCGGCTTAGCGTGTGCAAAGCTGCTAAAAGCAGCTTGCGAGCGAACAACTCGGAATGACCCCCATTGTCGGGTCCACAAGAGTCGCCTAGCAGAAATAGACATAGCATTTATTCTGGAGCTTAGTAAACAAATGTCTCTCTGAGCATCCCTCATATACAAGGCAGCATCTCTGATATGCTCAATGGTCATTAGAATGGTATCCCTATCTAAGGTGTCAATCTCCGTAGATAAGGAGTCTGCCCATGCCACAACAGCACTACAAACCCAGGCTGACGCCATGGCCGGTCTAACGATAGTTCCTGAATGTGTGTAAATGTGCTTCATGGTAATTTCCTGCTTGCGATCAGCAGGATCCTTGAGGGAAGCAGTATCCGGAGAAGGCAGTGCCACCTTCTTGGATAAGCGTGTCAGTGCCTTGTCTACTTTAGGCGAAGATTCCCATCGTATCCTATCCTTCTGTGGAAAAGGATACGCCATAAGAATCCTTTTGGGAACATGTAGTCTCCTATCCGGGGACTCCCAAGCCTTTTCGCACAATTCGCTTAGCTCAAATGAGGACGGAAACTAGAGATGAGCGGGTTCGGTTCCTCGGAATCCGAACCCGCCCGAACTTCAGCTTTTTTTACACGGATCCGAGCGACTCGGATCTTCCCGCCTTGCTCGGTTAACCCGAGCGCGCCCGAACGTCATCATGACGCTGTCGGATTCTCGCGAGGCTCGGATTCTATCGCGAGACTCGGATTCTATATAAGGAGCCGCGCGTCGCCGCCATTTTCACACGTGCATTGAGATTGATAGGGAGAGGACGTGGCTGGCGTCCTCTCCATTTAGATTATAAGAGAGAGAGATTTACTGGAGCTTAGGACTAGGAGGAGTACTGTAGAAGTGTAGAGAGTGCAGAGAGTTTACTAGTGAGTGACCACCAGACAGTGCAGTTTATTTAATATATCCGTTCTCTGCCTGAAAAAAGCGATACACACAGTGACTCAGTCACATACCATATCTGTGTGCACTGCTCAGGCTCAGCCCAGTGTGCTGCATCATCTATATATATTATATATCTGTCTGACTGCTCAGCTCACACAGCTTATAATTGTGGGGGAGACTGGGGAGCACTGCAGTGCCAGTTATAGGTTATAGCAGGAGCCAGGAGTACATAATATTATATAGTGAGTGACCACCAGACAGTGCAGTTTATTTAATATATCCGTTCTCTGCCTGAAAAAAGCGATACACACAGTGACTCAGTCACATACCATATCTGTGTGCACTGCTCAGGCTCAGCCCAGTGTGCTGCATCATCTATATATATTATATATCTGTCTGACTGCTCAGCTCACACAGCTTATAATTGTGGGGGAGACTGGGGAGCACTGCAGTGCCAGTTATAGGTTATAGCAGGAGCCAGGAGTACATAATATTATATTAAAATTAAACAGTGCACACTTTTGCTGCAGGAGTGCCACTGCCAGTGTGACTGACCAGTGACCTGACCACACTGACCACCAGTATAGTTAGTAGTATACTTATATTGTGATTGCCTGAAAAAGTTAAACACTCGTCGTGTGACTTCACTTGTGTGTTGTTGTTTTTTTTATTCTATAAAAATAAAACTCATTCTGCTGACAGACAGTGTCCAGCAGGTCCGTCATTATATAATATATAATATATACCTGTCCGGCTGCAGTAGTGATATATATATATTTTTTATATCATTTATCATCCAGTCGCAGTAGACACAGTACGGTAGTTCACGGCTGTGGCTACCTCTGTGTCTGCACTCGGCAGGCAGTCCGTCCATAATTGTATACCACCTAACCGTGGTTTTTTTTTCTTCTTTATACATACATACTACTATGACATCTCTTTATCAACCAGTCTATATTAGCAGCAGACACAGTACAGTACGGTAGTTCACGGCTGTGGCTACCTCTGTGTCTGCACTCGGCAGGCAGTCCGTCCATAATTGTATACCACCTAACCGTGGTTTTTTTTTCTTTCTTCTTTATACATACATAGTTACATAGACATCTCTTTATCAACCAGTCTATATTAGCAGCAGACACAGTACAGTACGGTAGTTCACGGCTGTGGCTACCTCTGTGTCTGCACTCGGCAGGCAGTCCGTCCATAATTGTATACCACCTAACCGTGGTTTTTTTTTCTTTCTTCTTTATACATACATAGTTACATAGACATCTCTTTATCAACCAGTCTATATTAGCAGCAGACACAGTACAGTACGGTAGTTCACGGCTGTGGCTACCTCTGTGTCTGCACTCGGCAGGCAGTCCGTCCATAATTGTATACCACCTAACCGTGGTTTTTTTTTCTTTCTTCTTTATACATACATAGTTACATAGACATCTCTTTATCAACCAGTCTATATTAGCAGCAGACACAGTACAGTACGGTAGTTCACGGCTGTGGCTACCTCTGTGTCTGCACTCGGCAGGCAGTCCGTCCATAATTGTATACCACCTAACCGTGGTTTTTTTTTCTTTCTTCTTTATACATACATAGTTACATAGACATCTCTTTATCAACCAGTCTATATTAGCAGCAGACACAGTACAGTACGGTAGTTCACGGCTGTGGCTACCTCTGTGTCTGCACTCGGCAGGCAGTCCGTCCATAATTGTATACCACCTAACCGTGGTTTTTTTTTCTTTCTTCTTTATACATACATACTACTACGACATCTCTTTATCAACCAGTCTATATTATTAGCAGCAGACACAGTACAGTACGGTAGTTCACGGCTGTGGCTACCTCTGTGTCTGCACTCGGCAGGCAGTCCGTCCATAATTGTATACCACCTAACCGTGGTTTTTTTTTCTTTCTTCTTTATACATACATAGTTACATAGACATCTCTTTATCAACCAGTCTATATTAGCAGCAGACACAGTACAGTACGGTAGTTCACGGCTGTGGCTACCTCTGTGTCTGCACTCGGCAGGCAGTCCATAATTGTATACTAGTATCCATCTCCATTGTTTACCTGAGGTGCCTTTTAGTTGTGCCTATTAAAATATGGAGAACAAAAATGTTGAGGTTCCAAAATTAGGGAAAGATCAAGATCCACTTCCACCTCGTGCTGAAGCTGCTGCCACTAGTCATGGCCGAGACGATGAAATGCCAGCAACGTCGTCTGCCAAGGCCGATGCCCAATGTCATAGTACAGAGCATGTCAAATCCAAAACACCAAATATCAGAAAAAAAAGGACTCCAAAACCTAAAATAAAATTGTCGGAGGAGAAGCGTAAACTTGCCAATATGCCATTTACGACACGGAGTGGCAAGGAACGGCTGAGGCCCTGGCCTATGTTCATGGCTAGTGGTTCAGCTTCACATGAGGATGGAAGCACTCAGCCTCTCGCTAGAAAAATGAAAAGACTCAAGCTGGCAAAAGCAGCACAGCAAAGAACTGTGCATTCTTCGAAATCCCAAATCCACAAGGAGAGTCCAATTGTGTCGGTTGCGATGCCTGACCTTCCCAACACTGGACGTGAAGAGCATGCGCCTTCCACCATTTGCACGCCCCCTGCAAGTGCTGGAAGGAGCACCCGCAGTCCAGTTCCTGATAGTCAGATTGAAGATGTCAGTGTTGAAGTACACCAGGATGAGGAGGATATGGGTGTTGCTGGCGCTGGGGAGGAAATTGACCAGGAGGATTCTGATGGTGAGGTGGTTTGTTTAAGTCAGGCACCCGGGGAGACACCTGTTGTCCGTGGGAGGAATATGGCCGTTGACATGCCAGGTGAAAATACCAAAAAAATCAGCTCTTCGGTGTGGAGGTATTTCACCAGAAATGCGGACAACAGGTGTCAAGCCGTGTGTTCCCTTTGTCAAGCTGTAATAAGTAGGGGTAAGGACGTTAACCACCTCGGAACATCCTCCCTTATACGTCACCTGCAGCGCATTCATAATAAGTCAGTGACAAGTTCAAAAACTTTGGGTGACAGCGGAAGCAGTCCACTGACCAGTAAATCCCTTCCTCTTGTAACCAAGCTCACGCAAACCACCCCACCAACTCCCTCAGTGTCAATTTCCTCCTTCCCCAGGAATGCCAATAGTCCTGCAGGCCATGTCACTGGCAATTCTGACGATTCCTCTCCTGCCTGGGATTCCTCCGATGCATCCTTGCGTGTAACGCCTACTGCTGCTGGCGCTGCTGTTGTTGCTGCTGGGAGTCGATGGTCATCCCAGAGGGGAAGTCGTAAGCCCACTTGTACTACTTCCAGTAAGCAATTGACTGTTCAACAGTCCTTTGCGAGGAAGATGAAATATCACAGCAGTCATCCTGCTGCAAAGCGGATAACTGAGGCCTTGGCATCCTGGGTGGTGAGAAACGTGGTTCCTGTATCCATCATTACTGCAGAGCCAACTAGAGACTTGTTGGAGGTACTGTGTCCCCGGTACCAAATACCATCTAGGTTCCATTTCTCTAGGCAGGCGATACCGAAAATGTACACAGACCTCAGAAAAAGAGTCACCAGTGTCCTAAAAAATGCAGCTGTACCCAATGTCCACTTAACCACGGACATGTGGACAAGTGGAGCAGGGCAGGGTCAGGACTATATGACTGTGACAGCCCACTGGGTAGATGTATGGACTCCCGCCGCAAGAACAGCAGCGGCGGCACCAGTAGCAGCATCTCGCAAACGCCAACTCTTTCCTAGGCAGGCTACGCTTTGTATCACCGCTTTCCAGAATACGCACACAGCTGAAAACCTCTTACGGCAACTGAGGAAGATCATCGCGGAATGGCTTACCCCAATTGGACTCTCCTGTGGATTTGTGGCATCGGACAACGCCAGCAATATTGTGTGTGCATTAAATATGGGCAAATTCCAGCACGTCCCATGTTTTGCACATACCTTGAATTTGGTGGTGCAGAATTTTTTAAAAAACGACAGGGGCGTGCAAGAGATGCTGTCGGTGGCCAGAAGAATTGCGGGACACTTTCGGCGTACAGGCACCACGTACAGAAGACTGGAGCACCACCAAAAACTACTGAACCTGCCCTGCCATCATCTGAAGCAAGAAGTGGTAACGAGGTGGAATTCAACCCTCTATATGCTTCAGAGGTTGGAGGAGCAGCAAAAGGCCATTCAAGCCTATACAATTGAGCACGATATAGTAGGTGGAATGCACCTGTCTCAAGCGCAGTGGAGAATGATTTCAACGTTGTGCAAGGTTCTGATGCCCTTTGAACTTGCCACACGTGAAGTCAGTTCAGACACTGCCAGCCTGAGTCAGGTCATTCCCCTCATCAGGCTTTTGCAGAAGAAGCTGGAGACATTGAAGGAGGAGCTAACACTGAGCGATTCCGCTAGGCATGTGGGACTTGTGGATGGAGCCCTTAATTCGCTTAACAAGGATTCACGGGTGGTCAATCTGTTGAAATCAGAGCACTACATTTTGGCCACCGTGCTCGATCCTAGATTTAAAGCCTACCTTGGATCTCTCTTTCCGGCAGACACAAGTCTGCTGGGGTTGAAAGACCTGCTGGTGACAAAATTGTCAAGTCAAGCGGAACGCGACCTGTCAACATCTCCTCCTTCACATTCTCCCGCAACTGGGGGTGCGAGGAAAAGGCTCAGAATTCCGAGCCCACCCGCTGGCGGTGATGCAGGGCAGTCTGGAGCGACTGCTGATGCTGACATCTGGTCCGGACTGAAGGACCTGACAACGATTACGGACATGTCGTCTACTGTCACTGCATATGATTCTCTCAACATTGATAGAATGGTGGAGGATTATATGAGTGACCGCATCCAAGTAGGCACGTCACACAGTCCGTACTTATACTGGCAGGAAAAAGAGGCAATTTGGAGGCCCTTGCACAAACTGGCTTTATTCTACCTAAGTTGCCCTCCCACAAGTGTGTACTCCGAAAGAGTGTTTAGTACCGCCGCTCACCTTGTCAGCAATCGGCGTACGAGGTTACATCCAGAAAATGTGGAGAAGATGATGTTCATTAAAATGAATTATAATCAATTCCTCCGCGGAGACATTGACCAGCAGCAATTGCCTCCACAAAGTACACAGGGAGCTGAGATGGTGGATTCCAGTGGGGACGAATTGATAATCTGTGAGGAGGGGGATGTACACGGTGATATATCGGAGGGTGATGATGAGGTGGACATCTTGCCTCTGTAGAGCCAGTTTGTGCAAGGAGAGATTAATTGCTTCTTTTTTGGGGGGGGTCCAAACCAACCCGTCATATCAGTCACAGTCGTGTGGCAGACCCTGTCACTGAAATGATGGGTTGGTTAAAGTGTGCATGTCCTGTTTTGTTTATACAACATAAGGGTGGGTGGGAGGGCCCAAGGACAATTCCATCTTGCACCTCTTTTTTCTTTTCTTTTTCTTTGCATCATGTGCTGATTGGGGAGGGTTTTTTGGAAGGGACATCCTGCGTGACACTGCAGTGCCACTCCTAAATGGGCCCGGTGTTTGTGTCGGCCACTAGGGTCGCTAATCTTACTCACACAGTCAGCTACCTCATTGCGCCTCTTTTTTTCTTTGCGTCATGTGCTGTTTGGGGAGGGTTTTTTGGAAGGGACATCCTGCGTGACACTGCAGTGCCACTCCTAGATGGGCCCGGTGTTTGTGTCGGCCACTAGGGTCGCTAATCTTACTCACACAGCTACCTCATTGCGCCTCTTTTTTTCTTTGCGTCATGTGCTGTTTGGGGAGGGTTTTTTGGAAGGGACATCCTGCGTGACACTGCAGTGCCACTCCTAGATGGGCCCGGTGTTTGTGTCGGCCACTAGGGTCGCTAATCTTACTCACACAGCTACCTCATTGCGCCTCTTTTTTTCTTTGCGTCATGTGCTGTTTGGGGAGGGTTTTTTGGAAGGGCCATCCTGCGTGACACTGCAGTGCCACTCCTAGATGGGCCCGGTGTTTGTGTCGGCCACTAGGGTCGCTAATCTTACTCACACAGCTACCTCATTGCGCCTCTTTTTTTCTTTGCGTCATGTGCTGTTTGGGGAGGGTTTTTTGGAAGGGACATCCTGCGTGACACTGCAGTGCCACTCCTAGATGGGCCCGGTGTTTGTGTCGGCCACTAGGGTCGCTTATCTTACTCACACAGCGACCTCGGTGCAAATTTTAGGACTAAAAATAATATTGTGAGGTGTGAGGTATTCAGAATAGACTGAAAATGAGTGTAAATTATGGTTTTTGAGGTTAATAATACTTTGGGATCAAAATGACCCCCAAATTCTATGATTTAAGCTGTTTTTTAGTGTTTTTTGAAAAAAACACCCGAATCCAAAACACACCCGAATCCGACAAAAAAAATTCGGTGAGGTTTTGCCAAAACGCGTTCGAACCCAAAACACGGCCGCGGAACCGAACCCAAAACCAAAACACAAAACCCGAAAAATTTCAGGCGCTCATCTCTAACGGAAACGTGACCTCAGGCTTTTTCCCTTTATACATGTGAACCCTCGTGTCAGTGACAGGGGGTTCCTCAGTGATATGCAAAACCTCTTTTATGGCAATAATCATGTATCGAATACCCTTTGCCACCTTCGGATGTAATTTTGCATCCTCATAGTCGACACTAGAGTCAGTATCTGTGTCGGTATCTGTGTCAGCGACCTGGGATATGGGGCGCTTTTGAGACCCTGAAGGTCCTGGCGCCACAGGGACAGGCATGGTCTGGCTACCTGACTGATCCCTAGCCTCAGCCTTGTCTAACCTTTTATGCAGGAGATTCACATTTGCATTTAAGACATTCAGCATATCCACCCAGTCCGGTGTCGGCATTGCCGACGGCGACCTGACATTCAAACACTCCCCGTCCACATTAAGCGAGCCTTCTTCGTCAAACATGTCGACACACACGTACCGCACACTTCATACACACAGGGAAACTCTTTTCTGAAGACAAAATCCCCTTTAAGGCCCTTTGGAGAGACAGAGAGAGAGTGTGCCAGCACACACCCCAGCGCAATGACCCTGGAGACCAACACAAAATGTTTTTCCCCAGCAGCGCTGTATAATATCTTATCCGCCAATTATGTGCCCCTCCCTTTTAAACACCCCTTCACCGTGTGTAAGCAGGGGAGAGTCCGGGGAGCTTCCTCTCAGCGTTCTGTGGAGAGAAAAATGGCGCTGGTGAGTGCTGAGGGAGAAGCCCCGCCCCCTCGGCGGCGGGCTTCGGTCCCGCTCAAATTTGTGTAAAAATGCGAGGGCTCTTTTATATACATGTACAGTGCCCAGCTGTACATGTATATATCTTTTTGCCATGTTTTGAGGTGTTATTATAGCTGCCCAGGGCGCCCCCCCTGCGCCCTGCACCCATACAGTGACCGGAGTGTGTGAGGTGTGTGGAGCAATGACGCACAGCTGCGGTGCTGTGCGTTACCTCAGTGAAGCCGCTGAAGGCTTCTGCCGCCTGAGACGTCTTCTTGATTCTGTTCTTCTGGCTCTGTGAGGAGAACGGCGGCGTGGCTCCGGGGGTGGACACCCAGGACGAACCTGTGTTCACCCCCTCTGGAGCTAATGGTGTCCAGTAGCCGAGGAAGCAGATCCTATCATTTAAGTAGGTCTGCTCCTCTCTCCCCAGTCCCTCGATGCAGGGAGCTTGTTGCCAGCAGTGCTCCCTGTAAAAATAGAAAAATCCAAACAAAAATGCTTTCTAATGCAAAGAACTCAGGAGAGCTCCCTGCAGTGCGCCCATCTTCCTCTGGGCACAGTGTAAAACTGAGGTCTGGAGGAGGGACATAGAGGGAGGAGCCAGTGCACACCCAGAATCCAAAGCTTTCTTAAAGTGCCCTATCTCCTGCGGAGCCCGTTTATTCCCCATGGTCCTTACGAGTCCCCAGCATCCTCTAGGATGTTAGAGAAATATTATATGTAAAGCAGTACAGTATATTTATTTCAAGGGACAGTATATTTATTCATAGAGCAGTATATTTCTTCCAGGGGCAGTATATTTATTTCATAGAGCAGTATATTTCTTCCAAGGGCAGTATATTAATTTCATAGAGCAGTATATTTCTTCCAGGGGCAGTCTATTTATTTCATAGAGCAGTATATTTCTTCCAGGGGCAGTCTATTTATTTTATAGAGCAGTATATTTCTTCCAGGGGCAGTATATTTATTTCAGAGGGCAGTATATTTATTTCAGGGGGCAGTATGTTGAATGGCAATAGATACACCCATGGGTAGACACGCCCTGTGGGTGGAACATGACATGCCCCCTCAATGGCACGTCGCACTCTGCATACTGAGCCTGATTCATTATGGATCGCTATTGAGGCTGAAATAGTGATGTTCACAAATCTGCTCTTGTTAAAAATCGCATGTGAAGACCCGCCCAGAAAGGATAAAAGACGTCCATCGATGAATCCGCGAATCTGCATAGGCATTAGCAGATTCGCAATGCATACGCAAAAAAGGACACTATTGACATTTGCGGCTGACCCCAGCATACTCAAATCAGTGAGAATGCAGTCCCACCGGGCGCCATGTTTTTGAACATAGCGTTCTCAGTTGACATCAGATACACGCACTGAAAACGGCCATGACACGCCTGTGTTTTCCCAACCATTCCCCACAAGCGCCATGTTACCAACCACGAACGGTCAATTCCTGTCAATCAAAATGCATTCACTTTAAAATTAAGCTACATACGCATGGTGATCGCATTTTGCACTTTGCGCATGCACAATGTATTCGCAGCACATGCGCAGTCTGCCGATAATCGCTCACTGCGTGCAATCTCACATTTGCAATTGGTAATGAATCAGGCTAAGCACCTACAATCTCACTGAAACTAGTTTTCAAAAGTAGGCAAATATGAAGAAGATTCAACCAAAGAAACTACTGGGAAATCCTGCAGGAACAGCTGATCTTTTATTTGGGGTCACAATCATTGCTGGCAGTTGTAAGCTAATTACCTTTGAACATGGGGGCCGATTCAGACCTGATCGCTGCTGTGCGTTTCCACACAGCGGGCGATCAGGTCTGAATTGCGCATGCACCGCAATGGGCAGGCGGGACGGGGAGCGCCGGGCAGCGATGGGATGGTGCGGAAAAAAGTGATCGCACAGTGATTTCCCCCTCCCCCTCTAGGCGGCGATTACCTGATGGCAGGGATGCAGAAAATGCACCCCAGCGATCAGGTCTGAGTTAGCCCCATGGCTAGCTGTCCCTATTCACAAGTATGGGCACCTAAATTCATCAAAATCCAAAAATAAAAAAATTTGGAGCTTGACTGCAAGAATCTTCAGCTGGCATTTGTTACCACATCCTGCTCCTTTCCTACAGAAAGGAGTCAAGGTTTGTGAAGAAGGTCTGTTGAGAACTTGTGAGTGGTGGGCCCAGGTGCAAAAATATAATTTAGGCCCCCATCTTCTACCTCAACCCAAGATCACAATATGCCACACGGCAGTGGGTGACAGGGCAAGGCAAAGGTTGACAGCGTAAGGCAGAGAGAGGCAAAGGTTGACATAGGCACAAAGTGAAAACGTAAGGCAAGAGGAGGCAGAGGGTGACAGTAGTAGGCAGGTAGAGGCAGAGGGTGACAGGGGGAGGCAATGGATATCAAGGAGAGGATGACAGGAGACAATGGGTGCCGTTGTACAAGCACAATGCGGTGTGGAGAACAGGGCATGTACCTTGGTGGGGGCTAGTACCTTAGTGGGGGCAGGAACACAGCGCCCTCTGCTCTCTCTGTGACAGGAGTCCCCACCCCTTGTGCTTTCCTCAGCTGGACAATCGGTCAGGCAGACTCTGACATTGCCAGTTACACTGGTTGTGAGCTGCCTTTAATTCACAGGCAGCAGTTAATTAGATAAAATTTCCAGCTGTCTGTTAATTAGAGGCAGTATGTGGCTGTGATCATCAGCGCTGATAGATGGCAGGACTCCTCTATCAGTCCGGTACACACAAGGTCAGCCCTGCCTACCTAAGGTAAGGGGCAAGTCCCCCAGGTAGTGGGGCCCACCCTACTCTCTGCCTTTCATCCGACATTGCTCAAAATGGCATGGAGGGTCGGGGGGCAGGGGATAACATATTGCTGGTCTTGGCAGCAGTGGGCCCCTTAGTCTCCAAGGGCCCCGGTGCAATGTACCTACTGTACCAATGGTAATTCGGCCTCTGCGTGAACACAAGTTCACTCATTCGCAGTAACCCTGCCAAGTCAGGCTACGTAGTGCTAAGTTTCACCACTACTTAAACAGCGATAAAAAGATTTGCGGGGTACAACTGATCTTCAGAAAGGGGTGTGGTCTCACCTTCTTGATGCCTGAAGCACACCTCACTCCTCCTCTTTTCCCCATGAAGTCCACCTCCTGATGTCTGCCTCTAAGATCTCACTGATCCTGGTAAAATAAATATGTTCCTTACAGGTCATAACCTAGCGTGTCTCTGTACAAAAATCCTTGTGTAAAAGCTTGCTGGGAATTAAAAAAAAATGAATTATTGAGTGTTTTTATGCCAACACAAATTACATTTTATTTTTAGTTAATGTAATAATTTTTATAAAGGTGCATGTGGGGTTCTGGCCTTTGTAGGGGCATGAGGGGGCTCTAATGCCATATAAATCTCAGAAATAATATGGCTGTAACCTTACTGTAGTATATATAGTAGCGTATCTATAATGGGTGCAGTGTGTGCGGTGCATGTGGGCCCCTGAGTCCAGGGGAACCCAAATCGCACACCCTGTACCCATTTTTTCAATATTCACCTCTGCGGAGTCCCTGTCAGCAGCAGCATCTCTCCATAAATCACCAGGAAAAATGGTGCAGCAGCCATTTTCCCGGTGTTTTGCACATGTGCAGAAGGAAATCTCTGGCAAAATGGGCACCGTGCCATTTCCCCAGAGATCTGCACTGCCCCGCATCCCACCTCCGCTCAGTAAGAGACCAACCCCCCTGCCCATCCAGATTAGGGTCGGTTATGTGGGATGGACAGAGTGGGAGGGGTGAGACACATTAAAAAGAAACCAATCCTAATTCCGTGCTCCCTAGTGTTCAGAATCGAATGTTCTGCCCGGCTACCAGCTAAAGAGGTGGGGGCCTAAATGAAGGAGACTGCAGACGTGCCTCCTCCTCTGTTAATATGTCCCTGGGTATATTCCACACCCCTGTCTGGTAATCTCAAAAATAAAAAAGGTGGTAACCCTAACTATGATACTGTAAGACATGCCATGCTATGAAACAAGTTTATAAGCTGAATAAATTCACATGGAGACGTAATTGCGATGTATGTATGTATGTTCTTTGGATAAGAGCCACTGGACATCAGCCACTTGACTTCTATTATCTATTTTCCATGCCAGCTGTGAGGACTTGTCTGCAAGCAGCTGTGCCACAGTCTGCACGAATGGTACTACACTCCTGATACCACAGTGTCCAGTACCTGCCGGGGCACTCACCCAAGTCTCACCCACTCACATATCTTCTTCAGGAAGTCACAAGGTGTGAGGTGTAAAAAAAACCCTGAATCCACTTTATTTATATATAGTATATCTAGGGCTGAAGCATAGTGAGTAATAAGCCAGTAGATGTTCACATATGCACCCATGCACATTTGCGTGATTCTACCACCTTTGTCCGCCTCTGCTTGTATGATTGTAATAGTGAGGAATAGGGGGGCATTCTGACAAAGCAGTACAGGTTGAGTATCCCATATCCAAATATCCGAAATACGGAATATTCCGAAATACGGACTTTTTTGAGCGAGAGTGAGAGAGTGAAACTTTTGTTTTCTGATGACTCAATGTACACAAACTTTGTTTAATACACACAGTTATTAAAAATATTGTATTAAATGACCTTCAGACTGTGTATATAAGGTGTATATGAAACATAAATAAATTGTGTGAATGTAGACACACTTTGTTTAATGCACAAATTTATAAAAAATATTGGCTAAAATGACCTTCAGGCTGTGTGTATAAGGTGCATATAAAACATAAATGCATTCTGTGCTTAGACTTAGGTCCCATCGCCATGATATCTCATTATGGTATGCAATTATTCCAAAATACGGAAAAATCCGATATCCAAAATACCTCTGGTCCCAAGCATTTTGGATAAGGGATACTCAACCTGTATTATTTTTGGATTGTCGAGAACAGGTGATGATGATGGACTACAGCACTAACAAATATCTTGTGATTTTCTGTGTGTGACTGTGAACACAGCAGTGACACTAATTGGTGATTTATTTGTTGCTATGCATAGATTTTACCTTTGTTAGCGTGTTAAATTATTTTTTGTTTGTTTTGAGCAGTGTGTGCTGTATTACATAAGGTTGTTCAGCTTAGCTGGTACGTAATAGGAAAATGTGTAACTAGGGGGTAATGGGGTGTTCTCATATAGGCAGAGTTCAGTGAGGGCGTTATGCCAGATTTGTGGGTTATGCAGAAGTGGAAGGAGGCTTAAGATCAACTATTTGCTCCAAACATTGATGACAAGTATCAAATTCAGTAAATGTATAGGATGTGAGTGCATCCCAAAGATGGGTACTACTTTATATATAGGCAAATATATATGCATCTGTTTCATGTAAAACAAGCAGTTACATATATTTTATGTTTAACTTACTTTAAGGCCCTAAGTGTGTAACGACACATTTCATACTTTAAAAAAAGCACAAAAATGTAAAAATGATATGTGCAGAGTCAGATGCTTAGTGACTAATGCTTCTGAGTTTGGCATGTTCTGCCTCTCTACCCAATGAACAGTGTAATAATTACTTGTAGGTGGACCAGCAGTCTTCTGGTCTCTGCTGCCATCTTGTGTAAATTTTATATAATGGGATTATAGCATTACTGCAGACACCACAATTAGGCTGCACACTATCCTGATATTCACATAAACAGCCAAAGGGGGTCATTCCGAGTTGATCGCTTGCTGGCAGTTTTTAGCAGCCGTGAAAACGCATAGTCGCCACCCACGGGGGAGTGTGTTTTCGCTTTGCAGGAATGCGAACGCCTGTGCAGCAGAGCGCCTGCAAACACATTTTGTGCAAAACAAGACCAGCCCTGTAGTTACTTATCCTGTGCGATGATTGCTGCGATGAGTGACACGGTAATGACGTCACATACCCGCCCAGCAAACGCCCGGCCACGCCTGCGTTTTTCCAAACACTCCCAGAAAACGGTCAGTTGACACCCGTAAACGCCCTCCTCCTGGCAGTCTCCTTGCGTTCAGCTGTGCGATTGGAATCGTCACTAGAACCAGTGCACAACCACAAAGGACTTCGTACCAGTACGATGCACGTGCGCATTGCGGTGCCCACGCATGTGCAGATTAGCCGTTTATTTCAATGATCACTATGCAGGGAACAACGGCTGCTAGCGATCAACTCGAAATTACCTCCAATGTCTTGTCTTCTGCACACGTGTCTGAGTCGCACTGTGCCTGCTTACCGATTTTCTTCACAGATCAGATTTAAATGCATGTTAGAATATAAGAGGTGTTCCTGGACAGTGAATGAGAACAGGGAGGTGGTTAAAAAGACGGGCAGAGATGTGGCATCTTATGGGGTGTCTCAGGCATTTTGTGAGGAGAACTGGATTTTTTGTATTGTCCCAACAATCCGGGATGATTTTTCAGCAAATTGAAGGACCCAATATCTGAGCTACAGAACATACTGTACTAAGCGATTTATTTGTTAAGGAAACTAATTTTCTGCCAAACCACACGACTTTGTATATGTCCACCCACAAGCAGGGGTGGCTTTAGGGGTGAGAGCACCCCTAGGCACAATAGAAATGGCCACCCTCCCCCACCTTATTTTGTTATTGGTTATAAGATCTCTTTTGATGATCGCCAATTTAATAGACTAAAAAAAAATAGGATTTCAATTACCTAACTTTTCTTGTAGTCCGTAGAGGATACTGGGGTCCACATAAGTACCATGGGGTATAGACGGGTCCACTAGGAGCCTTGGGCACGTTAAGAAATCAATAGTGTGCACTGGCTCCTCCCTCTATGCCCCTCCTACCAGACTCAGTCTAGAAACTGTGCCAGAGGAGACGGGGGATCCGGTCTCTAAGTCGACAGTAACTAGGTCGACAATGTCTAGGTCAACCACTATTGGTCGACAGTAACTAGGTCGACAGAGTGTCTAGGTCGACAGGGTCTTTAGGTCGAGATGTTCTAGGTTGACAGGCCAAAAGGTCGACATGAGTTTTTCACAATTTTTTTCTTTTTTTGAACCTTTTCATACTTAACAATCCACGTGGACTACGATTGGAACGGTAATCTGTGCCAAGCGAAGCGAAGGCACCATGCCCGAAGCGTGGTGCACTAATTGGGGTTCCCGGTCACTCTACGAAGAAAACAACACCAAAATAACATAAAAAACTAATGTCGACCTTTTGACCTGTCGACCTAGAACATGTCGACCTAAAGACCCTGTCGACCTAGACACCCTGTTGACCTAGTTACTGTCGACCAATAGTGGTCGACCTAGACATTGTCGACCTAGTTACTGTCGACCTTCAATACCACACCCGGAGACGGACATATCCTGAGGAAGGATTTAACAGAACAGTGGTGAGATTTGAACCAGCACACACATACAAGAGGAAAGCCATGCTAACCAAACTTGAACAGGAACAGCAACAGCTGAACCAACCACAATACTTAACGAAGTAACAGAGCAGGAAACACGAAGCACCGGGCGGGCGTCCAGTATCCTCTACGGACTACGAGAAAAGGATTTACCGGTAGGTAATTAAAATCCTATTTTCTTTTACATCCTAGAGGATACTGGGGTCCACATTAGTACCATGGGGATGTACCAAAGCTCCCAAACCGGGTGGGAGAGTGCTGAGGTTCCTGCAGAACTGATTGACCAAATTGAAGGTCCTCAGAGGCCAAAGTATCGAACTTGTAGAACTTAGCAAACGTGTTTGACCCTGACCAAGTAGCTGCTCGGCAGAGCTGTAAAGCCGAGACACCCCAGGCAGCCGCCCAGGAAGAACCCACAGACCTAGTAGAGTGGGCCTGTACTCTAGGAACCCGGCAATCCTGCCGTACAATAAGCATGCTGGATAGTAAGCCTGATCCAGCGAGCAATAGACTGCTTTGAAGCAGGACACCCAATTTTCTTGGGATCATAGAGCACAAACAGCGAGTCAGATTTTCTGTGATGAACTGTCCTCTTCACGTAGATCTTCAAAGCCCTCACAACATCCAAGGACTTTGAGGTAGCAGAGGTGTCAGTAAGCACCGGAACCACAATAGGTTGGTCGATATGAAATGCAGACACCACCTTAGGAAGAAATTGCTGACGAGTTCTAAGTTCAGCTCTATACTCATGAAAAATTAAATAGGGGCTTTTGTGAGACAACGCCCCCAGTTCGGACACACGCCTTGCGGAAGCTAAGGCCAATAGTGTAACAGTCCTTCCACGTAAGAAACTTTACATCAAACCTCCTGTAAAGGTAAAAACCAGTCCGACTGCAGAAACTGCAACACCACGTTAAGATCCCAAGGTGCCGTGGGAGACAAAAAGGGCGGTTGGATGTGCAGAACAGCCTTCAAGAACGACTGAACCTCAGGGTGGGAAGCCAACTGCTTCTGGAAGGAAATGGACAAGGACGAAATCTGGACTTTCAAGGAGCCCAAACGTAGGCCCACATCCACACATGACTGTAGAAAAAGGAGAATATGTCCCAGATGAAATTCCACTGCAGAAAATTTCCTGTGTTCACACCATGAGACATATTTCTTTCAAATACGGTGGTAATGTTTAGACGTTACCCCTTTCCGGGCTTGGATCAAGGTTGGAGTAACCCTGTCCGGAATGCCTTTCCGGGCTAGGATTTGACGCTCAACTTCCATGCCGTCAAACCTAGCCATGCTAAGTCGTGATAGACGAATGGCTCCTGTTGTAGAAGATCCTCTCTAGGAGGCAAAAGCCACAGGTCCTCCAGGAGCATCTTCAGTAGATCCGTTTACCAGGCCATTCTTGGCCAATCTGGAGCAATGAGAATTGCTTGAACCTTTTCCCATTTTATTCTTTTGAGAATTCTTGGGATCAATGGAAGAGGTGGGAACACGTAAACCATCTGGTAGACCCATGGAGTCACCAGAGCGTCCACCGCTACTGCTTGTGGGTCCCTCGACCTGGAACACATACCGCTTTAGCTTCTTGATGAGACGAGAGGCCATCATGTCTATCTGTGGAATCCCCCACTGACGCGTTAAGGACTCGAACACCTGCGGGTGAAGGCCCCAATCTCCTGGGTGGAGATCGTGTCTGCTGAGGAAGTCCGCTTCCCAGTTGTCCACTCCCGGAATGAAGATTGCCGACAGCGCCACCAGGAAGAGGAGAATTCTTGTTACCTCTGACATTGCTGCTCTGCACTTCGTTCCACCCTGTCGGTTTATGTACGTTACTGCTGTCACATTGTCCGACTGAACCTGAATGGCGTGATCTTGAAGAAGATGTGCTGCCTGTAGAAGGGCATTGTATATGGCCCTTAGTTCCAGAACGTTGATCGGAAGAATGGCTTCCTGACTTGACCATTTTCCTTGGAACCTTTCCCCCTGGGTGACCGCTCCCCAACCTCTGAGGCTTGCGTTTGTGGTCAGCAGAATCCAATTTTGAATCCCGAACCTTCGACCCTCGGTCAGGTGCGAAGTCTGAAGCCACCATAGAAGAGAAATCCTGGTTTTTGGTGACAGACGTATCCTCTGGTGCATATGAAGATGCGATCCGGACCATTTGTCCAACAGATCCAGCTGGAAGGGCCTCACATGAAACCTTCCGTACTGCAGTACCTCGTTAGAGGCAACCATCTTTCCCAGAAGGCGAATGCAGAGATGCACCAATATCCGGGTTGGCTTGAGAACATCCCACACCATCGACTGGATTACCAATGCCTTTTCCAGCGGAAGGAATACCTTCTGTACCTCCATATCCAGGATCATCCCCAGGAACGGAAGCCTCCGTGTTGGTTTCAGGTGGGATTTGGGCAGGTTCAGAATCAACCCGTGATCCTGGAGTAGCCGGGTTGAGAGGACAATGCTGTCCAACAACTTCTCCCTGGATGGTGCTTTGATCAGCAGGTCGTCCGGGTGCGGTATTATGTTCACTCCCTGCTTGCGGAGGAGAAACATAATTTCTGCCATTACCTTGGTAAATACCCTCGGAGCCGTGGAGAGGCCAAATGGCAGTGACTGGAACTGGTAGTAACAGTCCTGTACTGTAAACCTTAGATAAGCCTGATGAGGTGGCCAAATTGGAATATGAAGGTACGCATCCTTGATGTCCAGAGACACCAGAGATTCCCCTTCCTCCAGACCTGAGATCACCGCTCTCAGAGACTCCATCTTGAACTTGAACACCAGCAAGTACGGGTTCAGTGATTTGAGGTTTAAGATCGGCCTTACCGAACCGTCTGGTTTCGGAACCACAAACAGGTTGGAGTAATAACCCGTGGTTTGTAGTGGAGGTGGAACTGGGACAATGACCTAAGACTGTACCAGTTTTTGAATGGCAGCCTGTAAAGTCATACTTGCTTCTGGAGAAGCTGGTAAGCCTGATTTGAAGAATCTGTGAGGCGGGAGTTCCTGAAACTCCAGTCTGTATCCCTGGGTGACATGGTCTGTGACCCAGGGATCCTGGCAAGATGCTGCCCAAATGTGACTGAAATAATGTAACTGGGCTCCCACCTGCCTGTCTTCCAGGCAGTGCAGTCCACCGTCATGCTGAAGGCTTTGAGGAAGCAGATCCGGAGGCCTGTTCCTGAGAACCTGCAACTGCTGGTTTTCTGGATTTACCCTTATTGCCTTTGAATGCTGTAGAAGAACCCTTGGATTTGTTTTTAAATTTTGCTGTCCGAAAGGACTGCAGAGTTGGAGCAGAGTAGGTTTTCCTAGCCTGGGGTGCTGCGGAAGACAGGTACGTAGACTTACCCGCCGTAGCCTTGAATATCCACTTATCCAGTTCATCTCCAACTGTGAATGGTAGACTTTCCACGCTTTTCCAGGAATCCGCATCTGCAGTCCACTGCTGTGCCAGTAGTGCGTGCGTTGAGCAAACCAATTTCCTTTATGGCCTCCACCATAAAGTTAACAGAGTCCTGAATATGCTGTAGGAGTAAAATTATTTCACCCCTGGGTAAGGAATCTAATTCGTCAATTATGTTACCTGACCACTTACCAATGGCCTTAGTGATCCATGCACAAGCAATAGTGGGTCTCAGGCGTTTGCAAGCTGATTGACAGGAAGAGGCCGTTTGTGGGTGGTAACTGGCCGTTTACTAGGTGTGTCCTGAAAAACGCAGGCGTTCCCAAGTGTTTTCAGGGAGGGTGTGTGATGTCAGCTTCGGACCCGATTGTTATGAACCACGGCTGTGGCTCATTTCCATTTTGCATTTTGGTTATGTATTTTATGTTATACTTCTGTTTATGTTCCCCGTGGGTGTCATGGGGTGCTCGGATCTCACCCTTAAGGAGAGGATACTGTTATGAACCACAGGTAGTGGTTCATTCCTATTTTATGTTTATAAGTTGTCTTGCAGGCCAGGATTTCCCGTTGCTCTGTTTAAGAATACTCTTGTTGCTGCCGGTGGTGAGTCTGTGTAATTGCAGCTTGTTCCCATGTGTTCAGCCTCACCTGGCTGCTAATTGCATCTTGTCAGTTTGGAGTCATGCAATAGGGCAGCTGCATGACATTATTAATTAGGCCTCTCTGTTATATGCTGGCTGAGTGCAATTCACAGACGCTGGTGATATCTCTAGGTTTCCAGTCTGCTTGAGTTCTGAGCTTGTTCCTGCCAGTTCCTGAGCTCCTGTGTAGCAGTGTCTGTCAATCTGCTTCCTGTGTCGATTCCTGTGTCAGTCCCTGTGTCGATTCCCGTGTCTGATCCCATGTCCTGCCATGAAGCGTTCCTGTCCAGAAGTCCTGTGGCTTTGCCTATGCCTGGTCGAGTTTCTGGCTTCTTGGTGTCCACCGGTCTGTCGTTTGGGATTCTGCCTGTCCTCCAGTTCTGAGAGTCTGTGTCGGCAGCATTGGGGGTTCCTATCCGTTTGCCAGTATTCGTACCGGTTCCGTGAGTAGCGGCTCTGCCGCGTCCGTCGGCCTAGGCCGCTGTATTCCGTTATTATTTCTGTCACTGGTGTTTTGCAGAGGGTTCTGCTTATGCTGTCACCGCCGGTACACAAAAGTATTGTGTCGGCGTGTGGTCAGCATTTCCTTTGTTGTTCTTTTCCTTTGGCGGCAAGCCGCACATACTTTGGTTTTAGGTTTGTTAGTAGCCCCTGGCCTTGTTGTTTAGTTAGAGGGCCCCTTGTTATCACCCTGTCTCGGTTCACTCTTTGTCTCTCATTAAGACCTGAGGGGGCATCGAAGTTGGGCAGACGTAATCCGCCCTTCAAACGCGGCTGCCATGGGCTCAAGCAACCATAGTATCGCAAGAGTGTACTGACAGCACGGGCGAGACAACGGAGATAGGGCGCCAGGGACTATTCCCTTTCCATTCCCCTTTCCCAGCATTATGTTCTGGAATTCAGGTCCTACCGTATAAGATCACCCCTGACCTGAGTATCAGAATCATAACATTATCACCAGCCATACCACAAAAAAAGAAATAAAACTTTTTTCTTTTTTGGCCCAGTCCAGTGTCTAGTCTAGAATCCATTCCGGTGTTTAGAATCCAGTCCTGTCTAGAATTCAGTGTGCAGAATCCAGTCCGGTGTTTAGAATCCAGTCCGGTGTTTAGAATCCAGTCCGGTGTTTAGAATACAGTCCGGTGTTTAAAAAAAAAAAAATCCAGTCTTGTTTTGTCTAGTTTAAAAATTCAGTCTTGCCTTGTCTAGTCTTGCCTTGTCTAGTCTTGCCTTGTCTAGTTTTAAATCCTCCTATGTCTACTATGCAAGCCCTGCAGGCATCTCTCTCAGCCCTGAACTCTGCTTTCAGTGCTTTGAAACCTGAGCGACTAGAAGTTTTGCAGCAATCCTTAAAGCAACTGCAAAACCTTCTGACTAAAATCTTGCTCATCTTGCCAGAAGTCGTTGAGAGTACATCTATCTCTAAAGAGACTCTTGTTCACAGTATGGTGACAAGAGAATCCTCTGGTTTAATTGAAGAGAAAAGGTTTAAAAGTTTTCTGAGGCCCAGGCTCTCAGAAGAGGAGCGTCTGCGTCGCAGAAACTTAAGCCTATATTGTGGGGGTTTAGGCCACTATCTGCAGACCTGTGAGTTGCGCAAGCCAAAGTGTGGTGACAAGTCTTGCCCTCTGGCCAAGTTGAGTCAGGATACAAGACCTACTCCTGTCTCTACTGTGGCAGAGGTACTTGTCACACAACCCACACTAAAAAGCTCTCTGTCCTATAATTGGGGTCCTTGGGCAAGGGAGCCCCATTATAGATTCAGGAATCAAAAGAGAATGTTTCTCTCCTCTCTTGAGGTTCCTGTTGAAGCAGAGTTGCAAGCCCCTGGAGTGGTGCCCGATGCCCAGGTTCCTGGAGTGGTGCCCGTTGCCCAGGGTCCTGGAGTGGTGCCCGTTGCCCAGGGTCCTGGAGTGGTGCCCGTTGCCCAGGGTCCTGGAGTGGTGCCCGTTGCCCAGAGTCCTGGAGTGGTGCCCATTGCCCAGGGTCCTGGAGTGGTGCCCGTTGCCCAGGATCTTGGTGCGGTGCCCGATGCCCAGAGTGCTGGAGCGGTGCCCGATGCCCAGAGTGCTGGAGCGGTGCCTGATGCCCAGAGTGCTGGAACGGTACCCGATGCCCAGAGCGCTGGAGCGGTACCAGATGCTCTAGCTTATAGAGGGACATCAAATATTATAGCTCAGGTTTCCATACCAGAAGGGGTCTCAGAAGCTGTTACCCCAGGTAGGGACTTGAAAAGCGCAACCCCAGAAAGGGTATCTAAAACCATAGTTCTAGAAGGGAACTCGAGAAGCAAAACCCCAGAAGGGATCTTTGAAGTAATATCCCCAAGTGGGGTCTCGAGAGACGCAGCCTCTAAGAAGGGTCTAGAGGTCGCTTCCCCAGGAAAGAACTTAAGAGGCATAGCATTTGTGGAGGTTCTGAAGGTTATAGCTTCAGCAAAAGTCCCGGAAGTCATAGTCCCGGGAGGAGTTTCAATAATTATCGACTCAGAGAGGGAGGCCAATGGTTCAGTCCCAGTGAGGGAAGCCGTTGGGTCGGTCCCAGTGAGGGAGGCCGATGGCTCGGTCCCAGTGGGGGAGGCCGACGGCTCGGTCCCAGTAAAAGAATCCGAGGTGCTGACCCCAGCGGGGTTCCCGAAGGCCACTGCCCCGGGTGGGGTTCAGAAAGTCACTGCCCCGGGTGGGGTTCAGAAAGTCACTGCCCCAGGTGGGGTTCAGAAAGTCACTGCCCCAGGTGGGGTTCAGAAAGTCTCAGCCTCGAGTAAGGTCAATAGTGACCAGGTCCTAGCTAAGCACTCTAGTCAGTCAGATGGGAAGGAAGCAGATCCTGACTCTGTTGATATCTCAACATCTATAATCTTTGATGGGGACTTAGTCCAATTTCTGGCGCTTTACAAACACTATTACACCATTTTGTTGTCTAGACCATTTCTGGGCATCACTTCAGAGAACATTGTGCTCTATCTGATTTATTCCTTTAGAGGAGAGCCTTTTGAGTGGGCAACCAGTCTAATGAAAGCTGAAGATCCCATTCTTCAGGATCCCCCGGCATTCAGTGATGCAGTTATTAAGAGATATGGTTCCAAAGAAATTGGTTCAGGTTCCTCTAGGTCACCCGTTTTACATGCTGAGAGTCCACTGTATACTGTAAACTCGGCACAAAAATCTCAGCCCATTGCATTGGCTACTGGATGTGCTTTTCTGTCTTCTCCCTACAGGAAATCTTCTAAAGTTTCGGTACCTAGGGGAATGGAACCAATCTATGGTCTGTTTTCAGATTCCAAAACTGATGAGGTTTCTTATATGCCGGGGCACTCTGGTAGGAGACGGAAGAAGCATCTGATTGCTCGACCTTTATGTTTTGAAGAATTTTTTGAGTCAGAGATTTCTTCCTTTCCTGGTGTCGCCAAGCAAGCACAGGGTAAAAAGAAAAAGAAATATTGCTGACTCTTGCCTTGTGGTGTATAAAAAAAAAAAAGATTTTTTTTTTCCTTGTCTTGTGTCCAGTGGCCACCGTCAAGGGGAGGGCACTGTTACAGGCTGTTGTTACAGCTTGTTTCTGTTTTCTTGTCTGTTAGACCAGTGTGTCAGGTTTTTTTTGTATCCCTTGTGTTGGATAGTCTGAATTTTGGGGTCCTTTGACCCCTCCTCAAGGGGGGGGGGTAATGTTATGAGCCACGGCTGTGGCTCATTTCCATTTTGCATTTTGGTTATGTATTTTATGTTATACTTCTGTTTATGTTCCCCGTGGGTGTCATGGGGTGCTCGGATCTCACCCTTAAGGAGAGGATACTGTTATGAACCACAGGTAGTGGTTCATTCCTATTTTATGTTTATAAGTTGTCTTGCAGGCCAGGATTTCCCGTTGCTCTGTTTAAGAATACTCTTGTTGCTGCCGGTGGTGAGTCTGTGTAATTGCAGCTTGTTCCCATGTGTTCAGCCTCACCTGGCTGCTAATTGCATCTTGTCAGTTTGGAGTCATGCAACAGGGCAGCTGCATGACATTATTAATTAGGCCTCTCTGTTATATGCTGGCTGAGTGCAATTCACAGACGCTGGTGATATCTCTAGGTTTCCAGTCTGCTTGAGTTCTGAGCTTGTTCCTGCCAGTTCCTGAGCTACTGTGTAGCAGTGTCTGTCGAGCTGCTTCCTGTGTCGATTCCTGTGTCGATTCCTGTGTCGATTCCTGTGTCAGTCCCTGTGTCGATTCCCGTGTCTGATCCCGTGTCCTGTCTCTTATTAAGACCTGAGGGGGCATCGAAGTTGGGCAGACGTAATCCGCCCTTCAAACGCGGCTGCCATGGGCTCAAGCAACCATAGTCTCGCAAGAGTGTACTGACAGCACGGGCGAGACAACGGAGATAGGGCGCCAGGGGCTATTCCCTTTCCATTCCCCTTTCCCAGCATTACGTTCTGGAATTCAGGTCCTACCGTATAAGATCACCCCTGACCTGAGTATCAGAATCATAACACCGATCAGCCTGTTCTCATTGCACTGTAGAAGTAAGTCCTGGGCTGCGAACACACTGCACACAGTGGTACAATAATTCGATGGTGAGTGTGGTGCGAACGGATTTGTAGCTGTCCGCTGACTGATGTACATTTGTAGCACGGCGTACACATGCGATCGCACACTTGCACGAGCGAATTTACACTCCCCTTGGGCGGCGACTATCTGAACTCAAGACAGCAAAATTAGCAGCACAGCAATCAGGTCTGAATCACTCCCTTAATTATTACCTCACTTATTTTGATTTAACCACATGTGCTGGTCTATGGGGGGTATTCAGTAGTAGACGGTACTGAGATGCGATCGCATCTCCCCATCAGCCCCCGCAGTGCACATGCGCAGGACTTCCACTGCGCGTGCATGGCCCGGGGAGATGCGATCGCATCTCACTGATGCGAACACCCTACCTGATTGACAGGCAGAGGCGATCGCAGGGCGAGATGGGGTGGCGGCGCAGTGTTGTGGGGGCAGTGACGCGGCATTGGGTGGGAATGGCGGCAGAAATGAGGGGTGGGTTCAGGGAGGCCGTGTGATGTCCACATGGCCGTTGCGACTGGGAAAATGGCCACCCTGTGCCTGCCTTCACAGCCTGGCTGCGGAGGTAGGGTGACATCCACAGATCAGCAATGCGATCGCAATTCAACTGCGATTGCATCACTGCCGGGAATTTGCAGGCTGGGCGGCCTTGCCCTTTGCTTATCGGCTACCAGCATGCGAACGCAGCCTGTTGCAGTTTTGCTAAAATAGCAAAACTGCCAGTAAAGCTGAAAGAGGGCCTATATCCTAACCTGTCCCACGTTCAAGTCTGAAAACCATGGCAATGTTATGTTATGGAGAGGATGGAGGGCAGGACCAATCAAACACCATTTTAAATCAGCAAAATGAAATGTTCTTCTATCACTTATGTGGTAATAAAGCTGTTCCAAAAGAAAAGTGCTATATAAATAAAATAATTATTATATGATGGCGGTAACAATCATAATCCCGATTCTTTATTAAAACTTGTGTATTATCTACTACATAACTTCCTAAACTGTCCTGTTTGTGTCATGTGCTGCGGGAACCTCGACAACAGCTCCCACCGCAGTGACAGGACAGACAGCATGCAGAGGACGAGGCCCATTTTACTGGGAATGGGTAAGTATCAAGAGCGAATCAAGAGAGTGTGCAGATTCTGTCCAGGCCCCTCATCTCTAGCTGGCAGCGCTGTAGACTCTGGGCACTAGGGTCACTAGGGGAACCAAGTGCTGTCCAAGAGCCCAGTGCGCATGTACAGGTCTGTAGGAAAATAGTGTGGTAGCCATCTTCCCAGCAATTTTCTTACAGCACAAGCGCAAAACACCAACAAAATGGCTGCTGCGCCATTTTCCTAGTGGTTTCTGCAGGGCTGCAGCCAGCGCAGGACTTTGGAGGGTATGTATTGAAAAAAATGGGTTCAGGGTGTGCGGTGTGAGACCCCCTAGACCCCGAGGGCCCCATGTGCACCGCACTGCACCCATTATAAATTCGCCAGTGGTAAGTATAGCTGGGCGGGCTGAGGATCCATTTACTAGCAGTAAAGCTGAGTAAACACTATGCTATATATATATATATATAGCACAATATATCATTAGACACAGATTGGAACGATATATCACACAAATCGCAGCGTTTGTACACCCAATCCATCGTGCCCAGCCATTGTTCATTGCATCTTCCCATCTGATGTGCTGCACATTGGGTCCTATTTAGTATTATTATTATCCTTTATTTATATGGCACCACAAGGGATCTGCAGCGCCCATTACACAGTACATAATCAAATGAGCAAACAAGAAAACAGACTTACAGTTCAAGACAATATTGGACAGGTATGGAAAACCAGGGGTTAGATGCCATCAAAGGGAGTATGGAGTATACTCTAAGTAGAGATGAGCGGGTTCGGTTCCTCGGAATCCGAACCCCCCCGAACTTCAGCCTTTTTACACGGGCAGACTCGGATCTTCCCGCCTTGCTCGGCTAACCCGAGCGCGCCTGAACGTCATCATCCCGCTGTCGGATTCTCGTGAGGCTCGTATTCTATCGCGAGACTCGGATTCTATATAAGGAGCCGCGCGTCGCCGCCATTTTCACACGTGCATTGAGATTGATAGGGAGAGGACGTGGCTGGCGTCCTCTCCGTTATAGATAGAGACACTTGAGTTGATTACTTAGTAATTTTGGGGAGCATTAGGAGTACTCAGAGTGCAGAGTTTTGCTGATAGTTAGTTACTAGTGACTGACCACCACCAGTTTTATTTATTATTTAATATAATCCGTTCTCTGCCTGAAAAAAAACGATACACAGTCACATACCATATCTGTGCTCAGCCTCAGTGTGCTGCATGATAATATCATCTATGTATATCTGACTGTGCTGAGTGCTCACTGCTCACACAGCTGAATTGTGGGGGAGACTGGGGTGCAGTTATAGCAGGAGTACAGTGCACACTTTTGCTGCCAGTGTGACTGACCAGTGACCACCAGTATATTGTCTGCCTGTGGTGTTTTTTTTTTTTTATTCTATAAACGCATTCTGCTGACAGTGTCCAGCAGGTCCGTCAATCATTATATTATATAAATATTTACCTGCAGTAGTGTTATATTTTTTTTGTTCATCTCTATCATCTTTATCATCTCTATATTAGCAGACGCAGTACGGTAGTCCACGGCTGTGGCTACCTCTGTGTCGTCAGTGCTCGTCCATAATTGTATACCTACCTGTGGTGGGGGGTTTTTTTCTATCTTCTTCATACTAGTAGTTTAGGAGTCTGCTGACAGTGTCCAGCAGGTCCGTCATTATATTATATATACCTGCAGTAGTGATATATATATATTTTTTATATCATTATCATCTCTATACTAGCAGACGCAGTACGGTAGTCCACGGCTGTAGCTACCTCTGTGTCGTCAGTGCTCGTCCATAATTGTATACCTACCTGTGGTGGGTTTTTTTTTCTATCTTCTTCATACTAGTAGTTTAGGAGTCTGCTGACAGTGTCCAGCAGGTCCGTCATTATATTATATATACCTGCAGTAGTGATATATATATATATTTTATATCATTATCATCTCTATACTAGCAGACGCAGTACGGTAGTCCACGGCTGTAGCTACCTCTGTGTCGTCAGTGCTCGTCCATAATTGTATACCTACCTGTGGTGGGGTTTTTTTTTTCTATCTTCTTCATACTAGTAGTTTAGGAGTCTGCTGACAGTGTCCAGCAGGTCCGTCATTATATTATATATACCTGCAGTAGTGATATATATATATTTTTTATATCATTATCATCTCTATACTAGCAGACGCAGTACGGTAGTCCACGGCTGTGGCTACCTCTGTGTCGTCAGTGCTCGTCCATAATTGTATACCTACCTGTGGTGGGGTTTTTTTTTCTATCTTCTTCATACTAGTAGTTTAGGAGTCTGCTGACAGTGTCTAGCAGGTCCGTCATTATATTATATATACCTGCAGTAGTGATATATATATATTTTTATATCATTATCATCTCTATACTAGCAGACGCAGTACGGTAGTCCACGGCTGTAGCTACCTCTGTGTCGTCAGTGCTCGTCCATAATTGTATACCTACCTGTGGTGGGGTTTTTTTTTCTATCTTCTTCATACTAGTAGTTTAGGAGTCTGCTGACAGTGTCCAGCAGGTCCGTCATTATATTATATATACCTGCAGTAGTGATATATATATATTTTTTATATCATTATCATCTCTATACTAGCAGACGCAGTACGGTAGTCCATGGCTGTAGCTACCTCTGTGTCGTCAGTGCTCGTCCATAATTGTATACCTACCTGTGGTGGGGTTTTTTTTTCTATCTTCTTCATACTAGTAGTTTAGGAGTCTGCTGACAGTGTCCAGCAGGTCCGTCATTATATTATATATACCTGCAGTAGTGATATATATATATTTTTTATATCATTGTCATCTCTATACTAGCAGACGCAGTACGGTAGTCCACGGCTGTGGCTACCTCTGTGTCGTCAGTGCTCGTCCATAATTGTATACCTACCTGTGGTGGGGGGTTTTTTTCTATCTTCTTCATACTAGTAGTTTAGGAGTCTGCTGACAGTGTCCAGCAGGTCCGTCATTATATTATATATACCTGCAGTAGTGATATATATATATTTTTTATATCATTATCATCTCTATACTAGCAGACGCAGTACGGTAGTCCACGGCTGTAGCTACCTCTGTGTCGTCAGTGCTCGTCCATAATTGTATACCTACCTGTGGTGAGGTTTTTTTTCTATCTTCTTCATACTAGTAGTTTAGGAGTCTGCTGACAGTGTCCAGCAGGTCCGTCATTATATTATATATACCTGCAGTAGTGATATATATATATTTTTTATATCATTATCATCTCTATACTAGCAGACGCAGTACGGTAGTCCACGGCTGTAGCTACCTCTGTGTCGTCAGTCACTCGTCATCCATAAGTATACTAGTATCCATCCATCTCCATTGTTTACCTGAGGTGCCTTTTAGTTGTGCCTATTAAAATATGGAGAACAAAAATGTTGAGGTTCCAAAAATAGGGAAAGATCAAGATCCACTTCCACCTCGTGCTGAAGCTGCTGCCACTAGTCATGGCCGAGACGATGAAATTCCATCAACGTCGTCTGCCAAGGCCGATGCCCAATGTCATAGTACAGAGCATGTAAAATCCAAAACACAAAATATCAGTAAAAAAAGGACTCAAAAATCTAAAATAAAATCGTCGGAGGAGAAGCGTAAACTTGCCAATATGCCATTTACCAGACGGAGTGGCAAGGAACGGCTGAGGCCCTGGCCTATGTTCATGGCTAGTGGTTCAGCTTCACATGAGGATGGAAGCACTCAGCCTCTCGCTAGAAAAATGAAAAGACTTAAGCTGGCAAAAGCACAGCAAAGAACTGTGCGTTCTTCGAAATCACAAATCCACAAGGAGAGTCCAATTGTGTCGGTTGCGATGCCTGACCTTCCCAACACTGGACGTGAAGAGCATGCGCCTTCCACCATTTGCACGCCCCCTGCAAGTGCTGGAAGGAGCACCAGCAGTCCAGTTCCTGATAGTCAGATTGAAGATGTCAGTGTTGAAGTACACCAGGATGAGGAGGATATGGGTGTTGCTGGCGCTGGGGAGGAAATTGACAAGGAGGATTCTGATGGTGAGGTGGTTTGTTTAAGTCAGGCACCCGGGGAGACACCTGTTGTCCGTGGGAGGAATATGGCCATTGACATGCCTGGTGAAAATACCAAAAAAATCAGCTCTTCGGTGTGGAAGTATTTCAACAGAAATGCGGACAACAGGTGTCAAGCCGTGTGTTGCCTTTGTCAAGCTGTAATAAGTAGGGGTAAGGACGTTAACCACCTCGGAACATCCTCCCTTATACGTCACCTGCAGCGCATTCATCATAAGTCAGTGACAAGTTCAAAAACTTTGGGCGACAGCGGAAGCAGTCCACTGACCAGTTAATCCCTTCCTGTTGTAACCAAGCTCACGCAAACCACCCCACCAACTCCCTCAGTGTAAATTTCCTCCTTCCCCAGGAATGCCAATAGTCCTGCAGGCCATGTCACTGGCAATTCTGACGAGTCCTCTCCTGCCTGGGATTCCTCCGATGCATCCTTGAGTGTAACGCCTACTGCTGCTGGCGCTGCTGTTGTTGCTGCTGGGAGTCGATGGTCATCCCAGAGGGGAAGTCGTAAGACCACTTTTACTACTTCCACCAAGCAATTGACTGTCCAACAGTCCTTTGCGAGGAAGATGAAATATCACAGCAGTCATCCTGCTGCAAAGCGGATAACTGAGGCCTTGGCATCCTGGGCGGTGAGAAACGTGGTTCCGGTATCCATCATTACTGCAGAGCCAACTATAGACTTGATTGAGGTACTGTGTCCCCGGTACCAAATACCATCTAGGTTCCATTTCTCTAGGCAGGCGATACCGAAAATGTACACAGACCTCAGAAAAAGACTCACCAGTGTCCTAAAAAATGCAGTTGTACCCAATATCCACTTAACCACGGACATGTGGACAAGTGGAGCAGGGCAGACTCAGGACTATATGACTGTGACAGCCCACTGGGTAGATGTATTGACTCCCGCCGCAAGAACAGCAGCGGCGGCACCAGTAGCAGCATCTCGCAAACGCCAACTCTTTCCTAGGCAGGCTACGCTTTGTATCACCGCTTTCCAGAATACGCACACAGCTAAAAACCTCTTACGGCAACTGAGGAAGATCATCGCAGAATGGCTTACCCCAATTGGACTCTCCTGTGGATTTGTGGCATCGGACAACGCCAGCAATATTGTGTGTGCATTAAATATGGGCAAATTCCAGCACGTCCCATGTTTTGCACATACCTTGAATTTGGTGGTGCAGAATTATTTAAAAAACGAGAGGGGCGTGCAAGAGATGCTGTCGGTGGCCAGAAGAATTGCGGGACACTTTCGGCGTACAGGCACCACGTACAGAAGACTGGAGCAACACCAAAAACGCCTGAACCTGCCCTGCCATCATCTGAAGCAAGAAGTGGTAACGAGGTGGAATTCAACCCTCTATATGCTTCAGAGGTTGGAGGAGCAGCAAAAGGCCATTCAAGCCTATACAACTGACCACGATATAGGAGGTGGAATGCACCTGTCTCAAGCGCAGTGGAGAATGATTTCAACGTTGTGCAAGGTTCTGCAACCTTTTGAACTTGCCACACGTGAAGTCAGTTCAGACACTGCCAGCCTGAGGCAGGTCATTCCCCTCATCAGGCTTTTGCAGAAGAAGCTGGAGACATTGAAGGAGGAGCTAACACTGAGCGATTCCGCTAGGCATGTGGGACTTGTGGATGGAGCCCTTAATTCGCTTAACAAGGATTCACGGGTGGGCAATCTGTTGAAATCAGAGCACTACATTTTGGCCACCGTGCTCGATCCTAGATTTAAAACCTACGTTGTATCTCTCTTTCCGGCAGACACAAGTCTGCAGGGGTTCAAAGAACTGCTGGTGAGAAAATTGTCAAGTCAAGCGGAACGCGACCTGTCAACATCTCCTCCTTCACATTCTCCCGCATCTGGGGGTGCGAGGAAAAGGCTCAGAATTCCGAGCCCACCCGCTGGCGGTGATGCAGGGCAGTCTGGAGCGACTGCTGATGCTGACATCTGGTCCGGACTGAAGGACCTGACAACGATTACGGACATGTCGTCTACTGTCACTGCATATGATTCTCTCACCATTGAAAGAATGGTGGAGGATTATATGAGTGACCGCATCCAAGTAGGCACGTCAGACAGTCCGTACGTATACTGGCAGGAAAAAGAGGCAATTTGGAGGCCCTTGCACAAACTGGCTTTATTCTACCTAAGTTGCCCTCCCACAAGTGTGTACTCCGAAAGAGTGTTTAGTGCCGCCGCTCACCTTGTCAGCAATCGGCGTACGAGGTTACTTCCAGAAAATGTGGAGAAGATGATGTTCATTAAAATGAATTATAATCAATTCCTCCATGGAGACATTCACCAGCAGCAATTGCCTCCACAAAGTACACAGGGAGCTGTGATGGTGGATTCCAGTGGGGACGAATTGATAATCTGTAAGGAGGGGGATGTACACGGTGATGAATCGGAGGATGATGATGAGGTGGACATCTTGCCTCTGTAGAGCCAGTTTGTGCAAGGAGAGATTAATTGCTTCTTTTTTGGTGGGGGTCCAAACCAACCCGTCATTTCAGTCACAGTCGTGTGGCAGACCCTGTCACTGAAATTATGGGTTGGTTAAAGTGTGCATGTCCTGTTTATACAACATAAGGGTGGGTTGAAGGGCCCAAGGACAATTCCATCTTGCACCTCTTTTTTCTTTCATTTTTCTTTGCGTCATGTGCTGTTTGGGGAGTGTTTTTTGGAAGGGCCATCCTGCGTGACACTGCAGTGCCACTCCTAGATGGGCCAGGTGTTTGTGTCGCCCACTAGGGTCACTTATCTTAGTCACACAGCTACCTCATTGCGCCTCATTTTTTTCTTCTTTGCGTCATGTGCTGTTTGGGGAGTATTTTTTGGAAGGGCCATCCGGCCTGACACTGCAGTGCCACTCCTAGATGGGCCAGATGTTTGTGTCGGCCACTAGGGTCGCTTAGCTTACTCACACAGCTACCTCATTGCGCCTCTTTTTTTCTTTGCGTCATGTGCTGTTTGGGGAGTGTTTTTTGGAAGGGCCATCCTGCGTGACACTGCAGTGCCACTCCTAGATGGGCCAGGTGTTTGTGTCGGCCACTAGGGTCGCTTATCTTAGTCACACAGCTACCTCATTGCGCCTCTTTTTTTTCTTCTTTGCGTCATGTGCTGTTTGGGGAGTATTTTTTGGAAGGGCCATCCGGCCTGACACTGCAGTGCCACTCCTAGATGGGCCAGGTGTTTGTGTCGGCCACTAGGGTCGCTGAGCTTAGTCACACAGCTACCTCATTGCGCCTCTTTTTTCTTTGCGTCATGTGCTGTTTGGGGAGTGTTTTTTGGAAGGGCCATCCTGCGTGACACTGCAGTGCCACTCCTAGATGGGCCAGGTGTTTGTGTCGGCCACTTGGGTCGCTGAGCTTAGTCATCCAGCGACCTCGGTGCAAATTTTAGGACTAAAAATAATATTGTGAGGTGTGAGGTGTTCAGAATAGACTGAAAATGAGTGGAAATTATGGTTATTGATGTTAATAATACTTTGGGATCAAAATGACCCCCAAATTCTATGATTTAAGCTGTTTTTTAGGGTTTTTTGAAAAAAACACCCGAATCCAAAACACACCCGAATCCGACAAAAAAAATTCGGTGAGGTTTTGCCAAAACGCGTTCGAACCCAAAACACGGCCACGGAACCGAACCCAAAACCAAAACACAAAACCCGAAAAATTTCCGGTGCACATCTCTAACTCTAAGTTAAGAAAAGGAAAGGCACATGAGGAAAGAAGGCCCTGCTCTTGTGAGCTTACAATCTAAGAGGTGAAGGGCTGACAGACAGTGGTGACACAGATGGGGTAGACAGTGAGCATAGACAAGAGGGTTAGGAGGAGAGTTGGCTGGGTTTGGTGAAGAAGTGGGTCTTGAGAGCCCGTTTGAAGTTTTGTAGAGAGGTGGAGAGCTGAATGGGGAGAGGTAGAGAATTACAGAGATAGAGTATGATGATCTCATACTCATGATTTTCAGGGCCAGTGCGCACGCACGACCTGGGAGATGAGTTTGCATCTAATTGATGCGAACGCAGGCAGAGGCATTCGCAGGGTGGTCAGGGGTGGTGACAGGTGGGGTGGGGAGTCCGGAACGCATTGAAATGCGATCACATCATTGGGCGGCCATTTGCATGCTGGGCGGCCCCTAGTATGTAATTGCAAACAGTTGCAGTTTTGCTACCTGGCATAATGTGTATAAGGGGCTCTACCTGGCATAACATGTATAAGGGGACCTACCTTGCGTAACGTGTATAAGGTGATCTACCTCGCATAACGTGTATAAGGAGCCCTACCTGGCATAATGTGTATAAGTTGCTCTACCTGTCGTAACATGTATAAGGGAATCTACTTGGCGTAACGTGTATAAGGGGCTCTACTGGGTGTAATGTGTATAAGGGGATCTACTTGGCGTAACATGTATAAGGGAATCTACATGGGGTAATGTGTATAAGGGGCTCTACTGGGTGTAATGTGTATAAGGGGATCTACTTGGCGCAACATGTATAAGGGGCTCTACCTGGTGTAACATGTATAAGGGGCACTACCATGGCAAAATGTGTGTAAGGGTCTCTACCTGGCGTACTGTGTGTAAGGGGCTCTTCTGTAGTGTAATGTGTATAAGTGGCACTATCCCTATTTTACATATGAGGGGTACCAATTTTCTTTCTAGCTCACGGCACCAAAATGTCTAGTTATGGCTTTGTCGAATGTTCGATACTTTGAACATGTCTCATTTTTAAAGCTTTGATCATCTAATCCCATAGAAGCCCGTAGGCGCACCGTGTACACTGTGCTGTAGTCTGCACTGTGTGTATGGTGCTTGCAGGAGCTGAAAGAGAGTCATGCTGGCTGGGGACACAAAAGACCGATGATTGGGAGAGTTTGCCCTGATCACACACCTTTACTGTGATCATTGGGACTGCATAAGTCTGCAGTATTGTACCACATAAACTGTACATTGTTTGGGGTAGGCTATAGTGCGTTATATGCTAATTATGCATAGGCTTTCCATACTAATATAGACACTGCTCAAAAAAATAAAGGGAACACTTAAACAACACAATGTAACTCCAAGTCAATCACACTTCTGTGAAATCAAACTGTCCACTTAGGAAGCAACACTGATTGACAATCAATTTCACATGCTGTTGTACAAATGGAATAGACAACAGGTGGAAATTATAGGCAATTAGCAAGACACCCCCAATAAAGGAGTTGTTCTGCAGGTGGTGACCACAGACCACTTTTCAGCTCCTATGCTTTCTGGCTGATGTTTTGGTCACTTTTGAAAGCTGGTGGTGCTTTCACTCTAGTGGTAGCATGAGACGGAGTCTACAAACCACACAAGTGGCTCAGGTAGTGCAGCTCATACAGGATGGCACATCAATGCGAGCTGTGGCAAGAAGGTTTGCTGTGTCTGTCAGCGTAGTGTCCAGAGCATGGAGGCGCTACCAGGAAACAGGCCAGTACATCAGGAGATGTGGAGGAGGCTGTAGGAGGGCAACAACCCAGCAGCAGGACCGCTACCTCCGCCTTTGTGCAAGGAGGAACAGGAGGAGCACTGCCAGAGCCCTGCAAAATGACCTCCAGCAAGCCACAAATGTGCATGTGTCTACTCAAACGATCAGAAACAGACTCCATGAGGGTGGTATGAGGGTCCAACGTCCACAGGTGGGGGTTGTGCTTACAGCCACACACTGTGCAGGACGTTTGGCATTTGCCAGAGAACACCAAGATTGGCAAATTCACCACTGGCGCCCTGTGCTCTTCACAGATGAAAGCAGGTTCTCACTGAAACATAGAAACATAGAATTTGTCGGCAGATAAGAACCACTTGGCCCATCTAGTCTGCCCCTTTTTTTTTTTTTACATTATTTTTATCTCTTACCTTATTTGATCCTTATTTCTTTGTAAGGATATCCTTATGTCTATCCCATGCATGTTTAAATTGCTCTACTGTCTTAGCCTCTACCACCTCTGATGGGAGGCTATTCCACTTGTCCACTACCCTTTCTGTGAAATAATTTTTCCGCAAATTTCCCCTGAACCTCCCCCCCCTTTCCCCTGAACCTCCCCCCCGAACACTCCTTCCCCTGAACACATGTGACAGACGTGACAGAGTCTGGAGACGCCAAGGAGAACGTTCTGCTGCCTGCAACATCCTCCAGCATGACCGGTTTGGCAGTGGGTCAGTAATGGTGTGGGGTGGCATTTCTTTTGGGGGCCGCACAGCCCTCCATGTGCTCGCCAGAGGTAGCCTGACTGCCACTAGGTACCGAGATGAGATCCACAGACCCCTTGTGAGACCATATGCTGGTGCGGTTGGCCCTGGGTTCCTCCTAATGCAAGACAATGCTAGACCTCGTGTGGCTGGAGTGTCAGCAGTTCCTGCAAGATGAAGGCATTGATGCTATGGACCAGTGCCGTAACTAGGCATTTTAGCGCTGTGTGCAAGAAACGACAGTGGTGCCCCCCCTCCCCCCCCATGTAAGATAGGGGCAGTGCGCGTCGCAGGAGCGCGAAAAATTTATAGGGCGTGGCTTCACGGGGAAGGGGCGTGGCCACAAAATAATAGCAATTCATACTACGGCGCACAGTAGTCTACATTATTCAAATTACGCTGCACAGTAGCGCCACTACACCAGGTAGAGCCCCTTTTATACATTACAGCAAACAGCGTCCCCCTTTTTACACATTACGGCAGCCAGTCCCCCTTTTTACACATTGCGGCAGCCAGGACCCCTTTTTACACATTGCGGCAGCCAGGCCCTCTCTTTACACATTGCGGCAGCCAGGCCCCCTTTTTACACATTGCGGCAGCCAGGACCCCATTTTACACATTGCGGCAGCCAGGACCCCTTTTCACACATTGCGGCAGCCAGGCCCCCTCTTTACACATTGCGGCAGCCAGTACCCCTTTTTACACATTGCGGCAGCCAGGACCCCATTTTACACATTGCGGCAGCCAGGACCCCTTTTTACACATTGCGGCAGCCAGACCCCCTTTTTATACATTGCGGCAGCCAGGACCCCTTTTTACACATTGCGGCAGCCAGGCCCCCTCTTTACACATTGCGGCAGCCAGGCCCTCTTTTTACACATTGCGGCAGCCAGGACCCCATTTTACACATTGCGGCAGCCAGGACCCCCCCCCCCCCTTTTTACACATTGTGGCAGCCAGACCCCCTTTTTATACATTGCGGCAGCCAGGACCCCTTTTTACACATTGCGGCAGACGGTGTCCCCCTGAGAGAGAGAGAGAGAGAGAGAAAGAGAGAGAGAAAGAAACAGAGAGAGGGATATACTTACCTTCTCCCCGCTGACAGGCTCCTCGTGCTGGCATCTCCCTCTCGGTGCAGGCAGTGAGATGAGAAGGAGGAGGAGGGAGGGGGAGCAGGGAGCCGCAGCAGCGCTATTTGATTGGTAGTAAGCGCCGCTGCAGCATCCCCCTCTCCTTCTGTATTGGCTGCCCGGCACTGCTATGGATGCTGGGATGAAGGAACCGCATCCCAGCATCCATAGCAGCGCCGGGCAGCCAATACAGAAGGAGAGGTGGATGCTGCAGCGGCGCTTACTACCAATCAAATAGCGCTGCTGCGGCTCCCTGCTCCCCCTCCCTCCTCCTCCTTGAACCCGGCGCTGGTCTCCTCTCCCTCCAGCCGCGCACGGCGCACACAGAGGTGGCATGTAATGAGTCAATTTGACTCATTACATGCCGCTGGCCGTTGCGCCCTCAGTGCAACTGCGCTGTGTGCCAAGCCCCCTTGGCACACACGTAGTTACGGCGCTGCTATGGACTGGCCCGCCCGTTCCCCAGACCTAAATCCAATTGAGCACATCTGGGACATCATGTCTCGCTCCATCCTCCGACGCCACGTTGCACCACAGACTTTCCAGGAGTTGGCGGATGCTTTAGTCCAGGTCTGGGAGGAGATCCCTCAGGAGACCATCCGCCACCTCATCAGGAGCATGCCCAGGCATTGTAGGGAGGTCATACAGGCACGTGGAGGCAACACACACTACTGAGCCTCATTTTGACTTGTTTTAAGGACATTACATCAAAGTTGGATCAGCCTGTAGTGTGTTTTTCCACTTTAATTTTGAGCGTCTCCAAATCCAGACCTCCATGGGCTAATAAATTTGATTTCCATTGATAATTTTTGTGTGATTTTGTTGTCAGCACATTCAACTATGTAAAGAACAAAGTATTTAATAAGAATATTTCATTCATTCAGATCTAGGATGTGTTATTTTAATGTTCCCTTTATTTATTTTAGCAGTGAAAATGAAGCGCTGGGCGGGCGGGCGCCCACATCCTCTACGGACTACGAGAAAAGGATTTACCGGTAGGTAATTAAAATCCTATTTTCTCTTACGTCCTAGAGGATGTTGGGGTCCACATTAGTACCATGGGGATGTACCAAAGCTCTCAGTACGGGAGGGAGAGCACTGAGGCTCCTGCAGAACTGATTGACCAAACTTTAGGTTCTCTGAAGCCAAAGTATCGAACTTGTAGAACTTAGCAAACATGTTCGACCCTGCTGTAAAGCCGAGACACCCCGGGCAGCCTCCCAGGAAGAACCCACCTTACGCGTAGAGTGGGCCTTAACAGATTTTGGACACGGCAATCCTGCCGTAGATTAAGCATGTTGGATAGTGAACCTGATCCAGCGAGAAATCGTCTGCTTAGAAGCAGGACACCCAATCTTATTGGGATCATAAAGTACAAACAAAGTCTGACTTTTTGTGACGTGAAGTCCTCTTCACATAAATCCTCAAAGCCCTCACAACATCCAAGGACTTCGAGGTAATTGAGGAGTTAGTAGCCACTGGCACCACAATAGGTTGGTTGATATGAAATGCCGACACAACCTTTGAAAGAAACTGCTGACGCGTTCTGAGCTCAGCTCTATCTTCATGGAAAATCAAGTGGGGGCTTTTGCAGGACAATGCCCCCAATTCAGACACACGCCTAGCAGAAGCTAATGCCAACAGTGTGACCACCTTCCAAGTGAGAAACTTGACCTCAACCTCCTTTAAAGGCTCGAACCAATCCGATTGCAGGAACTGCAACACCATGTTAAGATCCCAAGGTGCCGTAGGAGGCACAGGGGGTAATTCCAAGTTGATCGCAGCAGGAAATTTTTTAGCAGTTGGGCAAAACCATGTGCACTGCAGGGGGGGCAGATATAACATTTGCAGAGAGAGTTAGATTTGGGTGGGTTATTTTGTTTCTGTGCAGGGTAAATACTGGCTGCTTTATTTTTACACTGCAATTTAGATTGCAGATTGAACACACCACACCCAAATCTAACTCTCTCTGCACATGTTATATCTGCCACACCTGCAGTGCACATGGTTTTGCCCAACTGCTAAAAAAATTCCTGCTGCGATCAACTTGGAATTACCCCCACAAAGCGAGGCTGGATGTGCAGAACCCCTTTCAAGAAAGTCTGAACCTCAGGGAGGGAAGTCAACTGTTTCTGGAAGAAAATTGACAAGGCCAAAATCTGGACTTTTTTGGATCCCAAACATAGGCCCACATTCACACCTGCTTGCAGGAAGAGGAGAAAACACCCAAGTTGAAACTCCACCGTAGGAAACTTCTTGGATTCACACAAAGACACATACTTTTTCCAAATGCGATGGTAATGTTTAGACGTTACTCCTTTCCCAGCCTTTTTCAGAATGCCTTTCCGAGCTAAGATCTGGCGTTCAACCTCCATGCCGTCAAACATAGCCGTGGTAAGTCTTGATATGGGAACAGCCCCTGTTTCAGAAGGTCCTCCCAGAGGAAGAGGCCTCTGATCTTCCAGCAGTAACTCCAGAAGATCCGCGTACCAAGCCCTTCTTGGCAAGTCCGGAGCAATGAGGATCGCCTGAACTCTTGTTCTTTTGATTATTTTGAGAATCTTTGGGATGAGTGGAAGTGGAGGGAACACATACACTGAGTTGAACACCCACGGAATTACCAGGGTGTCCACTGCCACTGCCTGTGGATCCCTCGACCTGGAACAATACCTCCGAAGCTTCTTGTTGAGGCGAGAGGCCATCATGTCTATTTGAGGCACGCCCCAAAGACTTGTCACCTCTGCAAACACCTCTGGATGGAGGCCCCACTCTCCCGAATGGAGATCGTGTCTGCTGAGGAAGTCCGCTTCCCAGTTGTCCACTCCCGGAATGAAGATTGCTGACAGCGCCACCATGTGTTTTTCTGTCCAGAGGACGATTCTTGTTACCTCTGACATTGCAGCTCTGCTCTTCGTTCCGCCTTGTCGGTTTATGTAGGCCACTGTCGTTACATTGGTGGTCATTCCGAGTTGATCGCAGCAGCAATTTTGTTAGCAGTTGGGCAAAACCATGTGCACTGCAGGAGGGGCAGATATAACATGTGCAGAGAGAGTTAGATTTGGGTGGGGTGTGTCCAAACTGGAATCTAGATTGCAGTGTAAGAATAAAGCAGCCAGTATTTACCCTGCACAGAAACAAAATAACCCACCCAAAGCTAACTCTCTCTGCAAATGTTATATCTGCCCCCCCCCCCCTGCAGTGCACATGGTTTTGTCCAATTGCTAACAAACTTGCTGCTGCGATCAACTCAGAATTACCCCCATTGTCCGACTGAACTTGAATGGCTTGATTTTTTAGAAGATGTGCCGCCTGTAGAAGACCGTTGTACACGGCTCTTAGTTACAGAATGTTTATTGGAACAATGGATTCCAGACTTGACCACGTTCCTTTGGAAGTTTTCCCCCTGGGTGACTGCTCCCCAACCTCTGAGACTTGCATCTGTGGTTAGAAGGATCCAATTCTGAATCCAAAACATGCGGCCCTCCAGTAGGTGAGAAGTTTGCAGCCACCAGAGGAGCGAGATTCTGGCTTTCGGTGACAGACGTATCCTCTGGTGCATGTGAAGATGAGATCCTGACCATTTGTCCAGGAGATCCAGCTGGAAAGACCGTGCATGAAATATTCCGTACTGTAGAGCCTCGTAGGAGGCAACCATCTTCCCCAGAAGGCGAATGCACTGATGAACCGATACTCGGGCTGGCTTTAGGACATGCCGGACCATTGATTGGATCACCAATGCTTTTTCCACCGGTAGAAACACCCTCTGCACTTCCGTGTCGAGAATCATCCCCAGGAAGGACAGTCTTCTCGTCGGCTCCAAATGTAACTTTGGAAGATTCAGGATACAACCATGAGCCTGGAGCAGTCGAGTCATGAGAGCAATGGACTGCAACAACTTCTCCCGGACGATGCTTTTATCAGCAGATCGTCCAGATATGGAATTATGTTCACACCCTGCTTGCGGAGCAGAACCATCATCTCTGCCATTACCTTGGTACACACCCTTGGTGCCGTGGATAGGCCGAATGGCAGCACCTGGAACTGATAGTGACAGTCCAACAGCGCAAACCTAAGATAAGCCTGGTGTGGCGGCCAAATAGTAATGTGAAGGTATGCATCCTTGATATCCAAGGATACCAGGAATTCCCCCTCCTCCAGACCTGAGATCACCGCTCTCAGAGATTCCATCTTGAACTTGAATTCCCTCAAATATGGATTTAATGATTTGAGGTTCAATATTGGTCTGACCGAACCGTCCGGCTTCGGCACCACAAAAAGGTTTGCGTAGTAACCCTTGATAATGCTGATTTAGATTACCTTATAACTTTACAATAATGGGTAAGAGACACAGTACGCAATTGGCGTATGGGGTACCGTAAGGGTACGTATTTAGCGTAGCATACGCTAGGCCGTGATCGAGACGCACATGCTGCACGCTCGCTCACAGCTTAATGCGTGGTGTCGAGCACGCTATAGGCGAGCGACAACCGTAATGCTACGCTATCAGCGTAGCGGACGCTTGAGACCACGAGGAGATCACGAGCGGCGCGGACGCTCACAAGATGACAATCAGTAAACCTTGAATGTAACACACAGAAAGGATATTCTTATACTGTAAACCTTTGTACTGAAACACTGTAGCGATATAACGCTGCTTAACCTTGTTAACACTAAAGCTGTTTGAGCGATCGAGACGCTCCTATTACTCTCTGCAATGTAATGAACACACGATACCGTGCTAAGGATCCAACACCTTTACTAACAAGCTTTTAGTTATATCGAAAAGGGGTAAAACAGTTACAAGTCATACACTACATACTAACATATAAATCTAACAGAATATCTAGACATAAACATACAATAACGTTACAATCTTTAACTAAACAGAGAGAGAGAATGTGGCCAATACGATACAAAGAGCGAGATAATCACAGAGAATTACTTACACACACACTGGAAACGATCGCAGCGCAGCCTGGTACCAGCCCCGAGTTTGTCAATATGAAAACCGTTTGTGGAGAGAGTGGGAGAGCTGTTCAGGCTGGCTGATCTTATATACACTGGGTACAGTATACTACAAAGGGACCTACAATCTCATTGTTCATTGGACACAGGAATGTCTCCTCGCATCATATCAAAAGGTCATAGGTTAGTTTGAACAGGTGGGCTGTGACTATTTCAAACAGCTCAGGTGGGTGGGAATCTCCGGATTCCCGCCGCATGGATAATGAACTGCAAATATAGAATATGTCCAGAAACTACTAATGGCCATAACTACACGCAGGAGCGATTAATCTTTACCTAACCAACACCGGATTATTGCTATTAAAATACTCTTCGGTTAGGTACCAGACACCACTGTTCAACCTTAATCAGACCCTTTGTACCACGCAAAGAGGGATTCCCAAGTCCGTGAACAAGTCACATTAAACAAACTTACAGTTATTACTAAAGGGAACATTACCTATAAAACATGCTATTTGGTTCTATCATTAAACGATTGAGTCGCCCGCTAGACGCACACAAACTCTACCGTAAATGCACATACCACGCGCTCAAGCGCATGGCCGAGGCGCCATCACGCGGCTGCGTATATCCGCACGCACGGGAGAGAATGTGCACGTGCAGCAGGCACGCGCATGAGGTGAATATATGGCAACGTGTAGCCTGATATTTTTCTGACTTTGACTGTCCACCCTTTGGCAGTCACCAATAACTGCCACTTCCTAAAACAGTTCAAAAAGAGAAAAATATATGTCATGTATAATACATTTCTATGATTGGGTAAGGGAGAAGAGAAGAAGGTGGGAAAAAGGTATGACCTAGTGAGATAGTAGAAGCATGTGTGTATGAGTCCATGTTTGAGGGGTCATGTATCATCGTGCCGTACGTGTTTTAAATCAAGCTTCGAGGTATTGCGAAGTATACATTTGAATTCCTTCTTATCCCGTATTACGGGCCTGTGGATGGGCTGTCAAACTTTACCGAGCTCTTTTCGGCTTTTGGTTGCAACAAAATGGGGGAGCACATTTTAGTTGATGATACATGAATGGGGGGATATGTGAGTGCTAATATCTGTGCCTATATTCCCTATCGACTATGTGTGTCATTACCTGAAGGTTGTAGAAATGAAGATAAGAAGCAATTATGGTAAATGCAGTCATAAACTATGTGAGTTTAATATACATTTGTTGATTGAGGTCTTGTCTTGTGTCTTGTCTCGATGTACATGTTGACTGTAGTCTCTTTGGGCTTTTGCTATAATGCGAGCAAAGCCGTTTCAATGTCCATAAAATTTTAAATCACTAAAGTTCTGGGCTAGCGTTTTCATTAAAGTCACTAGGGATATTGGGGCCGGCAACATAGTCCATAAAAAAAAATCTTTGTATAAATGTGGTCTTCAAATCCTTCTTCCAAGCGGGTCTTTGTACCTTGGAGAAAAACAAAGGAGAAACGGGTGAAAGAAACGGACTCTGGAATCACATTTTCATCACAACATTGTCTCTATCGTTGGGTCATAAATCAAATTAGTCGTTGTTATTGCAGTATCTTCACTTCTTAAACTCATCACTCGGGCACTACGTTTACACTTCGTTAAAACCCGAACGCATCTAAATATCAGACCGACCAATATGATGACACCCAGAATACACAAAAGAAATTTCCCTACATCCATGATAATACCTTGGGCCCATTCTCCTAAACCAGAGAACCAATTTCGTGGGTTCAACCATGACACCCAACTGGTCAGCTCATTACCCACAGCAGCAAGGGTGAGATTGTGTTTCCTTCGGAACTCCCATTTTAATTGCAAGATGTCATCCATCTTTTGGTCTATGACCTCGGCTGGGTCCTCCGTGCTGTTTGTAATGTACGTGCAGCACTTGATTCCATATTGAGTTGCCAGGGTAACACAATACCCGCCTGTCACAGCTGTGAGGTAATTGAGAATCATCCTATGCTGAACCAGTTCTGTTTTGTAGGCTTGTAACTCTTTCCCAGTGTACCTGAATGTGTCGTCATACATTTCGGTGATATTGTCTAATAAATTTGCAAGCGCAGATATATATTTATAATTTATCACTCCTCTAGCGGTGCGAGTGATATCTAACGCGAGTAGGAATTGAATCCCGGTGGATTCATGGATCAGGTCAGAGGCCGAATGTTCTGTTCTTTCTATCAAGTGCCGTTTAACGATGTGCTCGTAATGAGTGTGAGTATAAGGAGCTTGGGCACCACGGTGAATATCTTTCATTTTAGTGTGGGATACAGTCATTACCTCAGGCAGTACTTTTCCAATATAACATAACCCTTCTGAGTTTGGGGCAAGCCACTTATACGCCTTCCTCCCGCATATGAAGTATGCATCATCGGGGAGAACATATGGGACGGAGTGTGACATAACCATATTACAAATTTTCCATGTGAACTCTCCTAGCCCTAATTCTTCCATCTGTTTAATACACGTATCAGTTTGTACGATCTGTGCACAGTATCCTGGTGATACTTCTCCAACTCGCATGATCCTACTTCCTAAGGTGTACCTAGACCGAAAGAATTTCCTATGGTCGGCTATCTGGCGTATAAGTTCTGTGTCTATGGGCAATCTGTCGGCTCTATGTGAGAATGTCATGGTTTGATTACTCCATGACACTTCCCAATTTCCCGGCTTTCGGGGATTGGAAATGTTAAAGCACACTAAGGACCTATCCACATGATATTGGTGGAGCTTCAAACTAGGAGGACTAGAGATATTAAATCTCTTGTCCACCGGCCTCCCACCACTTAGCTCAAGTACCTCTCCTACCATTAAAGGGAATGGTACTAGTCCTGATTTGCTATGGCCTTGAGGTACTTGAGAGCATACCCAACAGTCTGTCTGATTTAACACTTTACCCACTAAGGAGTGATAGTCACTCAATGGATGCCGGTCCATGTGGACATTAAAACTGGACTGACATTTCTTTATGCACCCATCCTCAACTAAGTTATTACAATGCCTACAGATGCAATTTTCTTCAGCTAACAATCCTTCACAATGTCTACAAATAACATGGCTGCTAGATCGTTTTCTGGTACTCGCCTTTGCTTGGTGATTGTGTTGCTATTGGAAATTTACACCTCCGTCTCAGTCATCAGAAACCCATTCTGGATCCTTTCTCTACCTCACTGGTACTCTCACCGAAACAGACTGCTCTGGTCAACATCATGGTCAACAGGAAAATCCGGATCACAGTCTCTTGGGGCGAGTCCATCTTACAGGAGGAGAAAAATAAATTTGTAATGGGGGTACAAAAAAATAGTTTGAGGGGGGAGAGAAACTTGTTACGATAATTAGTTCTCTAGTCTTTGTTGTTCTTCTTGTTCTGTTGTCATCTCAAAAGGTGCTGTCTCTCAGTCTTCCAAACGAACACTCCGGTGATACAATATTCCTTCCAAATCAGCGATCTCTCTGTAAGGAGCAAAAATCTTGCATTACCATTTGGCTTACTGATGTGTGACATACCATCTTTAAAACATGAGAAAGAGAAAGAAGGAAAAAAAACAAAAGAGAGAGAGAACAATTCATATATATATATGTTACATAAACCAACAATAAACAACGAAACATTGTCAGATCTTCCGTTCACCATCAGGCTGTCACATCTACATGTCCAATGGTATCTTTGCATAGTCTCTCCCACCAGTATTTCCATTCTCCACCCTTTGTATCTGGCCAGGATACATCGATGCTGGTAGGTCATACTGGGGTTTGGTAGACTTCTGAAAAGGTCAGGTAGTCAGGTGATGTTGGAGCTGTTGTGGTGAACGTCAGAGATGGGGAAAAAGAAACATTTTACAGATACATTACAAATTTTACCCGGTCATTCCTGTGTCTTCAAGGAATGACCTCCCAATTTATTAACTGTTACCTCAGGCTTTATCAAGATTAATGATCAACTTTCCTAATCATAAATTATATGTGTGGACCAAAATTTGACATGCGTGATACCTGATTATACTTCCAAGTGTCGTAACTCTGCTCGTGTTCTTGTCTAGGGGGTCTGACTTTATGTGGGCTGTTACAGTTACTGGCATAATGCCCTTCTCTTTTACTAAGATAACAAGCCCTGGGCTTCCTCCAAGTGCCAGTGACCTGAGGTCTTGGTTGATTTGATGCCTCCTCAAACGCTTGGATGCTCATCACCATCAACCACTTTCCCTGTACTTCCCTGACTCCTTGGATACCATGGTTATGTTGTTGTCTAGGGGGTTGATATACCTTCTGTAAATTTCTTGATCTACAATCTCTTGCATAATGGCCTTCCTTCTGGCAATTATAACACCTTATCACCTTGGACTTACCCACAGGGATCTGAGGCTCCTTACGTCTCTGTGTTTCCTGTGCTTGTTGATGTTTTGCTCATGCCCAACAGCGGACTTTCTTAGTGCAGCCACCGAGATATTTCTACAGTTTGGGTTGGTGGTCTGTACCCTTGTTCTCAACACCTCCTTTAAAACATTCATTAATAACTTAACCGCTACTTCTTTATGCTGTGCATTTATTTTGATGTCTGTGATCCCAGTGTCTCTAGCCATTACTTGCAGTGCTCGATTGAAATAATTAGAAATACTTTCCCCTTCGTTTTGTCTTATGGAGAAGATTTCTTTCCACTCGACAACGGCTGGGAAATATACTGCTAACTGTTGGTTGATCTGCTTAATACATTCCTGATTGTGTTCCTCCGTACGAGGTACTTCTGTGTCTAATTTACAATCAGCAATAAATTTCGCAGGGTCAACGCTGGAGGGCAAACATGCCCTCAGCACTGTCCGCCAATCTTTGTTGGTGGGTTCTGTGGAGTTTCCTAGTTCTTTAATAAATCTCTGACATGCATCTAGATCTTTCCTAGGATCAGGGAATTCAGACATAATTGACCTTAATTCTGTCCGAGACCAGGGACGGCGCATTGCACTGTCCCTGACGGGAATGGTTCCCTGAGCGTCAGTCTTCCCATTGGGGACTGTGATCACCCTGACAGGACTAAATTCAATTACATCATCTTGTGTTGGTTCTTCAATATGAGGTACATTTGTTTGTGCATGATATATAGCACCGTACGTACCTGTGGACACGACCTCACCTGACCCTCCGTTAGGGGGTTTGATTATTGCCTTTACCGAATTGGTCGCGTCCACCTGGATGTCTTGTGTGGTGGCTGCTGGAAAAGGTGCCGACATCGTTCTGGGCTCACTTTCTTGCTGGTAATCCTGAGGGAAGTTTAACATGGGGTGCGACTTGCACAGGTTAACAGTTGTACATTGAACAGTATTGCAATTATCATTGTTACGTTTATTACAATTATTCTTATCATCTATAATACAGTTGCTAAGTGCATTTTTATCATTCACCAGTGTGTCATTCTCTGTAACCACCTTCTCTCCCATTGCCACATTTCTCTCACCAAGGTGAGAGTCAGCTGTATGAGCTAATTCTCCTTGTATTTCACTTTCCCGTTGCCATAACTGTAAACAATCATTTTGTCTAATCCTCTGCTTGGCAGATTTTATTAGACCTATCCTTTTTCGTAGGTTCTGTAATACCTCAGGGTTCAGACTGCCTACCCGGGGAGACTGTTCCCCATCATCCTCTGTCATTCGTTCCCATTCTTTGAATACCTGATACCTTGCGGACCCTTTGGGCCAGCAACTACCAACGTGAACCCTTGTTGGACGTCCCTTCTTTGAACAACTGGCCCCCATCGTTTGTAGATATTGCTGTCTTAGCTAATTCTCACAAACAGACCTGATTGCCCGCGGTAAGGCGACGGTGAAAGTTCAACTAGTGCCTTCACTCACTCTGCGCCCCAATTGGCCTATCCAATCCGTGGGATCTTTTGTAACCTCTATTTACTGGGGCGCGTGGGAGTATGCGATCCCTCCCCAGTAAGTATTGGTTGTTGGAGATTTCCTTAGTGAACAGTGAAACTCCCTTAAAATAACAAAAACCTACACAAATCACGTTAGAATGTACAAATAGCGTTTATGATCCCACAATAAATTTTTAATGGGTATCAAGGTAACAAACTAATGCACACAATTACGTGCGGTCCAGTCGCACAGCGCATAAATAACTAAATATTTATACGCTTTACGACCAATGGAATCGGTTGTTTAGGCTGCGAAACCTTCAGCCGGAGCTTTTTAACTTGACTATATGGGTGCTACGCCAAACCCCTCGGGCTGCGCTTAAATACCTCGCAGTCCTTTTGTCTGCGGAAACTACTTGCTCCTTTTACCTTCTACAATGTTAACGCGGGCAAGCCAGTCCACGCCACCAAGTGTCCACTCACCTGATGTGGTCTCCGACGGGATCCCGATTTGTGGGTTCACAAAAATAATACCTTAAGTTCCACACTCACTCCTACTCACTCATATGCATACTGATCTTTCTGTACAGAAATTCCTTTCATACAGGCAGGAGTCCAATCCCTGGGTTTTGCAGTAGAAAAAGGTTTTTCTTTTAACTAATACTTTTTGGAAAAACTGAACAACCGTGTGCTATTATCAGGTGGCTGTACTATACCGCCCACCCTAAACAAGGTTATTGTGTGATTTGAGTCTCAGTGGGCGTATCCGTACGCTCCGTTGCGTAAAACACGCCGCGTGCGTATGCCTTTGCGTCACGTACGTGATCTCGCACGGTGTCCGAGACACGTATGCACAAAGTGCAGATATACCCACAGCGACACAATCAACACGCTTCTATCAATGTAAACGATATTCAACTATGATCGCTTACCAGGGGCGGATCCAGAAGAAAATGATAGGGGGGGCACGATGGAAGGGGCAAGTACATTTGCGTGCGGCTTCGGTGCATGTGAGGTGGCGCTTCTTATACAATGCCCACAGTTGTAGCGCTCATTATGCAATGTCCACTGTACTGGTAGTGCCCCTTATATAGACCCCATAGTAGTGGTGCTCCTTATGCAATGCCCGTATTGCCCCCAGTAGTAATGTTGCCTGTAGTAATGCCCCCAGTCATTATGCCCCCAGTGGTAATGCCCCTGCAGTTATGACCCCAGTAGTTTACCCCCCCTTTAGTTTAGCCTCCCAGTGGTAATGCCCCCACTAGTTTAGCCACCAGTAGTAATGCCCCCCTGTAGTTTGCCCCATTGTAGTTTAGCCCCTGTAGTTATGCCCCCCTTATAGTTTAGCCTCCAGTAGTAATGCCCCCAGTAGTTTGGCCCCTGTAGTTATCCCTCAGTAGTTTGGCCCCTGTAGTTATGCCCCCAGTAGTTTGGCCCCCCTGTAGTTTAGCCCCCAAGTAGTAATGCCCCTGTAGTTAAGCCGCCAGTAGTAATGCCCTCCTGTAGTATGCCCGCAGTAGTTAGCACCTTTGTAGTTGGCCCCCAGTAATAATGTCCCCCAGTAGTTTGCCCCCAGTAGATGCCCCCCAGTAATGATGTCCTCCAGTAGTAATGCCCCCTAGGACTTTGCCCCAATAGATGACCCCCCAGTAGTAATGCCCCCAGTAGCTGCCCCCCAGTAATAATGCCCCCAGTAGCTGCCCCCAATAGATGATGCCCCCAGTAGATACCCCCCAGTAATAATGCCCCCAGTAGATAGCGCCCAGTAAAAATGTCCCCCAGTAGCTGCCCCCAATAGATGACCCCCCAGTAGTAATACCCCCAGTAGATGCCCCCAGTAATAATGCCCACAGTAGATAGCCCCCAGTAAAAATGTCCCTCATTAGGTGCCCCCAATAATAATGCCCCCAGTAGGTGCCTCCCAGTAATAATGCCCCCAGTAGATGGCCCCCAGTGAAAATGTCCCCCAGTAGCTGCCCCCAATAGATGACCCCCCAGTACTGATGCCCCCAGTAGATGCCCCCAGATATAATGCCCCCAGTAGTAATGCCCCCCCTAGTAGTAATGCCCCTTGTTGATGCCCCCCCAGTAGTAATGCCCCCGCTGCATTAAGAAAAAAAACATACTTACCGAGCCCCGTTCCCGCGCCGCTGCAGTCCTCCTCCTCCCTGGGCGTCCGCTCCTCAGTAAGCACTATGAGAGAGACGTCATGACTGACGTCTCTCCCATAGCGCACGCTGCACAGTGACAGCGCCGGAAGCCGGAGCTCAGTACTGAGCTCCTGCCTCCGGCTGCCGCTGTGCAGGGAGACGGGCGCCCGCTGGTAACACAATCTCAGCGGGCGCCCGTCATCTCCCTGCGCGGGGGGGGGATGCGACACACGGAGGCCGCAAATTACAGGGGGGGCACGGGCCCTGGATCCGCCACTGTCGCTTACCGTACACCACACAGTATTTGCTATGCTGTGTGCGTGTCCTTTACAATTATTCCCTTAAAAATTATCCTATTTAATCTCAACTAAATAGCACCAGATTTCTTCAGCACATGTCTAATAATCAATTCTAATGGCAACAAGAAAGTGAGCTACAACAATGTAGATGTGTGTGTGCATGTGTGTGTGCGTATGCAAAAACAGAAATAAACAGTTTTAAAAGATAATAGCGTATTGTTCTTACCTCCGGTTCCGGATTCCTTCAGCACTCCTTACTAAGCGAAGCAGACGCTTATCTGGTCAGCACTACGAGGGATACCACCTTCCCGCCCTTTGCTGACCGATAATGTCTGCTAAAGTTTACCTAGTGCAGATATGTGAAGAGTGGAGGAGCCCGCAATTGATAATGTCGATTTAGATTACCTTATAACTTTACAATAATGGGTAAGAGACACAGTACGCAATTGGCGTATGGGGTACCGTAAGGGTACGTTTTTAGCGTAGCATACGCTAGGCCGTGATCGAGACGCACATGCGGCACGCTCGCTCACAGCTTAATGCGTGGTGTCGAGCACGCTATAGGCGAGCGACAACCGTAATGCTACGCTATCAGCGTAGCGGACGCTCAAGACCACGAGGAGATCACAAGCGGCGCTGATGCTCACAAGATGACAATCAGTAAACCTTGAATGTAACACACAGAAAGGATATTCTTATACTGTAAACCTTTGTACTGAAACACTGTAGTGATATAACGCTGCTTAACCTTGTTAACACTAAAGCTGTTTGAGCGATCGAGACGCTCCTATTACTCTCTGCAATGTAATGAACACACGATACCGTGCTAAGGATCCAACACCTTTACTAACAAGCTTTTAGTTATATCGAAAAGGGGTAAAACAGTTACAAGTCATACACTACATACTAACATATAAATCTAACAGAATATCTAGACATAAACATACAATAACGTTACAATCTTTAACTAAACAGAGAGAGAGAGAGAATGTGGCCAATGCAATACAAAGAGTGAGATAATCACAGAGAATTACTTACACACACACTGGGAACGATCGCAGCGCAGCCTGGTACCAGCCCCGAGTTTGTCAATATGAAAACCGTTTGTGGAGAGAGTGGGAGAGCTGTTCAGGCTGGCTGATCTTATATACACTGGGTACAGTATACTACAAAGGGACCTACAATCTCATTGTTCATTGGACACAGGAATGTCTCCTCGCATCATATCAAAAGGTCATAGGTTAGTTTGAACAGGTGGGCTGTGACTATTTCAAACAGCTCAGGTGGGTGGGAATCTCCGGTTTCCCGCCGCATGGATAATGAACTGCAAATATAGAATATGTCCAGAAACTACTAATGGCCATAACTACACGCAGGAGCGATTAATCTTTACCTAACCAACACCGGATTATTGCTATTAAAATACTCTTCGGTTAGGTACCAGACACCACTGTTCAACCTTAATCAGACCCTTTGTACCACGCAAAGAGGGATTCCCAAGTCCGTGAACAAGTCACATTAAACAAACTTACAGTTATTACTAAAGGGAACATTACCTATAAAACATGCTATTTGGTTCTATCATTAAACGATTGAGTCGCCCGCTAGACGCACACAAACTCTACCGTAAATGCACATACCACGCGCTCGAGCGCATGGCCGAGGCGCCATCACGCGGCTGCGTATATCCGCACGCACGGGAGAGAATGTGCACGTGCAGCAGGCACGCGCATGAGGTGAATATATGGCAACGTGTAGCCTGATATTTTTCTGACTTTGACACCCTTGTTTTACAGGTGAGATGGAACTGGAACAATGACATTTGCCATTTCCAATTTTTTAATGGTGTCTTGTAGGATAGCCCTTACTGTCAGCAAAGCTGGTAAGCCCGATTTGAAAAATCTGTGAGGTGGGAGCTCTTGAAACTCTAGTCTGGACCCCTGAGTTACGATATCTTGTACCCAGGGGTCCAGGCATGAGGACGCCCAGACCTGACTGAAATTTCTTAGACGTGCTCCCACCGCCCGGCCTCCAGGCTGGGAGGTCCACCATCATGCTGAGGATTTTGAGGAAACAGAACCCGGTTTCTGTTCCTAGAAACCTGTCGGTGCAGGTTTTCTGGATTTTCCCCAACCACCTCTGAAGAAGGGGACTTGGACTTCTTAACCTTTGCGGTCCGAAAGGACTGCATTGTAGACGCAGAGAAGGATTTCTTTGGCATCTTAGTGGCTGAGGGAAGAAAGGTTGACTTACCCGCGGTTGCCGTGGAGATCCGCTCATCCAAAGCTTCCCCAGATAGAGCCTGACCTGTGAAGGGTAGGTTCTCCACACTCTTCTTGGATTCCGCACCCGCAGACCATTGGCGCGGGCAAAGTCCCCTGCGTGCCGAGACAGCCATGGAAGACGTCCGTGCAGTCAGATTACCAAGGTCCTTCATGGCCTCCACCATGAAACCCGCAGAATCCTGTATGTGACGTAAAAACATTTCAATGTCACTTCTATCCATAGTATCTAAATCCTCTAGTAACGTGCCTGACCACTTTACTATGGCTTTAGAAATCCTTGCACAAGCAATAGTGGGCCTAAGCGCAACGCCTGAAGCAGTGTATATGGATTTGAGCGTTGTCTCAATCTTGCAGTCTGCCAGCTCTTTCAAAGCGGTAGACCCAGGGACAGGTAAAACCACCTTTTTAGACAATCTAGAAACAGAAGCGTCTACAATCGGAGGGTTTTCCCACTTTTTCCTATCCTCTTCAGGGAGAGGAAGAGCAACCAGAACTCTCTTTGAGATCTGGAATTTTTTCTCTGGGTTTTCCCAGGAGTTATCCAATATTGCGTTTAATTCCCTAGACGCAGGAAAGGTAAGGGAGACTTTCTTATTATCTGTAAAGAAAGCCTCCTCGACCTGTTCAGGTACCTTGTCAGTAATGTGTAAAACATCCCGAATGGCCTCAATCATTAGCTGCACCCCTTTAGCAAGGGATGCCTCCCGCCGCAATATGTCCCCATAACCGTCACCTGTATCAGAGTCGGTATCCGTGTTGACTAGCATTACCTGGGCAAGAGCACGCTTTTGGGGGCATATACCAGGGGACTTAGATGAGGTAGTGGGAGATGAATACAACAAAACCTCCACAGATTGTTTTAAAACCTGTATTTCAGTCTGATAATGAGCTATCCTAGATGAAATCTGGGATATCATCCCCTTAATAGAAGCCACCCACTTGGGTTCGGGTTCAGAGGGCTGAGACAGTGTATTGCATTCCTGGGTACATGGATTAGACTCTTCTGGAGAACATACATACTCTGCAGCACAAGATACAGAGTGGTAGACATGGTAATGTGAGATATATAGCACACACACACACACACACACAGGAAATTGTCAGACATAGTTTCCCCCAAGTACCTTCAGAGAGACACAAAGTTATGGAGCCAGCCCACACAGCGCCCCAGTAGACAGTTATAAAATAAGTGCCTGGCGCTGACTGTGCAACCTTAATAGACTACACAGTAATGTGAATACACTCTTTCCCCCCTTCTATAACCCCCTAGTACCGCACAGGAAGCTGGAGTTATGTGGAGGGTCAGCACTCCCTGTCAGCGTCTCTGCATGTGATCTGCAGGGAGAAAATGGCGCTGGTGAGTGGTGGATCCGCTCTGAGGAGAAGCTCCGCCCCTAAAATGGCGTGCCTTCCCGCACTTTTAGAGATTATACTGGCCTGAGGTAATCAATGCTAGCAGCAGTACAGTGTCCCTGATAACTTCTGTGACCAGTGTAAGGGTGTCTGTGCTGGCCCAGGGCGCCCCTCACAGCGCCGTATCTCTGTAACTCGGAGCCCTCCGGAGTGCTCCCACCCTGATGCCGCCATTTTCACCGGATCCCCTCTTGTTGGGTCACCGGTGTTCCAACTCACCACCGACGTCTTCTGGCTCTGTTAGGGGGTGGCGGCAGTCCTGCGGGAGCGAGCGGTCGCCTCGGGGGCTTGCGATCGACACCCTCAGGAGCTCAGTGTCCTGTCAGCGGAGATAGTGGCCATTAACCTCAGAGGGTTGGACACTACTCCCCCCTAAGTCCCACGAAGCAGGGAGGCTGTAGCCAGCAGCCTCCCTGTGCCTAACTCTAATAAAAACAATTAGCTGGAGTTATGTGGAGGGTCAGTGCTAAAACTAGAAAAACTCCTATGGAGCTCCCCTAGATGTGACCAGCTCCTCCGGGGCACATTTTCTAAACTGAGTCTGGTAGGAGGGGCATAGAGGGAGGAGCCAGCCCACACTATCAAACTCTTAAAGTGCCCATGGCTCATAGTGGACCCGTCTATACCCCATAGTACTAATGTGGACCCCAGCATCCTCTAGGACGTAAGAGAAATATATATATATATATATATATATATATATATATGGAAAAAACCAGCGGCACTCAGGGTCTTGTGGAGAAGTAGATTGTATTTAAGGCATCAATGGAAAAACATCAACGTTTCGGGGAGTTAAACCCCTTTGTCAAGATGTGAGGAGATATATATATAAATATATATACATACATACACAGTATATGTATAAAGTCAGTATATGAGAGAGAGGGGGCCATGGGGAAGAGGGGAGGGAGAGAGAGGGGGCATGGGGGGATAGAGAGAGGCCTTGAGAAAGAGAGAGACATGAGGAGAAAGAGTGAGAGACATGGGCAGAGAGCATACCCTCCAACATTTTACACATAAAAATCGGTACAAATCAATGAATGTTTGGAGAGCCAAAAATCGGTACAGACCATAAAAAAAGGTACTGTACCTGCCAAAAAGGTAGTTGGAGGGTATGAGAGAGAAGTGCTTGGAGAGAGACAGAGTATGGGGAGTGCGAGAAAATACATCAGCAGAATGAGATAGAGCAGAAGAGCTTGCACTCAGAGTGAAGAGCATTGGATAGCAGTTACCTGGAAGCTGGAGGTCTCTGGTGGTGGCTGCATTATCTCTAGTGGGCTGCCTGCAGCCCAGGAAGACTTAGGAGGCCGTGCGTGGGTAGGTGAGAAGAGGAAGTGGTAGACAGAGACAAGGTGGCCGATGCAAGACATGTGAGGGGAGGAGGCTGCTTGCCTGATGATACTTTTGTATATATATATATATGTATACACACTGCTCAAAAAAATAAAGGGAACACTAAAATAACACATCCTAGATCTGAATAAATGAGATATTCTTATTAAATACTTTGTTGTTTACATAGTTGAATGTGCTGACAACAAAATCACACAAAAGTTATCAATGGAAATCAAATTTATTAACCCATGGAGGTCTGGATTTGGAGTCACACTCAAAATTAAAGTGGAAAAACACACTACAGGCTGATCTAACGTTGATGTAATGTCCTTAAAACAAGTCAAAATGAGGCTCAGTAGTGTGTGTGGCCTCCACGTGCCTGTATGACCTCCCTACAACGCCTGGGCATGCTCCTGATGAGGTGGCAGATGGTCTCCTGAGGGATCTCCTCCCAGACCTGGACTAAAGCATCCGCCAACTCCTGGACAGTCTGTGGTGCAACGTGGCGTCGGTGGATGGAGCGAGACATGATGTCCCAGATGTGCACAATTGGATTCAGTTCTGGGGAACGGGCGGGCCAGTCCATAGCATCAATGCCTTCGTCTTGCAGGAACTGCTGACACACTCCAGCCACATAAGGTCTAGCATTGTCTTGCATTAGGAGGAACTCAGGGCCAACCGCACCATCATATAGTCTCACAAGAGGTCTGAGGATCTTATCTCGGTACCTAATGGCAGTCAGGCTACCTCTGGCGAGCACATGGAGGGCTGTGCGGTCCCCCAAAGAAATGCACCCCACACCATTACTGACCCACTGCCAAACCGGTCATGCTGGAGGATGTTGCAGGCAGCAGAACGTTCTCCTTGGCGTCTCCAGACTCTGTCACGTCTGTCACATGTGCTCAGTGAAAACCTGCTTTCATCTGTGAAGAGCACAGGGCGCCAGTGGCGAATTTGCCAATCTTGGTGTTCTCTGGCAAATGCCAAATGTCCTGCACGGTGTTGGGCTGTAAGCACAACCCCCACCTGTGGACGTCGGGCCTTCATATCACCCTCATGGAGTCTGTTTCTGATCGTTTGAGTAGACACATGCACATTTGTGGCTTGCTGGAGGTCATATTGCAGGGCTCTGGCAGTGCTCCTCCTGTTCCTCCTTGCACAAAGGCGGAGGTAGCGGTCCTGCTGCTGGGTTGTTGCCCTCCTACGGCCTCCTCCACATCTCCTGATGTACTGGCCTGTCTCCTGGTAGCGCCTCCATGCTCTGGACACTACGCTGATAGACACAGCAAACCTTCTTGCCGCAGCTTGCATTGATGTTCCAACCTGTATGAGCTGCACTACCTGAGCCACTTGTGTGGGTTGTAGAGAGGTCATACAGACACGTGGAGGCCACACACACGACTGAGACTCATTTTGACTTGTTTTAAGGACATTACATCAACGTTAGATCAGCCTGTAGTGTGTTTTTCCACTTTAATTTTGAGTGTGACTCCAAATCCAGACCTCCATGGGTTAATAAATTTGATTTCCATTGATAATTTTTGTGTGATTGTGTTGTCAGCACATTCAACTATGTAAAGAACAAAGTATTTAATAAAAATATTTAATTCATTCAGATCTAGGATGTGTTATTTTAGTGTTCCCTTTATTTTTTTGAGCAGTGTATATATGTGTGTATATATATATATATATATATATATATATGTATAGTATTTGTATTCGGCACTAATGAAATAAAAATCACAGTCAGCTTGCCCGATGCCCTCTAAATCAACTTTGCAGGTTGAAGATATAAGCACAATGAAGCAGCACTCCAGGACTTCATTTAAATAAACGGGTCCAGTCTCCCAATTTTGATGTGCAACGTTTCGGTTTTAATCACAAACCTTCGTCAGGCATATACATACAACAGAAAAAGTCTTACCTATATAACAAATGAAATCACCAGGTGCAGTGCAGTCCAGGAAGCCCCAGAGTTAGACTTCTGCTGATGTCATGCAGCATGGACTAATTACGTCACAAGAGAGTGTTAACCCTTCACCACACTACAGACATGGAAATGAATGAAAGACGTATAATATTCAAACGATACTTTGTAAATACAATGATCATCCACAGGATAAAATGCAACAAGTTATATCAAAGATTATATATGAGTATAGCAATCAGGGTGATTATACAACACCACATCACAATTGACTTAAATGGTTAACCTGGGGGAATCAATTAGATCAATGCTTGAAAACAACATGTAGAGATAAAGAAAAACATCACAGAAAACTGCTGTAAGAAAGTGTTTCATTTAACCCCTTAGGTGTTACAGTGTTGAGCCTGTCAATCCACTGTGCTTCTCTTTGTAGCAAGAGCCTAGATCTGTCACCACGTCTCCTGCTTTCCGGGACCATGTCTATCATTTTGTATTTTAATGAAGACAAAGTGTGTCCTCGTAACTTAAAATGTTTAGAAACAGGTTGTTCGGCTGGTTTGCCTTTAAGCGCGGATTTAATAGCGCTCCTGTGTTGGGCCATGCGTACTTTAAACATGCATGTGGTCTACCCTATATAGTATAATCCACAGGGGCAAATGATACAATACACCACATAGCGTGAGGTACATGTGAAACAATGTTGCAGTTTGATTCGTTTGCCAGAGTGCGGATGTACTATAGTGTCTCCTGTTTCTAAGTATGTGCAAGTGGTACACCCTAAATATTTATAATTACCTGTTTTTTTGGTAAGAAAATGTTGGGGTGCCTGGGAGTCAAAATCAGAAATGTCACTGTGCACAATCATGTCACGAATACTACGTCCTCGTTTATAACAAGGCATTATCCGTTTCTTGGATAAAGATGGTAGGTCAGGGTCAGTTTGAACAATAGGCCAAATACCCTTCGCCTTTGACATTAATCTAGTACTGGCAGTTGTATGCTGATTCACATAAATCATAGTATTTGTTATGCGGCTCTGACTAGAAATGTCTGGTTCTTTAACCTTCGGCGCTGCGAGCGCCTTTTTCCTAGCATTGGTCAGTGCATTGTTGGAATATCCCCTTTCTATGAACTTAGTGGTCATCATATCAATCTGCTTACATTCATCATCAAAATTACTACAGATGTGATGTACTCTCAAGAACTGAGAGTACGGTAGACCCTTTTTAAGTGGAGCAGGATGATGGCTTGAAGCTAATAATAAATTGTTACAGTCAGTAGGCTTAGTGTAAAAAGAGGTACTTAACACCTCACCATCTCGACTCACAAGTACATCAAGAAAATGTATATCTTTCTCCTGAATATCAAAAATTAATTTGATATTATCTTGGGTATTAATGTCAGCCATCATGCTCAAAAACTCACACCTCGTGCCTCGCCAAAGGAGGTACACATCATCTATGTACCTGGTGTAGAAAATGATTTTGCTTGCATATTCAGGTTTACCAAAGAACAGATCATGTTCAACTTTGAACATAAAGGCATTGGCATAGGCCGGTGCGACCGGAGACCCCATGGCACAGCCAAGAGTTTGTAAGTAATATTCCTTGTTGAATAGGAAGTAGTTACGTGTGAGAACCAATTGTAGTAATTTCACAAACAGAGATTTATCCGGACCATTGTACAGTGTATTGTTACTAATCAAGCTCTCAACAGCTGTAATACCTCAGCTGTGTGGAATGTTAGTGTATAAACTTACAACGTCAGCTATACACAACCATGTCTCTGAAGTAATAGGGTCAAGATTACGCAGTTTACACAAAAAAGTTGACGTGTCCTTCAAATATGTCTGATCATTCTGAATCACTGGTTGCAGGTAATGGTCTACGTATCTTGCTACCTGGTAAAATATGGAATTACGAGCAGAAACAATTGGACGTCCTGGAGGCTTCGTCCAGTTTTTGTGCAATTTGGGCAGGGTATATAGCACAGGGATTGTTGGTTCAGAGATCCTTAATGCCTCCATGGTTGAGGCATCAATGATTCCCTCATCAACTACATACCTCAAACAGTCATTCAGTTCATGTTTATATAAATCAGTGGGATCTCTGTCCAATTTCTGATAAATGGCTGTATCTGATAGCTGCGCATAGGCATCAGCAAGATAGTCTTGTAAGTTCTGTACAACTATCCCTCCGCCTTTATCAGCCGGACGGATAGTGATATCAGTTCTTGTGGAGAGTGACTTCAATGCAGAACGTTCAACTGCAGAAAGGTTGTTAATCTTACCTCCAAAATCAATAGTTATGGACTCGATTTCTTTCGTCATGGTGCGTGAAAAGGCACGAATTGTGGAATTCAGGGATAAAGGGTCAAAGTTAGATTTAGTCTGAACGGAACATGTAGATGTGGTGTCCTCAGTTGCTTTTGGTAAAGTATCCTTTTTGTCAAAGTATTCACTAAAGCGTAACTGTCTGCTGAAGCGGACTAGGTCAACCTTGCTGTCGAATTGCCGGTGAGTGTTCGTAGGGACGAAGCTGAGACCTCGTCGTAACACTGCAGTCTACAAAGATGTAAGAGGACTAGAGGATAAATTAAAGATTATTTCTTTGGCTTTGAATTCTTTGCGCCTCTGCCTTTCACACTGGCGGCCTCGTCTGGTTCTTCTTCTATTGGTGCTCCTCTTTAAGCCCTGGTCTTGACGCCTAAAGAGATGTACTTTGATCTCGCTGCTGCACGTGCTCCTTCAGACTCACTTTGGGAATTAGCACTAGAATTTTCTGAATCTAGGGAGGATTTTTTCTGATTCCTAGCGTATCGTGGGCGGAATTGTTTCTGACCCCGTTATCGGCTAGATATCCAGTCGTACACCCGGTTCTCCTCGTAATCTCGTGATACCGCGGTGTATTTATTTGACTTGAAATTGATCAGTTCACTTCTGTATTTGTCAATCTGTACTTGTAATTGATCTATCCAATTAGTGCTAGTGTCAGCCTTTAGATCATCCAAGCAGGTAAATTCAAATGTCTTCATCTTCTCCCGTACCTCAGTCAGTTCTCGTGATGACTCTTCAATGACGAGGAGAATAAGGTCAAAGGATGCTTTATTAAGGACAGCTACCCACTTCCGACAGAATGACGGATTGTAGCATCCAATTGTAGGATTATTGCAGATCTTGAATCCTCTAGGAATTTTGCGATCACGGTAGTAGTCCGACAGAGTTACTCCATGTAGGTAAAAGTCAATTTCACGCTTTTTTTAATTTCAGCAAATGATTGAAACTGTGTTCATTAGTGTCCACTCCAGAAACTGTTATTAACTTGTCTTTAAACAGTATTCTATCAGCGTCCACATCAGACAAAGTTAACAGTTCACCCGGTGGGTAAACTGTACTGTGGTTTCCTGTCTCTCCATCAGTTGCCGTATCCATAGAAAAAAGTGCTGTGCAGAATCACACGTGAATGTTTAAAAGCAAATGTCCCGACTTAGAACACGTGCTGGTGCTCGCAGAATTACGGTGTCTGGTGCCTTAATGATAGGTGTGTATGCACACACCTAAGTATATAAATAGTATTTGTATTCGGCACTCATGAAATAAAAATCACAGTCAGCTTGCCCGGTGCCCTCTAAATCAACTTTGCAGGTTGAAGATATAAGCACAATGAAGCGGCACTCCAGGACTTAATTCAAATAAACGGGTCCAGTCTCCCAATTTTGATGTGCAACGTTTCGGTTTTAATCACAAACCTTCGTCAGGCATATACATACAACAGAAAAAGTCCTACCTATATAAGAAATGAAATCACCAGGTGCAGTGCAGTCCAGGAAGCCCCAGAGTTAGACTTCCGCTGATGTCATGCAGCATGGACTAATTACGTCACAAGAGAGTGTTAACCCTTCACCACACTACAGACATGGAAATGAATGAAAGACGTATAATATTCAAACGATACTTTGTAAATACAATGATTATCCACAGGATAAAAAGCAACAAGTTATATCAAAGATTATATATGAGTATAGCAATAAGGGCGATTATACAACACCACATCACAATTGACTTAAATGGTTAACCTGTGGGATTCAATTAGATCAATGCTTGAAAACAACATGTAGAAATGAAGAAAAACATCACAGAAAACTGCTGTAAGAAAGTGTTTAATTTAACCCCTTAGGTGTTACAGGGACATATGCTTTTAAACATTCACGTGTGATTCTGCACAGCACTTTTTTCTATGGATACGGCAACTGATGCAGAGACGGGATTCCGCAGTACAGTTTACCCGCCGGGTGAACTGTTAACTTTGTCTGATGTGGACGCGGATAGAATACTGTTTAAAGACAAGTTAATAACAGTTTCTGGAGTGGACACTAATGAACGGGATCCGGTCTGAAGATCGACAGTATCTAGGTCGACAATGTTTAGGTCGACCACTATAGGTTGACAGTCACTAGGTCGACATGGATGGAAGGTCGACAGGGTTTCTAGGTCGACATGTGCTAGGTCGACAGGTCTAAAGGTCGACATGAGTTTTTCAAAAAAATTCTTTTTTTGAATTTTTTCATACTTAACGATCCACGTGGACTACGATTAGAACGGCAATCTGTGCCGAGCGAAGTGAAGGCACCATGCCCGAAGCATGGCGAGCGAACGCGGTGCACTAATTTGGGATCCCGGTCACTCTACGAAGAAAACGACACCAAAAAAAAAAAAATCCTCATGTCGACCTTTAGACCTGTCGACCTAGCACATGTCGACCTAGAAACCCTGTCGACCTTCCATCCATGTCGACCTAGTGACTGTTGACCTATAGTGGTCGACCTAAACATTGTCGACCTAGATACTGTCGATTTGATGAACCACACCCCTAATGAACACGGTTTCAATCATTTGCTGAAATGAAAGTGGGTAGCTGTCCTTAATAAAGCATCCTTTGACCTTATTCTCCTCGTCATTGAAGAGTCATCACGAGAACTGACTGAGGTATGGGAGAAGATGAAGACATTTGAATCTACCTGCTTGGATGATCTAAAGGCTGACACTAGCACTAATTGGATAGATCAATTACAAGTACAGATTGACAAATACAGAAGTGAACTGATCAATTTCAAGTCAAAGAAATACACCGCGGTATCACGAGATTACGAGGAGAACCGGGTGTACGACTGGACATCTAGCCGACAACGGGGTCAGAAACAATTCCGCCCACGATATGCTAGGAATCAGAAAAAATCCTCCCAAGATTCAGAAAATTCTAGTGCTAATTCCTAAAGTGAGTCTGAAGGAGCACGTGCAGCAGCGAGATCAAAGTACATCTCTTTAGGCGTCAAGACCAGGGCTCAGAGAGGAGCACCAATAGAAGAAGAACCAGACGAGGCCGCCAGTGTGAAAGGCAGAGGCGCAAAGAATTCAAAGCCAAATAAATAATCTTTAATTTATCCTCTAGTCCTCTTACATCTTTGTAGACTGCAGTGTTACGACGAGGTCTCAGCTTCGTCCCTACGAACACTCACCGGCAGTTCGACAGCAAGATTGATCTAGTCCGCTTCAGCAGACAGTTACGCTTTAGTGAATACTTTGACAAAAAGGATACTTTACCAAAAGCAACTGAGGACACCACATCTACATGTTCCGTTCAGACTAAATCTAACTTTGACCCTTTATCCCTGAATTCCACAATTCGTGCCTTTTCACGCACCATGACGAAAGAAATCGAGTCCACAACTATTGATGTCGGAGGTAAGATTAACAACCTTTCTGCAGCTGAACGTTCTGCATTGAAGTCACTCTCCACAAGAACTGATATCACTATCCGTCCGGCTGATAAAGGCGGAGGGATAGTTGTACAGGACTTACAAGACTATCTTGCTGAGGCTTATGCGCAGCTATCAGATACAGCCATTTATCAGAAATTGGACAGAGATCCTACTGATCTATATAAACATGAACTGAATGACTGTTTGAGGTATGCAGTTGATGAGGGAATCATTGATGCCTCAACCATGGAGACATTAAGGATCCCTGAACCAACAATCCCTGTGCTATATACCCTGCCCAAATTGCACAAAAACCGGACAAAGCCTCCGGAACGTCCAATTGTTTCTGCTCGTAATTCCATATTTTACCAGACAGCAAGATACTTAGACCATTACCTGCAACCAGTGATTCAGAATGAGCAGACATATCTGAAGGACACGTCAACTTTTTTGTGTAAACTGCGTAATCTTGACCCTATTACTTCAGAGACATGGGCCCTCATTCCGAGTTGTTCGCTCGCTAGCTGCTTTTAGCAGCATTGCACACGCTAGGCCGCCGCCCTCTGGGAGTGTATCTTAGCTTAGCAGAATTGCGAACGAAAGATTATCAGAATTGCTAATAAATAATTCTTAGCAGTTTCTGAGTAGCTCCAGACCTACTCACGAATTGCGATCAGCTCAGTCCGTTTAGTTCCTGGTTTGACATCACAAACATGCCCTGCGTTCGGCCAGCTACTCCCCCGTTTCTCCAGACACTCCCGCGTTTTTCCCTGACACGCCTGCGTGTTTTAGGACACTCCCGGAAAACGCTCAGTTACCACCCAGAAACGCCCCATTCCTGTCAATCATTCACCGATCAGCAGTGCGACTGAAAAGCGTTGCACGAACACCAGCAAATCTTCTAAGTTATGTGTAAATTAACTAAGCGCATGCGCTCTGCGTACCATGCGCATTTAGCAACAAATCGCAGCATAGCGAAAATCGGCAACGAGCGAACAACTCGGAATGACCTCCATGGTTGTGTACAGCTGACGTTGTAAGTTTATACACTAACATTCCACACAGCCGAGGTATTACAGCTGTTGAGAGCTTGATTAGTAACAATACACTGTACAATGGTCCAGATAAATCTCTGTTTGTGAAATTACTACAATTGGTTCTCACACGTAACTACATCCTATTTAACAAGGAATATTACTTACAAACTCTTGCCTGTGCCATGGGGTCTCCGGTCGCACCGGCCTATGCCAATGCCTTTATGTTCAAAGTTGAACATGATCTGTTCTTTGGTAAACCTGAATATGCAAGCAAAATCATTTTCTACACCAGGTACATAGATGATGTGTACCTCCTTTGGCGAGGCACGAGGTGTGAGTTTTTGAGCATGATGGCTGACATTAATACCCAAGATAATATCAAATTAATTTTTGATATTCAGGAGAAAGATATACATTTTCTTGATGTACTTGTGAGTCGAGATGGTGAGGTGTTAAGTACCTCTTTTTACACTAAGCCTACTGACTGTAACAATTTATTATTAGCTTCAAGCCATCATCCTGCTCCACTTAAAAAGGGTCTACCGTACTCTCAGTTCTTGAGAGTACATCACATCTGTAGTAATTTTGATGATGAATGTAAGCAGATTGATATGATGACCACTAAGTTCATAGAAAGGGGATATTCCAACAATGCACTGACCAATGCTAGGAAAAAGGCGCTCGCAGCGCCGAAGGTTAAAGAACCAGACATTTCTAGTCAGAGCTGCATGACAAACACTGATTTATGTGAATCAGTATACAACTGCCAGTACTAGATTAATGTCAAAGGCGAAGGGTATTTGGCCTATTGTTCAAACTGACCCTGACCTACCATCTTTATCCAAGAAACGGATAATGCCTTGTTATAAACGAGGACGTAGTATTCGGGACATGATTGTGCACAGTGACATTTCTGATTTTGACTCCCAGGCACCCCAACATTTTCTTACCAAAAAAACAGGTAATTATAAATATTTAGGGTGTACCACTGCACATACCTAGAAACAGGAGACACTATAGTACATCCGCACTCTGGCAAACGAATCAAACTGCAACATTGTTTCACATGTACCTCACGCTATGTGGTGTATTGTATCATTTGCCCCTGTGGATTATACTATAGAGGGTAGACCACATGCACGTTTAAAGTACGCATGGCCCAACACAGGAGCGCTATTAAATCCGCGCTTGAAGGCAAACCAGCCGAACATCCTGTTTCTAAACATTTTAAGTTACGAGGACACACTTTGTCTTCATTAAAATACAAAATGATAGACATGGTCCCGGAAAGCAGGAGACGTGGTGACAGATCTAGGCTCCTGCTACAAAGGGAAGCACAGTGGATTGACAGGCTCAACACTGTAACACCTAAGGGGTTAAATGAAACACTTTCTTACAGCAGTTTTCTGTGATGTTTTTCTTCATTTCTACATATACATATATATATATATATATATATATATATATCTTGTTGCATTTTATCCTGTGGATGATCATTGTATTTACAAAGTATCGTTTGAATATTATACGTTTCGGAGACCTTTAATCTCCGTCGTCAGGACATTAATAACAAACAGTAAACTGACATACCTTAAATAAAACACCCAGGTGCTCAAAGTAGTGCTTGCTCCCGCCTTGCGGCACGATCCCGCCGATGTCACCGGAAATGACTTCATCACTGCGTCATCGACCGGCCAGCCGGGAGGGAAAGGAGCACGACGCTTGTGTTTAACCATCACCATGGTTACAATCTGTAGCAAGCGCTACTTTGAGCATCTGGGTGTTTTACTTAAGGTATGTTAGTTTACTGTTTATTAATGTTCTGACGACGGAGATTAAAGGTCTCCGAAACGTAGGCCGCATCTTTTGCTAAAAAGCCATTGTTTCCTTGAGTGCCGTTTATTCTTTACCCTGTGATATACAGGTTATCAATTCAGGCACCGACCCCAGTTAAGTCTAATTGAGTGCCGGGCACAGACTACCTATATATATATATATATATATATATATATATATATATATATTGTGTGAAGGTGCAGTGCCACATATGATTATAGAATCAAAAATACATAAAAAAAACACTCCCTTTCACAGTAAGGGTGTCAGCAGGCCCCTAAAAATTCAGCATGGGCAAGATGCTGAGAACATGTTATTGAGAAAGAGGGGGTATGGGTATCAGCGACCAATGGTGTAATAACTGTATTTAAAAAAGAAATTATATCTGTATTTAAAAAAAAAACAATTTATGAAATATAGAATAATAAGAATTTACTTACCGATAATTCTATTTCTCGTAGTCCGTAGTGGATGCTGGGGACTCCGTCAGGACCATGGGGAATAGCGGCTCCGCAGGAGACAGGGCACAAAAGTAAAAGCTTTAGGATCAGGTGGTGTGCACTGGCTCCTCCCCCTATGACCCTCCTCCAAGCCTCAGTTAGGATACTGTGCCCGGACGAGCGTACACAATAAGGAAGGATTTTGAATCCCGGGTAAGACTCATACCAGCCGCACCAATCACACTGTACAAACTGTGATCTGAACCCAGTTAACAGCATGATAACAGCGGAGCCTCTGAAAAGATGGCTCACAACAATAATAACCCGATTTTTGTAACAATAACTATGTACAAGTATTGCAGACAATCCGCACTTGGGATGGGCGCCCAGCATCCACTACGGACTACGAGAAATAGAATTATCGGTAAGTAAATTCTTATTTTCTCTGACGTCCTAAGTGGATGCTGGGGACTCCGTCAGGACCATGGGGATTATACCAAAGCTCCCAAACGGGCGGGAGAGTGCGGATGACTCTGCAGCACCGAGTGAGAGAACTCCAGGTCCTCCTCAGCCAGGGTGTGCCCCTGACCAAGTAGCAGCTCGGCAAAGTTGTAAAGCCGAGACCCCTCGGGCAGCCGCCCAAGATGAGCCCACCTTCCTTGTGGAATGGGCATTTACATATTTTGGCTGTGGCAGGCCTGCCACAGAATGTGCAAGCTGAATTGTACTACACATCCAACTAGCAATCGTCTGCTTAGAAGCAAGAGCACCCAGTTTGTTGGGTGCATACAGGATAACAGCAAGTCAGTTTTCCTGACTCCAGCCGTCCTGGAAACCTATATTTTCAGGGCCCTGACAACATCTAGCAACTTGGAGTCCTCCAAGTCCCTAGTAGCCGCAGGTACCACAATAAGCTGGTTCAGGTGAAACGCTAACACCACCTTAGGGAGAAACTGGGGACGAGTCCGCAGCTCTGCCCTGTCCGAATGGACAATCAGATATGGGCTTTTGTGAGACAAAGCCGCCAATTCTGACACTCGCCTGGCCGAGGCCAGGGCCAACATCATGGTCACTTTCCATGTGAGATATTTCAAATCCACAGATTTGAGCGGTTTAAACCAATGTGATTTGAGGAATCCCAGAACTACGTTGAGATCCCACCAGTGGCGTCATGAGGGGGGTGCGGGGGGTGCGGCCCGCACCCGGGTGTAACCCTTCAATAGGGTGACACCAAATAGAGCCCTGCACTCCCAGCCGCACCCTAATCCCATCAAAAGAACTGACATAGACATGTCAGCAGCGATGTCCACACCTCCTCTTCCCCGGCACTAAGCGCTGCAGGCTCAATAGGAGCTCACCCCGCGCTCCGCTGCTTTCTACGCCTGTCAACAGCTGACAGGCAGCGGCAAGCTAGATGACAGCACAGGACGGGGCACTGACTGTCAGCACGATCCCCCTGGCCGGATCTTCAGACTCTTCACTCCGAGTCCCCTCCCCTCAGAGGCGCGGCTCCCATCAGCGCTATGTGGGGCAAGGCGGAGGGCAGCTATTTACAAGCTGGCGAATGCTGGCATTGCTGAGGGGCAGGATTGATTGAAGTGGCCGGCGGCAGGTACAGCTGAGAAGTGTGGGGGAAGTACAGTGTCACTGTGTACAGGGGCCATGCTTGTGCTGATGATCGCAGCTGCAGGCAGGCAGATGTCTGTGAGGAGGAAGCAGCCCAGGGCTGGGATCATCAGTGCTAGTGGCCCCCACTGGCAGCATTTTATCTTTACATGCAGGTTGTAGTTACCAGCATGGGGGTTGTGTGCCCCCCCTCCCCCGCTCTCCAGTCGCAGCAGCCTCTCAGGGCATTCACTTACATCTCTCCCGAGTCCCGACTAGCTCAGTAGTTTCCTCTCTTCAGTTATATTTACTGCACTGCATGTTGCCCCGCCCCCAGGTCTCCTGCTGCTCCTCTGTTCTCCTCCTTCTCCTGCTTCTTCTAGCTCTCACAAGTTTCCCAGGTATGCTTCCTTCCCCTACATTCCCAGGTGTGCCTCTTTCCCCTGTATCCCCAGGTGTACCTCTTTCCCCTGTATCCACATGTGTGCCTCTTTCCCCTGTATCCCCAGGTGTGCCTCTTTCCCCTGTATCCCCAGGTGTGCCTCTTTCCCCTGAATCCCCAGGTGTTCCCCTGTATCTCCATGTGTGCCTCTTTCCCCTGTATCTCCATGTGTGCCTCTTTCCCCTGTATCCCCATGTGTGCCTCCTTCCCCTGTATACCCATGTGTTACTCTTTCCCTATATCCCCATGTGTGCCTCTACTCCTACTTACCCAAGTGAACCTTTCACCTATATCAGCTGTGTTTTTGTCACCCCTCCGTCTGTGCCTCTGCCCCTCAACCCTTCTATGCCGCAGTTCCCTTTCCCATAAGTGCCTCGCTCACTTTCCTATATCTGTACAGTCTGTATATCTTTGGTACTTTCCCCATCTGTGTCTCTGATACTCCCCCCCCCCTTTCCCCCCTCTGTGACTCTGCCCCCATGCGCCGTGTGCTCCTCTCCCCCTCCATGTGTTCCTGTCTGTCTCTGCTCCTTTCCCCATCTGTACCTCTGCTACCGGCAGTGGCGGGTGCGGGGGGTGCCGCCCGCACCCCGGTGTCACCCTTCAATGGGGTGACACCAAACAAGAGCCGCACTCGCACCTGCTAGGGGGGGATGCGATCAAAACTGAGCCGCGGCGGAGTCTTTTTGTTGCAGGCGGGGGTATATGATTTTGATTCGGCGAGGGTGCGATCGTAACTGCAGTGCTCTATTTGCATTACGATCGCACCCCCGCCGACTCAAAATCATATACCCCCGCCTGCAACAAGAAGACTCCGCCGCGGCTCAGTTTTGATCGCATCCCAATCCCCCCCCCCCCCTCCCCCCTGCTGGAAGAGGAGGACTCCGCCGCGGCCGGGTCTGAACGTCATCACGCCGCCGGGATTCTAGGAGGGAGAAGTGTGAGGATGCTCTTGCGGCTTGCTATTCTCCTCACCCGCGCCAGCCACATTTTGCACACTGCCACCGCCCACGTCCTCCGCTGCTCATCTTAGGTACTCTTACCCTGCTTCCCTGTGTCCCTCTCCCTGTCACTGTCCCTGCTGCCAATCTCCCTGGCCCTGAGTTGTGGATCATACTGTGTGGCATATGTGAATTTTGTCTAAATCTACTGTATGTTGTATAATGTGAATTTCGGCTCATACTGTGTGCTATAATGTGAATTTCTGCTCATTCTGTGTGCTATAATGTGAATTTCGGCTCATTCTGTGTGCTATCATGTGATTTTGGCTCATTCTGTGTGCTATCATGTGATTTTGGCTCATTCTGTGTGCCATCATGTGATTTTCGGCTCATTCTGTGTGCTATAATGTGAATTTCTGCTCATACCGTGTGCTATAATGTGAATTTCGGCTCATTCTGTGTGCTATCATGTGATTTTCGGCTCATTCTGTGTGCTATCATGTGATTTTGGCTCATTCTGTGTGCTATCATGTGATTTTGGCTCATTCTGTGTGCTATCATGTGATTTTGGCTCATTCTGTGTGCCATCATGTGATTTTCGGCTCATTCTGTGTGCTATAATGTGAATTTCTGCTCATACCGTGTGCTATAATGTGAATTTCGGCTCATTCTGTGTGCTATCATGTGATTTTCGGCTCATTCTGTGTGCTATAATGTGAATTTCTGCTCATACCGTGTGCTATAATGTGAATTTCGGCTCATTCTGTGTGCCATCATGTGATTTTCGGCTAATTCTGTGTGCTATAATGTGAATTTCTGCTCATACCGTGTGCTATCATGTGATTTTCGGCTCATACTGTGTGGTATAACGTCACCCGGCTCCATAGCAGTGCATGCTAATATGGACGAGATTGTCCATATTGGCCTGCATGCATAAGAGACCCAGCACCAATGATGAACGAGTGCGGGGCCGCACATCGTTCATCGCTGGTGCCTACGTACGAGAACGTTCATATCGTGCAGTTATATCGCCTAATGTGTAGGGCCCATTAGCTGTTTATGGACCTAATTCTGGTCGCATTTCATTTTAGCAATAATCGCAATAGAGTGATTTTTGCAAAAATATGCCACGGTAACAGTGTGCATGCAATCAAAGCGCGTTTGCATCCCTGAAGGATGCGACTGCACTTTCATTGACAGCGGCGGGCAGTGCCGTAACTATGTGTGTGTCAGGTGTGCCTGGCACACAGCGCAGTCGCCCTGAGGGCGCAACGGCCCCGATTCCCTAAAGTCAGCAGCTTGTAATGAGTCAAGTTGACTCATTACAAGCCGTCTGTGCCTGAGGAGGAGAGGAGCAGCAGCGGGAGCAGCGGAGAAGGAAGAGGAGGGAGGGGGTGGAGGGAAGGAGCCGCAGCAGCGCTATGTAATTGGTGGCAGCGCTGCTGCAGCTGTCCCTCTCATTCCACATAGGCTGGCTGCCGCTGCTGTGAATGTTGGGATGCGCTTCCCTCATCCCAGCATGCACAGCAGTGGCGGCCAGCCAATGCGGAAGGATAGGGACAGCTGCAGCGGCACCGCCAGCAATTACAGTGCACTGCTGCGGCTCCCTCCCTCCTCCCCCTCCCTCCTCTTCCTTCTCCCCTGCACCCGGAGCTGCCAGCAACGAGGAGCCTGACTGAGCCAGCGGAGAAATGGTAAGTATAATCTATTCTGTCTGCCGTAATGTGTAAAAAGGGGACTCTGTCTGCCGTAATGTGTAAAAAGGGGGATGCTGTCTGCCGTAATGTGTAAAAAGGGGGACGCTGTCTGCCGTAATGTGTAAAAAGGGGATGCTGTCTGCCGTAATGTGTAAAAAGGGGCTCTACCTGGTGTAGTGGCGCTACTGTGCGGCGTAATTTGAATAATGGAGACTACTGTGCCGTGCAATATGAATCGTTATTATTTTGTGGCCACAGCCCTTCCCATGAAGCCACGCCCCTATATTTTTTGCGCGCGCCTACGGCGCGCCCTGTCACTGTTTTGCGTGCATGTTGGCACCAATGCCCTATTTTGCACACAGCACTAAAATGTCTAATTACGCCACTGGCGGCGGGCATTGGGGGCAGGCGTAGCTGCAAAAGGGGGTCAGAGCTTTTTTGGGGCGGCTACGTGACATCACACGCGCCCACTACAACCCAAAAATTGGCGGTTCATCGCCTGAATACGCAGCCTAGCTACGTCTGCAGGGGGTCATCCTTAGTTTCTGCTTCAGCGATGGGATCTCAATTATTTTGCGATCGCATCGCTGGATGCCAATTAGCATGCTGGACAGCCCCCAGCATGCTGCAGAAACGATTGCAGATACTGCTTTTTAGCAGAATATGCAAACCAACCTGATTAGGGTCCTATGTCACTACTATTGCCATCGCATTCAGTGATATACAGGAATTATGATTTACAAGTAAAACTAGTACAAAAACATTACTAAGGATGTGTGTGGTGTGATAGGGGAGGAGGTCCATGGGGGGGTGACACCATGAGTTACCACACCGGGTGACACCAACCCTAGTGACGCCTCTGGATCCCACAGTGCCACTGGAGGCACAAAAGGGGGTTGTATATGCAGTACTCCCTTGACAAACTTCTGGACTTCAGGAACTGAAGCCAAGTCTTTCTGGAAGAAAATCGACAGGGCCGAAATTTGAACCTTAATGGACCCCAATTTGAGGCCCATAGACACTCCTGTTTGCAGGAAATGCAGGAATCGACCGAGTTGAAATTTCTTCGTGGGGCCTTCCTGGCCTCACACCACGCAACATATTTTCGCCACATGTGGTGATAATGTTGTGCGGTCACCTCCTTCCTGGCTTTGACCAGGGTAGGAATGACCTCTTCCGGAATGCCTTTTTCCCTTAGGATCCGGCGTTCAACCGCCATGCCGTCAAACGCAGCCGCGGTAAGTCTTGGAACAGACATGGTACTTGCTGAAGCAAGTCCCTTCTTAGCGGCAGAGGCCATGAGTCCTCTGTGAGCATCTCTTGAAGTTCCGGGTACCAAGTCCTTCTTGGCCAATCCGGAGCCACGAGTATAGTTCTTACTCCTCTACGTCTTATAATTCTCAGTACCTTAGGTATGAGAAGCAGAGGAGGGAACACATACACCGACTGGTACACCCACGGTGTTACCAGAACGTCCACAGCTATTGCCTGAGGGTCTCTTGACCTGGCGCAATACCTGTCCAGTTTTTTGTTCAGGCGGGACGCCATCATGTCCACCTTTGGTCTTTCCCAATGGTTCACAATCATGTGGAAGACTTCCCGATGAAGTCCCCACTCTCCCGGGTGGAGGTCGTGCTGAGGAAGTCTGCTTCCCAGTTGTCCACTCCCGGAATGAACACTGCTGACAGTGCTATCACATGATTTTCCGCCCAGCGAAGAATCCTTGCAGTTTCTGCCATTGTCCTCCTGCTTCTTGTGCCACCCTGCCTGTTTACGTGGGCGACTGCCGTGATGTTGTCCCACTGGATCAATACCGGCTGACCTTGAAGCAGAGGTCTTGCTAAGCTTACAGCATTGTAAATTGCTCTTAGCTCCAGTATATTTATGTGGAGAGAAGTCTCCAGACTTGATCACACTCCCTGGAAATTTTTTCCTTGTGTGACTGCTCCCCAGCCTTTCAGGCTGGCATCCGTGGTCACCAGGACCCAGTCCTGAATGCCGAATCTGTGGCCCTTTAGTAGATGAGCACTCTGCAGCCACCACAGAAGAGACACCCTTGTCCTTGGAGACAGGGTTATCCACTGATGCATCTGAAGATGCGATCCGGACCATTTTTCCAGCAGATCCCACTGAAAAGTTCTTGCGTGAAATCTGCCGAATGGAATCGCTTCGTAAGAAGCCACCATTTTTCCCAGGACCCTTGTGCAATGATGCACTGACACTTTTCCTGGTTTTAGGAGGTTCCTGACTAGCTCGGATAACTCCCTGGCTTTCTCCTCCGGGAGAAACACCTTTTTCTGGACTGTGTCCAGAATCATCCCTAGGAACAGCAGACGTGTCGTCGGAGACAGCTGCGATTTTGGAATATTTAGAATCCACCCGTGCTGTCGTAGAACTACTTGAGATAGTGCTACTCCGACCTCCAACTGTTCTCTGGACCTTGCCCTTATCAGGAGATCGTCCAAGTAAGGGATAATTAAGACGCCTTTTCTTTGAAGAAGAATCATCATTTCGGCCATTACCTTGGTAAAGACCCGGGGTGCCGTGGACAATCCAAACGGCAGCGTCTGAAACTGATAGTGACAGTTTTGTACCACGAACCTGAGGTACCCTTGGTGAGAAGGGCAAATTGGGACATGGAGGTAAGCATCCTTGATGTCCAGGGACACCATATAGTCCCCTTCTTCCTGGTTCGCTATCACTGCTCTGAGTGACTCCATCTTGATTTGAACCTTTGTATGTAAGTGTTCAAATATTTCAGATTTAGAATAGGTCTCACCGAGCCGTCTGGCTTCAGTACCACAATATAGTGTGGAATAATACCCCTTTCCTTGTTGTAGGAGGGGTACTTTGATTATCACCTGCTGGGAATACAGCTTGTGAATTGTTTCCAATACTGCCTCCCTGTCGGAGGGAGACGTTGGTAAAGCAAACTTCAGGAACCTGCGAGGGGGAGACGTCTCGAATTTCCAATCTGTACCCCTGGGATACTACTTGTAGGATCCAGGGGTCCACTTGCGAGTGAGCCCACTGCGTGCTGAAACTCTTGAGACGACCCCCCACCGCACCTGTTTGTACGGCCCCAGCGTCATGCTGAGGACTTGGCAGAAGCGGTGGAAGGCTTCTGTTCCTGGGAATGGGCTGCCTGCTGCAGTCTTCTTCCCTTACCTCTATCCCTGGGCAGATATGACTGGCCTTTTGCCCGCTTGCCCTTATGGGGACGAAAGGACTGAGGCTGAAAAGACGATGTCTTTTTCTGCTGAGATGTGACTTGGGGTAAAAAAGGTGGATTTTCCAGCTGTTGCCGTGGCCACCAGGTCCGATGGACCGACCCCAAATAACTCCTCCCCTTTATACGGCAATACTTCCATGTGCCGTTTGGAATCTGCATCACCTGACCACTGTCGTGTCCATAAACATCTTCTGGCAGATATGGACATCGCACTTACTCTTGATGCCAGAGTGCAAATATCCCTCTGTGCATCTCGCATATATAGAAATGCATCCTTTAAATGCTCTATAGTCAATAAAATACTGTCCCTGTCAAGGGTATCAATATTTCCAGTCAGGGAATCCGTCCAAGCCACCCCAGCGCTGCCCATCCAGGCTGAGGCGATCGCTGGTCGCAGTATAACACCAGTATGTGTGTATATACTTTTTAGGATATTTTCCAGCCTCCTATCAGTTGGCTCCTTGAGGGCGGCCGTATCTGGAGACGGTAACGCCACTTGTTTTGATAAGCGTGTGAGCGCCTTATCCACCCTAAGGGGTGTTTCCCAACGCGCCATAACTTCTGGCGGGAAAGGGTATACCGCCAATAATTTTCTATCGGGGGAAACCCACACATCATCACACACTTCATTTAATTTATCTGATTCAGGAAAAACCACATGTAGTTTTTTCACACTCCACATAATACCCTTTTTTGTGGTACTTGTAGTATCAGAATTATGTAACATCTCCTTCATTGCCCTTAACAAGTAACGTGTGGCCCTAAAGGAAAATACGTTTGTTTCTTCACCGTCGACACTAAAGTCAGTGTCCGTGTGAGGTAAAAGGACGTTTTAACGCCCCTGACGGTGTTTGAGACGCCTGGACAGGTACTAATTGGTTTGCCGGCCGTCTCATGTCGTCAACCGACCTTGCAGCGTGTTGACATTATCACGTAATTCCTTAAATAAGCCATCCATTCCGGTGTCGACTCCCTAGAGAGTGACATCACCATTACAGGCAATTGCTCCGCCTCCTCACCAACATCGTCCTCATACATGTCGACACACACGTACCGACACACAGCACACACACAGGGAATGCTCTGATAGAGGACAGGACCCCACTAGCCCTTTGGGGAGACAGAGGGAGAGTTTGCCAGCACACACCAAAAACGCTATAATTATACAGGGACAACCTTTATATAAGTGTTTTTCCCTTATAGCATTTTAATATATATAGTCATATCGCCAAATAAGTGCCCCCCCTCTCTGTTTTAACCCTGTTTCTGTAGTGCAGTGCAGGGGAGAGCCTGGGAGCCTTCCCACCAGCATTTCTGTGAGGGAAAATGGCGCTGTGTGCTGAGGAGAATAGGCCCCGCCCCCTTTTCGGCGGGCTTCTTCTCCCGTTTTTCTGAGACCTGGCAGGGGTTAAATACATCCATATAGCCCCCAGGGGCTATATGTGATGTATTTTTAGCCAGAATAAGGTACTATCATTGCTGCCCAGGGCGCACCCCCCAGCGCCCTGCACCCTCAGTGACCGCTGCTATGAAGTGTGCTGACAACAATGGCGCACAGCTGCAGTGCTGTGCGCTACCTTATGAAGACTGAAAAGTCTTCTGCCGCCGGTTTCTGGACCTCTTCACTTTTCGGCATCTGCATGGGGGTCGGCGGCGCGGCTACGGGACGAACCCCAGGGTGAGACCTGTGTTCCGACTCCCTCTGGAGCTAATGGTGTCCAGTAGCCTAAGAAGCCAATCCATCCTGCACGCAGGTGAGTTCACTTCTCTCCCCTAAGTCCCTCGATGCAGTGAGCCTGTTGCCAGCAGGACTCACTGAAAATAAAAAAACCTAACAAAACTTTTACTCTAAGCAGCTCTTTAGGAGAGCCACCTAGATTGCACCCTTCTCGGCCGGGCACAAAAATCTAACTGAGGCTTGGAGGAGGGTCATAGGGGGAGGAGCCAGTGCACACCACCTGATCCTAAAGCTTTTACTTTTGTGCCCTGTCTCCTGCGGAGCCGCTATTCCCCATGGTCCTGACGGAGTCCCCAGCATCCACTTAGGACGTCAGAGAAAATAAGAATTTACTTACCGATAATTCTATTTCTCATAGTCCGTAGTGGATGCTGGGGACTCCGAAAGGACCATGGGGAATAGCGGCTCCGCAGGAGACTGGGCACAAAGTAAAAGCTTTAGGACTAGCTGGTGTGCACTGGCTCCTCCCCCTATGACCCTCCTCCAAGCCTCAGTTAGGATACTGTGCCCGGACGAGCGTACACAATAAGGAAGGATTTTGAATCCCGGGTAAGACTCATACCAGCCACACCAATCACACCGTACAACTTGTGATCTGAACCCAGTTAACAGCATGATAACAGAAGGAGCCTCTGAAAAGATGGCTCACAACAACAATAACCCGATTTTTGTAACAATAACTATGTACAAGTAATGCAGACAATCCGCACTTGGGATGGGCGCCCAGCATCCACTACGGACTATGAGAAATAGAATTATCGGTAAGTAAATTCTTATTTTCTCTAACGTCCTAGTGGATGCTGGGGACTCCGAAAGGACCATGGGGATTATACCAAAGCTCCCAAACGGGCGGGAGAGTGCGGATGACTCTGCAGCACCGAATGAGAGAACTCCAGGTCCTCCTCAGCCAGGGTATCAAATTTGTAGAATTTAGCAAACGTGTTTGCCCCTGACCAAGTAGCTGCTCGGCAAAGTTGTAAAGCCGAGACCCCTCGGGCAGCCGCCCAAGATGAGCCCACTTTCCGTGTGGAATGGGCTCTTACAGATTTTGGCTGTGGCAGGCCTGCCACAGAATGTGCAAGCTGAATTGTACTACAAATCCAACGAGCAATCGTCTGCTTAGAAGCAGGAGCACCCAGCTTGTTGGGTGCATACAGGATAAACAGCGAGTCAGATTTTCTGACTCCAGCCGTCCTGGAAACATATATTTTCAGGGCCCTGACAACGTCCAGCAACTTGGAATCCTCCAAGTCCCTAGTAGCCGCAGGCACCACAATAGGTTGGTTTAAGTGAAATGCTGAAACCACCTTAGGGAGAAATTGAGGACGAGTCCTCAATTCTGCCCTGTCCGTATGAAAAATTAGGTAAGGGCTTTTATAGGATAAAGCCGCCAATTCTGATACACGCCTGGCTGAAGCCAGGGCTAACAGCATTACCACTTTCCATGTGAGATATTTCAAGTCCACAGTGGTGAGTGGTTCAAACCAATGTGATTTTAGGAATCCCAACACTACATTGAGATCCCAAGGTGCCACTGGAGGCACAAAAGGAGGCTGTATATGCAGTACTCCCTTGACAAACGTCTGAACTTCAGGAACAGAAGCTAGTTCTTTTTGGAAGAATATCGACAAGGCCGAAATTTGAACCTTAATGGACCCTAATTTGAGGCCCATAGACAGTCCTGTTTGCAGGAAATGCAGGAATCGACCCAGTTGAAATTCCTCCGTAGGGGCCTTCCTGGCCTCGCACCACGCAACATATTTACGCCAAATACGGTGATAATGTTGTACGGTTACATCCTTCCTGGCTTTGATCAGGGTAGGGATGACTTCATCCGGAATGCCTTTTTCCTTCAGGATCCGGCGTTCAACCGCCATGCCGTCAAACGCAGCCGCGGTAAGTCTTGGAACAGACATGGTCCCTGCTGGAGCAGGTCCTGTCTTAGAGGTAGAGGCCACGGGTCTTCCGTGAGCATCTCTTGAATTTCCGGGTACCAAGTCCTTCTTGGCCAATCCGGAGCCACGAATATATAGTCTTTACTCCTCTCCTTCTTATGATTCTCAGTACTTTTGAGAGGAAGAGGAGGGAACACATACACTGACCGGTACACCCACGGTGTTACCAGAGCGTCCACAGCTATTGCCTGAGGGTCCCTTGACCTGGAGCAATATCTGTCCAGTTTTTTGTTGAGGCGAGACGCCATCATACCCACCTTTGGTTTTTCCCAACGGTTTACAATCATGTGGAAGACTTCTGGGTGAAGTCCCCACTCCCCCGGGTGAAGATCGTGTCTGCTGAGGAAGTCTGCTTCCCAGTTGTCCACTCCCGGAATGAACACTGCTGACAGTGCTATCACATGATTTTCCGCCCAGCGAAGAATCCTTGCCACTTCCGTCATTGCCCTCCTGCTTCTTGTGCCGCCCTGTCTGTTTACGTGGGCGACTGCCGTGATGTTGTCCGACTGGATCAATACAGGCTGACCCTGAAGCAGAGGCCTTGCCTAACTTAGGGCATTGTAAATGGCCCTTAGTTCCAGGATATTTATGTGAAGTGACGTTTCCATGCTTGACCACAAGCCCTGGAAATTTTTTCCCTGTGTGACTGCTCCCCAGCCTCTCAGGCTGGCATCCGTGGTCACCAGGACCCAATCCTGAATGCCGAATCTGCGGCCCTCTAGGAGATGAGCACTCTGTAACCACCACAGGAGAGACACCCTTGTCCTTGGAGACAGGGTTATCCGCTGATGCATTTGAAGATGCGATCCGGACCATTTGTCTAGCAGATCCAACTGAAAAGTTCTTGCATGGAATCTGCCGAATGGAATCGCATCGTAAGAAGCCACCATCTTTCCCAGGACCCTTGTGCACTGATGCACTGACACCTGGCCTGGTCTTAGGAGTTTCCTGACTAGGTCGGATAACTCCCTGGCTTTCTCTTCCGGGAGAAACACCTTTTTCTGTACTGTGTCCAGAATCATCCCTAGGAACAGCAGACGTGTCGTCGGAATCAGCTGCGATTTTGGAATATTTAGAATCCATCCGTGCTGTCGTAGTACTATTTGAGATAGTGCTACTCCGACCTCTAACTGTTCTCTGGACCGTGCCCTTATCAGGAGATCGTCCAAGTAAGGGATAATTAAGACGCCTTTTCTTCGAAGAAGAATCATCATTTTGGCCATTACCTTGGTAAAGACCCGGGGTGCCGTGGACAATCCAAACGGCAGCGTCTGAAACTGATAGTGACAGTTCTGTACCACAAACCTGAGGTACCCTTGGTGAGAAGGGCAAATTGGGACATGGAGGTAAGCATCCTTGATGTCCAGAGACACCATAAAGTCCCCTTCTTCCAGGTTCGCTATCACTGCTCTGAGTGACTCCATCTTGAACTTGAACCTTTTTATGTAAGCGTTCAAGGCTTTCAGATTTAAAATGGGTCTCACCGAGCCGTCCGGCTTCGGTACCACAAACAGCGTGGAGTAATACCCCTTTCCCTGTTGTAGGAGGGGTACCTTAATTATCACTTGCTGGGAATACAGCTTGTGAATGGCTTCCAATACAGCCTCCCTGTCGGGGGTAGACGTTGGTAAAGCAGACTTCAGGAACCGGCGAGGGGGAGACGTCTCGAATTCCAATTTGTACCCCTGAGATACTACCTGCAGGATCCAGGGGTCCACTTGCGAGTGAGCCCACTGCGCGCTGAAATTCTTGAGACGGGCCCCCACCGTGCCTGAGTCCGCTTGTAAGGCCCCAGCGTCATGCTGAGGACTTGGCAGAAGCGGGGGAAGGCTTCTGTTCGTGGGAAGAAGCTGTCTGTTGCAGTCTTTTTCCCCTTCCTCTGCCCCGGGGCAGATATGAGTGGCCTTTTGCCCGCTTGCCCTTATGGGGACGAAAGGACTGAGCCTGAAAAGACGGTATCTTTTTCTGCTGCGAGGTGACTTGGGGTAAAAAGGTGGATTTCCCAGCCGTTGCCGTGGCCACCAGGTCCGATAGACCGCCCCCAAATAACTCCTCCCCTTTATACGGCAATACTTCCATATGCCGTTTGGAATCCGCATCCCCTGACCACTGTCGCGTCCATAATCCTCTTCTGGCAGAAATGGACATCGCACTTACTCTTGATGCCAGAGTGCAAATGTCTCTCTGTGCATCTCGCATATATAGGAATGCATCTTTTAAATGCTCTATAGTCAATAATATATTGTCCCTGTCCAGGGTATCAATATTTTCAGTCAGGGAATCCGACCAAGCCACCCCAGCACTGCACATCCAGGCTGAGGCGATTGCTGGTCGCAGTATAACACCAGTATGTGTGTATATACTTTTAAGGATATTTTCCAGCCTCCTATCTGCTGGCTCCTTAAGGGCGGCCGTTTCTGGAGACGGTAACGCCACTTGTTTTGATAAGCGTGTGAGCGCCTTATCCACCCTAGGGGGTGTTTCCCAACGAGCCCTAACCTCTGGTGGGAAGGGATATAGTGCCAATAATTTTTTAGAAATTAGCAGTTTTTTGTCGGGGGTAACCCACGCTTCATCACACACTTCATTCAATTCATCTGATTCAGGAAAAACTATGGGTAGTTTTTTCACACCCCACATAATACCCCTTTTTGTGGTACTTGCAGTAACAGAGATGTGCAAAACCTCCTTCATTGCCGTGATCATGTAACGTGTGGCCCTACTGGAAAATACGTTTGTTTTTTCACCGTCGACACTGGAGTCAGTGTCTGGGTCCGTGTCGACCCACTGAGGTAACGGGCGTTTAATAGCCCCTGACGGTGTTTGAGACGCCTGGACAGGCACTAACTGAGCTGCCGGCTGTCTCATGTCGTCAACAGTTACGTGCCGACACTGTCACGTAATTCCTTAATTACGGCCATCCATTCAGGTGTCAACTCCCTAGGGGGTGACATCACCATTATAGGCAATTGCTCCGCCTCCACATCATTTTCCTCCTCATACATGTCGACACACACGTACCGACACCCAGCACACACACAGGGAATGCTCTGATAGAGGACAGGACCCACTTAGCCCCTTGGGGAGACAGAGGGAGAGTTTGCCAGCACACACCAGAGCGCTATATATGTATAGGGACAACCTTACAATAAGTGTCTATCCCTTATAGCTGCTTATATCTGTTATTTTGCCAAATAAGTGCCCCCCTCTCTTTTTTACCCTGTTTCTGTAGTTGCAGGATGCAGGGGAGATTCTGGGAGCCTTCCTACCAGCGGAGCTGTGTGGGAAAAATGGCGGTGTGCTGAGGAGATAGGCCCCGCCCCCTTCACGGCGGGCTCTTCTCCCGCTTTTTTTTTTAAAACTGGCAGGGGTTAAATACATCCATATAGCCCAGGAGCTATATGTGATGTATTTTTTGCCAAATAAGGTAAATTCATTGCTTCCCAGGGCGCCCCCCCCCCCAGCGCCCTGCACCCTCAGTGACCGAAGTGTGAAGTGTGCTGAGAGCAATGGCGCACAGCTGCAGTGCTGTGCGCTACCTTATGAAGACAGGAAAGTCTTCTGCCGCCGATTTATGGACCTCTTCTTGCTTCAGCATCTGTAAGGGGGCCGGCGGCGCGGCTCCGGGACCCATCCATGGCTGGGCCTGTGATCGTCCCTCTGGAGCTAATGTCCAGTAGCCTAAGAAGCCCAATCCACTCTGCACGCAGGTGAGTTCGCTTCTTCTCCCCTTAGTCCCTCGATGCAGTGAGCCTGTTGCCAGCAGGTCTCACTGAAAATAAAAAACCTATTTAAACTTTTACTCTAAGTAGCTCAGGAGAGCCACCTAGATTGCACCCTTCTCGTTCGGGCACAAAATCTTAACTGAGGCTTGGAGGAGGGTCATAGGGGGAGGAGCCAGTGCACACCAGCTAGTCCTAAAGCTTTTACTTTGTGCCCAGTCTCCTGCGGAGCCGCTATTCCCCATGGTCCTTTCGGAGTCCCCAGCATACACTAGGACGTTAGAGAAATAATATTTATTATGGACAGGCAGCGGTGCAAGTATGCGGGTACGGGTGGGTACGGCGTACCCTTAAGAATTTCGCCGTGGGTACGCCGTACCCACACCGACGGGCCGACGCTTGCTACCGCTGAGGTGAGGGGAGGAGAGCGCAGCCTGCGCCTCTCCTGCCCTCAGTGTCTTCGTTCAAATCAGCGCTGCCCGTGAGCCAATCAGAGCTCGCGGAGCTTTGATTGGCTCACGGATCGGCGCTGAATATTGAACTCACCCGCCGGAGACTGAGGGGAAGGAGAGGCGCAGGCTGCACTCTCCTCCCCTTACACACGGGAGACAACACAACAGCAGCAGCGGTGAGCTGGGGAAGGGGGGGGAGGCAGCACTGTGGGGGGCAATGTATATCTGGCACTGTGGGGGGCAATGTATACCTGGCACTGTGGGGGGCAATGTATACCTGGCACTGTGGGGGGCAATGTATACCTGGCACTGTGGGGGGCAATGTATACCTGGCACTGTGGCGGGCAATGTATATCTGGCACTGTTGTGGGCAATGTATATCTGGTACTGTTGTGGGCAATGTATACCTGGCACTGTGGGGGGCAATGTATATCTGGCACTGTGGGGGGCAATGTATATCTGGCACTGTGGGGGGCAATGTATATCTGGCACTGTGGGGGGCATTCGTGTATCTGGCACTGTGGGGGGCATTTGTGTATCTGGCACTATGGGGCATTCGTGTATCTGGCACTGTGGGGCATTTGTGTATCTGGCACTGTGGGGAATTCGTGTATCTGGCACTGTGGGGCAACGTGTATCTGGCACTGTGGGGGTCATATGTGTATCTGCCCCTCCCCCATATGTGTATCACGCCCACATTTTCATTGGCCACACCCCATATGGCATTTGGTCACACCCATTTTTGGCACGCGCGCCTTCGGCGTGCGCACACAGTACCTGTAAGACATTTTCTCTGACATCCTAGTGGATGCTGGGGACTCCGTAAGGACCATGGGGAATAGCGGCTCCGCAGGAGACTGGGCACAGCTAAGAAAGATTTAGGACTACCTGGTGTGCACTGGCTCCTCCCACTATGACCCTCCTCCAGACCTCAGTTAGAATCCTGTGCCCGGCTGAGCTGGATGCACACTAGGGGCTCTCCTGAGCTCCTAGAGAGAAAGTATATTTTAGGTTTTTTATTTTACAGTGAGATCTGCTGGCAACAGACTCACTGCAGCGAGGGACTAAGGGGAGAAGAAGCGAACCTACCTAACTGGTGGTAGCTTGGGCTTCTTAGGCTACTGGACACCATTAGCTCCAGAGGGATCGACCGCATGGAACCGGCCATTGATGTTCGGTCCCAGAGCCGCGCCGCCGGCCCCCTTACAGAGCCAGAAGCAAGAAGAGTCCGGAAAATCGGCGGCAGAAGACATCAGTCTTCACCAAGGTAGCGCACAGCACTGCAGCTGTGCGCCATTGCTCCTCATACACACTTCACACTCCGGTCACTGAGGGTGCAGGGCGCTGGGGGGGGGGGGGGGGCCCTGAGCAGCAATAAAAACACCTTGGCTGGCAAATATATCACAATATATAGCCCCAGAGGCTATATATGTGATAAATACCCCTGCCAGAATCCATTAAAAAGCGGGAGAAAAGTCCGCCGAAAAAGGGGTGGAGTTATCTCCCTCAGCACACTGGCGCCATTTCTCCCTCACAGCTCCGCTGGAAGAAAGCTCCCTGGCTCTCCCCTGCAGTCTACACTACAGAAAGGGTAAAAAAGAGAGGGGGGGGGCACTAAATTTAGGCGCAATATACATATAGCAGCTATAAGGGGATATAATTTAGTTAATCCCTGTATTATATAGCGCTCTGGTGTGTGCTGGCATACTCTCTCTCTCTGTCTCCCCAAAGGGCTTTGTGGGGTCCTGTCTTCTGTCAGAGCATTCCCTGTGTGTGTGCGGTGTGTCGGTACGGCTGTGTCGACATGTTTGATGAGGAGGCTTATGTGGAGGAGGAGCAGGTGCCTATAAATGTGTTGTCACCCCCTGCGGGGCAGACACCTGAGTGGATGGACTTGTGGAAGGAATTACGCGAAAGTGTCGACTCCTTACATAAAAATTTGACGACATGCCAAATGCAGGGCAGCCGGCTTCTCAGCCCGTGCCTGCCCAGACGTCTCAAAGGCCATCAGGGGCTCTAAAACGCCCGCTACCTCAGATGGCAGACACAGATGTCGACACGGATACTGATACCAGTGTCGACGACGAAGAGACTAATGTAATGTCCAATAGGGCCACTCGTTATATGATTGAGGAAATGAAAAATGTTTTACACATTTCTGATGTGACCCCAGGTACCACAAAAAAGGGTATTATGTTTGGGGAGAAAAAACTACCAGTAGTTTTTCCCCCTTCTGAAGAATTAAATGAAGTGTGTGAAGTAGCGTGGGCTTCCAGCGATAAAAAATTGGTAATTTCTAAAAAGTTACTAATGGCGTACCCTTTCCCGCCAGAGGATAGGTCACGCTGGGAAACACCCCCTAGGGTGGATAAAGCGCTTACACGCTTATCAAAAAAGGTGGCACTACCGTCTCCGGATACGGCCGCCCTAAAGGAACCTGCTGATAGAAAGCAGGAGCATCTCCTGAAGGCTATTTATACGCACACTGGTATTATACTGAGACCAGCTATTGCTTCAGCATGGATGTGCAGTGCTGCAGCTGCGTGGTCGGATTCCCTGTCGGAAAACATTGACACCCTAGACAGGGACACTATATTGCTAAACATAGAGCATATTAAAGACGCTGTCTTATACATGAGAGATGCACAGAGGGATATTTGCCGGCTGGCATCAAAAATAAGTGCACTGTCCATTTCTGCCAGGAGAGGTTTATGGACTCGGCAGTGGACAGGTGATGCAGATTCTAAAATGCACATGGAAGTTTTGCCTTATAAGGGTGAGGAGTTGTTCGGGGATGGTCTTTCGGACCTAGTTTCCACAGCAACAGCTGGGAAGTCAGCATTTTTACCACATGTCCCCTCACAACCAAAGAAAGCACCGTATTATCAGGTACAGTCCTTTCGTCCCCAAAAGAACAAGCGGGGTAGAGGCGCGTCCTTTCTGCCCAGAGGCAGAGGTAGGGGAAAAAAGCTGCAGCATACAGCCAGTTCCCAGGAACAAAAGTCCTCCCCCGCTTCTTCTGCTAAGTCCGCCGCATGACGCTGGGGCTCAACAGGGGGAGCCAGGTACGGTGGGGGCCCGTCTCAAAAACTTCAGCAATCAGTGGGCTCGCTCACAAGTAAATCCCTGGATCCTTCAAGTGGTATCTCAGGGGTACAGGCTGGAATTCGAGACATTTCCCCCCCCCGCCGTTTCCTCAAATCTGCCTTTCCAACGACTCCCTCAGACAGGGAGGCTGTGATAGAGGCAATTCACAAGCTGTATTCCCAGCAGGTGGTAATCAAGGTGCCCCTACTTCAACAAGGACGGGGTTACTATTCCACAATGTTTGTGGTACCGAAACCGGACGGTTCGGTGAGACCCATTTTAAATTTAAAATCCTTGAACACATATATAAAAAAATTCAAGTTCAAGATGGAATCGCTCAGGGCGGTTATTGCAAGCCTGGAAGAGGGGGATTACATGGTATCTCTGGACATCAAGGATGCTTACCTGCATGTCCCCATTTACCATCCTCACCAGGAGTACCTCAGATTTGTGGTACAGGATTGTCATTACCAATTCCAGACGTTGCCGTTCGGTCTGTCCACGGCACCGAGGGTATTTACCAAGGTAATGGCTGAAATGATGATACTCCTTCGAAAAAAGGGAGTTTTAATTATCCCATACTTGGACGATCTCCTGATAAAGGCGAGGTCCAGAGAGCAGTTGTTGGTCGGCGTAGCGCTAGATCAGGAGGTGCTACACCAGCACGGTTGGATTCTGAATATTCCAAAGTCACAGCTGGTTCCTGCGACACGTCTACTGTTCCTGGGGATGATTCTGGACACAGTCCAGAAAAAAGTGTTTCTCCCAGAGGAGAAAGCCAAGGAGCTGTCATCTCTAGTCAGAGGCCTCCTGAAACCGAAACAGGTGTCGGTGCATCACTGCACGCGAGTCCTGGGAAAAATGGTAGCTTCCTACGAAGCAATTCCATTCGGCAGGTTCCATGCCAGAACTTTTCAGTGGGACCTGTTGGACCAGTGGTCCGGATCGCATCTTCAAATGCATCGGTTGATAACCCTGTCTCCAAGGACCAGGGTGTCTCTGCTGTGGTGGCTGCAGAGTGCTCATCTTAAAGAGGGCCGCAGATTCGGCATACAGGACTGGGTCCTGGTGACCACGGATGCCAGCCTTCGAGGCTGGGGGGCAGTCACACGGGGAAGAAACTTCCAAGGACTTTGGTCAAGTCAGGAGACTTCCCTACACATAAATGTTCTGGAACTAAGGGCCATTTACAATGCCCTAAGTCAGGCAAAGCCCCTGCTTCAAAACCAGCCGGTTCTGATCCAGTCAGACAACATCACGGCAGTCGCCCATGTAAACCGACAGGGCGGCACAAGAAGCAGGACGGCGATGACAGAAGCCACAAGGATTCTCCGATGGGCGGAAAATCACGTGTTAGCACTGTCAGCAGTGTTCATTCCGGGAGTGGACAACTGGGAAGCAGACTTCCTCAGCAGGCACGACCTCCACCCGGGAGAGTGGGGACTTCATCCAGAAGTCTTCCAAATGATTGTAAACCGTTGGGAAAGGCCACAGGTGGACATGATGGCGTCCCGCCTAAACAAAAAGCTACAAAAGTATTGCGCCAGGTCAAGAGACCCGCAGGCGATAGCTGTGGACGCTCTAGTGACACCGTGGGTGTACCGGTCGGTTTATGTGTTCCCTCCTCTTCCTCTCATACTCAAGGTACTGAGGATAATACGGAGAAGAGGCGTAAGAACTATACTCATTGTTCCGGATTGGCCAAGAAGAGCTTGGTACCCGGAACTTCAAGAAATGATCTCAGAGGACCCATGGCCTCTACCGCTCAGACAATACCTGCTGCTACAGGGGCCCTGTCTGTTCCAAGACTTACCGCGGCTGCGTTTGACGGCATGGCGGTTGAACACCGGATCCTGAAGGAAAAGGGCATTCCGGAGGAAGTCATTCCTACGCTGATTAAGGCTAGGAAAGAAGTAACCGCAAACCATTATCACCGCATATGGCGAAAATATGTTGCGTGGTGTGAGGCCAAGAAGGCCCCAACGGAGGAATTTCAGCTGGGTCGATTTCTGCACTTCCTACAGTCAGGGGTGACTATGGGCCTAAAACTGGGTTCCATTAAGGTCCAGATTTCGGCTCTGTCGATTTTCTTCCAAAAAGAACTGGCTTCACTACCTGAAGTTCAGACATTTGTCAAGGGAGTGCTCCATATTCAGCCTCCTTTTGTGCCTCCAGTGGCACCGTGGGACCTCAACGTGGTGTTGGGTTTCCTAAAGTCACATTGGTTTAAGCCACTTAAAACCGTGGATTTAAAATATCTCACGTGGAAAGTGGTCATGCTTTTGGCCTTGGCTTCGGCTAGGCGTATGTCGGAATTGGCGGCTTTATCATGTAAAAGCCCCTATTTGATTTTCCATATGGATAGGGCAGAATTGAGGACTCGTCCCCAGTTTCTTCCTAAGGTGGTATCCGCTTTTCACTTGAACCAACCTATCGTGGTGCCTGCGGCTACTAGGGACTTGGAGGACTCCAAGTTACTGGACGTAGTCAGGGCCTTGAAAATGTATGTTTCCAGGACGGCTGGAGTCAGAAAGACTGACTCGCTATTTATCCTGTATGCACCCAACAAGCTGGGTGCTCCTGCTTCGAAGCAGACTATTGCTCGCTGGATTTGTGGCACAATTCAGCTTGCGCATTCTGCGGCTGGCCTGCCGCAGCCTAAATCGGTAAAAGCCCATTCCACGAGGAAGGTGGGCTCTTCTTGGGCGGCTGCCCGAGGGGTCTCGGCTTTACAACTTTGCCGAGCTGCTACTTGGTCAGGGGCAAACACGTTTGCAAAATTATACAAATTTGATACCCTGGCTGAGGAGGACCTTGAGTTCTCTCATTCGGTGCTGCAGAGTCATCCGCACTCTCCCGCCCGTTTGGGAGCTTTGGTATAATCCCCATGGTCCTTACGGAGTCCCCAGCATCCACTAGGACGTCAGAGAAAATAAGATTTTACTCACCGGTAAATCTATTTCTCGTAGTCCGTAGTGGATGCTGGGCGCCCGTCCCAAGTGCGGACTGTCTGCAATACTTGTATATAGTTATTGTTACCTAAAAGGGTTATTGTTGAGCCATCTGTTGAGAGGCTCTGTTATGTTCATACTGTTAACTGGGTATAATATCACAAATTATACGGTGTGATTGGTGTGGCTGGTATGAGTCTTACCCGGGCACAGTATCCTAGCTGAGGTCTGGAGGAGGGTCATAGTGGGAGGAGCCAGTGCACACCAGGTAGTCCTAAATCTTTCTTAGCTGTACCCAGTCTCCTGTGGAGCCGCTATTCCCCATGGTCCTTACGGAGTCCCCAGCATCCACTACGGACTACGAGAAATAGATTTACCGGTGAGTAAAATCTTATTTTTTTCTACTTGCACCACTGTGGACAGGATATAATATGATAAAAGCAGTTTTAGAGAGAGAGAGAGAGAGAGAGAGAGAGAGAGAGAGAGAGAGAGAGAGAGAAAATATAGATTAAAAAAGAAAAAATATATATGTAAACAAAAGGATTAAAAGGAGATTTTTAAAAATGGAAAATTAAGGAGGTTTGCTTATATTCATCTTTCGTCCATGTGACTTCTTCAAGGGGTGAATGCAGACTGAGACAGGGCTCAGAGGTATAAAAGTAAGCCCTGTCCTAAGCGCCCTACACATTGGCCGATCCGCCGCCGAGCTGCCCGACGGCGGATAAGGCAGACGGGCGACCGGTGGTGGGGGGGCCGTGCATCGTTCATCGCTGGTGCCTCCACACTGCACGATATGAACGTTATCTCATTCATTAATGAACGAGATCGTTCATATCGTGCAGTGATGTCGGCCAGTGTGTAGGGCCTATTACTTTTTACAATTTCTCTGTGGTGTTGTGGGTGGGGGGAATCGCTAGTTAAGTGGTTAAAGGGATAGTATGGTGAGCCTAATTATGCATCCTTCATGGGTTGGCAAAGATCACTCAAAAATCAAGCATTTGGAAACCCCCCTCCAGAAATCCTGCATTTGCCCGTTAGTTACATCACAGGGGAAGAAAGACAGACAAAACCTTACTGTATATACAGGTGACATAAGTACTTCAGAACAATACTAATTACACAACATTTTGCCAGTTATGCTAGTAATATATAGGCTTACCATACTATCACTTTATACCTGGGACACTCTTGAATTACACAGGTTCTGTGGCCAGCGTATTTCAAGCCTGCATTTTACATGATTTTAATCAGCCACAGAACCTGTGTAAACTCATGAATTTATAGGGATAGAACGGTAATGGGCTCTACACATATGGCGATGTGCCGCCGAGGTGCCCGGGTCGACGGGCGACCCGGCGGCGGGGGGGCAGTGACGGGGGGAGTGAAGTTTCTTCACTCCCCCTGTCACCCAGCTCCATAGATGTGCAGGCAAATATGGACGAGATCGTCCATATTGGCCTGCATGCACAGCCGACGGGGACCAGCGATGAACGAGCGCGGGGCCGCGCATCGTTCATCGCTGGAGCCTCCACACTGAAAGATATGAACGAGTTCTCGTTTATTTATGAATGAGATCGTTCATATCTTTCAAAAAATCGGCATGTGTGTAGGGCCTATTAGCCTATATATAGCTTTTATTCTCAGACCCCAAACTGCAGCATCAGACATCTATCTACACACAAGGGCCCTACACATTGGCCGATCCGCCGGCGAGCTGCCCGACGGCGGATACGCCCTACGGGCGACCCGGTGGCGGAGGGGCAGTGACGGGGGGAGTGAAGTTTCTTCAATACCCCGTCACCCGGCTGCATTGAAGTGCAGGCAAATATGGACGAGATCGTCCATATTGGCCTGCACGTACAGCTGACGGGGGACCAGTGATGAACGAGCGCGGGGCCGCGCATCGTTCATCACTGGAGCCTCCACACTCAAAGATATGAACGGTATCTCGTTCATTTATGAACGAGATCGTTCATATCTTTGACTGATGTTGGCCAGTGTGTAGGGCCTAACAGACCTGTTCTGTAAGGGGCCCTACACACTCGGCGATGCGCCGCCGAGGTGCCCGACGGCCGATACGGCCGACGAGCAACCCGGCGGCGGGGGGGCAGTGACGGGGGGAGTGAAGTTTCTTCACTCCCCCCGTCACCCGGCTACATTGAAGTGCAGGCAAATATGGACGAGATCGTCCATATTGGCCTGCATGCACAGCCGACGGGAGACCAGCGATGAACGAGCGCGGGGACGCGCATCGTTCATCGCTTAAGTCTCCACACTGAAAGATATGAACGAGTTCTCGTTCATTTATGAACGAGATCGTTCATATCTTTCAGAATATCGCCAAGTGTGTAGGGCCTATAACTTCTATCCCCCACAATAGCAGTGATACACCTCGAGCAGGCTCCACCCCCAGCACACATGGTACACCCCGGGCTCCCCCGCCCTCCCAGCACACATGGTACACTCCGGGCTCCCCCTCCCTCCCAGCACACATGGTACACCCCGAGCTTCCCCAGCACACATGGTACATCCCGTGACATGTAGTAGGTGCGCGCAGCGTAGGTTGCTTCCTCTTTGTGCTGCCGGGCGGTTGCGTGCAGAGTGGGCTACAGTGCTGTGTGCTTGAACTCTTGGGACGGGGCGGACCCGCGTTCCGGCGCTCAGTCTGAGATGAGCACTCACGTGTTATCCTGCACCATGACCCAGCTCCTACCGTGGATCTCCTGCAGGTGAGGCCTGGGCGGACAGTAATGCTGGGGTCGAGTACCGCATGGCTCCGGGCAGCAGCAGCACCTCCATGGGTCCCGGCCGTACCGTGCAATGAGTCACTGTGTGGGATACCCTGATCCCTGCGAATCCGATACATGTGGGGAGACGCTGCGGTGCTCTGGGAGCAGGGGAAAGCGGGCAGGATATGTGCTGCTTCTGCGGCCTTAGCGGAGAGGCGATCCTAGCAGCTGGGGCGCTCTGTGCCGGCATGCCGTGGCCAGGAGGTGCAGGAAGCAGGTCAGTAGCACAGGGATAAAGATCTGTGACTGAAGGGGGAAACACACGGAGAGATCCTCGCCTAAATTCTGAGCAATCCGACTAGTTATTGCTTAGAAATTAAGCATGGATTGCTCCGTGTGTAGGTCGCTGGTGACGGAGATGCGCGGCCCCCTGTGTGTCGCTATCGCTGACATGCGTGCCAGGATTGCTCATTTCACGGTTGGTTGAAATGAGCCCCCCCCTCGTCACTCGGCACACATCGCGCTGAGGGGGGGGGGGATGAGGAGGAGATGTGCTGAGCGGTCTGTGCTAGTATGCTCAGGACACATCTCCCCCATATGTATGGGGCTTGAGCCATATATATTTGTTGCATTCTCCCTTCTATCTATGGCAAAAGGCCAAATCTTGTTTGTTGGGCACGTTCTGTTATAGCTATTATGTCTTCCATGGTCCAGTCTCTCTTTCCTGCTAGTGACCAGCAGCATGTCTTAGGATCGTAGTTTTGGATTGCTTGTATCTTTAAAAAAAAAATGTCGGCGTGTGCTGTGGGCCACTGTGGCGGGTTGGGTACAACATGGGTGCTTTAGCATAGTAATCTCTACACATGACAGACTGACCGTAGACAAGCAGCCCAAAAAAGTGTAGCTATAGTAATTGGCCTGATCTCCAAGCCACACCACTCTGCTTCACAAAAGAGAATGCACTCTTAAGGCCCGTACACACTGGTCGATGTATCAGCCGTTCTCTTGAACGGCCGATACATCGCGGGACCGTCGGCCAGTGTGTACGGGCGATACGTCTGTGAACTCCGTCGTTCAGACGTATCGCGTCGGCCGCGCAGCACAGCCGACAGCCAATATATCTAACGATATATTGGCGCGTCGCTGTGTGTGTACGGGGCGGTCGTCCGACCGCCCGTACACATGCTGCGGCGGCCGGCGGTGATTGACAGGTGAACTGGATGCGAGCGCCCGCCCGCCTAGTTCATGACGTCAGTCCCCCGACGGATCGGGCTGTGTGCATGCACAGCACACTGCCCGATCCGTACATAGATATATCTGCAGATCAATTGATCTGCATATATATCTAGTAGTGTGTACCCACCTTTAAAGATCTTGTGTTTATCAAATAATTGTGGCTATGTTCACGAAAAACACCTGTTTTCGTGGGGACTTTCCACATTTTAAGGAGTCTATTTATGTAAAAAATGTAATTGCTGCTTATCACTATACATCCCATTGGGCCGTTGCGCTATATAGCTGTAATAAGTAGCAATTCATGTATACTAGACTTTCAGGGGATGCAATGTGCGTAGTCAGCTGGCGAGTCTGTTTGTACATGTGCTGCCAACTGACCTCCTGGGGGGCTGCTGGGAGGTCAGGGGTTGGAGCCAGCATGGGTGCTGGGCTGAGAGCAGGGAAGTGCCGTCCACGCACCGAAGTTCAGATTGCGTCAACTCGTGGAGAAATGAAAGCTGTGCTTTCCATTCTTGCATGAACTGCACTCACCATACTAAAGTATGGTGATGCGTTTCAGTTACGGAGCGGGGTGCCACTGGAGAACCCTGGAATTTCTCCACCATAACCTGCGCTGCGAAAAGCATGCAGCAGAGAAAAGTCCTGTTTATCGCAAAACAGGGCTTTTGTCTGCTTTATGAATAGAGCCCTCAGTAACCCTGAAATGTATCAAGGAGGGATTGCAGCACCTATATCTGATATGTGCTGCGATCCACCCATAGCCGCACACCCTATAGGTTTCTGTGGTGGATTCGATGCTGCCCGATGCATCGGTATTGTTCCCCGCAGTTACTGCAGCCTTTTGATTGCAGTAGCCCATTTTAGCCTATGGGCTTCAGATCAGAGACAGTATATCCGGCTGGGTTTCCTGGGAACTGCCTCAGTGCATTGCGGTCACTTGTGACCGTGCATGCGCAGGACCCCCGACAACCCAGGGAGCACATCACAAGGACAGGTTCCCTTTGGAGTCCCTGTGGGTTCCGAGTGATACATTCATGTTGCAATGCGACCTTGGGTGGTAAGATCTTGGCCAGATCACATTCAATATGTGATCCTTGATAAACGGTCCTCATAATGCATAGAAACCATTGGAACAGAGGATGAGCAGCGTCTCTCATCCACACTCATTACTCGCTCCCACTCACGACTGCAGGACTTTCATCGGGCTGCACCCACTCTGTGGAATGCCCTACCACGCACAATAAGACTCTCCTCTAGTCTCCAAACCTTCAAGCGTTCCCTCAAAACTCACCTCTTTAGGCAAGCGTATCAAATTCCTGAACCACCCACATAACTTTCATAAACCTTCCTATCAAATTACATCCACTCTGTACAGTCCACACACATCCTCACATGTCTACTCATTCTATGCAAAAGATAGCACCTTTCCTTGTGTACACATGCCTATTTCCCTATAGATTGTAAGCTTGCGAGCAGGGCCTTCCTACCTCTGTCTGTTATCACCCAGTTTGTTATTGTTATTTCAAATTGTAAAGCGCAACGGAATTTGCTGCACTATATAAGAAACTGTTAATAAATAAATAAAAAGTGAGCAGCAGGAATCTTTCTCGCGCTCATGGCTGTTCATAGACCTATTTATCTACAGAGAAGACTTGTCTTGCACCCACATGGACAACTTTATGTTGGAGACTGTTAAGTGCTGTTTGGCATGTGTGAAAAAAACACGCACACATACTGTATGTATGATATATTTTTACACTTTGTCCTGATGAAAATGTTTTGTAAGTAACAATGAAACGTTGACAACACTGTTCTGCAGCTAGAAGGATTAGGACCTTGCGTTCTCTTTGGGGAAAACTGAACTATTTTGTGTAGTTTTAAAATGAATCTTAAACCCTGGTATAAAGGGGAATGAATCCTGTGTTTGTGCTGTTTCTCTAACTGCAATCCTTCATTCTCTCTTCTAGGTTATTGGTCAAACACAACCCCTGCACTAGAACCATGTGTGGGCGAGTCACCTGAAGCAGACGCTTGCATGTCTGTATACCTGAGCCTGGTAACCAGATAGGTCAGTTATTGTACACTTTGTGTAGCACAAAACATCATTTACGTGTAATTATCTGTAACATGTTGCCCTGTATAAAGACATCTCCAGTCTTCTTGTTTTGACACTGAGGAACACCTCTTGCCTTTTGTGTTGCCATTTTGCTGTATAAGTGGCAAATGTGGTGTCTGAAAAGGCAAATATAAAACCCATCACAGCCTGCTACACCTTGTGCTATTCCCCTTCCCTGGTGTATGGCTGTGCTGGAACACATGCTTTGTGTGCTGGGCGGAGTACACTTATACCCCTTTCACACCAGAAATGCAGGGGCAAAACTTGGGAATTCTGCCACGGGCTCATGCAGGGACATTCCCGGGTTGGCACCTTTCATACCAGCATTTGGAGCCGAGACATCCCAGGTCTGCACCTTTCATACTGAACCCGGGATGGCCCTGCATTTTCTGAAAATGGGCGTCTCGGAAAAGACACAAGACCAGGAAGTGCCCTGAATAGCCAATCAGCATCAGTATAGGCAACCCGGGAAGGTGCGACATGTCCCTGCACCATTCACACTGTCCAGGTTCCAGGTAACATCTCGGGACCAACCCTGGTCGATTGCAGGGTTGAAATGCAGGGACAGAAATCCCGGGTTTTTGTCCCTGTACCCTTTCACACCGAGAAATTTCCCGGGCTGATGCTCGTTCATGTGTTTTAACCTGGGAAATTTTGGGCTGTGTGAAAGGGGTATTATTGGGGCAGTATAAGGTTTAGTGGTAGTCATGTAGAAAACATTGGTCAGTACAACAGACGGCAGGGACAAGAGCAAGTATTGTTACTGATGACTGTGCATGCGTATGGCACACAGGAGACATTTAGTGAAGTATTGCAGAGTCTGCCTAAGCCAAAGGTTCCCAAACGCAGTCCTCAAGACACCCCAACAGTCCAAGTTTTAGGTATATCCATGGCTCAGTACAGATGGTTAAATCAAATTGACTAAGGTGCTAATTAAGTTACCTGTGGCCAAGCATGGATACATTTAAAACCAGGATCATTGGGGTGCCTTGTGGACCGCGTTTGGGAACCCCTGGCCTAAGCAGTATGTCACGACCTCGGGCTGGATCATCCCTGTGATACAGCCTGTATTGGTCATCGTTCTGGTGATCAACCTAGGTCATGTGTAAGAAGGCCATGGATGTGTGTTGTTGTGGTAATCATGTGGTTATTTTATTTGCAGGTTACAATACAGTGAAATTCGTTGTTAGTGAAGGACTCACGTGAAGTGATAAAACTTCAAAGCTTGCAGTGTACTGTGGTAAAGAAGGTAAATGGAAGATTTTAATTTTCTTTCTCTCTCCCAGCCTGTTGCTGCCTCTGCTATTCCTACATATTTCACTGGGAAGTGTAGTTCATCAGCTGGTGGGCCACTTACTGCCCACCGCTGCACTAGAGGACGGGCAATCTGGTTAAATGTTAGGTTAGCTTAGGGGTAAAAGTCCTGTATCCACTTGCATCACAGATTCATAGCCGATACACTGCTGCAAGGTGGCTGCCATTGCCACACTTCCATCATGCTGCTTTGGGGGGTGCATTGCAGAATTTTGCAATTGAGTTAACATGCAGATCCTATTTCTGATGACTGGGCTTAAATATACTTTTCCATGGTTGCTGAGGTCCCCCCCCCCCCCCAATAATCCTGTAATATTGTTCAGTTTGACATAACTGCCTTAACGTAAGACTTTTTTGGACAAAGAATGTCATCAGGAACTTATTTTTTTAATGGTAAGACATAAGCTTCTATTTGAAAACGTATTGAACTATTTTAGTGAGAAATAAAATACACTGTGTGGCCATCAAGCACCACCGTGGGGTCATGTCTGTCAGTTTCATGTCTCATTACCCCTTAATGTCCATATCCCCTTTGTAGCATTCCCTCCCCCTCCTGTGCTGAGGGTAATGTGTCCCCACTGCTACAGCTGATGGCTGCACTAGTGCTCAGTTGGGAACTGTAACTGGTGCATGTTGGACTGTACTAAATGGTTCCTGTAAATCTGCTATTGTTGCAGAGTTCTGTGGAAAGTGCTTCAGGTAATTCTCTTTGCCTTTGTGTTACCCATTCATTTTTTTTTTATGATGAATGTGGCGTCAAACAAGGCATACAGTATACTCCTTGTCTCTCATAGTGCCCTGAAGGTCTAATGCCCTTGGCATGGAGTCACATGGGCACAGTACCAGACTATAAATTGTACAATATCGTCTGTACAAAAATATTACTTTATAGAAATGTAATGGGTAGGATATGTGTAGTATATGTGACTGATTTTAAAGCAGTGACAATAGCTTTCAAATAAAGGCATCTTAATGCAGGGTTTAATGGAACATTATATAGTTTCAAATTCCTAACTGTGGTTTGTCTCAACAGGAAGGTGTGGTCATCTGCTACAGCAGTCTAGGACCATGGACTGCATACAGAGGAATGTTCATCTGCTGTAATGGCCTTACAGAGAAGACTGTCATAACGTTATTTAAAAAAGTTTCTGAAAGTTATTTAATATGGAAATAAAACTACATAAGTTACTGTGTAATCAAGTTATTAGTTCTTACACCATACTCTTCAGTGACTGCGTGTACGATGTATGGTTTGGGAATAAGCGCCATCACACTTGTATTCCACCAGCATGTACTCTGCTGCTTTTGCGTTTCAGTTTTGCAGCTCTTCTGGTTTATATCTGGGACCACCCAATGACCAAATGATATACAGGATGATTATATAAAATACTACAGGGTGACTCAAAAGTCGCAGTACACCCTTTTGTTTAAAAAAAACCTGTGCAGAAAATGGGGGGAAAGTGAGTACTCCAGTAAGGTATGGGTGAGGTGGGCTATCGTTTAGGGTATTACCAAACATGGGTGCTATCTTAAAATCGGCCATCTTGAATCTGAGTCAGTTTTTTTTTTCAAATTGAAAAGGGGTTGTAGAACATGTCAAACAACATTAGAATTTGCTGAAAAGTTTATTGCTGCCAACAGATTAGAAATAGCATAGTTATGGTTCAAAAGTTTGCAAAAAATTTTTTTATTTTTTTTTTGTTAAATAAAGATGGCTTTGACAAAAGAGGAGAGAACTGAGGTCATTTTGATGTCTGGAGAACAAAGTTTGTGTTGTAGCTGCAGATTTTAACAACCGGCACCCAGAAAGACCTCCAATTTCACACAACACTGTCAGGTGCTTCATTTCCAAATTCCGAGAAACTGGGTCGGTGGCTGACAAGTCATGGAGTGGTTGTCCAAAAAGTGGTACAGACGAGACAACGTCAACAATGGTTTTGGAATCCTTCGTGATGTTGCCATATAGACCATTACATAACAATATAATTTAGTAGGTACCAAAGTTAGAACAAATTATGTAAATTAAATAATATGATTTATTACCCAATGTGATTTTAACCAGTTAAGAGTGTGTATATATATATATATATATTATTGTAAGGTATAACTTAAATAGGTTTGAATGTATTAGTCTTATGTTTTGAGAATTTAGTAGCATGTATTTCTGTGTGTTTTACTGCAAGATTATGGGTCATTATGTAAGAGACGGGTTTTCCCTGTGTAAGCCATATAGCCAGAATACACAATACATTGAGCATTACACAAATTCATCCCTTCCATGCCATTATTCATATCTGAATTAATGAAAGGATTAACGTCTGATCTGCGCTATACCAAGTACAGTTAAATCAAAGTTTACATGATATGTAGATATATGTATACTGTATACTTGATTCACACACAGCAAATAAATCATTATAACTTGGTGGATAAAGTCAATAGGTCACCTAGCTCAGGTCTCATAATATGCAAACAGTTACTGGTATGAACAGGGTACATTGGAATTCACAATCAAAGATCTTCATACCTTTAGAAAGTCTATCAACCAGCTGGCCTATTGTCCAGTTATACTGCTGGCCAGAGGCAATGATAATATAGGATCAAACGCACTATAAACAGGTCCCAATCATTTATGCTAACACCCTAGGGCCTAGGCGAAATAGATCGTTTACACATCCATACAAAGGTAGATCTCTGATGGATAAAGAAATACCAAATTTTATGATCCCAAATTCCCTACATGCTCACCACCGTGGGACGGAGTTCTGCAGAGAACGTTTATTACACTTTGGAATCTGTCAAAACCTATAATTATGTACTTCATTGGAAACTGTGGGGACATACTAGTTTTGAATTGGTAGAATATAGGATAAAAGGGGCAGTCTGATAGCTAGAGAGTTAGAAGGAGAGGAGGAAGGAACGAAGTCCAGAGGGAGTCAGGATCCTAAGACGGTAGCTATGAATTATGCCCTCACATATTCTTGCAAGTGTATAGTATGTGTATTAATTGTTTAAGTTTGTATAACTGTTTGTGTTTTATGTATGTACCATGGTTAAGGAAGTACAGATAAATTATAAGATTTATTATCATTGTGTTATCTTATCTTGTAATTTGTATCACCTATAATAAATGTACTAGACAAAATAGAGCTGGTATTCCAAGTCTTGAACTCATTTTTCGGAATCACTAAAGTTATACATGAAATCTGCATATATTATATAAGGCTCTGCAAGTTGGGACAATTGACTTGTAGTCAAAGTATAGTACTTATATGTTCAATGAGCCAGGATTATATATCTCTGTAAAGTATATTTAGGCTTTGCCTGGAAATATTTCCTGGACAGTAGAGATATAGCTCCTTTAATCTGAGCCAATCACAGGTATTAAATAGGAACGTCCACGCATAACATATTGTGTGATTGGACCAGTACTAAACATCACCCCTTTTGTTATGAGCCCACCTATTTGTAAGCCTATTATAATATATTTGCAGATATAAAATACATAAACCATTATATCAATATATGATATAATAAATATATGTTATATAAGATTCCATAAATCTACAGTGAAGAGCCCACAATGCAGCACATGGCATTTGTCAGTAGAATGACCTCAATTATCTCCTTTTGTCAAAGCCATCTTCAGTTACCTGCAACAAAAAAGTGTAACTTTTGAACCATAACTGCTATTTCAGATCTGTTTGCAGCAATAAACTTTTCAGCAAATTCTAATGTTTGACATGTTACACAATCCCCTTTATTATTATTTTATAATTCCCAAGATGCATCTTTCAAAAACAACCTTCTAAATTAGTGGTCCAATTGAATTCTGAATGCACCTGCTCTCAGGTCCCACTGTAGGATGATGCATTTCCAAACCAGTGTAAACCTGAGAAGAGCTAATTGAAACACACTAACTGGGATAAATACTTAAAAATAACTTTAATACTGCCTGAGGATGGGCAGGGTTAACCTAAATAATGTAAGACTGTGGCACGTCTCAATTTATCTAGAATGGATCTCCTGCAAAACTGGGCAGCATCCATTACACCACCCAGGATCTTTGGTATAATCGGCATATCACAAATTTGCTGTACAGATTACTATAACGTGTGTATTAATGGATATATAGTGACACTTGTTTGCATAGCTGATTCAGAGATGCAATAGGGCCCTGGCACAAAAGGTTCAGGAACAATAGACTTGCTACACTGATCCCGGGAAATGTAACATGCTTGCAGTACTGAGCAAATAAAGGTTCTACTTGTGCCAAAGTTCTGCTCATGCCCAGGAGAAGGACTAAACATGCCCTATACATACAGTACTTGTATTCAGTATACTCGTACTACACTATATACAGAAAATATAGAATTGAATGTACGCAGCCTCTAAAAAGATTTCTGTATTAAGCTGGGTACAAACTAGATAATGTGGAGACAACCGTCCGCTGAGAAGATACGACGCGCTATAGTATGCACACAGTACATGATGTGTATGATTTGTCATAGATTCAGCTCAAATTGAGAATTTCTCCGAAGTGTGTACCCAGCTTTACATATTAAACATTGGGGCAGATATATTAAGCCTGGAGAAGTGATAAAGCGGTGATCAGTGGAAGATGCTAACGCAACAGCCAATCATTATGGGTTTGAAAAAGGACAGCTGCTTTGGCCGGTGCATTATCACCTTCCACTTACCACTTCAGGCTTAATACATTTGCCCCAGTTTCTCTTATGTTTTAGAGGTTGCTGGGGACTCCGTAAGGACCATGGGGATAGACGGGCTCTGCAGGAGACATGGGCACTTTAAGAAAGACTTTAGGATTTGGGAGTGCACTGGCTCCTCCCTCTATGCCCCTCCTCCAGACCTCAGTTGATTACTATGACCAGAGAAGACTGGGTGCTTTTCAGAGGCTCTCCTGAGTTTCTGACAAAGTATTTTGTTAGGTTTTTTATTTTCAGGGAGCCTGCTGGCAACAGACTCCCTGCATCGTGGGACTGAGGGGAGAGAAGCAGACCTACTTCTGTGAGTTGAAAGGCTCTGCTTCTTAGGCTACTGGACACCATTAGCTCCAGAGGGATCGGTACGCAGGTCTCATCCTCCCCGTCCGTCCCGGAGCCGCGCCGACGTCCTCCTCACAGAGCCTGAAGGTAGAAGCCACGTGAGTATGAGAAGTTAGAAGACATCAGAGGCGGCAGAAGACTTCACTGTTCTTCACTGAGGTAACGCACAGCACTGCAGCTGTGCGCCATTGCTCCCATTTACCTCACATACTGTCACTGTAAGGGTGCAGGGGAGGGGGGGGGCGCGCCCTCCCGCCCTGGGCATCAAATAAACCTCTCCTGGCAAAAGATGGGTATATACAGCCGGCCACTGTATGTATTTTAGAGTGGGACAGAAGCCCGCCGCTGAGGGGGCGGGGCTTCTCCCTCAGCACTCACCAGCGCCATTTTTTCTCCACAGCACAGTTGAGAGGAAGCTCACCGGACTCTCCCCTGCTTAGGTCACGGTGACAAGAGGGTTTCAAAGTAGGGGGGGGGGCACATAATTGGTGAATTGAGTATAAAAGCGCTATCTGGGTAAACCTAAATATTGTGTTTTTGTCCTGGGTTATTATAGTGCTGGGTGTGTGCTGGCATACTCTCTCTCTCTGTCTCTCCTAAGGGCCTTATACTGTCCTCAGATAAGAGGGTTCCCTGAGTGTGTGGTGTGTCGGTACGTGTGTGTCGACATGTCTGAGGTAGAAGGCTTTTCGAGGGAGGAGGAGGAGCAAATGAATGTGGTGTCGACGGCGCCGACACCTGACTGGATGGATATGTGGAATGTTTTAAGTGCCAATGTAAATTTATTGCACAAAAGATTGGATAAAGCTGAAGCTAGGGAACAGTCAGGGAGTCAACCCATGCCTGTACCTATGTTGCAGGGACCTTCGGGGTCCCAAAAGCGCCCACTATCCCAAATAGTTGACACGGATACCGACACGGATTCTGACTCCAGTGTCGAATATGATGATGCAAAATTACAGCCAAAGGTGGCTAAATGTAATCGATATATGATTATTGCAATCAAAGATGTTTTGCATATCACAGAGGAACCCCCTGTCCCTGACACGCGGGTACACATGTATAAGGGAAAGAAAACTGAGATAAATTTCCCCCTCTCACATGAGCTGAACGAGTTATGTGAAAAAGCTTGGGAATCTCCAGACAAGAAACTGCAGATTCCCAAAAGGATTCTTATGGCGTATCCTTTCCCGCCAACGGACAGGATACGGTGGGAATCATCCCCTAGGGTGGACAAAGCTTTGACACGCTTATCCAAAAAGGTAGCGCTGCCTTCCCAAGATACGGCTACCCTCAGGGATCCTGCTGATCGCAAGCAGGAGGTTACCCTGAAGTCCATTTATACACATTCAGGTACCTTACTCAGACCGGCTATTGCGTCAGCATGGGTGTGTAGTGCTGTAGCAGCAACATGGACAGATACATATCAGCGGAAATTGATACCCTGGATAAGGATACCATCCTATTGACCCTAGGACATATAAAAGATGCTGTCTTATATATGAGAGATGCTCAAAGAGACATTGGTCTATTGGGTTCGAGAATCAACGCTATGTCGATCTCGGCTAGAAGAGTCCTATGGACCCGACAATGGACAGGTGATGCCGACTCAAAAAGGCATATGGAGGTTTTACCTTACAAGGGTGAGGAATTGTTTGGGGAAGGTCTCTCGGACCTGGTCTCCACTGCTACGGCAGGCAAATCTAATTTCTCTGACGTCCTAGTGGATGCTGGGAACTCCGTAAGGACCATGGGGAATAGCGGGCTCCGAAGGAGGCTGGGCACTCTAGAAAGATTTGACTACCTGGTGTGCACTGGCTCCTCCCACTATGACCCTCCTCCAAGCCTCAGTTAGAATTCGTGCCCGGCCGAGGTTGGATGCACACTAGGGGCTCTCCTGAGCTCTTAGAAAGAATAGACTTAGGTTTTTTATTTTCAGTGAGACCTGCTGGCAACAGGCTCACTGCAGCGAGGGACTAAGGGGAGAAGAAGCGAACTCGCCTGCTTGCAGCCGGATTGGGCTTCTTAGGCTACTGGACACCATTAGCTCCAGAGGGATCGACCGCAGGCCCAGTCCTTGGTGTTCGGTCCCGGAGCCGCGCCGCCGTCCCCCTTACAGAGCCAGAAGCAAGAAGATGGTCCGGAAAATCGGCGGCATGAAGACTCTGTCTTCACCAAGGTAGCGCACAGCACTGCAGCTGTGCGCCATTGCTCCTCTCACACTTCACACTCTGGTCACTGAGGGTGCAGGGCGCTGGGGGGGGGGGGGGGGGCGCCCTGAGGCAGCAATAATAACACCTTGGCTGGCTAAAATACCTCAATATATAACCCCAGAGGCTATATATGAGGTAAATACCCCTGCCAGAATTCCATAAAAAGCGGGAGAATAGGCCGCGAAAAAAGGGGCGGAGCCTATCTCCTCAGCACACTGGCGCCATTTTTCCCCTCACAGCTCGGCTGGAAGGAAGCTCCCTGGCTCTTCCCTGCAATATACAGTAACAGTAAGAGGGAAAAGAGAGGGGGGGGCATTAAATTTGGCAGTATATATACATATATTATATGAAAAGCAGCTATTAGGGACATAACTCAGTTAGTCCCTGTATATATATAGCGCTCTGGTGTGTGCTGGCATACTCTCACTCTGTCCCCCCAAAGGGCTTTTTGTGGGTCCTGTCCTCTGTTGAGCATTCCCTGTGTGTGTGGGGTGTGTCGGTACGGCTGTGTCGACATGTTTGATGAGGATAATGAGGTGGAGGCGGAGCAGATGCATTTTGAAGGGACGTCACCCCCTGCGGGGCAGACACCCGAGTGGATGAACTTATGGAAAGAAATGAGTGCACGTATAGATTCTTTACATAAGAAATTTGACGACATGCCAAATGTGGGACAGCCGGGATCTCAGCTCGTGCCTGTCCAGGTGCCTCAGGGGTCATCAGGGGCTCTAAAACGCCCGCTACCTCAGTTTGCAGACACGGATACTGATAACAGTGTCGACGACGATGAGTCAAACCTAATGCCTGTCAGGGCCATTCACTGCATGATTGAGGCAATGAAAGAGGTGTTAAACATTTCTGATTTACATCCAGGTACCACAAAAAAGTGTATTATGTTTGGGGAGAAAAAACTACCCGTAGTTTTTCCCCCATCAGATGAACTAAATGAAGTGTGTGAAGAAGCGTGGCTTTTCCCTGATAAAAAATTTGTAATTCCTAAGAAGGTACTAATGGCGTTCCCTTTCCCGCCAGAGGATAGGTCACGTTGGGAAACACCACCTAGGGTGGATAAAGCGCTCACACGTTTGTCAAAAAAGGTGGCACTACCCTCTCAGGATACGGCCGCCCTTAAGGAGCCTGCTGATAGAAAGCAGGAGGCAATCCTGAAGTCTGTATACACACACTCAGGCATTATACTTAGACCAGCTATTGCGTCAGCTTGGATGTGCAGTGCTGCCGCTGCATGGTCAGAAAAACTGTCAGAAAATATTGACACACTAGACAGAGACACTATTCTGCTAACGATTGACCATATAAAAGATTCAGTCTTATATATGAGAGATGCACAGAGGGAAATTTGCCGGCTGGCATCTAAAGTAAGTGCATTGTCTATCTCTGCTAGGAGATGCTTATGGACTCGTCAGTGGACGGGAGATGCAGATTCCAAGAGGCACATGGAAGTTTTGCCTTATAAAGGGGAGGAATTATTTGGGGATGGTCTCTCCGACCTAGTTTCCACAGCAACGTCTGGGAAGTCAGCATTTTTAGCCCATGTTCCCTCACAGCCTAAGAAGGCGCCATTTTATCAGGTTCAGTCCTTTCGGACCCAGAAAAGCAAGCGTGGAAAAGGAGGGTCTTTTCTGTCTAGAGGCAGAGGTAGGGGAAAAAGGCTGCAACAGACAGCAGGTTCCCAGGAACAAAAGTCCTCCCCCGCTTCCTCTTCCAAGTCCGCCGCATGACGGTGGGGCTCCACAGGTGGAGCCAGGTACGGTGGGGGCCCGCCTCAGAAATTTCAGCGATCAGTGGGCTCGCTCACAGGTGGATCCCTGGATCCTTCAAGTAGTATCTCAGGGATACATGCTGGAATTCGAGGTGGCTCCGCCCCACCGGTTCCTAAAATCTGCCTTGCCGATTGCTCCCTCAGACAGGGAGGCGGTGCTAGCGGCAATTCACAAGCTGTATTCCCAGCAGGTGATAATCAAGGTACCCCTACTTCAACAAGGCCGGGGTTACTATTCCACACTATTTGTGGTACCGAAGCCGGACGGTTCGGTGAGACCCATTTTAAATTTGAAATCCTTGAACATGTACATAAAAAAATTCAAGTTCAAGATGGAATCGCTCAGGGCGGTTATTGCAAGCCTGGACGAGGGGGATTACATGGTTTCCCTGGACATCAAGGATGCTTACCTGCATGTCCCCATTTACCATCCTCACCAGGAGTACCTCAGATTTGTGGTACAGGATTGCCATTACCAATTCCAGACGCTGCCGTTTGGACTCTCCACGGCACCAAGGGTATTTACCAAGGTTATGGCGGAAATGATGATACTCCTTCGAAGAAAGGGAGTTTTAATTATCCCGTACTTGGACGATCTCCTAATAAAGGCACGGTCCAAAGAACAGTTGTTGGTGGGAGTAGCACTATCTCAGGAAGTGCTGAACCAGCACGGCTGGATTCTGAATATCCAAAAGTCACAGCTGGTCCCGACGACACGTCTACTGTTCCTGGGGATGATTCTGGACACAGTCCAGAAAAAAGTGTTTCTCCCGGAGGAGAAAGCCAGGGAGTTGTCTTCTCTAGTCAGAGACCTCCTGAAACCAAAACAGGTATCGGTGCATCACTGCACGCGGGTCTTGGGAAAGATGGTAGCTTCTTACGAAGCAATTCCATTCGGCAGGTTCCATGCCAGAATCTTTCAGTGGGACCTGTTGGACAAGTGGTCCGGATCGCATCTTCAGATGCATCGCTTGATAACCCTGTCGGCAAGAACCAGGGTGTCTCTTCTGTGGTGGCTGCAGAGTGCTCATCTTCTGGAGGGTCGCAGATTCGGCATTCAGGACTGGGTCCTGGTGACCACGGATGCCAGCCTGCGAGGCTGGGGGGCAGTCACAAAGGGAAGAAACTTCCAAGGACTATGGACAAGTCAGGAGACTTCCCTTCACATAAATATTCTGGAACTAAGGACCATCTACAATGCCCTAAGTCAAGCAAAATCCCTGCTCCTACACAGCCGGTGCTGATCCAGTCAGACAACATCACGGCAGTCGCCCATGTGAATCGACAGGGCGGCACAAGAAGCAGGATGGCAAGGATAGAAGCCACAAGAATTCTCCGATGGGCGGAAAATCATGTACTAGCACTGTCAGCAGTGTTCATTCCGGGAGTGGACAACTGGGAAGCAGACTTCCTCAGCAGACACGACCTCCACCCGGGAGAGTGGGGACTTCATCCAGAAGTCTTCCAAATGATTGTACATCAGTGGGGTCGTCCACAGGTGGACATGATGGCGTCCCGCCTAAACAAAAAACTAGAGAGGTATTGCGCCAGGTCAAGAGACCCTCAAGCGATAGCTGTGGACGCTCTGGTGACACCGTGGGTGTACCAGTCAGTTTATGTGTTCCCTCCGCTGCCTCTCATACCAAAGGTATTGAGAATAATAAGAAAGCGAGGAGTAAACACAATTCTCGTGGTTCCGGATTGGCCAAGAAGAACATGGTACCCGGAACTTCAAGAGATAATCTCAGAGGACCCGTGGCCTCTGCCGCTAAGACAAGACCTGCTACAGCAGGGGCCCTGTCTGTTCCAAGACTTACCGCGGCTGCGTTTGACGGCATGGCGGTTGAACGCCGGATCCTGAAAGAAAAGGGCATTCCGGAGGAAGTCATTCCTACGCTTATTAAAGCCAGGAAAGAGGTTACAGCAAATCATTATCACCGCATATGGCGGAAATATGTTGCATGGTGTGAGGCCGAAAAGGCCCCAACTGAGGAATTTCAACTAGGTCGATTTCTGCATTTCCTGCAAGCAGGAGTGAATATGGGCCTAAAACTGGGTTCCATTAAGGTACAGATCTCGGCTCTATCGATTTTCTTTCAGAAAGAACTAGCTTCAGTACCTGAAGTTCAGACATTTGTAAAGGGAGTGCTGCATATTCAGCCCCCATATGTGCCTCCTGTGGCACCTTGGGATCTCAACGTGGTGTTGAGTTTCTTATAATCACATTGGTTTGAACCACTAAAAACCGTGGATCTGAAATATCTCACGTGGAAGGTGGTCATGTTATTGGCCTTGGCTTCTGCCAGGCGAGTATCAGAATTGGCGGCTTTGTCTTATAAAAGCCCTTATCTGATTTTCCATATGGATAGGGCAGAATTGAGGACTCGTCCCCAGTTTCTCCCTAAGGTGGTGTCAGCGTTTCATTTGAACCAGCCTATTGTGGTGCCTGCGGCCACTAGGGACTTGGAGGACTCCAAGTTGTTAGATGTGGTCAGGGCCCTGAAAATATATGTTTCCAGGACGGCTGGAGTCAGAAAATCTGACTCGCTGTTTATCCTATATGCACCCAACAAGCTGGGTGCTCCTGCTTCTAAGCAGACTATTGCTCGTTGGATTTGTAGTACAATTCAACTTGCACATTCTGTGGCAGGCCTGCCACAGCCAAAATCTGTCAATGCCCATTCCACAAGGAAGGTGGGCTCATCTTGGGCGGCTGCCCGAGGGGTCTCGGCTTTACAACTTTGCCGAGCTGCTACTTGGTCAGGGGCAAACACGTTTGCAAAATTCTATAAATTTGATACCCTGGCTGAGGAGGACCTGGAGTTCTCTCATTCGGTGTTGCAGAGTCATCCGCACTCTCCCGCCCGTTTGGGAGCTTTGGTATAATCCCCATGGTCCTTACGGAGTTCCCAGCATCCACTAGGACGTCAGAGAAAATAAGAATTTACTCACCGGTAATTCTATTTCTCGTAGTCCGTAGTGGATGCTGGGCGCCCATCCCAAGTGCGGTTTATCTGCAATACTTGTACATAGTTATTGTTAACTAAATCGGGTTATTGTTGAGCCATCTTTTGAGAGGCTCAGTTGTTTCATACTGTTAACTGGGTTTCATATCACGAGTTGTACGGTGTGATTGGTGTGGCTGGTATGAGTCTTACCCGGGATTCAAAATCCTTCCTTATTGTGTACGCTCGTCCGGGCACAGTATCCTAACTGAGGCTTGGAGGAGGGTCATGGTGAAAGGAGCCAGTGCACACCAGGTAGTCTGAAATCTTTCTAGAGTGCCCAGCCTCCTTCGGAGCCCGCTATTCCCCATGGTCCTTACGGAGTTCCCAGCATCCACTACGGACTACGAGAAATAGAATTACCGGTGAGTAAATTCTTATTTTTTTACCTTCTATTCCCTCACAACCTAAAAAAGCACCGCATTATCAAATGCAGTCCTTTCGATCAAATAGAAACAAGAAAGGCCGTGGATCATCCTTTCTTGCCAGAGGTAAGGGCAGAGGGAAAAAGCTGCACAACACAGCTTGTTCCCAGGAACAGAAGTCCTCCCCGGCCTCTGCAAAATCCACCGCATGATGCTGGGGCTCCACTAAGGGAGTCCGCCCCACGTCTTCGAATTTTCAGCCACATCTGGGACCACTCACAGGTGGATCCCTGGGCAATAGAAATTGTTTCCCTAGGTTACAAACTGGAATTCGAAGAGGTGCCTCCTCGCCGGTTTTTCAAATCGGCTCTGCCAACGTCTCCTCAAGAACGGGAGATAGTGTTAAATGCAATCGACAAATTGTATCTTCAACAGGTGGTGGTCAAGGTTCCCCCGCTTCAACAGGGCAAGGGATATTACTCAACCCTGTTTGTGGTCCCGAAACCGGACGGTTCGGTCAGACCCATTTTAAATTTAAAATCCCTGAACCTATACTTGAAAAGGTTCAAATTCAAGATGGAATCGCTCAGGGCGGTCATCGCCAGCCTGGAAGGGGGAGATTTTATGGTATCTCTGGACATAAAGGATGCATACCTTCATGTTCCCATATATCCACCTCATCAGGCGTACCTGAGATTTGCGGTACAGGATTGTCATTACCAATTTCAGACGTTGCCGTTTGGGCTTTCCACGGCCCCGAGAATTTCACCAAGGTAATGGCGGAAATGATGGTGCTCCTGCGCAAGCAAGGTGTCACAATTATCCCGTACTTGGACGATCTCCTCATAAAAGCGAGATCAAGAGAACAATTACTGAACAGCGTGTCACTTTCACTGAAGGTGTTACAGCAACACGGCTGGATTCTCAATACCCGAAGTCGCAGCTGGTTCCTACGACTCGTCTACCCTTCTTGGGCATGATTCTGGATACGGACCAGAAAAGGGTGTATCTGCCGATAGAAAAGGCTCAAGAACTCGTGACTTTGGTCAGGAACCTATTGAAACCAGAACAGGTGTCAGTGCATCACTGCACGCGAGTCCTGGGAAAGATGGTGGCATCTTACGAGGCCATTCCATTCGGCAGGTTCCATGCACGGACCTTCCAATGGGACCTACTGGACAAATGGTCCGTGTCGCATCTACAAATGCATCGGTTGATCACCCTGTCCCCCAGGGCCAGGGTGTCTCTCCTGTAGTGGCTGCAGAGTGCTCACCTTCTAGAGGGCCGCAGATTCGGCATTCAGGACTGGGTCCTGGTGACCACGGCCGCGAGCGTCCGAGGCTGGGGTGCAGTCACACAAGGAAGGAATTTCCAGGGTCTTTGGTCAAGTCAGGAGACTTGTCTTCACATCAACGTCCTGGAGCTAAGGGCCATATTCAACGCCCTTCATCAAGCAGAGACTTTGCTTCGCGACTTACCAGTTCTGATCCAGTCAGACAACATCACCGCAGTAGCTCATGTAAACCGCCAGGGCGGCACAAAGAGCAGAGTGGCAATGGCGGAAGCCACAAAGATTCTACGCTGGGCAGAAAACCATGTAAGCGCCCTATCAGCAGTGTTCATTCCGGGAGTGGACAACTGGGAAGCAGACTTCCTCAGCAGGCACGACCTGCATCTGGGAGAGTGGGGACTTCATCAAGAAGTCTTAACGTAGATTGCAAGCCAGTGGGGCCTGCCCCAGATAGACATGATGGCGTCCCGCCTAAACAAAAAACTGCAAAGGTATTGCGCCAGGTCAAGAGACCCTCAGGCTGTAGCGGTCAACGCACTAGTGACACTGTGGGTGTCCCACTCAGTATATGTTTTTCCTCCTCTTCCTCTCATCCCAAAGGTGTTGAGAATAATAAGAAAAGGAGGAGTTCGGACAATTCTCATTGTTCCAGATTTGCCACGAAGGGCCTGGTACCCGGAATTGCAGGAGATGCTCACAGAAGATCCGTGGCCTATTCCTCTAAGACATGACCTGTTGCAAAAGGGGCCCTGTCTGTTCCAAGACTTACCGCGGCTGCGTTTGACGGCATGGCGGTTGAACGCCGGATCCTAGCGGAAAAGGGCATTCCGGATGAGGTCATTCCTACTCTGATAAAGGTTAGGAAGGATGTGACAGCTAAACATTATCACCGTATATGGCGTAAATATGTTGCTTGGTGTGAGGCCAGGAATGCTCATACGGAAGAATTCCATCTGGGCCGTTTCCTTCACTTTCTACAAACGAGTGAATTTGGGCCTAAAATTAGGCTCCATTAAGGTTCAGATTTCGGCATTATCCATTTTCTTTCAAAAAGAATTGGCTTCACTTCCAGAAATACAAACTTTTGTAAAGGGAGTGCTTCATATTCAGCCTCCTTTTGTACCTCCGGTGGCGCCTTGGGACCTTAACGTGGTTTTGAGTTTCCTTAAGTCGCACTGGTTTGAACCACTTCAGACAGTAGAGTTAAAATATCTCACTTGGAAGGTGGTCATGTTGTTGGCCTTAGCTTCGGCTAGGCGAGTGTCAGAATTGGCGGCTTTGTCTCACAAAAGCCCCTATCTAGTTTTCCATATGGATAGGGTGGAATTGCGGACCCGTCCTCAATTCTTGCCTAAGGTGGTGTCATCCTTTCATATGAACCAACCTATTGTGGTGCTGGTGGCTACACGAGACTTGGAGGATTCCGAGTATCTGGATGTAGTCGGGGCTTTGAAAATTTACGTGGCCAGGACGGCCAAAGTCAGGAAAACTGAAGCGCTGTTTATCCTGTATGCAGCCAACAAAGTTGGCGCTCCTGCTTCAAAGCAGACTATTGCTCGCTGGATCTGTACCACAATTCAGCAGGCGCATACGACGGCTAGATTGCCATTACCTAAATCAGTCAAGGCCCATTCCACTAGGGAAGTGGGCTCTTCTTTGGCGGCTGCCCGAGGGGTCTCGGCACTACAGCTGTGCCGAGCGGCTACTTGGTCAGGGGCAAACACGTTTGCGAAATTCTTCAAATTTGATACCCTGGCTGAGGAGGACCTCCTGTTTGCTCAATCGGTGCTGCAGAGTCATCCGCACTCTCCCGCCCACTTGGGAGATTTGGTATAATCCCCATGGTCCTTACGGAGTCCCCAGCATCCTCTAGGATGTAAGAGAAAATAAGATTTTAAACCTACCGGTAAATCTTTTTCTCGTAGTCCGTAGAGGATGCTGGGCGCCCGTCCAAAGTGCGGACTACTTCTGCAAGACTTGTATATAGTTTTGCTTACATAAGGGTTATGTTATGGTTGCTTTCAGTTTCCGACTGAAGCTATGTTGAATTTCATACTGTTAACTGGTTAGTTTATCACAAGTTATACGGTGTGATTGGTGTGGGCTGGTATGAATCTTGCCCTTGGTTTAACAAAAATCCTTTCCTTGTACTGTCTGTCTCCTCTGGGCACAGTTTCTCTAACTGAGGTCTGGAGGAGGGGCATAGAGGGAGGAGCCAGTGCACACCCAAATCCTAAAGTCTTTCTTAAAGTGCCCATGGCCCTCATTCCGAGTTGTTCGCTCGGTATTTTTCATCGCATCGCAGTGAAAATCCGCTTAGTACGCATGCGCAATGTTCGCACTGCGACTGCGCCAAGTAACTTTACTATGAAGAAAGTATTTTTACTCACGGCTTTTTCTTCGCTCCGGCGATCGTAATGTGATTGACAGGAAATGGGTGTTACTGGGCGGAAACACGGCGTTTCAGGAGCGTGTGGCTGAAAACGCTACCGTTTCCGGAAAAAACGCAGGAGTGGCCGGAGAAACGGTGGGAGTGCCTGGGCGAACGCTGGGTGTGTTTGTGACGTCAACCAGGAACGACAAGCACTGAACTGCTCGCACAGGCAGAGTAAGTCTGGAGCTACTCAGAAACTGCTAAGTAGTTAGTAATCGCAATATTGCGAATACATCGGTCGCAATTTTAAGAAGCTAAGATTCACTCCCAGTAGGCGGCGGCTTAGCGTGTGTAACTCTGCTAAATTCGCCTTGCGACCGATCAACTCGGAATGAGGGCCCATGTCTCCTGCGGAGCCCGTCTATCCCCATGGTCCTTACGGAGTCCCCAGCATCCTCTACGGACTACGAGAAAAAGATTTACCGGTAGGTTTAAAATCTTATTTTTTCTGGTGAACCAGATTTTTATTTATTTTTTAAAATGACTAAATGCCTCTTGGGTAAGTGCAGATTAGCACTTAAGTATGAGGTAAATTTCAGCCAGTTTTGCACACAGTTTGAGAGTTTTTGCTCATTCTTCCTTGAAGACTTTCTCAATAGATTGGCTGGATTACGTTTGTGGTCTGCTATTTCAACTAGTTCCACAAGCTTCAGTTGGATTGAGAGATTCAAGCATTGTAAAACATTCAACTTTGTTCAACCACACCAGCGTTACTTTGACCTTGTACTTTGAATCCTTGTCCTGCTGAAAGGTGAATTTTCTCACAAGCTTTAGTTTGCAAGACTGAAGCAGGTTGTCATGAAGTACCTTCCTCTATTTTCTACCATCCATTGCCCCTTCAAATATGATAAGGTACCCACGGATGCTGATGTCCCGTACGTCATTGTTGGGATGTTGTTTGCTGAGGATGGGGTAGTGTTGGGTTTGTGCCACACAATGTATTGAGACATTAAAAACAAAATGCTCATCTCACCACAAAACACCCCACATTTTAAATGTGTCATGCTGTAGCTTTCTGGTAAATTTTGAGCTGCTTCTTTCTTATCCCCCTTAGACTACAAAGATGATATTTCTAATTTCTCTAATGTCCTAGAGGATGCTGGGGTCCACATTAGTACGATGGGGTATAGATGGGTTTACTAGGAGCCACTGGCACTTTAAGAGTTTGAGAGTGTGGGCTGGCTACTCCCTCTATGCACCTCTTACCAGACTCAGTTTAGAAAATGCGCCCGGAGGAGCCGGTCACAGCTAGGGGAGCTCCTAGAGCTTTTTTTAATTTTAATATTTCTCATGTCCTAGAGGATGCTGGGGACTCAGTAAGGACCATGGGGTATAGACGGGCTCCGCAGGAGACATGGGCACTATAAAAAACTTTAGAATGGGTGTGCACTGGCTCCTCCCTCTATGCCCATGCTCCAGACCTCAGTTAGATCCTGTGCCCAGAGGAGACTGGGTGCATTACAGGGGAGCTCTCCTGAGTTTCTCTGATTAAAAGAATTTTGTTAGGTTTTTTATTTTCAGGGAGCCCTGCTGGCAACAGGCTCCCTGCATCGTGGACTGAGGTGAGAGAAGCAGACCTACTCAGAGGCGGAACTACCGCCAGTGCAACCAGTGCGTTGCACTGGGGCCCGCCTCTGTCCAGGGGCCCAAAGCATGTAATGAGTCAAACTGACTCATTACATGCCGCTGTGCGCTGCGGGCAACTGCTGCCCGCAGCGCACAGCCGCCTGGAGAGAGGAGAGGAGCAGCGGTACGGGGGAAGGAGGAGGAGGGAGGTGAAGGAGGAAGCCGCAGCAGCGCTTTACTACTGGTGGAGGCGCTGCTGCTGCTGCCCCTCTGCTTCACTATAGGCTGTATTCCGAGAACAGCCTATAGTGAAGCAGAGGGGCAGCAGCGCCTCCACCAATAACACAGTGCTGCTGCGGCTCCCTCCTCCACCTCCCTCCTCCTCTCCAGCCCGGGAATCGTCTGACGCTGCACCGAGGAGCCTGAGCCAGCGGAGAGGGTAAGTACAATTCTTCTTTCTTTCTGTCTCTTTCTTTCTTTGTTGGGACTGCCTGCCGCAATGTGTAAAAATGGGGGACTGCTTGCCGCAATGTGTAAAAAGGGGGAATCTGCCTGCCGCAATGTGTAAAAATTGGGAATCTGCCTGCCGCAATGTGTAAAAACGGGGGACTGCCTGCCGCAATGTGTAAAAAGGGGGAATCTGCCTGCCGCTATGTGTAAAAAGAGGGGACTGCCTGCCGCTATGTGTAAAAATGGGGAATCTGCCTGCCGCTATGTGTAAAAAGGGGGAATCTGCCTGCCGTAATGTGTTAAAAGGGGGACGCTGTCTGCCGTAATGTGTAACAAGGGCACGCTGTCTGCTGTAATGTGTAAAAAGTGCACGCTGTCTGCCGTAATGTGTAAAAAGGGGGACGCTGTCTGCCGTAATGTGTAAAAAGGGGGACGCTGTCTGCCGTAATTTGTAAAAAGGGGGACGCTGTCTGCCGTAATGTGTAAAAAGGGGGACGCTGTCTGCAGTAATGTGTAAAAAGGGGACGCTGTCTGCCGTAATGTGTAAAAAGAGGAATCTGTCCGCTGTAAGGTGTAAAAGGGTCTTTACCTGATGCGGCGTAATTTGAAGAATGGAGACTACTGTGCACCGTTTTATGAATTGGTATTATTTTGTGGCCACACCCCTTCCCCACGAAGCCACGCCACCATGTATTTTTGCGCGCGCCTACGCCGCGCACTGCCCCTGTTTTGCATGCAGGGGTGGGGCTCCGATGCCGTTTCTGGCACACAGTGCTAAAATGTCTAGTTACGGCACTGTTGCTAGGTATCCATTTCTCTGGCCCTGAGCAGGTCCCCCTCACCAGATCCTCTCCAGGGGTGAGGGGGTGGACTTGGATGGGATGGGATGGGATTGGAGGGGGGGGGGGGCTGGGGGGGGGCAAAGCATTTTGTCGCACCTGGGCCCACCGCTCGCTAGTTCCGCCACTGGACCTACTTAAGTGATAGGATCTGCTTCTTAGGCTACTGGACACCATTAGCTCCAGAGGAATCAGAACGCAGGTCTCACCCTAGCCGTTCGTCCCAGAGCCGCGCCGCCGTCCTCCTTGCAGAGCCGGAAGATAGAAGCCGGGTGAGTATTAGAAGAAAGAAGACATCACAGGCGGCAGAAGACTTCTGATCTTCACTGAGGTAACGCTGCGCGCCATTGCTCCCACACACAACATACACTGAGGCACGGATGGGTGCAGGGCGCAGGGGGGGCGCCCTGGGCAGCAATATAAAACCTCTAGGCTGGCATTTTAGTATATATGGGCTGCGGAGGCAATATATATACAAATCCCCCGCCAGTATTGTATTTTTGAGCGGGACCGAAGCCCGCCGCTGAGGGGGCGGAGCTTGATTCCACAGCACTGACCAGCGCCATTTTCTCCACAGCACACTGCAGAGAAGCTGGCTCCCCGGACTCTCCCCTGCTGAACACGGTGACAGAGGGCTTAAAAAGAGGGGGAGGGGTGGCACTTAATTTGGCAGTGAATGTATATTGAATAATATTAAAGCGCTGTGTGTCTGGGAAATCGTTTTCCAGGGTCATTGGCACTGGGTGTGTGCTGGCATACTCTCTCTCTGTCTCTCCAAAGGGCCTTATTGGGGGACTGTCTCCAGATTGGATATTTCCCTGAGTGTGTGGGGGTGTCGGTACGCGTGTGTCGGCATGTCTGAAGCGGAAGGCTCTTCTAGGGAGGAGGTGGAGCAAATGAGTGTGGTGTCTCCGTCGGCAACGCCGACACCTGATTGGTTGGATATGTGGAATGTTTTAAATGCAAATGTGAATTTATTACATAAAAGGTTGGATAAAGTGGAGTCCAGGGTAAATGCAGGGAGTCCATCCTTACCTTTTACTATGCCACAGGGCCCTTCTGGGTCTCAGAAGCGCCCACTATCCCAAATAGCAGACACTGATACCGACACGGATTCTGACTCCAGTATCGACTACGATGATGCGAGGTTGCAGCCAAAGTTGGCAAAAAGTATTAATTATATGATTATTGCAATAAAAGATGTGTTGCATATCACGGATGACCCCTCTGTACCTGACACGAGGGTCCACATGTTTAAAGAAAAGAAACCGGAGGTTACTTTCCCCCCTTCCAATGAGTTAAATGAGTTTCTTGAAAGGGCTTGTGAAACTCCAGACAAGAAACTGCAGATTCCCAAAAGGATTCTTATGGCGTATCCTTTCCCGGCTAAGGACAGGATACGGTGGGAATCCTCCCACAGGGTGGACAAGGCGTTAACGCGCTTATCCAAAAAGGTGCCGCAGCCTTCAAGGATCCTGCTGATCGCAGGCAGGAGACTACCTTGAAGTCAATTTATACACATACTGGTACCTTGCTCAGACCGACGATAGCGTCGGCTTGGGATTGTAGCGCAGTAGCAGCGTGGACAGATACCTTGTCTGCTGACATTGATACCCTGGATTTTGATACCATTTTACTGACCTTGGGTCATATAAAGGATGCTGTCCTATATATGAGAGATGCTCAGAGAGACGTTGGCCTATTGGGTTCCAGAGCCAACGCCATGGCGATTTCTGCTAGGCGAGCCCTGTGGACCCGCCAATGGACGGGTGATGCCGACTCAATGAGGCATATGCAGGTTTTGCCTTACAAGGGTGAGGACTTATTTGGGGAAGGTCTCACGGACCTGGTTTCCACAGCTACCGCAGGTAAATCCGCTTTTTTACCTTATGTTTCCTCACAGCCAAAGAAAACGCCATATTATCAGATGCAGTCCTTTCGGTCGCATAAATCCAAAAGAGGACGGGGATCTTCCTTTCTCGCCAGAGGTAAGGGTAGAGGGAAAAAGCTGCCAGCTACAGCTAGTTCCCAGGAGCAGAAGTCCTCCCCGGCTTCTACTAAATCCACCGCATGACGCTGGGGCTCCGCTGAGGGAGTCCGCCCCAGTGGAGGCACGTCTTCGACTTTTCAGCCACGTCTGGGTTCAATCACAGGTGGATCCCTGGGCAATAGAAATTGTTTCCCAGGGTTACAAGCTGGAATTCGAAGATGTGCCTCCTCGCCGGTTTTTCAAATCGGCCCTACCAGCTTTAGTGCAATTCAAAAACTGTGTCTTCAACGAGTGGTGGTCAAAGTTCCCCTGCTTCAACAAGGGACGGGGTACTACTGAACCCTGTTTGTGGTCCCGAAACCGGACGGTTCGGTCAGACCCATTCTGAATTTAAAATCCTTAAACCTATACTTGAACAGGTTCAAATTCAAGATGGAATCGCTCAGAGCGGTCATCGCCAGCCTGGAAAGGGGGGATTATATGGTGTCTCTGGACATAAAGGATGCATACCTTCATGTCCCCATATATCCTCCTCATCAGGTGTTCCTGAGGTTTGCTGTACAGGATTGTCATTACCAATTTCAGACGTTGCCGTTTGGACTTTCCACGGCCCCGAGGATTTTCACCAAGGTAATGGCGGAAATGATGGTGCTCCTGCTCAAGCAGGGAGTCACAATTATCCCGTACTTGGTCGATCTCCTGATAAAAGCGAGATCGAGAGAACAGTTGCTGAACAACATGTCACTCTCCCTGAGGGTGTTGCAGCAGCACGGCTGGATTCTCAATCTACCAAAGTCACAAGGTGTTCCAACGACCCGATTGCCTTTCTTAGGCATGATTCTGGACACGGAACAAAAAAGGGTTTTTCTCCCGATGGAAAAGGCCCAGGAACTCCAGAGCTTGGTCAGGGACCTGTTGAAGCCGAAAAGGGTGTCGGTCCATCAATGCACTCGAGTTCTGGGAAAGATGGTGACGTCTTACGAGGCCATTCCCTTCGGCAGGTTCCATGCGAGGACTTTTCAGTGGGACCTTCTGGACAAGTGGTCCGGGACCCATCTACATATTCATCAGAAGATCAGCCTGTCCCCCAGGGCCAGGGTATCTCTCTTGTGGTGGCTGCAGAGTACTCACCTTCTAGAGGGTCGCAGGTTCGGTATTCAAGACTGGGTTCTGGTGACCACGGACGCAAGCCTCCGAGGATGGGGAGCAGTCACACTGGGAAGAAACTTCCAGGGACTGTGGTCAAGCCAGGAGGCTTGTCTACACATCAACGTACTGGAATTGAGGGCCATATACAACGGCCTCCGTCAAGCGGAGAATCTTCATCGCGACCTACCGATTCTGATTCAATCAGACAACATCACAGCCGTGGCTCATGTAAACTGTCAAGGCGGGACAAGGAGCAGAGTGGCAATGGCGGAAGCCACCAGGATTCTGCGCTGGGCGGAAAATCATGTAAGCGCTCTGTCAGCGGTATTCATTCCGGGAGTGGACAACTGGGAAGCAGACTTCCTCAGCAGACACGATCTCCATCCAGGAGAGTGGGGTCTTCTCAAGAAGTCTTTGCAGAAATAGCAAGTCTTTGGGGACTTCCTCAAATAGACATGATGGCGTCACGCCTCAACAAAAAGCTTCCGAGGTATTGTGCCAGGGCAAGGGACCCTCAGGCACTAGCAGTGGACGCCCTGGTGACACCGTGGGTGTTTCAGTCGGTCTATGTGTTCCCTCCTCTTCCTCTCATCTCAAAAATATTGAGAATCATAAGACGAAAAGGAGTACAGACAATTCTCATTGTTCCAGATTGGCCTCGAAGGGCCTGGTATCCGGATCTGCAGGAAATGCTCACAGAAGATCCGTGGCCGCTACCTCTCAGAGAGGACCTGTTGCAACAGGGGCCCTGTCTGTTCCAAGACTTACCGCGGCTGCGTTTGACGGCATGGCGGTTGAACGCCAGATCCTAGCTGGGAAGGGCATACCTCACGAGGTCATCCCTACTCTGATAAAGGCTAGGAAAGAGGTGACAGCGAAACATTATCACCGTATCTGGAGGAAGTATGTCTCTTGGTGTGAAACCAAGAATGCTCCTCCAGAAGATTTCCATCTGGGCCATTTTCTCCACTTCCTACAGACTGGAGTGAATTTGGGCCTAAAATTAGGCTCCATTAAGGTACAGATTTCGGCCCTGTCCATTTTCTTTCAGAGGGAATTGGCTTCTCTCCCAGAAGTCCAGACTTTTGTGAAGGGAGTGCTGCATATCCAGCCTCCTTTTGTGCCCCCAGTGGCACCATGGGACCTTAACGTGGTGTTACGGTTCCTGAAGTCTCACTGGTTTTGAACCTCTTCAAACGGTTGAATTCAAATTTCTCACTTGGAAGGTGGTCATGTTGTTGGCCTTGGCATCTGCAAGGCGGGTGTCTGAATTGGCGGCCTTGTCTCACAAGAGCCCCTATTTGATTTTCCATGTGGATAGAGCAGAGTTGAGGACTCGTCCTCAATATTTGCCTAAAGTGGTTTCTTCATTTCATATGAACCAACCTATTGTGGTGCCTGTGGCTACGGATGACTTGGAGTATTCCAAGTCCCTGGATGTAGTCAGGGCCTTAAAAATCTATGTAGCCAGGACGGCTCGGGTTAGGAAAACAGAAGCACTGTTTGTCCTGTATGCAGCCAACAAGGTTGGCGCTCCTGCTTCTAAGCAGACTATTGCTCGCTGGATCTGTAACACGATTCAGCATGCTCATTCTATGGCTGGATTGCCGTTACCTAATTCGGTAAAGGCCCATTCTACTAGGAAGGTGGGCTCTTCTTGGGCAGCTGCCCGAGGCGTCTCGGCATTACAGCTTTGCCGAGCGGCGACTTGGTCGGGTTCAAACACTTTTGCTAAATTCTACAAGTTTGATACCCTGGCTGATGAGGACCTCATGTTTGCTCAATCGGTCCTGCAGAGTCATCCGCACTCTCCCGCCCGTTTTGGAGCTTTGGTATAATCACCATGGTCCTTACGGAGTCCCCAGCATCCTCTAGGACGTAAGAGAAAATAAGATTTTAAACCTACCGGTAAATATTATTCTCCTAGTCCGTTGAGGATGCTGGGCGCCCGTCCCAGTGCGGACAACATTCTGCAAGACTTGTATATAGTTATTGCTTGCATAAGGGTTATGTTACAGTTTTGATCGGTCTTTGACTGATGCTGTTTATTTCATACTGTTGACTGGTTCGTATATTCCAGGTTATACGGTTTGGATGGTGTGGGCTGATCTGAATCTTGCCCTTGGATTAACAAAATCCTTTCCTCGTACTGTCCGTCTCCTCTGGGCACAGTTTCTATAACTGAGGTCTGGAGGAGGGGCATAGAGGGAGGAGCCAGTGCACACCCATTCTAAAGTTCTTTATAGTGCCCATGTCTCCTGCGGAGCCTGTCTATACCCCATGGTCCTTACGGAGTCCCCAGTATCCTCTACGGACTAGGAGAAAAAGATTTACCGGTAGGTTTAAAATCTTATTTTTTCTAAGAGTTAAGTTAGGCACAGGGAGGCTGCTGGCAACAGCCTCCCTGCTTTGTGGGACTTAGGGCGGATACTATTCCCCCCCCACCCCCCACCCCCCGAGGGGTTTTGAGCCACTATTTCTGCTGACAGGACATTAGCTCCTGAGGGTGATGATCGTTAGCCGCCCCAGGCGACCGCTCACTCCGGCAGCATGCCGCCACCCCCTAACAGAGCCAGAAGATTCCGGTGGTGAGTGAGTCATGAGCCCCCTCAGCAACCGGTAGCCGGGGTGAAGATGGCGACAACAGGGTGGGAGCATAGTATTAACTGCGTTCCGGAGGCTCAGCGTTACATAGTGCGGCGCTGTGAGGGGCGCACTGAGCCAGTGCCTATACTCTACACTGGTCAGCAAGCCTATCAGGGACATCGGTTACACTGCCAGCAGAAATCCTCAGGTCTGTATAAAGAATTGAAGAGCGGGAAGACGGCGCCATGTTCAGGGGGCAGAGCGGACCCAGCAGCGTTCAGCTCCATTTTCCTGCCTGCAGATCCTATACAGAGACGCTGACTGAGAGCTGTCCCTCCAAGCAACTCCAGCTATTCTGTGCGGCAGGGCCGTTTCTAGACAATTTGGCTCCCAGTGCGAGATTTCAAAATGCGCCCCCCCCCCCCCAATTGCTCTAAAAAAAAAAGTGTGCCCCCCCCCATATAGCCATAAAAAGAAAAAGCATGCGCGCGCCTACGGCGCGCGCGTTCCCGACAAGGGTGTGTGGCCTGATTAAAATGGGCGTGGTCTCATTAAAGTGGGCATGGCCTCATCTGATATCATCACACCCACCACAGGGGGGAAAAAATAAAAATGTCCCCTTTTTACACATTACAGCAGGCAAGTGTCCCCATTTTACACAGCGCGGCAGGCAGGTGTCCCCATTTTACACAGTACGGAAGGCAGGTATCCCCATTTTACACAGTACGGTAGGCAGGTATCCCCATTTTACACAGTACGCAGGCAGGTGCCCCCATTTTACAAAGTGCAGCAGGCAGGTATCCCCATTTTACACAGTGCGGCAGGCAGGTATCCCCATTTTACACAGCACGGCAGGCAAATATCCCCATTTTACACAGCACGGCAGGCAGATATCCCCATTTTACACAGCACGACAGGCAGATATCCCCATTTTAAACAGCACGCAGGCAGGTGCCCCCATATTACACAGTGCGGCAGGCAGGTATCCCCATATTACACAGTGCGGCAGGCAGGTGCCCCCATTTTACACAGTACGGCAGGCAGATATCCCCATTTTACACGGTACGCAGGCAGATGCCCCCATATTACACAGTACGCAGGCAGATGCCCCCATATTACACAGTACGCAGGCAGGTGCCCCCATATTACAGAGTACGCAGGCAGGTATCCCTATTTTACACAGTGTGGCAGGCAGGTATCCCCATTTTACACAGCTCGACAGGCAGATATCCCCATTTTGCACAGTACGCAGGCAGATGCCCCCATATTACACAGTACGTAGGCAGATGCCCCCATATTACACAGTACGCAGGCAGATGCCCACATATTACACAGTACGCAGGCAGATGCCCCCATATTACACAGTAAGCAAGCAGGTGCCCCCATATTACACAGTAAGCAAGCAGGTGCCCCCATATTACACAGTAAGCAAGCAGGTGCCCCCATATTACACAGTACGCAGGCAGGTGCCCCCATATTACACAGTAAGCAAGCAGGTGCCCCCATATTACACAGTACGCAGACAGGTGCCCCCATTTTATACAGTGCGGCAGGCAGGTATCCCCATAGGCAGGTGTCCCCATTTTACACAGTGCGGCAGCTGCAGGCAGGTTTCAAGTCGAGGGGAAGGAAGGGGGAGAGGGGGGAGAGAGAGAATACTTACGTCTTCCCGCTCTTCGGTCCCGCCGCCTCACGTCCCTCGCGCCGGCCGCCTCCTCCTTCTTGCTTATCTCCTTATCGCCTCTCCCGAGCGCTCCTGCTCGGGGGGCGGGGCTTCGCGGAATGACGCGTTTGCGTCGTGACGTCACGACGCGACGCGTCATTCCGCGAAACTCCGCCCCCCGAGCAGGAGCGCTCGGGAGAGGCGATAAGGAGTAACAAAGTGCCGCGGCGGGCGCCCCGTGCGGTTGCACGGCTCGCCCGCCGCTAGAAACGGCACTGCTGTGCGGTACCAGGGAGTTGTAGAAGGGGGGGATGAGGCTGTGTAAATACTGTGTAGTCTATTAAGGTACACAGTAAGCGCTAGGTAGTTGTATTATATCTACCTCAGTAAGCGCTGTGTGTGGGTTGGCTCTAATCTCTATGACTCTGTGGCATACTTGGGTGGGGAAACTGTGTCCGACATTTCCCTGTGTGTGTGGGGGTGTTTGTTGTCTCACATAGCCATAGAAACAGAATTTGACGGCAGATAAGAACCACTTGGTCCATCTAGTCTGCCCTTTTTTTATTTTTTATTCTTTAGGCAATCTCAACCCTTTTTGAACCTTCATTTTTTGTAAGGATATTCATATGCCTATCCCAAGCATGTTTAAATTGCTCTACAGTCTTAGCCTCTACCACCTCTGATGAGAGGCTATTCCACTTATCCACTACCCTTTCTGTGGAGTAATTTTTCCTTAAATTTCCCCTGAACCTCCCCCCCTCCAGTCTCAGTGTATGTCCTCGAGTTCTAATACTTCTCTTCCTTTGAAGAATGTTAGTGTATGTAATTGTATTTGTAGAATATTAGTACTTGCTTATAGCTGATATTATCTTTGTATAGATGTTGGTCAGTGGAGTGGAGTTTATTAGCATACATGGACTGGTGTTTACTTAACACAGGGTAATATAATTCCTTTGATTAGATGTCCAATTAGCTTCAGCTGAAGCCTTTGTAAATTAGAACTAGTATATGTTAGCATTCAGTTATGGGGCAGTTGTCAGAAGTTTAGAAATATACGAAGTTTGGAAATTACAAAGTTAGGAAATTTTAAAAAGAACAGTTAAACCAACAGTTGAACAAACATTGAAAAACATTGGAAAGCAGGTAAATCTACCATTTAATTAACAATTTCCATAAGCATTTTCCTATCTATACTTTACTCTTTATAAACACCATGCTCCACAAACTGTTTTTCCTCATAGCACTTCATGGTATCCTCTATAAAATGACATCGTCCTTCACTATTCCTGTTATTTATCGCTCTGTACACATTGCAGCCTCATTAATCCACTCCCCTCTTATTAACACTCATGAGCTTTTAACCTATCTATGTACACTAACTGTCACATCCTCTACCTGTCACCATAAGAAACTATCACACACCTCCCCCAACTATACCTATCTCTCTCTTCTTCTGCTTCTACTAGCTGGTGACATATCCCCAAATCCAGGTCCCATCCACATACCACGCTCACATTCAGCTGATTCACAACGGAATATAAAATCAACAAACCTTATCAACATCACTTGTCTCCCATCTACCTCCAAGTCACTAAAATGTGCTTTATGGAATGCACGCTCTGTTTGCAACAAATTAACAGCTATTCATGACCTTTTCATAGCAAACAAATTCAATATGCTGGCTATAACAGAAACCTGGCTCACACAATCAGACACTGCCTCCCCTGCAGCACTGTCACATGGTGGCCTCCACTTCACACACACCCCCAGGCCTGGTAACATCAAGGGAGGGGGTGTTGGAATATTACTGTCCAAATCTTACACGCACATCGTTTTACCACCTGTTCCCTCACTCACATTTACATCCTTTGAAGTACACTCTATTAGGATTTTCACCCCTTTCTCTCTGCGTGTTGCAGCTATCTATCGCCCACCTGGGCAAACCAAAAAGTTTCTGGAAGATTTTTCTGCATGGCTCCCTCACTTTCTATCCTCTGACATCTCCACCATCATTATGGGTGATTTCAATCTCTCTATTGACAGTCCACAATCTCCCCATGCCTCTAAACTACTCTCTCTAACCTCCTCTCTTGGCCTCTCCCAATGGACTGACTCCCCTACTCATCAGGAGGGCCACTGCCTTGATCTTGTATTCACCAGACTATGCTCTGTTTCTGAACTCACTAACACTCCTTTCCCTCTCTCAGATCACAACCTTATCACATGCATGCTCTCCTCCATTACTTCAAACTCCATGTCCCTAAAGTCTACAAGGACACCTCTTACCCGCAGAAATATTAACGCTATTAATTTTCAACAACTATCTACCTCTCTGCAACCACTACTTTCACCAATTTCTACATTCACCTCTCCAGAGACTGCTGTGTCACACCTTAACCAAACTCTAGTAACAGCACTTGATGAAGTGGCTCCAGCTACCCATCACACTCCACGTAGACTTAGATGTCAACCGTGGCACTCTAAATACACTAGACACTTACAAAAACTCTCACAAAAAGTTGAACGCCAGTGGCGTAAATCTCGTAGTTCAAGTGACTTTCTCACATATAAGACCACCTACCACTCTTATCGTACTGCTCTGGACACTGCCAAACAAACATATTTTCAATCTATCATCTCTGCTCAAGCCTCTAACCCCAAGCGACTTTTTAATACATTTAAATCACTTCTTGTCCCTCCCTCACCTAACCCACCAGCCACTGTCAGTGCGCAAGATCTTGCTTCCTATTTCAAGGACAAGATTGACAAGATCCGAAATGAAATGGTATGCTCTTCCACAGCAAGTGACCTGCTCAATTCCCTGCCTGAACCCTCTAACACCTTCTCTTCCTTTGATCCTACAAATGAAGATGAAGTATCTGCACTCTTTTCATCTGCCTACTCTAATACCTCTCCCCTTGACTCTATACCCTCACAAATTAGTAAAGCTCTGTCTACTGTGCTCATCCCAACCTTAACGAAAATCTGTAATCTCTCCCTGTCTACTGGTATCTTTCCTTCTCTATACAAGCATGCAGTAATTACTCCCATTCTGAAAAAACAAAACTCTGACCCGAACACTCTCTCTAACTACCGTCCCATCTCTCAGCTCCCATGCCCCTCCAAGCTACTGGAGAGACTTGCCTACACTCGCCTCACACACTTTCTTAACTCACACAGCCTACTGGACCCACTTCAGTCAGGATTTCGTGCCCAACACTCCACAGAGACAGCACTGACTAAGGTAGTGAATGATTTGGTCACTGCTAAATCTAGAGGACATTTCTCTCTACTTATTCTCCTTGATCTCTCTGCTGCTTTTGACACTGTTGACCACTCTCTTCTCATACAAACACTACAATCCCTAGGTATTCAGGACACAGCCCTTTCTTGGTTCTCATCCTACCTATCTAATCGCTCCTTCAGTGTTCGTTTCTCTGATTCCACCTCTCCTTCGCTACCTCTATCAGTTGGAGTACCACAAGGCTCAGTCCTAGGTCCTCTGCTTTTCTCTATCTATACCACATCTCTTGGCAAACTAATCAACTCTTTCGGATTTCAGTACCATCTGTATGCGGATGATACTCAAATCTACCTATCCTCCCCTGATTTGTCACCATCTGTATTGGGCCGTGTCACTGAATGCCTTTCTGCCATTTCATCTTGGATGACATCTCGCCACCTCAAACTTAATATTTCCAAAACAGAATTAATTATATTTCCACCGGCCAATAGTAGTTTCCAACCTGATATCTCTATCACTGTTGAGAACTCTGCAATCACCCCTACCCCACAAGCTCGCTGCCTAGGTGTCATTCTTGACTCTGAACTGTCCTTTGTTACCCACATTCAATCTGTCTCCAGATCATGTTACATACATCTAAGAAACATATCCAAAATACGGCCTTATCTTACACAAGACACAGCAAAAACTCTAATCCATGCTCTCATTATCTCCCGCATTGATTATTGTAATAGTCTCCTGACCGGTTTTCCCAAACATAAGCTCTCACCACTACAATCCATTTTGAATGCAGCTGCGAGGCTAATCTTCCTTGCCAGACGTTCATCGTCTGCAGATCCGCTCTGTCAGTCCCTCCATTGGTTACCGGTATTCTACCGTATTAAATATAAAATACTTTTACTCACATACAAGGCTATTAACCAAACTGCACCAACATACATCTCTTCACTCATCTCAAAATATCTCCCTACCCGACCTCTCCGCTCTGCACAAGACCTACGTCTCTCATCCACACGCATTACTTGTTCACACTCAAAATTACAGGACTTTATCCGGGCTTCACCCACTCTGTGGAATGCCCTCCCACGCACAGTAAGACTCGCCTCTAGTCTCCAAACCTTTAAATGTTCCCTGAAAACTCACCTCTTCAGACAAGCCTATCAAATTCCAGACCCACCCACATAACCTTCAGTGCTTCCCTATCTAATTACATCCTCTGTAGAGTATTCATAACATCACATATCTTGTCTTTCTTTAGTCTCACACCCTCCTGACACCTGGATAACTTTGTGGGGTATCATCATACAACCCATTAAGAACCTAGCAATCTGGTGGACCATTATGCAATAGGTAGCATCAATCCTTGTGTATCTATGCCTATTTCCCTATAGATTGTAAGCTTGCGAGCAGGGCCTTCCTACCTCTGTCTGTCTGTTTTTACCCAGTTTTGTTCTATAACTGTTGTTCTAATTGTAAAGCGCAACGGAATATGCTGCGCTATATAAGAAACTGTTAATAAATAAATAAATAATAAATAAATGTTTCCCTCCTGAACTTTAAGACCCTTGATGTATTTGAAAGTTTCTATCATGTCCCCCCTTTCCCTTCTCTCCTTCAAACTATACATGTTAAGATCTTTCAGCCTTTCCGGGTAAGTTTTCTGATGTAGGCCATGCACCATTTTAGTTACCCTTCTTTGTACACTCTCTAATGTATTTATATCCTTCTGGAGATATGGTTTCCAGAACTGGACACAGTATTCCAGATGGGGCCGCACCAATGACCTATACAGTGGCATTATCACTTCTTTTTTCCTGCTACTGATTCCTCTCCCTATGCAACCAAGCATCTGACTTGCCTTTCTCATTGCTTTGTTGCATTGCTTTCCTGCCTTCAAGTCACTTGAAATAGTTACTCCTAAATCCCTTTCCTCCTCAGTAGTTTCCGTTATAGTACCCTTGATACTATATTTAGCCTTTGGGTTTTTGAGACCCAAGTGCATGATTTTGCATTTTTTAGCATTAAACTGTAGTTGCGACGTTCTTGACCATTTCTCAAGCCTACCTAGGTCATCAATCATTTGTTTTACCCCTCCCGGTGTGTCTACCCTATTGCATATCTTTGTATCATCTGCAAAAAGGCATACCTTCCCTTCAATACCATCTGCAATGTCACCAACAAAGATATTAAAGAGAACTGGACCAAGTACAGATCCCTGGGGTACTCCACTGGTAACATTTCCCTCCATAGATTGCACTCCATTAACTACAACTGTCTGTTTCCTATCCTGCAACCAGGTTCTTATCCATTTAACTATTTTATAATCCACCCCCACGCTCTCAAGGTTATTTAGCAGTCTGCGATGTGGGACAGTGTCAAATGCCTTACTAAAGTCTAGATATGCTACATCTACAGCTCCTCCTTGATCTATTATTTTCGTCACAGAGTCAAAAAAGTCAATAAGATTTGTTTGGCATGATCTCCCACCAGTAAATCCATGCTGTTTTGGATCCTGTAAGTTGTTTGATTTAAGATATTCCACAACTCTTTCCTTTAATAGTTTTTCCATTACTTTCCCTGCTACTGATGTAAGGCTTACTGGTCTGTAGTTACTTGCTTCTTCCTTGCTTCCACATTTGTGCAGTGGAACTACATTTGCTCTTTTCCAGTCCTCTGGAATAGCACCTGTATTTAGTGACTGGTTAAATAATTCTGTTAAAGGTGTAACCAGCACATCTTTTAGCTCTTTGGAGTATCCTTGGGTGTATCCCATCTGGTCCCATTTATTTATCCACTTTTAGTTTTGGAAGTTCTGTTAGGACCTTCTCTTCTGTAAATGTACTTTCATCTGCGTTATTTTTATGAATATCCTTGCAACTTAACTGTGGCCCCATCCCTTCTTCTGTAGTAAATACTGAGCAAAAATAATTATTTAGGTGATCTGCTATTGCCTTGTCTACCTCCACCAAATGCTCACTCTCTGTCTTAAGTCTTATTATTCCTCCATTTGATTTTCTCCTTTTACTTATACACTTAAAAAAAAGTTTTGCCCCCTTTATCTACTGACCTGGGTCATTTTCTCCTCAGCTTCTGCCTTTGCACGTCTGATCACTTTCTTAGCATCTTTCCGTCTGTCAGGATACACCTCTTTGTCGTTATTATTTTGAGTCTGTTTGTATTTCCTAAAAGCCATCTTTTTTGCTTTCACACTAGTTGATACTTCTTTTGTGAACCACACTGGCTTCCTTTTCCCGGTGCTCTTTCTAACTGTTTTGATACAAAGGTCTGTTGCACTTAGTATTGCACTTTTCAGTTTTTCCCACCTCTCCTGCACTCCTTCCAGGTTCCTCCAGTCCACCAATGAATCATTTAAACATCTCCCCATTTTTGCAAAGTCAGCATTTCTAAAATCCAACACCTTTGTATTTGTGTGACAGGAGTTGGATCTTGTCTTTATACTCTTAGAGATTACATCACGCCCTGTGATCAAGCTTTCTTTGTGAAACGTACGTCAGGACAGGAGATTGCGATCACGTGATGCGCACACGTGACCGCATCAGCCGGAGTCTCTAGGCGGTCACCAGGTAACGGCCGCGAAGACACCACATCCTCACGCCGTGGTAATCCCCGGAGCCGATGCACGGCTGGAAACGGGACTCCCAGCGGCAGCACTACCAGTGGTCTTGGGTATTGTATATACCTCGCACCGTTTTGAACTACCTATATAATCTAAAGTACATATTCCTGAGCCACCAGCAATTACCAGAGCACTGCTTGTACTATCAGTAATGTAGTTTATGATCAGCTGGAACAATTGAAACAACATGCTTATACAATAGCCACGGTTGTTTTCTTTTCAACTACGACTAGGAACACTCAATGTGCTTGTTTTCCAATCTGCAACATTAGAAGGACTTGTGTGTTCCCAGTAATTATCAGAGCACTGCTTGCATTATTAGTAACTCAGCACATCAACAGTTGAAACAATTTAAATACTTTGTTCACATAACAGCTACTTTTGTTTCCTTCTAACTACAACCAGGAGCATTCACTGTCTATATTCCAGCCAGTAACATCAGAAGGATTGATTTGTTTCCTCCTTCTTCTACTTTTCAGAGGTGTACAATGCTGGGTTAAATTCATACGTACTGTGACTTATAACAGTAAGCAATTGTAGTATTATTGTGACAATCGCTGGCTTCAACTGTGGAAACACCATCATTGGACATACATCTCAGTTTTAAACTGATTTGCTTCAGTTACTGCACTGAAGGCTCCTTTTTCAACTGGTTTGCTCCTGAGAATAAACGCATAAGTCTACATACAGTATATCACTAGCAGTGACTTGCTGGTAAGCATTAAGCAAAGACTCATTCTTCCATAACAGTGGCATGAGTAGTTACAGATGGAAGGAGCAAGTGCTATGGTCTAGCATTTTTCCAATGTAGTGCAGGGGGGCCATTCTCTTTATATACTATAGTGTATTTCACTGCTATATCTGCAGCCTGTGCAGAGTAATTATACTTGGCACTCATACATAGTATAATTTGACACGGCCGTACTGGTGTTCCGAGGACATGCTTATAAACATAAGGCCAGTCCATTTGTGAATAGTTGTGGTTTCAAAGAATTTTCCCACATAATAGGCCTTTACTTACCTGTGTACTTTGTTTGTGGCTGACGTGTCACATGGTGACTAAGTCAGGTGACTGCATATAATCTTATATGTAACTGGCATTTGTACTATATACGTCTACCAACTGCAATATTGCAGATATATATTGAATGACCTACCGGTAACACACCGTCACTCTATCACAGCAGCTTTACTACTACATTCTGTGCTCATTTCTGTGCACCATTAGCAGCACTACTTTTAACTACGGAATACGGACTTTAACATTACATGTTACAGCTGCAAAATGACTGACACCTTGAGACCAAGTTATTGAGGAATTTTCATGTTTATTGCTTTTTATTCAGTACACTGTTAATGTTTTAATAAATCTGATATCTTATAATTGACACGTTGGCTCTCTCTACTGATTATATCACATGTATTTCTGAAATTCAGCGCAGCCATTTCTCCTTGTTTGTTTATTTGTACTATATACGTCTACCAACTGCAATATTGCAGATATATAAAGACAATACTATATACATTTGAAGTGACTAAAAGAGGTGAGCCCAATAATTGCGGTCATACCTCACTGGAGATGCCCAATCTCTTCTGACCTTGGAAGCTAAGCAGTGAAAGGCCGGGTTAGTAATAGGATGGGAGACCACCTCTGAACACCCTGGTACTGCAATAAATTGACTCCCTAACATAACGTCACTCACACTTGTACCATTCGGTAATCGGTCCCACATGACCAATGATTTAATTCTCTGCATTTATAATAATCCGGAATGGATATCTGCAGAATAAATGATGGTCATATAGTACATGAGAGATAATGTGCAATGATGATATAATCAAAGTACTACATTTATCAATTTCCGGCATTTCATAGATTGTGATATTGATATCACCCATGACGTATTATTTATTTTCATATTTTCGCGAAACCTTTTTATCCACACACAGATACTCCTAAAATTCAATTTTAAATATCTACCTATTAAAAATGTTCTTACCAGTACTAAATATGTTATAATGTCATCCTCTGAATTAGAGTGCTCCCAAAAAAGAGTCTACTTTCCAATACTTCTTTGTCTTGGTTTCTCTGGTTGACTACTTTTTGACTCTAGGGAGCACCACTGAAAGCAACAATTATATGTACTAGGATAGGTTATCCATATACATAAGATTGCTATACTCAGAAGCAATTCAATAATAATTTCGTTTTTCAGAGGCAACTATCTGTATTTAATTTGGACTTGTGCGGTTCCCACCACTTCTTTTTCAAAAACTACATATCAGCTGATAACTCAGCTTTCCTGGGATACCTGCACATTCACACTACTTAGGAACAGGTGCTCTCTTCTCTTAGGAAACCCTGTCCCGTGCATACAATTTTCATTTTAGGAGTTTTTCAAACATATTATATTATGAGTTTCAGTTTAAAACAAGAGCTTTGCTCGAGACGTAAAAATAAGGACAATCTGGATGACATCTTTCCGAGTGATCTGGTAGATACTGAACCCCACATTAGTTGGGAAGAGGACTTCCAAAAATGTAACTTAGTATTACGGAAACAAATTAGAACCAATTGGGATCTGACTACCCTAGAAAATGATATCAAAAATAAAATATCTCCACGCGGCCTTCGCCCAAGAGTCTTTCCAACATTTGACCTGGCTAGTGAAAATCTTAAAAAGGAATGGGAACACACCCTTCTAAAGTGTTCCAATGAACTTATGAACGTCTTAATTAACCATAACAACCTAATATTGGAGGAGTGTGAACGCAACCTGGAGGAACTAGGTAAGAAGTTGGAAAGTTGGGAGAAGGACTCTCAATTCCAACGGTGCTTTGAAAAAAACAAATTGGAACTCCAAGCCTATGAGCAAACGATCATAGACAGAAAAAAGACTAAATACGCAAGAGACAAAAGAGACTTTGCATCTGGGAAAATCTTCAAATGGCAGAAGTCATCCTGGAAAAGAGATCCTCCTAGGCACACAGACCAATATTTGTCATCTGAGGCAGAGATATCTGGAGCAGAAGATACCCCAGATTATACTACAGAGAGATATTCCAACGCCAAGAACGACACACCTAGCAACCCTCAGAATTCAGCTTCTTATTTAGGGGATCCCGAAGGAGGAGGAGGCAGACAAGGAGGCGGAAGACGAGGCGGGGGGGGGGGGGCAAGAGGAAGAAGAGGACCGCAGCAATGGGATTCCTCACCCCCTACGACCCGCAACACATACAAGAGACAACACCAACAGGACCGTTGGTAACTCAAGCCTGTGAAGATGATGACTCCAAACTGAAGATTATCAATCTATCAGATCATATACTCATACAAGCACAAGAATCCATACTTAATAAAGGCCTGACTTTTTCCCCCACAGAACACTTTAACAGATTCAAAGGGGAAAAAGATTTAAAACTATTTGGCAGAAAGCTACTGTTAACTAAACTATATGCTGATAAAGAAACCATTCCCTCGTTGGCCCAATTAGAAGTGACAGCAAATAGTGCATCAATGTCGGAGACCTTTCAAACACCATCCCCAGGTTTATCTCAGATGGAACAAGAAGCTCTTATTGCTTTACAGGAACTTGAACAAGAACAAATTTCAATATACCTAAGAAGAACTCACCACCAGACCTATCTGTAAAAAGAAGTCCACATATTTTCCTCAAGTGCAAATCTGCCCTGAAGTACAGGTCTTTATGAAACTGGTGGCCAAAGAGTTTGATCAAATACATATAAATAAAAATAAATATTTGAGATATTCCAATCTCACTCGACAAGAAAGAATTGCCATAAAAGAAATACAGACATGGCATGAGGTTGTTATTAAGCCCTCGGACAAAGGGGGCAACATTGTGATCTGGTCCAAAATAGACTATATCAAGGAAGCACAGCGACAACTTGACACTACTAAATGCTATAGACGAATACTACTCAATCCACTTCAGAATTATAAATCAATTTATGATAACATCATCAACCAAGCACAAGCACAAGGAATAATTACCAAACAGGAATATGATTACTTATTGATTCAGAATCCCAGAATTCCCACTTTTTACATGCTGCCTAAAATACATAAAAACATCCAAAACCCACCGGGAAGACCCATTGTGTCCGGTATAGGGGGACTAACAGAAAGGGCGAGCATCTTTCTTGATTTGCATCTCAGACAATTTGTTTTAGATCTTCCCTCGTATGTCCAGGACACAACTGACATACTAAGGAAAGTGCATGATCTAAGATTAGAGGACAACCAATATCTGGTATCACTAGATGTTGAGGCACGGTACACCTCTATCGGTCACAAGGATGGAATAAGAGCAGTAGAACATTTTCTACATAATATTAATCCTTCTGGATCTCCTAAGCTGGTTCAAATCATTTCTCACAGGCAGGTCACAGAAAGTATCATCTGGATTATACTCATCACCACCAGTGCCATTGCCATGTGGTGTCCCACAAGGTTCTATACTATCCCCCATGCTTTTTGCAGTATACATGCTCCCATTGGGCGAAATAATCAGGCGCCATGGCCTGGTCTACCACTGCTATGCAGATGATACACAACTGTACTTGTCCTTTGCTCCGGGCACTGATAACCCAATAGCAACCCTAAATGGCTGTCTAGCTGAACTACAGGAGTGGATGAGCGCCAGTTGGCTGCGACTGAACCCGGATAAAACAGAGGTCCTTATGATACGACCGCAACATCAAAGGACAAGACTGCAGCATAGCCAACCAACTGGACTTACACTCGGGGATTCAGAATTACAGACCAGCGATCGTGTGCGGAATCTTGGCGTTGTCCTGGATGGTGGCTTGACACTTATACCCCTTTTCCACCTACGAGCACGGGTCGCAGCCGGGAGCCTGACACGGGAGCTGCCCCCTGCTGCGACCCGTGCTCGGCCCCTTTCCCATCAGCAGTCACAACCCGGCATATGCCGGGTTGGTGACGCTTCTAGTGACGCGGCAGGGGCGGCGCAGGGAGATTACATGATCTCCCAGCGCCGACCTTCCATACAGTGTAAACGGGAGCCGTGTCGCATCGACACGGCTCCCGTTTACACTACAACCCAACCCGGATCATTCCCGTGTCCTACCCAGGTAGATAGCCAGGTAGGATTCACGGGTCACTTGATCCGGGTTTACCCTTTTCCACTTGCAAAAAACACGGGTAAATGCGCGCCCCCGTGCATTTACCCGTGTTTTTTGAGCTAGTGGAAAAGGGGTATTAAACATCAGATATCAGCCACAATCAAATCCTCATTCTTTCACCTGAGGAACATAGCCAGAATCAACCACTTAATTCCCTCAGTTGATATGCCAAAAGTCATACATGCATTTGTATCATCTCGATTAGACTACTGTAATGCCCTCTATCTGTTATGAGCCACGGCTGTGGCTCATTCCTGTTTTGCATTTTGGTTATGTATTTTATGTTATACTTCTGTTTATGTTCCCCGTGGGTGTCATGGGGTGTTCGGAGCTCACCCTTAAGGAGAGGGTACTGTTATGAACCACAGGTAGTGGTTCATTCCTGTTTTCCGTATTTTATATTTATAGTTCTCTTGCAGGCCAGGATTTCCCTTTGCTCTGGTTTAGAAGATTATTGTTTGCTGTCGGTGGTGAGTCTGTGTAATTGCAGCCTGTTTCCATGTGGTTGGCCTCACCTGTCTGCTAATTGCATCTTGTCAGTTTGGAGTCATGCAACAGGGCAGCTGCACGACATAATTAATTAGGGCTCTCTGTTATATTCTGGCTCAGTGCAATACACAGACGCCGGTGATAGTTCTTGAGTTCTGAGCTAGTTCCTGTCGGTTCCTGAGTGTCGGTTCCTGAGTGTCGGTTCCTGAGTGTCGGTTCCTGAGTGTCGGTTCCTGTGTCGGTTCCAGTGTCTGATCCCATGTCCTGCCGTGAAGCGTTCCTGTCCAGAAGTCCTGGGATTCTGCCTGTCCTCCGGTTCTGAGAGCCTGTGTCGGCTACATTGGGGGTTCCTGTCCGTTTGCCAGTATTCGTACCGGTTCCGTGAGTAGCGGCTTTGCCGCGTCCGTCGGCCTAGGCCGCTGTATTCTTTGGTTTATTTGTTACTGGTGTTTTGCATAGGGTTCTGCATATGCTGTCACCGCCGGTACACAACAGTATTGTGTCGGCGTGTGGACAGCATCTCCTTTGTTGTTCTTTTCCTTTGGCGGCGTGCCGCACATATATTTAGTTTTAGGGTTGTTAGTAGCCCCTAGCTTTCTGTTTGCTTTAGTTAGAGGTCCCCTTGTTATTATCCTGTCTCGGTTCACGCCTTGTCTCACACTAAGACCTGGGGGCATCAGAGTTGGGCAGACCTAATCCGCCCTTCAAACGCGGCTGCCGTGGGCCCAAGAAACCATAGTCACGCAGGCGTGAACTGACCACACGGGTGAAACAATGGAGGTAGGCTGCTAGGGGCTATTTCCATACCACACCTTATTTCAGTGTCACGTTCTGGTGCTCTGGACTCACTACGCAACATCTCTCTTGTTCTGAGCACCGGGAATGTAACATTATCACCGGCCATACAACAAAAAAGAAACAAAGCTAAATAGTAGTTTTTTCTTTTTTAGTCCAGTGTCTTGTCTAGAATCCAGTCCTGTCTAGAATTCAGTGTGCAGAATCCAGTCCGGTGTTTAGAATCCAGTCCTGTGCAGAATTCAGTCCGGTGTTTAGAATCCAGTCCTGTCTAGAATTCAGTGTGCAGAATCCAGTCCAGTCCAGTCTTGTCTTGTCTAGTTTAAAAATCCAGTCCAGTCTTGTCTTGTCTAGAATCTTGTCTAGAATCTTGTCTAAGAATCGTGTCTAGAATCTTGTCTAAGAATCGTGTCTAGAATCTTGTCAGTCAGTGTACCCAGGTCCTTCATGGATTCCACCACGAACCCCGCAGAATCATGTATGTTACGTAGAAACAATTCAATGTCACTTCTATCCATTGTATCCAAATCCTCTAGTAATGTGCCTGACCACTTTACTATGGCTTAGAAATCCATGCACAGGCAATAGTGGGCCTTAATGCCACTCCTGAAGCAGTGTATATGGATTTGAGCGTAATGTCAATCTTAAAATCAGCCGGTTCTTTTAACGCTGTAGATCCAGGGACAGGTAAAACCACCTTTCTGGAGACAGATGCGTCAACTATGGGTGGGTTTTCCCATTTTTCCTATCCTCCTCATGGAAGGGAAAAGCAACCAGAACCCTTTTTGGGATCTGGAATTTTTTCTCTGGGTTTACCCAGGATTTTTCAAATATAGCATTTAATTCTTTTGACGCAGGGAAGGTTAGCAAGGCTTTCTTATTGTCAGTGAAGTAAGCCTCCTCAACCTGCTCAGGTGGCGTGTCATTAATGTTTAACACATCTCTAATGGCCTCAATCATGAGCTGCACCCCCTTTGCAAGGATGCCGCCCCCCTCACCGTCTGCTGTATCAGAGTCGGTATCCGTGTCATCTTGCATAATCTGGGCAAGTGCACGTTTCTGTGGGTATATACCAGGGGATTTTGCAGGAATAGGAACAGAACCTGACCAAACTGCCATAGAGTTCTTTAACGCCTGAGTTTCAGTCTCAGTATAAGCTACCCTGGTAGAGATTTGAGAGATCATCCCCTTAATAGAGGACAACCACTCAGGCTCATTAATTGGGATCTCATTAATTGGGATCTGAGACAAGACATTACATTCCTGTGTATATGGAATGGATTCCTCCTGAGAGGAAACATCCTCTGCAGCATATGACACAGTCCCTAGACATGGCATCACTAAAATGACTTTAAAGGGAGAAGTCATAATCATGGAAGACTTTAATTTACCTGATGTAAATTGGGAGGGGTCTTTTACAAGTTCAGCTACAAGTGGCAAATTTCTACATTCCTTACAGGGAGCATCTCTCAAGCAACTGGTGAGGGAGCCCACTCACAAAGACTCAATAATTAGATTTAATTCTTACAAATGGTGAAAAGATATCTGACATATATGTGGGTGAGCACCTGGGATCCAGTGATCATCAAGCAGTATGGTTTAGTATAAAACCAGAGAAACCAAGACAAAGAAGTATTGGAAAGTAGACTTTTTTTTTTTTGGGAGCACTCTAATTCAGAGGATGACATTATAACATATTTAGTACTGGTAAGAACATTTTTAATAGGTAGATATTTAAAATTGAATTTTAAGAGTATCTGTGTGTGGATAAAAAGGTTTCGCGAAAATATGAAAATAAATAATACGTCATGGGTAATATCAATATCACAATCTATGAAATGCCGGAAATTGATAAATGTAGTACTTTGATTATATCATCATTGCACATTATCTCTCATGTACTATATGACCATCATTTATTCTGCAGATATCCATTCTGGATTATTATAAATGCAGAGAATTAAATCATTGGTCATGTGGGATCGATTACCGAATGGTACAAGTGTGAGTGACGTTATGTTAGGGAGTCAATTTATTGCAGTACCAGGGTGTTCAGAGGTGGTCTCCCATCCTATTACTAACCCGGCCTTTCACTGCTTAGCTTCCAATGTCAGAAGAGATTGGGCATCTCCAGTGAGGTATGACCACAATTATTGAGCTCACCTCTTTTAGTCACTTCAAATGTATATAGTATGGTCTTTATATATCTGCAATATTGCAGTTGGTAGACGTATATAGTACAAATGCCAGTTACATATGAGATTATATGCAGTCACCTGACTTAGTCACCATGTGACACGTCAGCCACAAACAAAGCACACAGGTAAGTAAAGGCCTATTATGTGGGAAAATTCTTTGAAACCACAACTATTCACAAATGGACTGGCCTTATGTTTATAAGCATGTCCTCGGAACACCAGTACGGCCGTGTCAAATTATACTATGTATGAGTGCCAAGTATAATTACTCTGCACAGGCTGCAGATATAGCAGTGAAATACACTATACAGGTTGAGTATCCCATATCCAAATATTCCGAAATACGGAATATTCCGAAATACAGACTTTTTTGAGTTAGAGTGAGATGGTGAAACCTTTGCTTTTTGATGGTTCAATGTACACAAACTTTGTTTAATACACAAAGATATTAAAAATATTGTATTAAATGACCTTCAGGCTGTGTGTATAAGGTGTATATGAAACATAAATGAATTGTGTGAATGTACACACACTTTGTTTAATGCACAAAGTTAGTAAAAATATTGGCTAAAATAACCTTCAGGCTGTGTGTATAAGGTGTATATGAAACATAAATGCATTCTGTGCTTAGACTTAGGTCCCATCGCCATGATATCTCATTATGGTATGCAATTAATCCAAATTACGGAAAAATCCGATATCCAAAATACCTTTGGACCCAAGCATTTTGGATAAGGGATACTCAACCTGTAGTATATAAAGAGAATGGCCCCTCTGCACTACATTGGAAAAATGCTAGACCATAGCACTTGCACCTTCCATCTGTAACTACTCATGCCACTGTTATGGAAGAATGAGCCTTTGCTTAATGCTTACCAGCAAGTCACTGCTAGTGATATATGTAGACTTATGCGTTTATTCTCAGGAGCAAACCAGTTGAAAAAGGAGCCTTCAGTGCAGTAACTGAAACAAATCAGTTTAAAACTGAGATGTATGTCCAATGATGGTGTTTCCACAGTTGAAGCCAGCGATTGTCACAATAATACTACAATTGCTTACTGTTATAAGTCACAGTACGTATGAATTTAACCCAGCATTGTACACCTCTGAAAAGTAGAAGGAGGAAACAAATCAATCCTTCTGATGTTACTGGCTGGGATATAGCCACAGTGAATGCTCCTGGTTGTAGTTAGAAGGAAACAAAAGTAGCTGTTATGTGAACAAAGTATCTCAATTGTTTCAACTGTTGATGTGCTGAGTTACTAATAATGCAAGCAGTGCTCTGATAATTACTGGGAACACACAAGTCCTTCTAATGTTGCAGATTGGAAAACAAGCACATTGAGTGTTCCTAGTCATAGTTGAAAAGAAAACAACCGTGGCTATTGTATAAGCATGTTGTTTCAATTGTTCCAGCTGATCATAAACTACATTACTGATAGTACAAGCAGTGCTCTGGTAATTGCTGGTGGCTCAGGAATATGTACTTTAGATTATATAGGTAGTTCAAAACGGTGCGAGGTATATACAATACCCAAGACCACTGGTAGTGCTGCCGATGGGAGTCCCGTTTCCAGCCGTGCATCGGCCCCGGGGATTACCACGGCATGAGGATGTGGTGTCTTCGCGGCCGTTACCTGGTGACCGCCTAGAGACTCCGGCTGATGCGGTCACGTGTGCGCATCACGTGATCGCAATCTCCTGTCCTGACGTACGTTTCGCAAAGAAAGCTTGATCACAGGGCGTGATGTAATCTCTAAGAGTTTCAGTATTTAAGGATCACTGCTGGTAGTTGATTGGACGTTATACATGATAGGCATTTGAGCCACGAATACCATTATTTTTCAGCTGGGTTGAGTGAATGGGTTTGGCTCATTATCAATGAATATTTAATTGAAGTTATGGTGTTCTATTGGTGTGAAAGATAAGGTGAAAAAACGGGGGATGGGGGGGAAGGGAGGGGGGAGCGGTTGTTGTGTAGCAGTACATGCTGTGACGTGTGTCATGATATTGGCGGCACGTGAATAATAGTAAATCGTGCAAAGGATGTGCAACTCGCATGTGGTAATAAGGCATGAAAGTGTCTTTAATTATGGTTAATTGTTCACAACAGTAATCAGTGATTGTGCTCTGTGCATCTATGAAGTTATAATTGGACGGAATGGGTAGGCGGGTAGAAATAATAGGAAAATAGGAAAAAGATGAAAAAGAAAAAGAATAGGTGATTGATATGTTGATGTGTTGGTCTGTGCTATACTATATGTGTGAATGTGAAAAACGTATTAATAGAAGAAAAAGAAAGAGGAGAAGGAGTACCGAGGAAAGAGGAAACAATATATTAATTAATTAAATATAATGAATAGAAGATAAAATAATGAATGAATAGGGGAGAAGGAGTTGTGTAAATACTAATGAATTTGTGTGAAATATATGTACCGTATTAATCGTGAATTTATAGTGTATGTGGAAAATTTAGAACAGTAAGAGGGCACTGTGTAAATAGATAGTTAATGAGTGAAACGCAATTGGAGCCCATGGTGAAAACCTGTGAATAAAAAAAGAGATTGTGCTGGTTGAGTGGGTCTTATTGGATAGTAAATTGATGACTAATGGTGATGCATAATGAGGTATGTTATTGTTTGATTAATGGTAAAGATTCTTTAGTAAATTAAATAATATAAAATAATTAAGGATTTATCATAAGGTGTGAGCCATAAATAATAATGATGTTAATACGAAGCAGATTTGATGTTGTTAAAATAAACAATGGTAGGAGTTAATTCAAGTATACTCCATAATTTATATTTTCATTCATCCCGTTTGGGTATATGGATCCAATCTTGAAAATACACTCACTCTCTTTTTTTCAGTAAGTTTGCGGTTAAGTTGCCCCCCCGTATTCCAAGTCTGATCCTCTCCAAGCCAAAAACTTTCAGCTCCTCCCATCTACTCTCATGGTGCATATAGAAATGACAGGCGACTGATGTCAGTTGTTTCATCTTGGCCTTGTCTGAGATGGCATTGCGTATGGATCCTATATGTTCAAAGATGCGCTGCTTGTAGGGACGAGTTGTCATGCCGATATACTTCTGATTGCAGCTGCATCTGAGGCAGTAAATGACACCTTCAGTTTGACAGTTCATATAATCTATGATTTGTATCATCTTTTCATACCTATCCTCTATTTCCTTTGTTGGATCAATGTATTTGCAGGCTTTGCATCTACCGCAGGGATGTGTTCCAGTGATTATTGGTTTTTTATTGGGAAATTTTTGAAAATGGCTCCGTACAAATCGGTCTTTGAGATTTTTTGATCTGCGCCAACTCATAGCAGGCTTGGGGCCCAAATTTTTGGATAGGGTCGAATCCGCATGTAAGATATGCCAGTGTTTTTGTATTGCTTCATTGACTTTTCTCCATTCTTGACAAAAATTGCCGACAAAGCGAATAGTTTTCTCGGCAGTTTTGTCTTTTTGATCTCTTTTGAAGATGATATCCTCTCTCTTTATATTTATGACAGTTTTCATAGGTTTTTTAATTGAGGTTTTACTGTATCCTCTATCACCAAGTCTTTTGGTCAATTCTGCACTTTGTATTTTGAATTCTTTACTGTCTGAACAGTTTCGGCGAAGACAAAGAAATTCCCCTTTCAGTATATTCTCTACGGTTGGGGGGAAATGAGAACTAGTTTGGTGTAATAGTGTATTCGTTGCTGTGCTTTTTCGGTATAAGTTCGTGGCAAGCATTCCTTCTGAGTTCTTATAAATCATCAGGTCCAGAAACGGTAGTTCCGACTGGCTTATACTGTGTGTGAGACGGATGTTGAGATCGTTTTTGTTTAGGTGTTCAATGAATTGGTGCAGTAGCTGTAAGTCACCTTCCCAGATCATAAAGATATTGTCTATATATCAATTCCACATAATAACATGGGCTGTAAATATATCGTTGTTATCTTTAAAGACAATTTCCTTCTCCCACCATCCGAGGAATATGTTAGCGTATGTGGGCGCACAAGCTGCCCCCATAGCCGTACCCCTTGTTTGAAGGTAGAATTGATCGTTAAATGTGAAGAAGTTATAATGTAGCACGAAGCGGAGTAGTTTAATAAGAAAGAGATGAAAATCTTTTCTTCCTTCATTATAATAATAATAATAATAATAATTTTATTTATATAGCGCTCTTTCTCCAATATGACTCAAGGCGCTTAACAGATACATAGCATAATATAGTACAGAAAATAATGAAGTACATTTTCATAAAATACAGAAGCATGGAGATACTAAAAGGGACATTATGGAAATGCTTGAGTAAACAGAAAAGTCTTGAGTCTACTTTTGAAGGATTCTATAGTTGGGGCCTCTCGCACTGTGCGGGGAAGTGAGTTCCATAGAGTCGGAGCCGCATGACTAAAAGCTCGACCCCCAGATGAATTACGGTAGATTCTAGGTACTGCTCAAAGTTCTTCATCTACAGATCGCAGTAAACGAGTGGGGCAGTATGGGGTCAGAAGCTGTTTCAGGTACCTTGGGCCTTGGTCATGTAATGCTTTGAAACTCAGTAAGCCAATCTTGAAGATGATTCGCCATCTTACAGGCAGCCAGTGAAGGGAGTAGAGGATGGGTGTTATGTGGCTAGAACGGGGCTGGTTGGTTAATAGCCTGGCAGCTGTGTTTTGCACCAGCTGTAAGCGTTGCAATTCTTTTGCTGGTAGACCAAGGTAGTGTTACGTTCCTGGTGCTCAGAACAAGAGAGATGTTGCGTAGTGAGTCCAGAGCACCAGAACGTGACGCTGAAATAAGGTGTGGTATGGAAATAGCCCCTAGCAGCCTACCTCCATTGTTTCACCCGTGTTATCAGTTCATGCCTGCGTGACTATGGTTTCTTGGGCCCACGGCAGCCGCGTTTGAAGGGCGGATTAGGTCTGCCCAACTCCGATGCCCCCAGGTCTTAGAGTGAGACAAGGCGTGAACCGAGACAGGATAATAACAAGGGGACCTCTAACTAAAGCAAACAGAAAGCTAGGGGCTACTAACAACCCTAAAACTAAATATATGTGCGGCACGCCGCCAAAGGAAAAGAACAACAAAGGAGATGCTGTCCACATGCCGACACAATACTGTTGTGTACCGGCGGTGACAGCATATGCAGAACCCTCTGCAAAACACCAGTAACAAATAAACCAAAGAATACAGTGGCCTAGGCCGACGGACGCGGCAAAGCCGCTACTCACGGAATCGGTACGAATACTGGCGAACGGACAGGAACCCCCAATGTAGCCGACACAGGCTCTCAGAACCAGAGGACAGGCAGAATCCCAAACAACAGACCGGTGGACACCAAGAAGCCAGATACTCGACCAGGCACAGACAAAGCCACAGGACTTCTGGACAGGAACGCTTCACGGCAGGACATGGGATCAGACACTGGAACCGACACAGGAACCGACACTCAGGAACCGACAGGAACTAGCTCAGAACTCAAGAACTATCACCGGCATCTGTGTATTGCACTGAGCCAGAATATAACAGAGAGCCCTAATTAATTATGTCGTGCAGCTGCTCTGTTGCATGACTCCAAACTGACAAGATGCAATTAGCAGACAGGTGAGGCCAACCACATGGAAACAGGCTGCAATTACACAGACTCACCACCGACAGCAAACAATAATCTTCTAAACCAGAGCAAACGGAAATCCTGGCCTGCAAGAGAACTATAAATATAAAATACGGAAAACAGGAATGAACCACTACCTGTGGTTCATAACAGTACCCTCTCCTTAAGGGTGAGCTCCGAACACCCCATGACACCCACGGGGAACATAAACAGAAGTATAACATAAAATACATAACCAAAATGCAAAACAGGAATGAGCCACAGCCGTGGCTCATAATAGTACCCCCCCCCCTTGAGGAGGGGTCAACGGACCCCAAAATTCCGACTTTCCAAAACAAGGGATACAAAAAAAAAACCTGACACACTGGTCTAACAGGCAAGAAAACAGAAACAAGCTGTGGCAACAGCTTGTAACAGTGCCCCCCCCCCCCCCCCCTTGACGGTGGCCACTGGACACAAGACAAGGGGGAAAAAATATTATTATTTTTTTATAACAAGGCAAGAGTCAATAATTATTTCTTATTCTTCTTCTTATTATTTTTACAAAGTTCTTGAGGTCTTACCAAGGTAATTCCCCGAACATTGTCTGAACTGATGGTACCTCCCAGCAAGGCTGGGTTCAAATCAGAGATTGGTTTCTTAACCTTGGGAGCTGAACTTTCAGGCAAAGTACTACTATTAGAAGAAGACAGAAAAGCACATCCTGCAGTCAAAACAACGGGCTGAGACTCTTGTGCCGAGTTTACAGTATACGGTGGACTCTCAGCAGATAAGACGGGTGACCTAGAGGAACCTGAACCAATTTCTTTGGAACCATATCTCTTAATAACTGCATCACTGAATGCTGGGGGATCCTGAAGAATGGGATCTTCAGTTTTCATTAAATTGGATGCCCACTCAAAAGGCTCCCCTCTAAAGGAATATATCAGATAGCGCACAAGGTTCTCTGAAGTGATGCCCAGAAATGGTCTAGACAACAAAATGATGTAATAGTGTTTGTAAAGCGCCAGAAATTGGACTAAGTCCCCATCAAAGATTATAGATGTTGAGATATCAACAGAGTCAGGATCTGCTTCCTTCCCATCTGACTGACTAGAGTGCTTTGCTAGGACCTGGTCACTACTGACCTTACTCGAGGCTGAGACTTTCTGAACCCCACCTGGGGCAGTGACTTTCTGAACCCCACCTGGGGCAGTGGCCCTCGGAACCCCACCTGGGGCAGTGGCCCTCGGAACCCCACCCGGGGCAGTGACTTTCTGAACCCCACCCGGGGCAGTGACCTTCTGAACCCCACCCAGGGCAGTGGCCCTCGGAACCCCACCCGGGGTAGTGACTTTTTGAACCCCACCCGGGGCAGTGGCCCTCAGAACCCCCTCTGGGGCAGTGGCCTTCGGGAACCCCGCTGGGGTCAGCACCTCGGATTCTTTTACTGGGACCGGGCCGTCAGCCTCCCTCTCTGGGACCGGGCCGTCAACCTCCCTCTCTGGGACCGGGCCGCCAACCTCCCTCTCTGGGACCGGGCCGCCAACCTCACTCTCTGGGACCGGGCCGTCAGCCTCCCTCTCTGGGACCGGGCCGTCAGCCTCCCTCTCTGAGTCGATAATTATCGAAACTTCTCCCAGGACTATGACTTCCGGGACTTTTGCTGAAGCTATAACCTTCAGAACCTCCACTAACGCTATGCCTCTTGAGTCCTTTCCTGGGGAAGCGACTTCTAGACCCTTCTCTGGGGCTGTGTCTCTCGAAACCCCACTTGGGGATATTACTTCAAAGATCCCTACTGGGGTTTTGCTTCTCGAGTTCCCTTCTAGAACTATGGTTTTAGATACCCTTTCTGTGGTTGCACTTTTCAAGTCCCTACCTGGGGTAACAGCTTCTGAGACCCCTTCTGGTATTGACACCTGAGCTATAATATTCGATGTCCCTCTATGACCCAGAGCATCGGGTACCGCTCCAGGACTCTGGGCATCGGGTACCGCTCCAGGACTCTGGGCATCGGGTACCGCTCCAGGACTCTGGGCATCGGGTACCGCTCCAGGACTCTGGGCATCGGGTACCGCTCCAGGACTCTGGGCATCGGGTACCGCTCCAGGACTCTGGGCATCGGGTACTGCTCCAGGACCCCGAGCATCGGGTTCCGCTCCAGGACCCTGGGCATCGGGCACCGCTCCAGGGGTTTGCAACTCTGCTTTAACAGGAAAATCAAGAGAGGAGAGAAACATTCTCCTTTGGTTCCTGAATCTATAATGGGGCTCCCTAGCCCAAGGACCCCAATTATAGGACAGAGTGCTTTTTAGTGTGGGTTGTGTGACAAGTACCTCTGCCACAGTAGAGACAGGAGTAGGTCTTGAATCCTGACTCCACTTGGCCAGAGGGCAGGACTTGTCACCACACTATGGCTTGCGCAACTCACAGGTCTGCAGATAGTGGCCTAAACCCCCACAATATAGGCATAAATTTGAGTTTCTGCGACGCAGACGCTCCTCTTCTGAGAGCCTGGGCCGCGGAAAACTTTTAAACCTTTTCTCTTTAATTAAACCTGAGGATTCACTTGTCACCATACTGTGAACAAGAGTCTCTTTAGAGGATGAACTCTCAACAGCTTCTGGCAAAATAAGCAAAATTTTGGTCAGAAGGTTTTGCAGTTGCTTTAAGGATTGCTGCAAAACTTCCAGCCGCTCAGGTTTCAAAGCACTGAAAGCAGAGTTCAGGGCAGAGAGAGATGCTTGCAGGGCTTGCATAGTAGGCATAGGAGGATTTCAAACTAGACAAGACAAGACTAGACACGATTCTAGACACGATTCTAAGACAAGATTCTAGACAAGATTCTTAGATATCTTCCATGTCGGTCTTGGCTCGCAGGGGACTCTGGCTACGCCAATGTTCTGCAGATGCGGAATCCAGGAGAAGTGTGGAGAACCTACTCTACACAGGTCAGGCTCTTTTTGGGGAAGCATTGGATGTGTGGATTTCCACAGCAACCGGGTTAATTCACCTTTCCTTCCCTCTGCTACACCTACGAAGAAACCATTTTCTTTAGCTGTGTCGCAGTCCTTTCGGACCGCTAAGGCAAAGAAGTCCAAGCCTCCTACCACTTTCTTTAGAGGTGGTCGTGCAAAATCCAAAAAGCCTGCACCCGCATGCTCCCAGGACCAGAAACCTGCTTCTGGTTCCTCAAAATCCTCAGCATTACGGTTGACCGCACAGCCTGGAGAACGGGCTGGTGGGTGCGAGACTCAGACGTTTCAGACACGTCTAGGTGTCGTCCGGCCTGGATCCCTGGGTACAGGATATTATGTCCCAGGGGTACAGACTGGTGTTTCAAGAACTCCCTCCTCACCGATTCTTCAAATCAGGACTGCCAGCTTTGCTGGCAGACAGGGCTATCCTACGGGAAGCAATCCTAAAATTGAAAATGGCACAGGTCATTGTCCCAGTTCCACCTCATATGCAGAACAAGGGTTATTATTCAAACCTTTTCGTGGTACCGAAACCAGATAGTTCGGTCAGACCAATTTTGAGCGTGAAATCGTTATACCCTTACCTGTCTGTGTTCAAATTCAAAATGGAGTCTCTCAGAGCAGTGATTTCAGGTCTGGAGGAGGGAGAGTTTCTGGTATCCCTGGATAGCAAGGATGCGTACCTCCACATTCCAATTTGGCTGCCGCACCAGGCTTATCTCAGATTTGCACTGTTGGACAGTCACTATCAATTTCAGGCACTGCCATTCGGCCTCTCCACAGCACTGAGGGTGTTCACCAAGGTGATGGCAGAGATGATGGTTCTCCGCAGCAGACAGGGGGTGAACATTTTCCCATATCTGGATGATCTGCTGATAAAGGCATCGTCCAGGGAGAAGTTGTTGCAGTCCATTGTTCTCACGACTCATCTGCTCAGGGAACACTGTTGGATCCTGAACCTTCCAAAATCACATTTGGAGCTGACCAGGAGGTTGTCTTTTCTGGGAATGATCTTCGACACGGAAGTGCAGAGGGTGTTTCTCCCGGTGGAGAAAGTGTTGGTGATACAAACAATGGTCCGGAATGTCCTGAAGTCAGCCCGGGTTTCGGTTCATCAGTGCATTCGCCTTCTGGGGAAGATGGTGGCCTCTTACGAGGCTCTACAGTACGGAAAGGTTTCATGCTCTGCCCTTTCAACTGGATCTCCTGGACAAGTGGTCGGGATCTCACCTACACATGCACCAGAGAATAAGTCTGTCGCTGAAAGCCAGGATTTCACTCCTCTGGTGGCTGCAACTACCTCACCTTCTGGAGGGCCACAGGTTCGGGATTCAGGACTGGATCCTTCTAACCACAGATGCGAGTCTCCGGGGCTGGGACACGGTCACTCAAGGGGAAACCTTCCAAGGACGGTGTTCAAGTCTGGAATCCAGCCTTCCACTAAACATTCTGGAACTAAGAGCCATCTACAACGGTCTTCTCCAAGCGGCCCATCTTCTGCGAGATCGAGCCATTCAGGTGCAGTCGGACAATGTAACGATAGTGGCTTACATAAACCGACAGGGCGGAACGAAGAGCAGAGCTGCAATGTCAGAGATAATAAAAATCATCCTCTGGGCAGAAAAACACGTGTTGGCGCTGTCAGCAATCTTCATTCCGGGAGTAGACAACTGGGAAGCGGACTTCCTCAGCAGACACGATCTCCATACAGGAGAGTGGGGACTCCATCCGGAGGTGTTCACGGAGGTAACAGATCTTTGAGGTGTACCTCAAATAGACATGATGGCCTCTCGTCTCAACAAGAAGCTTCAGCGGTATTGTTCCAGGTCGAGGGACCCGCAAGCCGTGGCGGTGGACGCCCTAGTGAATCCGTGGGTGTTCCACTCGGTGTACGTGTTTCTTCCACTTCCACTCATTCCAAGAGTTCTAAAACTCATAAGGAGAACAAGTGTTCAGGCGATCCTCATTGCTCCGGACTGGCCAAGAAGGGCTTGGTATGCGAATCTTCTGGATCTACTGCTAGAAGAGCCGAGGCCTCTTCCTCTTCGGGAGCACCTGCTGCAGCAGGGGCCGTTCACTTATCAAGACTTACCTCGGCTACGTTTGACGGCATGGAGGTTGAACGCCAGATATTAGCTCGGAAGGGCATTCCGAACAAGTTTATTCCTACCCTGATACAGGCTAGGAAAGGAGTAACGTCTAAACATTACCATCGTATTTGGAAAAAATATGTATCTTGGTGTGAGTCCAAGAAGTTTCCTACAGTGGAGTTTCAACTGGGGCGGTTTTTCCTCTTCCTGCAGGCAGGTGTAAATATGGGCCTGAGGTTGGGATCCGTAAAGGTCCAGATTTCGGCCCTATCCATTTTCTTCCAGAAACAGTTGGCTACCCTCCCTGAGGTTCAGACTTTTCTGAAAGGGGTTCTGCACATCCAGCCTCCCTTTGTGCTGCCTACGGCACCCTGGGATCTTAACGTGGTTTTACAGTTCCTCCAATCGGATTGGTTCGAACCTCTACAGGAGGTTGAGGTCAAGTTTCTCACGTGGAAGGCTGTTACATTGTTGGCCTTAGTTTCTGTTAGACATGTGTCGGAGTTGGGGACTTTGTCTTGTAAGAGCCCCTACTTGATTTTCCATGAAGATAGAGCTGAGCTCCAGACTTGTCAGCAGTTCCTTCCGAAGGTTGTGTCGGCATTTCATATCAACCAGCCTATTGTGGTGCCAGTTGCTACTGACTCCTCAGTTTCATCAAAGTCCTTGGATGTTGTGAGGGCTCTGAAATTCTATGTGAAGAGGACTGCTCGTCACAGAAAATCAGACTCTCGGTTTGTCCTGTATGATCCCAAGAAACTTGGGTGTCCTGCTTCTAAGCAGACGATCTCTCGCTGGATCAGGTTCACTATCAAGCATGTGTATTCTACGGCAGGATTGCCATGTCCTACGTCTGTTAAGGCCCACGGACTACGAGAAAAGGATTTACCGGTAAAATCCTATTTTCTCTTACGTCCTAGAGGATGCTGGGGTCCATATTAGTACCATGGGGATGTACCAAAGCTCCCAGAACGGGAGGGAGAGCGCGGAGGCTCCTGCAGAACTGATTGACCAAACTTTAGGTCCTGAGAGTCCAAAGTATCGAACTTGTAGAACCTAGCAAACGTGTTCGACCCTGACCAAGTAGCCTCTCGGCAAAGTTGTAAAGCCGAGACACTCCGGGCAGCCGCCGAGGAAGAACCCACCTTATGAGTAGAGTGGGCCTTAATAGATTTCGGACACGGCAATCCTGCCGTAGAATAAGCATGCTGGATATTGAACCTGATCCAGCGAGAAATCATCTGTTTAGAAACAGGACACCCAATTTTCTTGGGATCATACAGGACAAACAGAGTCCGATTTCCTGTGACGAGCAGTCCCCTTCACATAAATCTTCAGAGCCCTTACAACATCCAAGGACTTTGATGGAATTGAGGAGTCAGCAGCAACTGGCACCACAATAGGTTGGTTGATATGAAAGGCCGACACAACCTTTGGAAGAAACTGCTGACGCGTCCTGAGCTCAGCTCTATCTTCATGGAAAATTAAATAGGGGCTTTTACAAGATAAAGCCCCCAATTTCCGACACACGTCTAGCAGAAGCTAAGGTCAACAATGTAACAGCCTTCCACGTGAGAAACTTGACCTCAACATCCTGTAAAGGCTCGAACCAATCCGATTGCAGGAACTGCAACACCACGTTAAGATCCCAGGGTGCCGTAGGAGGCACAAAGGGAGGCTGGATATGCAGAACCCCTTTCAAGAAAGTCTGAACCTCAGGGAGGGAAGCCAGTTGTTTCTGGAAGAAAATGGACAAGGCCGAAATCTGGACCTTTATGGATCCCAAACGCAGGCCCACATTCACACCTGCTTGTAGGAAGAGGAGAAGCCAAGTCGAAACTCCACTGTAGGAAACGTCTTGGATTCACACCAAAACACATACTTTTTCCAAATGCGATGGTAATGCTTTGACGTTACTCCTTTTCTAGCCTGTATCAGGGTAGGAATGACCTTGCTTGGAATGCCCTTCCTAGCTAAGATCTGGCGCTCAACCTTCATGCCGTCAAACGTAGCCGTGGTAAGTCTTGATAAGCGAACGGCCCCTGTAGCAGAAGGCCCTCGTGAAGAGGAAGAGGCCTCGGCTCTTCCAGCAGTAATTCCAGAAGATCCGCGTACCAAGCCCTTATCGGCCAGTCCGGAGCAATGAGGATTGCCTGAACTCTTGTTCTCTTTATGAGCTTTAGAATCCTTGGAATGAGTGGAAGTGGAGGGAACCCACAGAGTTACCAGGGCGTCCACCGCTACTGCTTGCGGGTCTCTCGACCTGGAACAGTACCTCCAAAGCTTCTTGTTGAGACGGGAAGCCATCATGTCTATTTGAGGTACACCCCAAAGACTTGTTACTTCCGTGAACACCTCCGGATGGATACCCACTCTCCTGGATGGAGATTGTGTCTGCTGAGGAAGTCCACTGCCCAGTTGTCCACTCCCGGAATGAAGATTGCTAACAGTGCCACCCCGTGCTTTTCTGCCCAGAGGATGATTCTTGTTACCTCTGACATTGCAGCTCTGCTCTTTGTTCCACCCTGTCGGTTTATGTAGGCCACTGTTGTTACATTGTCCGACTGTACTTGAATGGCCTGGTCTTGTAGAAGGTGTGCCGCTTGGAGAAGACCGTTGTACACGGCTCTTAGTTCCAGGATGTTTATTGGAAGAATGGATTCCAGATTTGACCACCTTCCTTGGAAGGTTTCCCCTTGGGTGACTGCGCCCCAACCTCTGAGACTTGCATCCATGGTTAGAAGGATCCAGTTCTGAATCCCAAACCTGCATCCCTCGAGAAGGTGAGGCAGCTGTAGCCACCACAGTAGTGAAATCCTGGTTTTCGGTGACAGACTTATCCCCTGGCGCATGTGTAGGTGAGATCCCGACCACTTGTCCAGGAGATCCAGTTGAAAGACCGTGCATGAAATCTTCTGTACTGTAGAGCCTCGTAGGAGACAACCATCTTCCCCAGAAGGCGGATGCACTGATGAACCGATACCCGGGCAGGTCTCAAGACATCCCGAACCATCATTTGTATCACCAACGCTTTCTTCACCAGTAGAAATACCCTCTGCACTTCCAAGTCGAGGATCATCCCCAGGAAAGACAATCTCCTTGTCGGCTCCAAATGTGACTTTGGAAGATTCAGGTTCCATCCGTGTTCCCTGAGCAGTCGAATCGTGAGAGCAATGGACTACAACAACCTCTCCTTGGAAGATGCCTTTATCAGCAGATCGTCCAGATACGGAATTATATTCACCCCCTGCTTGCGGAGGAGAATCATCATCTCTGCCATTACCTTGGTGAACACCCACGGTGCTGTGGAGAGGCCGAATGGCAGTGCCTGGAACTGATAGTGACAGTCCAACAATGCAAATCTGAGATAAGCCTAGTGTGGCAGCCAAATCGGAATGTGGAGGTACGCATCCTTGATATCTAGAGATACCAGAAACTCTTCCTCCTCCAATCCTGAGATCACCGCTCTCAGAGACTCCATTTTGAACTTGAATTCCCTTAGATAAGGGTTTCACGACTTCAGGTTCAAAATTGGCCTGACTGAACCATCCGGTTTCGGTACCACGAATAGGTTTGAATAATAACCCTTGTTTAGCAGATGAGATGGAACTGGGACAATGACATCTGACCTTTCTAATTTTTGAATGGCTTCCTGAAGGATAGCCCTGTCTCAGCAAAGCTGGCAAGCCTGATTTTAAGAATCTGTAAGGTGGGAGCTCTTGAAACTCCAGTCTGTACCCCTGGGACCCATGGATCCAGGCTGGATGACACCCAGACATGACTGAAACGTCTGAATCTCGCTCCCACCTGCCCGTTCTCCAGGCAGTGAGGCCCAACGTTATGCTGAGGATTTTGAGGAAACAGAGGCAGGCTTCTATTCCTGGGAACCTGCAGGTGTAGGTCTTTTGGATTTTGCTCGACTACCTCTGAAGAAAGTGGTAGGAGGTTTGGACTTTCTAGCCTTTGCGATCCGAAAGGACTGCGTTGTGGACGTAGAAAAGGGTTTCTTCGTCGCCTGAGTGGCTGAGGGAAGAAAGGTTGAATTACCAGCGGTTGTCATGGAGATCCACGCATCCAATGCTTCCCCAAATAGAGCCTGACCTGTGTAGGGTAAGTTCTCCACACTTCTCCTGAATTCTGCGTCGGCAGACCATTGGCGTAGCCAGAGTCCCCTGCGTGCTGAGACAGCCATGGATGATGTCCTTGCAGTCAGATTACCCAGGTCCTTCATGAACTCCGCGGAATCCTGTATGTTACGTAAAAACATGTCAATGTCACTTCTATCCATAGTATCTAATGTCTCAAGCAATGCACCTGACCAATTTACTATGGCTTTAGAAATCCATGCACAGGCAATAGTAGACCTTAACTCCACGCCTGAAGCAGTGTATATGGATTTGAGCGTAGTCTCAATTTTGCGGTCTGCCGGTTCTTTCAACGCAGTAGACCCAGGTACAGGTAAAACCACCTTTTTTGAAAGCCTAGAGACAGAGGTGTCCACTATAGGTGGGCTTTCCCACTTTATCCTATCCTCCTCAGGGAAGGGAAAAGCGACCAGAACCCACTTTGGGTTCTGGAACCTTTTCTCTGGGTTTTCCCCAGGATTTTTCAAATAACGCGTTCAATTCTTTAGATGCAGGGAAAGTTAAGGGGGGCTCCTTGTTGTCAGTGAAATAAGCCTCCTCAACCTGTTCAGGGGGCTTGTCAGTAATGTGTAAAACATCCCTAATGGCCTCAATCATGAGCTGTACCCCTTTAGCGAGGGAAGCCTCACCCCCCCCCCCCCCCGCATATCCCCATCACCATCTGCCGTGTCAGAGTCAGTATCCATGTCGACTTGTGTAATCTGGGCAAGGACACGTTTCTTTGGGTATATACCTGGGGATTTTGATGAGGTAGTGGGGACAGAACCAGACAAAACCTCCACAGATTTTCTTAAAACCTGTCTTTCAGTCTCATTATAGGCTATCCTAGAAGAAATCTGGGATAACATTCCCTTAATGGAAGCCAACCAATGTGGCTCAGATTCAGAAGGCTGAGACATGATATTACATTCCTGAGTACAGGGAATGGATTCCTCTGGAGAAGATACATATTCTTCCGCACATAACAGAGTCCCTGGACATTGTTATGTGAGAAATTTACACACACGTCAGACACCGTTTCCCCCAAGTACCTTCAGAGAAACACAGAGTTAATGGAGCCAGCACACACAGCGCCCCAGTAGGCAGTTATGAAATAACTACCTGGCGCTGACTGTGCACCCTTAATAGACTACACAGTTATATACAGTCTCCCTCCCCCCCCCCACCACCCCCCTTTTACAACCCCCTGGTACCGTACAGGATAGCTGGAGTTATGTGGAGGGGCAGCGCTCCCTGTCAGCGTCTCTTGGTGTGGATCTGCAGGGAGAAAATGGCACTGGTGAGCTGCTGGGTCCGCTCTGAGGAGAAGCTCCGCCCCCAAACATGGCGCATCTTCCCGCAATTTGAATCTTTATACTGGCCTGAGGTAATGGCGCTAGCAGCGGTACCTAAGTCCCTGATAGCCTGAGTGACCAGTTTTTCAAGGGTATTGTGCTGGCCCAGGGCGCCCCTCACAGCGCCGCACCTGAGTACCTCTGAGCCTGTCCGGTGCGCAGTGTCAGAACTGCGCTTCCACCCTGTTGCCGCCATTCACACCGGCTCCCCGCTTGTCGGGTCACCGGTGACACACTTACCACCGCGATCTTCTGGCTCTGTTAGGGGTTGGTGGCATGCTGCGGGAGTGAGCGGTCGCCTCGGGGGCTAACGATCATCACCCTCAGGAGCTTAATGTCCTGTCAGCGGAGACAGTTGCCATTAACCTCAGAGGGTTGGACACTACTCCCCCCCTAAGTCCCGCGAAGCAGGGAGGCTGTTGCCAGCAGCCTCCCTGTACCTAATTACTCTTAAAAAATAATAAAACCAGAGAAACGCTAGGAGCTCCCCAGGCTGTGATCGGCTCCTCCGGGCACATTTTCTAAACTGAGTCTGGTAGGAGGGGCATAGAGGGAGGAGCCAGCCCACACTATCAAACCCTTAAAGTGCTTATGGCTCCTGGTGGACCCATCTATACCCCATGGTACTAATATGGACCCCAGCATCCTCTAGGACGTAAGAGAAAAATATGGTAGCCGGACCTGCTGCATGAAATAGGGGATGCCAGAATGAGAGGTCTGGTCATTACAACACCCTCATCTCTGGACTTGACACTTTCTATAGTACAAAATTTTATGATTTGGTGAGCACCAGAAAATAATACTTGGGCACTTCATTTGAAAGATTGGACTCTCTTCTTTTTAATGAAGACACCTGAGTTTATTGAAGCCAGGATGGGTATTATATTATCTCATCCCTGGACTAGATAAGGATTTCTGCAATGCTCTCTCGCCATTCCCTGGAATTTGAGTGTAATGACCTCATCTCCTGCCTATTGCAATTATGTAATCAAGCATCACCCCATCCCAGCTCCCAACTAAGGCAACTATTGGGGAGCTTTAAGGTAGTACCCCTTTCAGACATAAACCCTAGTTTTAACCCAACTCGGACCTGGGACACTGAGCACGGTTTGAAGTTGGGGTTTTCTGTACATACCCCCTGTTCACACATTGGTGATGACCCAGGTTATTCTCTGGTAGTCACCCTTCACACCAGACCCAGGTCTTCTGTCTTACAGTGGACCCTTGGAGATTGTCATCTCCAAGCGCTACTGTCCCCGTCAATTAATTTATTTTAGCCATGACCCGGGTTACACCTTTCAAGCTGGGGCATTGACGCAGGTTGCAAGTTCTGGGAATAATCCTGGTTGGTTGCAGTCTTGTAGACCTGGGAATGTAAACCTGGGTCAGACCTTTTCAGACATAAGTAGAACCTGGGTTGATGTTCGTGCGCCAGAAAGATCAGGTTGTCCAACATGTTGGTTTTCTACAATTGGGGCTGTAGATTGCTAGTGTATGGTATCAATCAGTAAATTTGCAAACCATTTCTAGTAAACTGATGAGCCTTTCAAGATTGGCAGGTCTGTATTTGCTAAAAAAATGATCTGCAAATGACTGAAAAATATCTGTAATGTATGAGTGTAGATTGGTGGATTGGGGAATCTTTAAATCTGGGAATAAAAACCTGCAAATTGTTTTTTTTTGTAATTGCTGAGGTATGGGGGACTTTATTTAGTACCTCGGTCAATTTGAGTTAACCATATGGGCTCAACCATGGATATCCTTAAAACCTGGACTGTAATTGCGGAGTTTAGGGACCTGTGCATTACAGCAAATTAGGTTTACTCAGGATGAAGATCAGATTTTATTTGTGGTTTGTTGTGAGCTGCACCCTTATCGAAACAATATGCTATACATTAAACCCTATGGACAGTACAGATGGTGTAATGGTTAGCATTACTGCGTCACAGCATTGAGGTCATGGGTTCGATTCCCACCATGGCCAGAACTGTGTGGAGTTTGTATATTCTCCCCGTACTTGCGTGGGTTTTTAAAAAAATATACTGGTAGGTTAATTGGTGCCCAACAAAATTAACCGTTGCATTAATGTGTCTGCGTGTACGTGTGATAGGGAATATAGATTGTAAGCTCCACTAGGAATGACGTGAATGGACAAATATTCTCTGTAACGCGCTGTTATATGTGTGTGTGCTACAGGTATATAAATAACGAGTAATATCACCTTTACATTTTGCCTTAATGTGTCTGCGTGTTACATGTGGTATTGAATATAGATTGTAAGCTCCACTGGGGCAGGGACTGATATGAATGGCCAAATATTCTCTGTAAAGCGCTGTGTTATATGTGTCTGTGCTATATAAATAACGGGTAATAAATAACTGATAATGTCACCTTTACATTTTATGCTTCTAAATTTACTGCTGCAGAATATTAGAACATTGACAACTCCTGTATTATTGAGAAACTGCTACAGATCTGTAGCAGAGAACTTTAGTTATGATGCCCTCTGCAAATAAGTGGAAATCGTTTTTGGCTAGATTTTTATTTTTAAATACTTTGGATTTTTAATACTGCAAGAATAAAATAAATCCAGAAAAATTCATTAAAAAAAATGAAAATTTTACAGACAACGTTTCTTACAAGTGACTACAGGCCCGAAGGCCGTGGAGAAACTAAAATCTATTAGTAGTAGTGTACTAAATAAGCATATTTGTACAGTTCAACTTCAACTTAAAAACTCCGGGAGCTGGAAACAATTGGCTTTCATAGTCACAATTAATATTCAAATGTGCACAGAATGTGAAACAATGACATAAGAGCAGCATATACGATGATGTACAATCCATTGTAACATTGGCGATGATTTACAGGTCACAAGCTTTGTTCAGTTCTGCCTGTTATTGTTAACACTATGTCCACCACCGTAGATCACTTTGGTGTGTATTCTGATTGCCATACACACAGATGAACGTTCCCAATGCAGCTGTGGCCTCTAACTTCCTGTATAAAATGGCCTCCATATTCACAGCCAATGGCTTTGCTGTTTAATGGTTTCTGTGATGTAGGCTCCAACGACCGTAAATAAACTCTGAAATTTTCCACCTAGTCTGTCATGGAAATATTATTTACAGAGCTTCTGATCTGTAGAGCGATTGTCCACAAATATATATAGAGACCTGGCCTGCATTCTACTGATTTCAAGTTTCAGATTTGAGGCGTGAGGTGGGTGCTGGTTTTATGGTCTTTCCATTGTGCTTTCCATCCCTGCTGTGAGGAGAAACCCCAGCTTCCATCAGGCTATCCTTGGATCCATTCCTTTTCTGAAATAATAACAGTTTTCATTATTAAGTCAAATTCACATAGCCATCCAGATTCCACAAAAGATCTCAACTGTCCCAACTGTCCTTTCACACAGAAAAGACCCCGGGGCTGATCCTGAAAATTACCGGGTCCAAATGCTTGACCTGTCAATTTGGTTTCTGTGTGAAAGGGGTATAATTCTCCAATGTATATACACAATCCTATGCCACCAGGCGCATCACTTTTACATAAACATTATAGGACACTGGAGTACTATGAAGCTTTAAAAAAATCGATTTTAATGTAATACAATTACTGGAATCTGAAATACTTTCTAAGTCCCTCCACTAAATATTGCTCATGTCTGTCTGTCTAGTATATTCCTGTTGTCATGACGACTCCCCTGCTCTCTGCTCACGCCCACCCAAGGATTCAGCTATATGTGCTGGCTGTCATTGCTAACTCATTAACCACTTGCTTGGCATGGTCACATCAGATGTGACCATGCCTGCAAGTGCTCTATCTGACCTGGTCGCAGTCAGATAAACAGTGTTAGCAGCGGCGGGGAAGGGAAACTTCCCTCCGCTGCTGCTGTCAGAGGGACCGGAAGGTCCCTTTGCCTCCTTGCACTCTCACCTGAGTGTCATGCTGCCGATCACTGCTGATCGGTCAGAACGGCAGGATCCCCCCCTCCAGCGGCTGCAGCCGTTGGAGGGCAGCCACTTGGCAGTCGCTGGGGAGAGTAAATTAACCCTCCCAAGCCACCCCCAGACCCCCCTGTATACCTGGAGGCTGTCCCGGCTTTCAAAATAATAGCCACGATGGTCGCAATGTTTCCGATGGTCGCGATGTTCCCGATTGATGTTTCAATGTTTGGGGGGGAAATATTCACCAAAAAATAATAATTTTCTTTTTTTTAACTAAAATCATTTGGGATAGGGTTAAATTCATGTTCTTCAAGTAATTCAGTCATAAAAAACCCCAACAATTTCGGAGCGGTTTTTGGCGAAATAAATCGTCAGTTAAGCGGTTAATATCAATGTAGGCATTGTTAAGCTTAATTGTTTTCCTGTCTGGCATTCTCTGTATCTACAGATTGTATATTTGTATGCCATATATGTAAAATGACTGTCCAGATCTGTGTGAGCTGTTGTGCTTTATGCATAAATGATGATAATGAATAAGATGATGCATTGATCACATGCTGCAACTCACTGATGCACATTAGCACTCATTTTTATTTTTCAAATATATATTTCCTAATTGGGATCCTTTGCATAATGGAAAACTTGTAATAGTGACTGTCTAAAAAAGAATGTGTAATACTTCACACGTATTAATTAAGCCAGAGGTTCCCAAACCTGATTCTCAAGACGCATCGTGAGGTGGCGCCAAACACAAGCTGGGCAGAAACGGCATGTGAGGAGATGGATGCAGATCTTGCTGCGAGAAGCAAGATCTGCGTCCATCTCTGAATAACTCCCTAAATCAATTAGGCACATATGTGACCACACCAGGCTGGGCTTTCCCTGACAGTCACATCAGAGGAGCCTGCCAGCAGCTAATCTGGTGGTGAACTCAGCCCACTTCTAGCCTCCTACTGCCGGCCAAGTTGTGTTTTGAAGGAGGGTGATCCTATAAGAATCACCCATCCGCGGATGCAGGATGACAGTCTTCCTGCAGCCCAAGCTAGCTCAGGGGGATCAGAGAAGCTGCAGCTTTCCTTCTCTACCCAGCTACAGGGTCTGCTGGTGGGAGGGGGGTGTCTGCGTTAGACGATCCTAATAGGATTGCCCAGCCAGCAGTTATTGTTGGCGATCCTCCTACTGCTAGCTGATCTTCCTGAAGGACTGTGAAGTCCTGCAAGAAGAGGAAGTAAAATTATGTTTTATACAGTTAATAAAAATAAATGATGGGTATGCATCAAATATACAAATATATAAGTGCCTTGAGTCATGTTGGCGAAAGTGTGCTGCATAAATAAAAACTCAATATGCCACGTAGCGGGAGATGCCTGGCGTAAGTGAGCTGGCAGGTTCTGTATAACTCTGTTACCGTCAGCCATCTTTTTTGACGAAAATGCATCTTATTTACATCGCTATGTGAATAGGATGCACAAGCAGATTGTACTGATTACAATGATTTGTGGGATGCCTATATTGTCTGTGCGTCTGCGGCTGTAACTGCATATGAAAAGGTACGTTTTCTAGGAAAACACGGTAATGTAGTATTCCATATGCAGATACAGTCACGGTCATGCACAGAATATAGGGCATGCCGCATGGCATGTTAATCAGCACAAGCTGTTTATGCATCCTATGTGCCTCATTTTGCAAATAAGGTGCATTTTAGTGGAAAAAGTTGCACATAAAGATGCTCGACGCTACTGAGTCACGACATGGCGCAACTAGAAGGGCTGTTTAACACGCAGGAATGCTAGATGCAGATGGACACAGTTGTACGGAATTTATATTTGTTTTTAACTATAAAAAAAATCACAAAAATGTTGATTTAAATTAACAAATGATGTAAATAAAAGCTATTTAACCCATATTTTCTGATTTTATTAACAAATCTGCGTATTTGTAAATAAAATTATACTGAATTGGTAAAGAGCTCTTATTTACATAAGTTGATAATTAAAAAAAAAAATTAGGCTACTTACCATCGTAACACTACTCCCATCCCTGAGTGACAATTCCCAGTATCATTAGCCTCCACCCCACTAGTGGTAAAAATCGCCTACGACCCACAAGTTTCCATATGGGTTGGGTGCGGGATACCGGCGGTCAGAATACCAACACCGGACACCGGCATCCCGACAGATATGAGCAACTAAACTAGGCCCAATCCTATCCCTACCCACAACCCTTCCTTCCCACAGCCTAATCCTAACCCCCCTCCCCCACAGCCTAACCCACCCCCGCAGCCTAAACCCCTCCCCCCCCCCCCCTTTCTCCCCAGCCTAACCCTAACTCTCCCCACGGCATACTTACCTTCGGCATTCCGGCTGTTGGGATTCCGGCACCGGTCTTCTGACCACCGACATCCTGTCCGTCGGGATGCCAAATACATCCTGTTCATATGTCCTCACTTTGGCACTACCCCATGACCCTGTCACTATATAGTTTGCTTGTTCTTGTTGTAATACTGAAGAGGATATGCACCCACCAGCCATAACATTAAAACCACTGATAGGTGAAGTGAATATCATTGATTATCTCATTACAATCGTACATGTCAAGGGGTGGGATATATTAGGCAGCAAGTGAGCACTTATTTCTTGAATTTGATGTGCTAGAATTAAGAAAAATGGGAAAGCGTAAGGCTCTAAATAACTTTGACAAGGGTTAAATTAAGAGGGCTTGATGACTGGGTCAGAGCATCTTCAAAATGGCAGGTCTTGTGCGGTGTTCCCAGTATGCAGTGGTTAGTACCTACGAAAAGTGGTACTAGAAATGACTACCGCTGAAGTGGCAACAGGGTTATGAGCACTTAAGGCACATTAATGCAAACGCTACCCCTTCTTGTCTGATCCCACAGACGAGCTACTGTAGTACAAATTGCTGAGAAAGTTAATGCTGACTATGATAGAAAGGTATAATAAGAACACACAGTGCATCGCAGATTGCTGCGTATAGGTCTGTGTAGCCGCAGAACAGTCAGAGCACCCATGCTATCCCCTGTCCACCGCTGAAAGCACCTACTGTGGGCACGCAAACGTGAGAACTGGGCCATGGAGACATTGAAGAAGATTGCCTCATCTGATGAATCACGTTTTCTTTTACATTATGTGGGCGGCCAGGTTGTATCTGCATTGTTTATCAAGGGAAGAGATGGCACCAGCATGAAGGAAAGCCTGAAGAGTCAGTGTGATGCTCTGAGCAATGGGGTCATTCCGAGTTGATCGCACGTAGCAACTTTTTGCTGCTCGTGCAATCAACTTGACACCACCTATGGGGGAGTGTATTTTAGCATAGCAGGGCTGCGAACGCTTGTGCAGCCCTGCTATGCTAAAAAAGTTTCCTGCAAAACAAGACCAGGGTCAGACCTACTTACCCTGTGCAACGGATCCAGCGACGAAGGTCCCGGGATTGACGTCAGCCATCCGCCCTCCAAACGCATGGACACGCCTGCGTTCGGATCTCCACGCCCGGAAAACGGTGAGTAGACGCCCTGGAACGCCTCCCCGCCGTCAATCTTCTTGCAATCGCCGCTGCGATCACTTTCAGCGCTGCCGGCGTCGCTGCCCGGCGATGACCGCTGCCAGGCAACAATGCGTGTGCGCATTGCGGGCGCTGTGCCGCCGCAGTCCCGGCCCGTTTGCACCGCAGCAAAGAACCGCTGCGTGCGAACTGGTCGGAATGACCCCCAACGTTCTTTTGGAAAACCTTGGGTCCTGGATGTTACTTTTACCACCTACCTAAACATTGTTATAAACCAAATACACCCCTTCATGGCAACAGTATTCCGTGATGGCAGTGTCCTCTTTCAGCAGGATAATGCTCCCTGCTACACTGCTAACATTGTGCAGGAATTTTTGTTCAACTTGATCGAACATCTGTTGGATGTGCTGGAAAAACAAGTCTGAGCCATGGAGGCCCCATCTTGAAGGACCTGCTGCTAACGTCTTGGTACCAGTTGTCACAGGACATCTTCAGAGGTCTTGCGGAGGCAATGCCTGGACAGGTCAGAGCTGTTTTGGCGGCACGAGGGGGACCTGCACAATATTAGGCAGGTGGTATCAACGTTATAGCTGATGGGTGTATAATGCACCTGTTTGCATACATGTGAAAACACACAGAGGGGTAAATTTACTAAGAATCGTATTTTCCCGTTTGAGGTCAAAGTTCAATCACGAATGACATCGAAAGTGTAAATATGCAACTTTTTGAATTGATTACGACTAATTTACTAAGCTGCCGTATTCTGCATTTTCGGTTTTTCCGATGTCGATGTCATTCGTTTTTTTAGGCAGTGTTTTACGTGAGTGACTTGTAAAACACTGCCGACTTTAATACAATGAATCTCGGCCGGATCTGAGAGATCCGTGCTGGGCTTCATTGTGCACCTTGTAACAAAAAAAAAAAAGGTTAAACTTAAAAAAAAAAATTGCGTGGGGTCCCCCCTCCTAAGCCAAACCAGCCTCGGGCTCTTTGAGCCGGTCCTGGTTGCAAAAATATGGGAAAAAAATTGACAGGGGTTCCCCCATATTTAAACAACCAGCACCGGGCTCTGCGCCTGGTCAAAAAGCGTAGGGGTCCCCCGTATTTTTGAAACCAGCAACGGGCTCCACTAGCTGGACAGATAATGCCACAGCCGGGGGTCACTTTTATACAGCGCCCTGCGGCCGTGGCATTAAATACCCAACTAGTCACCCCTGGCCGGGGTACCCTGGAGGAGTGGGAACCCCTTAAATCAAGGGGTCCCCCCCCTCCAGCCACCCAAGGGCCAGGGGTGAAGCCCGAGGCTGTCCCCCTCATCCAATGGGCTGCGGATGGGGGGCTGATAGCCTTTGTTGTAAGTTATGAATATTGTTTTTAGTAGCAGTACTACAAGTCCCAGCAAGCCTCCCCCGCAAGCTGGTACTTGGAGAACCACAAGTACCAGCATGCGGCGGAAAACCGGGCCCGCTGGTACCTGTAGTACTACTACTAAAAAAATACCCCAATAAAGACATAACACACACACCTTGAAAGTATAACTTTAATGCATACATACACACCACCATATACACATACTTACCTTATGTTCACACGAGGGTCGGTCCTCTTCTCCATGTAGAATCCATGGTGTACCTGTTGAAAAAATTCAACTCACCAAATCCAGTGTAGAGGGCTCCTCGGGTAATCCATTTGTAATCCACGTACTTGTAAAAATAAAAAAACGGACACCCGACCACGAACTGAAAGGGGCCCCATGTTTTCACATGGGACCCCTTTCCCCGAATGCCAGAAACCCCCTCTGACTTATGTCTAAGAGGGTTTCTTCAGCCAATCAGGGAGCGCCACGTTGTGGCATCCTCCTGATCGGCTGTGTGCTCCTGTACTGTATGACAGGCGGCACACGGCAATGTTACAATGTAGCGCCTATGTGCTCCATTGTAACCAATGGTGGGAACTTTGTGGTCAGCGGGTGACCGAAACTAAAATCACCGCTGACCACAAAGTTCCCACCATTGGTTACAATGGAGCGCATAGGCGCTACATTGTAACACTGCCGTGTGCTGCCTGTCATACAGTACAGGAGCACACAGCCGATCAGGAGGGTGCCACAACGTGGCGCTCCCTGATTGGCTGAAGAAACCCTCTTAGACATAAGTCAGAGGGGGTTTCTGGCATTCGGGGAAAGGGGTCCCATGTGAAAACATGGGGCCCCTTTCAGTTCGTGGTCGGGTGTCCGTTTTTTTATTTTTACAAGTACGTGGATTACAAATGGATTACCCGAGGAGCCCTCTACACTGGATTTGGTGAGTTGAATTTTTTCAACAGGTACACCATGGATTCTACATGGAGAAGAGGACCGACCCTCGTGTGAACATAAGGTAAGTATGTGTATATGGTGGTGTGTATGTATGCATTAAAGTTATACTTTCAAGGTGTGTGTGTTATGTCTTTATTGGGGTATTTTTTTAGTAGTAGTACTACAGGTACCAGCGGGCCGCATGCTGGTACTTGTGGTTCTCCAAGTACCAGCTTGCGGGGGAGGCTTGCTGGGACTTGTAGTACTGCTACTAAAAACAATATTCATAACTTACAACAAAGGCTATCAGCCCCCCATCCGCAGCCCACTGGATGGGGGGGGACAGCCTCGGGCTTCACCCCTGGCCCTTGGGTGGCTGGAGGGGGGGGGACCCCTTGATTTAAGGGGTTCCCACTCCTCCAGGGTACCCCGGCCAGGGGTGACTAGTTGGGTATTTAATGCCACGGCCGCAGGGCGCTGTATAAAAGTGACCCCCGGCTGTGGCATTATCTGTCCAGCTAGTGGAGCCCGGTGCTGGTTTCAAAAATACGGGGGACCCCTACGCTTTTTGTCCCCCGTATTTTTGGAACCAGGACCAGGCGCAGATCCCGGTGCTGGTTGTTAAAATATGGGGGAACCCCTGTCAATTTTTTCCCCATATTTTTGCAACCAGGGCCGGCTCAAAGAGCCCGAGGCTGGTTTGGTTTGGGAGGGGGGACCCCACGCATTTAAAAAAAAAAAAATTAAAACATTTCCCACCCCTTCCCACTGAAAAACATGCACGGATCTCATGGATCCGTGCATGCCTATACAAACACGGGATAAAAAAGCAGGTCTGTTTTTTTTTAGCACTTTTTCACGATTTGTATTTCATCACGGCAGTGTTAGGCTATTGTCGGCAGTGTTTGTGTTTTGCACTATTTAGTAAATGACCGATTTCTACCAAATTGCAGGCGTATTTGACCGATGGTGTATTGATTCGTGATTTTTTCCTAGGACTTCCAAAATATTACGAATGCCCTCATCACTGCCGTGATTTTTGCTTAGTAAATTACCGAGATGACACTTTGAAGAAAAAACGGCATCTCGGTCAAAATCGGGACCTTAGTAAATATACCCCAGACTGTCTGATTCAGAGTTGGGAGCAAATGGATCAGGTGGGGCAGATATAAAATGTACAGAGACCTAGAGTTGAGTAGGGCATGTCCTAGATTATTTCTAGATTTCAGTGTAAAGACAATGCTGTCCAACAGTTGTTTCTTACATGCAAAAGCAATCTATACTTTGCCTGCATGCAATAAGATAATTGCAATTGCACCCCATGCACAGCAACATGGTTTGTTCTCGAAGTAAACTGTTCGTTTTTTTTATTTGCTCTGAATTCTGAATCAGGCCAAGGATCTCTAGGATACAAATAAACAGTACCGATCGTCCATTACAGCCTGCTAGCACAGTCACTGTAACCTTCTGATGTACACAGCTTACTAACCTGTTGTGACGGCGGCCCACTAGCGCAATGTGTATCTGAGGCTCGTGTCACAGTCAGAGGAGCCACAAGATCAGTTTTCGCACTGAGAACAAGAAATTAATTGGATTATGTAATTAATGAAAACATGGAGTGCAAGTAAAATAAAAAATATTTCTTCGTATCTGATTACAAAAAATATACATGAAATAAAATAACCAAAGAAAAAAAATGTAGTAGTCATTTATGTATTATGTCTTACCGATTGTGCACGTATGTATGTATATGTGAGTGAGTGAGTGAGTGAGTGTGTGTGTGTGTGTGTGTGTGTGTGTGTGTGTGTGTGTGTGTGTTTGTATATATACAGTATTGTGCAAAAGTTTAAGGCAGGTGTGGAAAAAATACTGCAAAGTGAGAATGCTTTCAAAAATAGAAGTGTTAATAGTTTATTTTTTTTATGTTAACAAAATGCAAAGTGAGTGACCAGAAGAGAAATCCTCAATGCTGAGAAATACAGGCTGGTACTTATCCATCATGCACTACCATCAATGAGGCTTCTGACTGGCTCCAAACTTATTCTGCAGCAGGACAACGACCCTATACATACAGCCAATGTCATTAAGAACGATCTTCAGCGTCAAGAAGAACAAGGAGTCCTGGAAGTGATGATATGGCCCCCACAGAGCCCTGATCTTAACATCACTGAGTCTGTCTGGGAATAACCTCCCTGCCAAATTCTATTAAAAACTGTGTGAAAGTGTAACTAGAAGAATTGATGCCATTTTGAAGGCAAAGGGTGGTTACACCAAATATTGATTTGATTTAGATTTCTCTTCTGTTCACTCACTTTGCATTTTGTTAATTGAGAAAAATAAACTATTAACACGTCTATGTTTGAAAGCATTCTTACTTCGCAGCATTTTTTACTCACCTGCCAAAACCATTTGCACAGTACCGTAGAGATATATATATATAAAATAAATGAGAAATAGCAGCATGAAGAATAACATTATTGGTCCTGATGACGGACTATTATCCCCCAAAACGTTGAAGAATAAACCACCCGTTTCTTTCACTTATTAATCCCGGAGTGCCGCCCAGCGTTATTCACATATACAGGGGTATAACATACACCACGGGAGGGCAGCCAGGTACAGTAATTCAAGTGGCACCGCTCACCCAGGGAGTGGCGGATATATATATATATATATATATATATATATATATATATATATATATATATAAGAAAGGATATAGTGTGAGTGCAAACCGGGTTATAATGAAGTCCTTCTGTGGAACTACAAGTCCAAGTCTATCTGCACGCTGCCGCTTGTATCAGCTGTCGTCCACCCTGTTCACCCGTCTCCACACAGGGAAATAAATATCTGGAAACATGGAATAATAGGGGGTGCAAATAGTGCATTAAAAGAGTTTACAGTTTATCAAAACATCGTATACCGACAATCAGATTCAGTGCGTACCAAAGAAGGCCGTAAAACCACCGCTATATGTCTAAAAAGGAAGCGCTTGTATTTGATAATGACCGCTCATACCTGTAATAAAATACATATGTTATTTAAAATGTATACAGCTCTTTTTGTGACGTTTTTTGGAGGTATATTGTATATTCCAGAGTTCTGAGGGTTCCGTTTATTCGTCCGGGTTAAGTAGTGATTTCTCTTTGTGCTAGAGTCCAGACCTATCTGTCCCAACTTTTCCTACCTTCCGTGAACCGCTGACCACGGCTCACTGGTGGTGTCCCAGCTCTGGTTCCCTCCCGCAGGCTGGCGATGTCCGTAAGCGCTTATTGCCGAGTGATTGACGATGACATCACTCCCGTGTCCTCTTTCCTCCGTCTCTCTCTCCAACGCATTTCGGGCTTGGAGGCCTTTTGTCCAGGATGGAGATAGTTCCTAGTAATTCCTCTTTATAGCGAAAAAAAACTTTATTATTCCAAATCTAAAAAACAGGAAATGGTAATACCGGATGTTCTCTAGCCAGCGGCAACCATGTGCTCATCCTACCCTTTATTACAGGGTTTCCTAAATTTCACACAAAAAAAAAAATTATAATTTTTTTTTTCCATCCATGCGGCTTGTGGATGGTCGTGAAACACAGCAGCATGCAGCGGTGAATGCGTCTCTCATTATTATTCTTATACGATTGTACTAGCGGTGGTTTTACCGCCTTCTTTGGTACGCACTGAATCTGATTGTCGGTATACAATGTTTTAATAAACTGTAAACTCTTTTAATGCACTATTGGCGCCCCCTATTATTCCATATTTCCATATATATACATATATATATATATATAAATGAGAAATAGCAGCATGAAGAATAACACTAAAACAATTCAGTGTTTGTGTTCTAGCAGAATAAATCCCAATAGTTAACAGTTTATATAGTATGTGTTTCTCTGACTGGATTGGACATGATACTGTATCTCTCCTGGCAATCCTGACCACGTGCTTTGTGCTTTTGGCCACAGAGGCACTTTATTACACTATGCTATTTTTCTCTGTACATAGGGGGTCATTCCGAGTTGTTCGCTCGTTGACGTTTTTCGCAATGGAGCGATTAAGGCAAAAATGCGCATGGTACGCAGTGCGCATGCGCTAAGTATTTTAGCACAAAATTTAGTAGATTTACTCACAACCGAACAAAGAATTTTCATGGTTGAAGTGAACGGAGTGTGATTGACAGGAAGAGGGTGTTTCTGGGCGGAAACTGACCGTTTTCTGGGAGGGAGTGTGCGGAAAAAACGCAGGCGTGCCAGGATAAAACGCGGGAGTGTCTGGAGAAACGGGGGAGTGGCTGGCCGAACGCAGGGCGTGTTTGTGACGTCAAACCAGGAACTAAATGGACCGAGCTGATCGCAATCTAGGAGTAGGTCTGGAGCTACTCAGAAACTGCTAAGAATTTTCTATTCGCAATTCTGCTAATCTTTCGTTCGCTATTCTGCTAAGCTAAAATACACTCCCAGAGGGCGGCGGCCTAGCGCGTGCAATGCTGCTAAAATCTGCTAGCGAGCGAACAACTCGGAATGACCCCCATAATCACCAGGATTCGGTCTCTAGGTCGACAGTAACTAGGTCGGCCACTATTAGTCGACAGTATCTAGGTCAACAGAGTCTCTACATCGACATGTTCTAGGTTGACAGGTCAAAAGGTCGACATGAGTATTTCACAAATTTTTTTATTTATTTTCACCTTTTTCATACTTCAGCCCATGCGGACTACGATTGCGAATAGTAACCGGTGACGAGCACAGCGAGGCACCTTGCGAAGGGACATGGTGCACTAATTGGGGTTCCCGGTCACTGTACGGAGAAAACAACACAACCCCCCCCCCCCCCCCGCATAAAAAACTCATGTCGACCTTTTGACCTGTCGACCTAGAGACCCTGTCGACCTAGTTACTGTCGAACAATAGTGGTCAACCTAGTTGCTGTCGACCCAGTTACTGTCAACCTTGCATACCACACTCATAATCAGCATGGATCTCTAATGCAAGATTCAAAGAAAACCAATCTGCAAGTGAAAGATACACAGGTAAGGTGTTTATATTTATTATTCTGGTATGGGATTATTCTGCTTGAACATGAACTGGTTTAGTACACTAGACTACACTAGATGGCGCTAGATTTCATTTCTTGTCTGAGAGTCTACTGTATTTCGACTAATAGCATCCAGGAGAACATTGCAGCCACTTGAAGTAATGGAAGTGTTCGACAGCTATTGTTGGACATTTTGTTACCAAGCCCTCGGTTTCCATAATGTGGAACTTTCTCCACTGCTATTAGTGAGAAAAAGTTGATGTTTTTTTCGCTTTTCAGAATTCCTGAATCACCTGTGTTGCTCTCAGTGTCTTGATATAAATGCATAGTAAATAATTACTGAGAGTGCTGTACTGGTAATGAACTTCTTGTAGTACCCTAGAAAGCTTACTTGACTTCTGAGAGAACCGATCTTTCTCCATCAGAACATTGCGATCTTCTGTACTGACGAAAGCTGCGGGGGGAGTGAGAGTGTCTGATACGTATGGGGTCACCTTGAGTCCTACATGGGACAAAAGCAATGCATGTAACCTGACATGACTTGTTACTGTGTGATATTACACACTATTAAACACCTGTGTAGCATTTCATGTCATCTACTGTAAACGTAATGATGGATTTCATACTTTCCTTGTAACTATCTGTAAAACCGATTTAAACATATCTATTTTGTTTACACTTCCAGTATTGCACAAATGGGCTTGGAAATCAAGTTTTCTGAGCAGTTTAATCAGCTGACATGTAGCGGCATGAGTGCATTTAAGGTGAATTAACTTACTCTATTTTCATGTAAGGAATTTCCTTTAATTGTTCTGCAGATAAGCCTGAGGGATCGACCAGTTCCTTCCTGCAAAATGAACAATTTACAGAAATCAACACATTATATTCGGGTAATTCCTTGTCAACATTCAACCCCGCACAGTGGTCTATAGTGGGGACTATAATTTATTATATTATACAGTATATTATTTATTTGTTCTTGCTGTAATTACCTCAATAAGACTTTTTGTTTAGAGCTACAAACATTACATTTAAAGTCTGCATATAGCATTCATAAGTCAGCTTTTAGGCTACGGCCACACATAGCGGCCACACAGGTCCCACTGAATGGGACTCGATTGGCCGGGAGGAGAGTTCTGTGTGCACATGGATCCTGTTCTGCGGGATCCCACAGAACAGTAATCCAGCCAATGACACGCGGGATTTCAATAGCACACAGTGCCGCACTGTGTGAACTCATACATTGAAATGTATGTGTTCACCTTGAAATCCTGCCATCCGGCTCAATCGCAGCATGCTGTGGTTGGATCCGGCGGCGACGTGACTGCCGCACATGTGTAGGCGTCTGCATAGGCGCCCATGTGCAGGTTCCTTTCCAGCCAAGGGCCGCCATACATACAGGCTATTTTGAAAAGTAATGTGCAAATAATAAACACTTACTGAATGTGTTTCCACAATTCTTCCTTTGCTTGAACATCTGGGCTTCTCCTAAGAAACAAAGAGACATAAACCATTCATTACTTTACCTTTACTACTGGTTCTTTAGTTTGGTAAATAGCGCTGCAAAAAATTGACCACAGATTGATGTTTCTAGAACCAGTGATGTCATGACAGTGACCGGGCCAAATACGGTCTAAAAGTTATCATTGTTAGCCCCTATACTGCTGTCTCACATACAGATACAGATGTGTCCTCAGACATCTAGCCTCAATACACCATACAGTGCAAGATGCCTGGTGTGACTCTAGCACCAAGCGTAATTTTCTTGCCAAAAATGTGTCTTACTGTGTAGATTAATTTGGTATGCGACATTTGTACATCTGTGTGCGATTGAGTCTGTATATGAAGCACATCGAAACTTGGCCTGGAAAACAGCAACAGCAGCTGCATCGTAGCACTTCGTATGCAGATTCAGAGACTCAGGGGTATATGCAATTGCGGTCGAATTCCCGAAATTGTCGAAAAACTGGACTTTTTCGCCAAAAAAAAAAAAAATCGACAATGCAATTCAGTACTTTCCGTCAAAAAAAACGGACTTTCAAAATTCGACTTTTTGAAATTCGACATTTGTCAAATTCGACTTTTCTGCAATGGTACAAATGCGGCAATTCGACAAAAGTATATTCAATTGAAGTTCGGAAATTCGACAACAGTGCTTTTAGACAGTAAATTCGTCATTTTCAATCCGCCACACTTTGGTGGGTGAATCTAATAAAAAAAAATTAAAACATGTTTTTTTTGGTGTTTTTTTTATTGGTAATAGCATATCTATTTATATTAGAAGGGATTAGGTACTTGGTTTGTCTTTTTGGGAGGCACAAGTATTATTTATATATTTAAAAAAAAAAAAAAAAAAAAAAATATATATATATATATATATATATATATATATTTTTTTTTTTTAAATGGAATGGTAAAATTCCGGAAAAAAATGGCGTGGGGTCCCCCCTCCAAAGCATAACCAGCCTCGGGCTCTTCGAGCCGGTCCTGGTTCTAAAAATCCGGGGGGAAAATGGACAGGGGATCCCCCGTATTTTTAAAAAACCAGCACCGGGCTCTGCGCCTGGTGCTGGTGCAAAAAATACGGGGGACAAAAAGAGTAGGGGTCCCCCATATTTTTTACACCAGCATCGGGCTCCACTAGCTGGACAGATAATGCCACAGCCGGGGGTCACTTTTATACAGCGCCCTGCGGCCGTGGCATTAAATATCCAACTAGTCACCCCTGGCCGGGGTACCCTAGGGGAGTGGGGACCCCCTCAATCAAGGGGTCCCCCCCCCCCAGCCACCCAAGGGCCAGGGGTGAAGCCCGAGGCTGTCCCCCCATCCAAGGGCTGCGGATGGGGGGCTGATAGCCTTGAGAAAATGACAAGAATATAGTTTTTTCCTGTAGTACTACAAGTCCCAGCAAGCCTCCCCGCAAGCTGGTACTTGGAGAACCACAAGTACCAGCATGCGGGAGAAAAACGGGCCCGCTGGTACCTGTAGTACTACTGGAAAAAAAATACCCAAATAAAAACAGGAGACACACACCTTGAGAGTAAAACTTTATTGCACACCTGCCCCGACACACACATACTTACCTATGTTGACACGAAGCAGTCGGTCCTCTTCTCCAAGTAGAATCCACGGGTACCTATAAATAAAAGATAATTATACTCACCTCAATCCAGTGTCCAGATATAAATCCTCGTACTTGGCAAAACAAATAAACGAACACCCGGACCAGCGGACTGAATGGGGTCCCATGTTTACACATGGAACCCCTTTCCCCGAATGCAGAGACCCCCCCGTGACTACTGTCACAGAAAGGTCTCTTAAGCCAATCAGCGAGCGCAACGTCCTGGCACTCTGCTGATTGGCTGCACGTCTGAGCTGTCAGACAGCGCATCGCAAAGCCTCTCCATTATACTCAATGGTGGGAACTTTGCGTCAGCGGTGAGGTCACCCGCGGTCAGCGGCTGACCGCGGGTAACCCCACTGCTGACGGCAAAGTTCCCACCATTGAAAGTAATGGAGAGGCTTTGCGATGCGCTGTCTGAGGTCACACGCGCATACAGCCAATCAGGTGAGTGCAACGAAGTAGCGCTTCCTGATTGGCTGAAGGGACCTCGGTGACAGCAGTCACGTGGGGTCCCGGCATTCGGGGAAAGGGGTCCCATGTGTAAACATGGGACCCCTTTCAGTCCGCTGGTCCGGGTGTTCGTTTATTTGTTTTGCCAAGTACGAGGATTTATATCTGGACACTGGATTGAGGTGAGTATAATTTTATTCACAAGTACCCCGGATCGTCGGATCAGGAGACGTGGCAGTCGGCAGGTCAACATAGGTAAGTATGTGTGTGTCGGCAGGTGTGCAATAAAGTTTTACTCTCAAGGTGTGTGTCTCCTGTTTTTATTTGGGTATTTTTTCCCCAGTAGTACTACAGGTACCAGCGGGCCTGTTTTTCTCCCGCATGCTGGTACTTGTGGTTCTCCAAGTACCAGCTTGCGGGGGAGGCTTGCTGGGACTTGTAGTACTACTGGAAAAAACAATATTCTTGTCATTTTCTCAAGGCTATCAGCCCCCCATCCGCAGCCCTTGGATGGGGGGGACAGCCTCGGGCTTCACCCCTGGCCCTTGGGTGGCTGGGGGGGACGACCCCTTGATTGAAGGGGTCCCCACTCCCCCAGGGTACCCCGGCCAGGGGTGACTAGTTGGATATTTAATGCCACGGCCGCAGGGCGCTGTATAAAAGTGACCCCCGGCTGTGGCATTATCTGTCCAGCTAGTGGAGCCCGATGCTGGTGTAAAAAATACGGGGGACCCCTACTCTTTTTGTCCCCCGTATTTTTTGCACCAGGCGCAGAGCCCGGTGCTGGTTTTAAAAATACGGGGGATCCCCTGTCCATTTTTCCCCCGGATTTTTAGAACCAGGACCAGCTCGAAGAGCCCGAGGCTGGTTATGCTTTGGAGGGGGGATCCCACGCCATTTTTTTCCGTGTTTTTTCCCGTTTTTAAAAAATCGGAACAAAATCCGTCAAATCGGCCGTTTTTCGTCAGCGGGACTGTCGAATCCGTTTTTTATTGAATATGGTCAGTTTCGGCACCCACTTGCCGAAATTAGACTGTCGAATTGAAAAACGGCCGAAAAATTGCCGCGATTCGCCACTAATTGCATATACCCCTCAGTCGGGCACAAATATAGCAGTGTCAAATTAATCAGCACAGTCTCCTGGTGCATCCTAGTTGTATCGACATACGCTCAAGTCACTTTATTATGGCCACCAGCTAATAGCCAAAGTAACTGCTTCGGAGCCCCATATGCAGCAGGTTTTGCTGAACTGTCGTTTTAGACACGTCTGGTAGCCCACAGGTTAATTTTGATGGTGAGCTGCTTCACTGTAGCATGTCGTTCGGCCGTAATGGCACATGGTGCTCCGCAGTTACCATGACGATTATTCGCAATGGTGCCATTTGTCCAGTCACATTACTCCTTCACCACAGCAGCACGCGAACAGATCACAAACTGCGCTGTTTCAGAAATACTGCCACCCGTGGCCCGAAAACTGATAAACACCCCTTTTTGCAATTTGCATAAATCGCCCCTTTTACCCATGACAGCAACAAGTGATATGTGTGCAGATGGCCTATCGCACACCATATATACCCACTAAGCCAGCGCACATCACGTGACGTACTTCATGGGATACGTGCTGCCAACGTCAAATGTAGGAGGTGATCAAAATAATGTGACTCGACCATGTAGTATTGATATAGCGCAACAGTGGAAGCCGATGCAATATAGTAAAACCTGTATCACTGGATGGGTGAGTTACCTACAAGATCTCCCTGGCGATTAATATATTGATACATCTCAGCGCAAACTCATCCTGTGTCGCTGAGATGAGCAAATATGGAGAAGATGGCAATCTTGTTATCCTCACTAACATCATGCCTCCTCATGCATACAATCCCTATCTTACACACAGTAACAAATCATACTTTAGCTCTGATGATTTCTTTCTTTACTCTAGTTTATCTGTGGGATTCTTTTCTTTCCTTCTGCAAAGGTTTAATGAACTCATTGTAAGAAGAGAAGGCAGCGTCTGCTCAATCAAAATCAATATTTTCAGATCTACTTGTGGTAACCTTTTGAAAACATAATTATTCTTTATTTGTTTCCCATCATTAAAAACAAAGACTGTGGATGTACGTCTATTTGTGAGGTCTAATTAGTATGAGGATGTATGTTGCAGACAAAAAGCCCATCACTGAACTCTACAATAAAAACCATGTACAGTACTTGTTCATGTCCAAAAGTGAATATTTCTAGAAACAGGCTCATAGATCTATAGAGGAAATTACATGGGTACTAGTGTATAATGAGGAATGAGAATATCTCATTTAATATATCTTAATAATAAAATATCTCATTAAATATTTGTGTAAGCTAATTTATTGCTTGGGCTTTTAAATGAAAATATATGGGGTGGAGTTTCTAATCATTGCGTTCACATAGTACATTTCTATTTAAAGATCACAGTGAGGCTGTTCGTGTTTCCATATAAACGCTGACATAAAAGTGTTATCATTATGATAATACAGGTTGAGTATCCCATATCCAAATATTCCGAAATACGGAATATTCCGAAATACGGACTTTTTTGAGTGAGAGTGAGATAGTGAAATCTTTGTTTTCTGTGGCTCAATGTACTCAAACTTTGTTTAATACACAAAGTTATTAAAAATATTGTATTAAATGACCTTCAGGCTGTGTGTATAAGGTGTATATGATACATAAATGAATTGTGTGAATGTACACACACTTTGTTTAATGCACAAAGTTACAAAAAATATTGGCTAAAATAACCTTCAGGCTGTGTGTATAAGGTGTATATGAAACATAAATGCATTCTGTGCTTAGACTTGGGTCCCATCGCCATGATATATCATTATGGTATGCAATTATTCCAAAATACGGAAAAATCCGATATCCAAAATACCTCTGGTCCCAAGCGTTTTGGATAAGGGATACTCAACCTGTATTAGCTAGAGATGTGCACTTGAAATTTTTCGGGTTTTGTGTTTTGGTTTTGGGTTCGGTTCCGCGGCCGTGTTTTGGGTTCGACCGCGTTTTGGCAAAACCTCACCGAATTTTTTTTGTCGGATTCGGGTGTGTTTTGGATTCGGGTGTTTTTTTCAAAAAACACTAAAAAACAGCTTAAATCATAGAATTTGGGGGTCATTTTGATCCCAAAGTATTATTAACCTCAAAAACCATAATTTCCACTAATTTTCAGTCTATTCTGAATACCTCACACCTCACAATATTATTTTTAGTCCTAAAATTTGCACCGAGGTCGCTGGATGACTAAGCTAAGCGACCCTAGTGGCCGACACAAACACCGGGCCCATCTAGGAGTGGCACTGCAGTGTCACGCAGGATGGCCCTTCCAAAAAACACTCCCCAAACAGCACATGACGCAAAGAAAAAAAGAGGCGCAATGAGGTAGCTGTGTGAGTAAGATAAGCGACCCTAGTGGCCGACACAAACACCGGGCCCATCTAGGAGTGGCACTGCAGTGTCACGCAGGATGGCCCTTCCAAAAAACACTCCCCAAACAGCACATGACGCAGAGAAAAAAAGAGGCGCAATGAGGTAGCTGTGTGAGTAAGATAAGCGACCCTAGTGGCCGACACAAACACCGGGCCCATCTAGGAGTGGCACTGCAGTGTCACGCAGGATGGCCCTTCCAAAAAACACTCCCCAAACAGCACATGACGCAAAGAAAAAAAGAGGCGCAATGAGGTAGCTGTGTGAGTAAGATAAGCGACCCTAGTGGCCGACACAAACACCTGGCCCATCTAGGAGTGGCACTGCAGTGTCACGCAGGATGGCCCTTCCAAAAAACACTCCCCAAACAGCACATGACGCAAAGAAAAAAAGAGGCGCAATGAGGTAGCTGTGTGAGTAAGATAAGCGACCCTAGTGGCCGACACAAACACCGGGCCCATCTAGGAGTGGCACTGCAGTGTCACGCAGGATGGCCCTTCCAAAAAACACTCCCCAAACAGCACATGACGCAAAGAAAAAAAGAGGCGCAATGAGGTAGCTGTGTGAGTAAGATAAGCGACCCTAGTGGCCGACACAAACACCGGGCCCATCTAGGAGTGGCACTGCAGTGTCACGCAGGATGGCCCTTCCAAAAAACACTCCCCAAACAGCACATGACGCAAAGAAAAAAAGAGGCGCAATGAGGTAGCTGTGAGTAAGATAAGCGACCCTAGTGGCCGACACAAACACCGGGCCCATCTAGGAGTGGCACTGCAGTGTCACGCAGGATGGCCCTTCCAAAAAACACTCCCCAAACAGCACATGACGCAAAGAAAAATGAAAGAAAAAAGAGGTGCAAGATGGAATTGTCCTTGGGCCCTCCCACCCACCCTTATGTTGTATAAACAGGACATGCACACTTTAACCAACCCATCATTTCAGTGACAGGGTCTGCCACACGACTGTGACTGAAATGACGGGTTGGTTTGGACCCCCACCAAAAAAGAAGCAATTAATCTCTCCTTGCACAAACTGGCTCTACAGAGGCAAGATGTCCACCTCATCATCATCCTCCGATATATCACCGTGTACATCCCCCTCCTCACAGATTATCAATTCGTCCCCACTGGAATCCACCATCTCAGCTCCCTGTGTACTTTGTGGAGGCAATTGCTGCTGGTCAATGTCTCCACGGAGGAATTGATTATAATTCATTTTAATGAACATCATCTTCTCCACATTCTCTGGAAGTAACCTCGTACGCCGATTGCTGACAAGGTGAGCTGCGGCACTAAACACTCTTTCGGAGTACACACTTGTGGGAGGGCAACTTAGGTAGAATAAAGCCAGTTTGTGCAAGGGCTTCCAAATTGCCTCTTTTTCCTGCCAGTATAAGTACGGACTGTGTGACGTGCCTACTTGGATGCGGTCACTCATATAATCCTCCACCATTCTTTCAATGGGGAGAGAATCATATGCAGTGACAGTAGACGACATGTCCGTAATCGTTGACAGGTCCTTCAGTCCGGACCAGATGTCAGCATCAGCAGTCGCTCCAGACTGCCCTGCATCACCGCCAGCGGGTGGGCTCGGAATTCTGAGCCTTTTCCTCGCACCCCCAGTTGCGGGAGAATGTGAAGGAGGAGATGTTGACAGGTCGCGTTCCGCTTGACTTGACAATTTTCTCACCAGCAGGTCTTTGAACCCCAGCAGACTTGTGTCTGCCGGAAAGAGAGATCCAAGGTAGGTTTTAAATCTAGGATCGAGCACGGTGGCCAAAATGTAGTGCTCTGATTTCAACAGATTGACCACCCGTGAATCCTTGTTAAGCGAATTAAGGGCTCCATCCACAAGTCCCACATGCCTAGCGGAATCGCTCCGTGTTAGCTCCTCCTTCAATGTCTCCAGCTTCTTCTGCAAAAGCCTGATGAGGGGAATGACCTGACTCAGGCTGGCAGTGTCTGAACTGACTTCACGTGTGGCAAGTTCAAAGGGCAGCAGAACCTTGCACAACGTTGAAATCATTCTCCACTGCGCTTGAGACAGGTGCATTCCACCTCCTATATCGTGCTGAATTGTATAGGCTTGAATGGCCTTTTGCTGCTCCTCCAACCTCTGAAGCATATATAGGGTTGAATTCCACCTCGTTACCACTTCTTGCTTCAGATGATGGCAGGGCAGGTTCAGGCGTTTTTGGTGTTGCTCCAGTCTTCTGTACGTGGTGCCTGTACGCCGAAAGTGTCCCGCAATTCTTCTGGCCACCGACAGCATCTCTTGCACGCCCCTGTCGTTTTTTAAAAAATTCTGCACCACCAAATTCAAGGTATGTGCAAAACATGGGACGTGCTGGAATTTGCCCATATTTAATGCACACACAATATTGCTGGCGTTGTCCGATGCCACAAATCCACAGGAGAGTCCAATTGGGGTAAGCCATTCCGCGATGATCTTCCTCAGTTGCCGTAAGAGGTTTTCAGCTGTGTGCGTATTCTGGAAACCGGTGATACAAAGCGTAGCCTGCCTAGGAAAGAGTTGGCGTTTGCGAGATGCTGCTACTGGTGCCGCCGCTGCTGTTCTTGCGGCGGGAGTCCATACATCTACCCAGTGGGCTGTCACAGTCATATAGTCCTGACCCTGCCCTGCTCCACTTGTCCACATGTCCGTGGTTAAGTGGACATTGGGTACAGCTGCATTTTTTAGGACACTGGTGACTCTTTTTCTGAGGTCTGTGTACATTTTCGGTATCGCCTGCCTAGAGAAATGGAACCTAGATGGTATTTGGTACCGGGGACACAGTACCTCCAACAAGTCTCTAGTTGGCTCTGCAGTAATGATGGATACCGGAACCACATTTCTCACCACCCAGGATGCCAAGGCCTCAGTTATCCGCTTTGCAGCAGGATGACTGCTGTGATATTTCATCTTCCTCGCAAAGGACTGTTGGACAGTCAATTGCTTGGTGGAAGTAGTAAAAGTGGTCTTACGATTTCCCCTCTGGGATGACCATCGACTCCCAGCAGCAACAACAGCAGCGCCAGCAGCAGTAGGCGTTACACGCAAGGATGCATCGGAGGAATCCCAGGCAGGAGAGGAATCGTCAGAATTGCCAGTGACATGGCCTGCAGGACTTTTGGCATTCCTGGGGAAGGAAGAAATTGACACTGAGGGAGTTGGTGGGGTGGTTTGCGTGAGCTTGGTTACAAGAGGAAGGGATTTACTGGTCAGTGGACTGCTTCCGCTGTCGCCCAAAGTTTTTGAACTTGTCACTGACTTATTATGAATGCGCTGCAGGTGACGTATAAGGGAGGATGTTCCGAGGTGGTTAACGTCCTTACCCCTACTTATTACAGCTTGACAAAGGCAACACACGGCTTGACAAATGTTGTCCGCATTTCTGTTGAAATACTTCCACACCTAAGAGCTGATTTTTTTGGTATTTTCACCAGGCATGTCAACGGCCATATTCCTCCCACGGACAACAGGTGTCTCCCCGGGTGCCTGACTTAAACAAACCACCTCACCATCAGAATCCTCCTTGTCAATTTCCTCCCCAGCGCCAGCAACACCCATATCCTCCTCATCCTGGTGTACTTCAACACTGACATCTTCAATCTGACTATCAGGAACTGGACTGCGGGTGCTCCTTCCAGCACTTGCAGGGGGCGTGCAAATGGTGGAAGGCGCATGCTTTTCACGTCCAGTGTTGGGAAGGTCAGGCATCGCAACCGACACAATTGGACTCTCCTTGTGGATTTGGGATTTCGAAGAACGCACAGTTCTTTGCGGTGCTTTTGCCAGCTTGAGTCTTTTCATTTTTCTAGCGAGAGGCTGAGTGCTTCCATCCTCATGTGAAGCTGAACCACTAGCCATGAACATAGGCCAGGGCCTCAGCCGTTCCTTGCCACTCCGTGTGGTAAATGGTATATTGGCAAGTTTACGCTTCTCCTCCGACAATTTTATTTTAGATTTTGGAGTCCTTTTTTTTACTGATATTTGGTGTTTTGGATTTTACATGCTCTGTACTATGACATTGGGCATCGGCCTTGGCAGACGACGTTGCTGGCATTTCATCGTCTCGGCCATGACTAGTGGCAGCAGCTTCAGCACGAGGTGGAAGTGGATCTTGATCTTTCCCTAATTTTGGAACCTCAATATTTTTGTTCTCCATATTTTAATAGGCACAACTAAAAGGCACCTCAGGTAAACAATGGAGATGGATGGATACTAGTATACTTATGGATGGACGAGCGACTGCCGACACAGAGGTAGCTACAGCCGTGGACTACCGTACTGTGTCTGCTGCTAATATAGACTGGATGATAATGAGATGAAATCAATATATATATATATATATATATATAATATCACTAGTACTGCAGCCGGACAGGTATATATATTTATTATGTAATGACTGATGACGGACCTGCTGGACACTGTCAGCTCAGCAGCACCGCAGACTGCTACAGTAAGCTACTATAGTAGTATGTATAAAGAAGAAAGAAAAAAAAAAAAAAACACGGGTAGGTGGTATACAATTATGGATGGACGAGCGACTGCCGACACAGAGGTAGCTACAGCCGTGGACTACCGTACTGTGTCTGCTGCTAATATAGACTGGATGATAATGAGATGAAATCAATATATATATATATATAATATAATATCACTAGTACTGCAGCCGGACAGGTATATATATTTATTATGTAATGACTGATGACGGACCTGCTGGACACTGTCAGCTCAGCAGCACCGCAGACTGCTACAGTAAGCTACTATAGTAGTATGTATAAAGAAGAAAGAAAAAAAAAAAACCACGGGTAGGTGGTATACAATTATGGATGGACGAGTGATTGCCGACACAGAGGTAGCTACAGCCGTGGACTACCGTACTGTGTCTGCTGCTAATATAGACTGGATGATAATGAGATGAAATCAATATATATATATATAATATCACACTAGTACTGCAGCCGGACAGGTAGATATATTTATTATGTAATGACTGATGACGGACCTGCTGGACACTGTCAGCTCAGCAGAACCGCAGACTGCTACAGTAAGCTACTATAGTAGTATGTATAAAGAAGAAAGAAAAAGAAAAAACCACGGGTAGGTGGTATACAATTATGGATGGACGAGCGACTGCCGACACAGAGGTAGCTACAGCCGTGGACTACCGTACTGTGTCTGCTGCTAATATAGACTGGATGATAATGAGATGAAATCAATATATATATATATATAATATCACTAGTACTGCAGCCGGACAGGTATATATATTTATTATGTAATGACTGATGACGGACCTGCTGGACACTGTCAGCTCAGCAGCACTGCAGACTGCTACATTAAGCTACTATAGTAGTATGTATAAAGAAGAAAGAAAAAAGAAAAAACCACGGGTAGGTGGTATACAATATTATATATATATTATATACAATTATATATATATATATATATATATATATATATATATTAAACTGGTGGTGATTATTAAACTGGTGGTCAGGTCACTGGTCACACTATCAGCAACTTGCAAGTAGTACTCCTAAGCAGACAATCACAATATATATTATACTGGTGGTCAGTGTGGTCACAATGGCAGTGTGGCACTCTGGCAGCAAAAGTGTGCACTGTACGTTATATGTACTCCTGAGTCCTGCTCTCAGACTCTAACTGCTCCCCACTGTCAGTGTCTCCCCCACAAGTCAGATACACATTATACAGTCACACTATCTATCTATCACTTCAGCAAGTAGTAGTACTCCTCCTAATGCTCCCCAAAATTACTACTGTGTCTCTCTCTACTCTAGTCTCACTCTCTTCTCTATAAACGGAGAGGACGCCAGCCACGTCCTCTCCCTATGAATCTCAATGCACGTGTGAAAATGGCGGCGACGCGCGTCTCCTTATATAGAATCCGAGTCTCGCGATAGAATCCGAGCCTCGCGAGAATCCGACAGCGGGATGATGACGTTCGGGCGCGCTCGGGTTAACCGAGCAAGGCGGGAAGATCCGAGTCGCTCGGCCCCGTGTAAAAAAAAAAGTTCGGGCGGGTTCGGATTCCGAGGAACCGAACCCGCTCATCTCTAGTATTAGCGTTACACCGAAGGTAAACTGAAGGGAAACATACTACAAACCAACACCACTATAGATGGACTGCTTTAATGCCACAAAAATATGTAATTAATTTCTCATGCTGCAAAATCTACTCTGCACCTCATGCATATCATCTGTGTTTCTGAATTATGAAAAGTCAACTCCATTCTGCTCACTACATTTCTCTTTCATGCAAAGAAATGGTTTTTTTTTAAGTTTTTGATGTAATGACTCGCTTGTAATTGATCATGCCTGTGTGGGGAAGTTGTTCAGTGAATCATAGTGTATTGTTGCACGAGCATGGTTTTTATTCAAACACAGTGCAAATTATCTCCTTTGGTTATTTGCCCATTTGTGGTCAATTGTAGCCTGTCTTGAACAGACTTACTATATCTTTAGATTTAGAGAGGTGCAGCCGTGTTGTAAAGGACAAAGGACCTTATTCAGAAATGGACGCAGATCGCTGCATTCACAACCAGATCTGCTTCTATCTCCTCACATGCTGGGGGTCGCCCAGCACAGGGCCCAGCATGTGTGACGGGCTGCCTCCCAATGCGTCCACCATGTAATTGCATCAAATTAAGGTTGATCCCTTGCAGCGCCGTATGTTGTGCTGTCAGGTGGTCTGCCGTAATTTTTTTAATTGTAGTGGCTGTGTGTGAAGACATGCAGCTGCCTCGAAAAACATTCCCAAAAGGTCCATGTCTGACCCACCACTCCCCCCTCCCCCTCCCCCCCCCGATGCCGCATCGCCACCCTGCGAACGCCCACCGCTGTCAATCACACTGCGGTTGCATCTGTCTGGGATGCAGCCACAATATGTAAGGGGCGCAGTTTGCCTGCATCGGCAAACTGCGCTGCGGGCGGCTGATGCAGCCAGCTCTGAATGAGCTGCAAAGTACAATTTTTGTGCAGTTGAATGTGTTGTCAAAACTATTCCTGTTTTTTTTTTTTACTGCTATCTCGCTTCAACTCTCTTCCTGCCGTTGAGCTTACACTGTTACCAAGACTGTACTTTCTCCTGCATTTCTGCAAATCTACTGCTCTGTTTGTCTTAAGATATCGCTCATTTTCACCCTTCTGAGCAATATCGTTTTTAATATCGCATCTTTACAGCCTCCACTGCTATTTCCAGTTTTTTTCCCCTATTTACCTCATCCACACTACTGTATGTCCAGATTTTCTTCAACTCCCCCAATCACTCAGTGTCTACCTAACACTGTAATCTTGCCGCCTGTTCCCACCTCAATCCTACACTCTCCCATCCTCTGTCTCCCATCCACCCCTCTGCTTCCCTTCACCTCCTTTTCTGTAACCCCACTTTCATTAACCTCTGCCCCACCACTCTACCCCACCACTCAGCCCTGCTCCCTCCCTGTCATCTCAACTCACATCCATCCTCGGCATATGAACTCCCTCCATGTCCACTACCTGCAGTTTCCCTTCCTAGTCAGGTACCCACACCATCACTACTCACATCATCCCTGCTCTCCAAATTAATCTCACCTCAATGCTACAGCAACCCTGACAATCTTATTCACATCTCTCCCACAAACTCTCTTCTTCTCTCAGGTTTCCTGTGGTCCCCACCCATAAGCTTTCATCTCCAACTCCCTGAATCTCCTAGCCATTACTGAAACCTGGGTTTCTCCTCTGACACCACTTCTCCTGCTGCTCTCTCCACTGGGGGCCTCACATTCACAAACACCCCAGTCCGGGCGTCAATGTGGTGGTGGTGGTGGTGGTGGTGGTGGTGGTGTTGGGGTCCTTCTATCCTCCATTTACTCTTACTAATAAAATTACACCACCAGAACCATCCCTTACATTCACTATTTGAGGTTCATGCTATGTGCCTCTTCCAACCTGTTCACCTTCAAGTAACTGTAATTTACCGTCCCACTGGCATTCCCACCAAATTTCTCGATCACTTTGCTTCCTGGCTAAGTCACTTCCTCACTTCAGACATTCCCTCCATTACCTTAGGTGATTTCAACATTCCAATTGATATCCTCATAGAATCCTCTGCCTCAAAACTCCTTAACCTCACATCCTCGCTTGGTCTCTCCCAGCGGACCTCCTCACCCTCCCATGTGAGTGGGAACTCACTTGATCTTGTTTTCACTCACTGTTGTGACTTTTCTGACTTCTATAACTGCCCATTCCCACTCTCTGGCCATCATATGCTCTCTTTTAACATATCCCTCTGTGCTTCTCCATCTCAACCTCCTAAGGCTACCATCACTAAGCGTAACACTGATGCCACTGACACCATTACCTTATTCTCCCTGCTTGACTTGACCTGAACAAGCCACTTCCCTATACAATGCCCTTACTTTTGCTCTTTACTCCAGCAACCACTATTCACTTTCACAGATCAACACCTCAACCCTGGCATTTCAAATTCACCTGATATCTGCAAAAATGTTCACTTACTTCTGAACGACAGTGGAGGAAATCACGCTCTAAAGAGGACTTCCTCCATTTCAAATGTATGTTCTCATCCTACAGTGCTGCCCTTTCTGTCTCTAAACAGTCATACTTTAAGAACCTCATCTCCTCCAAATCTTCAAATCCCTGGTGTCTCTTTGCCAACGTCAATGCCCTCCTCTGTCCTCTACCACTTCGACTCCCTTCCTTACTCTCTGTCCTTGACTTTGCCACCAACTTCACATCCAAAATTGACTCCATACATCAGGACATCACATCCCGCAACAACCCGCCCCCTCCTTTCCCTGACCACCCCTCCCCATTTATCTTACCAACTCTGACTTCTTTTTCCACTGTATCTAGAGATGAAGTAATGGCCCTCGTCCAGTCCTCACCCACAATCACTTCCCCACTAGACCGTATACCCTCCTGACATCTCAAACACCTCTCACCTTCTACCTGTTCTCATCTTGCCCACCTCCTCAATATCTACCTCTCATCAGGCACTGTCCCCTCTGCCTTCAAGCATTCCCTTGTCTCCCCTATTCCTATAAAACCTACCCTTGATCCTAACAGTCTCTCCAACTACCAACCCATCTCTCTCCTCCCTTTTGCTTCCAAATTCCTCAAGCATAATGTCTACAACCACCATACTGCCTTTCTTTTCTCCCACTCCCTTCTTGACCCATATTTCCGTCTGGCTTTCATCCTCTCCTCTCCACTGAAACTGTCCTGACGAAAACCTGCAATAACCTCCATGCTGCCAAATCCAAGGGCCACTACTCTCTGCTTATTCTCCTTTACCTCTCTGCTGCTTTTAACACTGTGAACCACCCTCTCCTCCTGCAAATCCTTCACTCTATTGGTCTGTGTGATACTGCCCTTCCCTGGCTGTCATCCTTCCTCTCTGACCTTCTCTGTCTCCTCTCATAATGAACCCAAATCGGTGACATGAGTACACCATATCAACAGCTTCACTAAATATACTGTGTGTGTGTGTGTGTGTGTGTGTGTGTGTGTGTGTGTGTGTGTGTGTGTGTGTATATATTTGCACACAGTACCAATGGGATATACTGGCACCATATAAATGAATATTAATTATTAGATAAATATATAAATAATTCTAGATTTATAGCAAAAACATACAACTTCAATTTATTGCATGCCACATGTATCTTGGATGCAACATTATAATGGTACATAAAGGCAGAAATGTAAGACCTATACTAAAACATAAACAATGACCTTATTTGTTTGTAATAAATGGAAATAAATTTATTTTAAAGCAGGTAAATACAATGTGTTATTCTTCATGGTGCCAGTACTGTGACACTGAGCACTGGACCATACAATGTCACAGAGCAGAGTAATATAATTCCAATGACAAATTCTTGGTGTACTAGTGATATTTATCACGGGCAACAAGTTAACTTCAAACACAGATATAATATATTTAACGTACGATCGAGACCGGTGCCTGGATCTTCGGAGGTTGGGGTCAGTCTGGTTCTTCTCCTTTTGTCTTCTTAAAACGGCTTCCCACTGTGGACCAGAATCCACCATATCATTTTCCTGCCGTAACCTGTAATAAAAGAATTCTTTATGTTGTCATTGAAGCGCGTGCAAGTTCAGCCATGTGACTAATGCAGTCACTATGTAATTTTGCTCCTACACTTCCATGGAGAGAATTACACAGTAATCTTTCACAAGGTAGAGAAAACAGTAAGAGTTATGGATTGCAGGAAACAATTCTGCCTCAATTATACGCACACAGAAAAACACATATATAGATATCATTGGAACATTTTCTTGGTACTGTAAACTGAAAACCTGTGCTCTTGGTCTAAAACATCTCACCGGAGAGTACTGGAGAAATGCACAGCTTGGGCTACTACTGTATGTGGATTAAATCAGAATATTACAAACCAACCAAATCTATGATGATAATTACTACTACAGCATGTTATTGTGATTACTGTACAGCATGACATCACTGAGGGTCACTTACAGCTGAAAGGGCATGCACTCTGGAGTACACAACCCCCTGTAACACTATTTTTGCCCACTATGGTATCTCCCAACCGTCACAACTTCAGGGAAACTGATTCACAATCGGGACATTCATCCCCGTTTTTCGTAAGGATGCAAAGTATTTCCACAAAAACAACATACATATTGTATTTCTATGTGAAAAACGCAGATCTGAAGTATAGCAATGCCACTAAGATGCAGTCATACCCCTGGCCTGCCATAGTAATGCCTCTCTGTGCCATATTACCATTAAATGATGTTGGTAGGCATGATGTGTGTGTGTGAACATTGGGCCTATGTGAAAATGTTTGTATTTCAGATGAACGGTGTGGAAATCTGGGTATCCGGAAGGAGTAACTATTGCTCTGTGTGTTTTGCACAAGAATAGAAGGTAGATATGTGACACTGCTATTTACATGATAGAAAGGTCATAGAAAAGGGGAGCAGAGGTTTTGGGGGGAGGGGGGAATTGGCCAAGCTTAAACAGGCTGAAGTTTTATGGTGGTCTATACCTATGATTACATAAACGTACCAATTGATCCTGGCTCACACTTAAGCAATATGGAAAGCAATGTATGTACAGTATAAGCTCAAAATGAAAAAAAAAAAAAAAAAAACTAAACATGATATTAAGGGGCATATGTAATAGGGTCTAAGTCTGCAGAGGTGTGGGATGCCGGCCGATCTTGGACTTTTTTTTAAAGCGGCAATCATTTAAAAGGCATGGTTTTGCCTTGTAAATGATTGCCGCTTTAAAAGAACGTCCACATATTCAGTACGGATGGTTTAACGGTTAGCATTACAGCCTCACAGCACTGAGGTCATGGGTTTGATTCCCACCATGGCCCTATCTGTGCGGAGTTTGTATATCCTCCCCGTGCTTGCGTGGGCTTCCTCCGGGTACTCCGGTTTCCTCCCACAATCCAAAAAATAAGATTTTAAACCTACCGGTAAATCTTTTTCTCGTAGTCCGTAGAGGATGCTGGGGACTCCGTAAGGACCATGGGGATAGACGGGCTCCGCAGGAGACATGGGCACTTTAAGAAAGACTTTTGGATTTGGGTGTGCACTGGCTCCTCCCTCTATGCCCCTCCTCCAGACCTCAGTTAGAGAAACTGTGCCCAGAGGAGGACAGTACAAGGAAAGGATTTTTGTTAAACCAATCACACCGTATAACTTGTGATAAACTAACCAGTTAACAGTATGAAATTCAACATAGCTTCAGTCGGAAACTGAAAGCAACCATAACATAACCCTTATGTAAGCAAAACTATATACAAGTCTTGCAGAAGTAGTCCGCACTTGGGACGGGCGCCCAGCATCCTCTACGGACTACGAGAAAAAGATTTACCGGTAGGTTTAAAATCTTATTTTCTCTTACGTCCTAGGGGATGCTGGGGACTCCGTAAGGACAATGGGGATTATACCAAAGCTCCCAAACGGGCGGGAGAGTGCGGATGACTCTGCAGCACCGATTGAGCAAACAGGAGGTCCTCCTCAGCCAGGGTATCAAATTTGTAGAATTTCGCAAACGTGTTTGCCCCTGACCAAGTAGCCGCTCGGCACAGCTGTAGTGCCGAGACCCCTCGGGCAGCCGCCCAAGAAGAGCCCACTTTCCTAGTGGAATGGGCCTTGACTGATTTAGGTAACGGCAATCTAGCCGTCGTATGTGCCTGCTGAATCGTGGTACAGATCCAGCGAGCAATAGTCTGCTTTGAAGCAGGAGCGCCAACCTTGTTGGCTGCATACAGGATAAACAGCGCTTCAGTTTTCCTGACTTTGGCCGTCCTGGCCACGTAAATTTTCAAAGCCCTGACTACATCCAGATACTCGGAATCCTCCAAGTCTCGTGTAGCCACCGGCACCACAATAGGTTGGTTCATATGAAAGGATGACACCACCTTAGGCAAGAATTGAGGACGGGTCCGCAATTCCGCCCTATCCATATGGAAAACTAGATAGGGGCTTTTGTGAGACAAAGCCGCCAATTCTGACACTCGCCTAGCCGAAGCTAAGGCCAACAACATGACCACCTTCCAAGTGAGATATTTTAACTCTACTGTCTGAAGTGGTTCAAACCAGTGCGACTTAAGGAAACTCAAAACCACGTTAAGGTCGCAAGGCGCCACCGGAGGTACAAAAGGAGGCTGAATATGAAGCACTCCCTTTACAAAAGTTTGTATTTCTGGAAGTGAAGCCAATTCTTTTTGAAAGAAAATGGACAATGCCGAAATCTGAACCTTAATGGAGCCTAATTTTAGGCCCAAATTCACTCCAGATTGTAGAAAGTGAAGGAAACGGCCCAGATGGAATTCTTCCGTAGGAGCATTCCTGGCCTCACACCAAGCAACATATTTATGCCATATACGGTGATAATGTTTAGCTGTCACATCCTTCCTAGCCTTTATCAGAGTAGGAATGACCTCATCCGGAATGCCCTTTTCCGCTAGGATCCGGCGTTCAACCGCCATGCCGTCAAACGCAGCCGCGGTAAGTCTTGGAACAGACAGGGCCCCTGTTGCAACAGGTCCTGTCTTAGAGGAAGAGGCCACGGATCTTCTGTGAGCATCTCCTGCAATTCCGGGTACCAGGCCCTTCGTGGCCAATCTGGAACAATGAGAATTGTCCGAACTCCTCCTTTTCTTATTATTCTCAACACTTTTGGGATGAGAGGAAGAGGAGGAAAAACATATACTGAGTGGAACACCCACGGTGTCACTAGTGCGTCCACCGCTACCGCCTGAGGGTCTCTTGACCTGGCGCAATAGCTTTGCAGTTTTTTGTTTAGGCGGGACGCCATCATGTCTATCTGGGGCAGGCCCCACTGGCTTGCAATCTGTGTGAAGACTTCCTGATGAAGTCCCCACTCTCCCGGATGCAGGTCGTGCCTGCTGAGGAAGTCTGCTTCCCAGTTGTCCACTCCCGGAATGAACACTGCTGATAGGGCGCTTACATGGTTTTCCGCCCAGCGTAGAATCTTTTGTGGCTTCCGCCATTGCCACTCTGCTCTTTGTGCCGCCCTGGCGGTTTACATGAGCTACTGCGGTGATGTTGTCTGACTGGATCAGAACTGGTAAGTCGCAAAGCAAAGTCTCCGCTTGACGAAGGGCGTTGAATATGGCCCTTAGCTCCAGGACGTTGATGTGAAGACAAGTCTCCTGACTTGACCAAAGACCCTGGAAGTTCCTTCCTTGTGTGACTGCACCCCAACCTCGGAGGCTCGCGTCCGTGGTCACCAGGACCCAGTCCTGAATGCCGAATCTGCGGCCCTCTAGAAGGTGAGCACTCTGCAGCCACCACAGGAGAGACACCCTGGCCCTGGGGGACAGGGTGATCAACCGATGCATTTGTAGATGCGACCCGGACCATTTGTCCAGTAGGTCCCATTGGAAGGTCCGTGCATGGAACCTGCCGAATGGAATGGCCTCGTAAGATGCCACCATCTTTCCCAGGACTCGCGTGCAGTGATGCACTGACACCTGTTTTGGTTTCAATAGGTTCCTGACCAAAGTCACGAGTTCTTGAGCCTTTTCTATCGGCAGATACACCCTTTTCTGGTCCGTATCCAGAATCATGCCCAAGAAGGGTAGACGAGTCGTAGGAACCAGCTGCGACTTCGGGATATTGAGAATCCAGCCGTGTTGCTGTAACACCTTCAGTGAAAGTGACACGCTGTTCAGTAATTGTTCTCTTGATCTCGCTTTTATGAGGAGATCGTCCAAGTACGGGATAATTGTGACACCTTGCTTGCGCAGGAGCACCATCATTTCCGCCATTACCTTGGTGAAAATTCTCGGGGCCGTTGACAGCCCAAACGGCAACGTCTGAAATTGATAATGACAATCCTGTACCGCAAATCTCAGGTACGCCTGATGAGGTGGATATATGGGAACATGAAGGTATGCATCCTTTATGTCCAGAGATACCATAAAATCTCCCCCTTCCAGGCTGGCGATGACTGCCCTGAGCGATTCCATCTTGAATTTGAACCTTTTCAAGTATAGGTTCAGGGATTTTAAATTTAAAATGGGTCTGACCGAACCGTCCGGTTTCGGGACCACATACAGGGTTGAGTAATATCCCCTGCCCTGTTGAAGCGGGGGAACCTTGACCACCACCTGTTGAAGATACAATTTGTCGATTGCATTTAACACTATCTCCCGTTCTTGAGGAGACGTTGGCAGAGCCGATTTGAAAAACCGGCGAGGAGGCACCTCTTCGAATTCCAGTTTGTAACCTAGGGAAACAATTTCTATTGCCCAGGGATCCACCTGTGAGTGGGCCCAGATGTGGCTGAAAATTCGAAGACGTGCCCCCCCCCCCCTGGGGCGGACTCCCTTAGTGGAGCCCCAGCGTCATGCGGTGGATTTTGCAGAGGCCGGGGAGGACTTCTGTTCCTGGGAACTAGCTGTGTTGTGCAGCTTTTTCCCTCTGCCCTTACCTCTGGCAAGAAAGGACGATCCACGGCCTTTCTTGTTTCTATTTGATCGAAAGGACTGCATTTGATAATGCGGTGCTTTTTTAGGTTGTGAGGGAATATAAGGTAAAAAATTAGATTTACCTGCCGTAGCAGTGGATACCAGGTCCGAGAGACCTTCTCCAAACAATTCCTCACCCTTGTAAGGTAAAACCTCCATATGCCTTTTTGAGTCGGCATCACCTGTCCATTGTCGGGTCCAAAGGACTCTTCTAGCCGAGATCGACATAGCATTGATTCTCGAACCCAATAGACCAATGTCTCTTTGTGCATCTCTCATATATAAGACAGCATCTTTTATATGTCCTAGGGTCAATAGGATGGTATCCTTATCGAAGGTATCAAATTCCGCTGATAAGGTATCTGTCCTTGCTGCTACAGCACTACACACCCATGCCGACGCAATAGCCGGTCTGAGTAAGGTACCTGAATGTGTATAAATGGACTTCAGGGTAACCTCCTGCTTGCGATCAGCAGGATCCCTGAGGGTAGCCGTATCTTGGGAAGGCAGCGCTACCTTTTTGGATAAGCGTGTCAAAGCTTTGTCCACCCTAGGGGATGATTCCCACCGTATCCTGTCCGTTGGCGGGAAAGGATACGCCATAAGAATCCTTTTGGGAATCTGCAGTTTCTTGTCTGGAGATTCCCAAGCTTTTTCACATAACTCGTTCAGTTCATGTGAAGGGGGGAAATTTATCTCAGTTTTCTTTCCCTTATACATGTGTACCCGCGTGTCAGGGAGAGGGGGTTCCTCTGTGATATGCAAAACATCTTTGATTGCAATAATCATGTATCGAATACATTTAGCCACCTTTGGCTGTAATTTTGCATCATCATAATCGACACTGGAGTCAGAATCCGTGTCGGTATCCGTGTCAACTATTTGGGATAGTGGGCGCTTTTGGGACCCCGAAGGTCCCCGCGACATAGGTACAGGCATGGGTTGACTCCCTGACTGTTCTCTAGCTTCAGCTTTATCCAATCTTTTGTGCAATAAATTTACATTGGCACTTAAAATATTCCACATATCCATCCAGTCAGGTGTCGGCGCCGTCGACGGCGACACCACATTCATTTGCTCCTCCTCCCTCGAAAAGCCTTCTACCTCAGACATGTCGACACACACGTACCGACACACCACACACTCAGGGAACCCTCTTATCTGAGGACAGTTCCCCCACAAGGCCCTTAGGAGAGACAGAGAGAGAGTATGCCAGCACACACCCAGCGCTATAATAACCCAGGACAAAAACACAATATTTATGTTTACCCAGATAGCGCTTTTATACTCAATTCGCCAATTATGTGCCCCCCCTCTACTTTAAATCCCTCTTGTCACCGTGATCTAAGCAGGGGAGAGTCCGGGGAGCTTCCTCTCAGCGGTGCTGTGGAGAAAAAATGGCGGTGGTGAGTGCTGAGGGAGAAGCCCCGCCCCCTCGGCGGCGGACTTCTGTCCCGCTCTAAAATACAAAACTTTGGCGGGGGCTCGTAGGTATATACAGTGGCCGGCTGTATATACCCATCTTTTGCCAGGAGAGGTTTATTTGCTGCCCAGGTTGCCCCCACCGCGCCCTGCACCCTTACATTGACACAGTATGTGAGGTGAAAGGGAGCAATGGCGCACAGCTGCAGTGCTGTGCGTTACCTCAGTGAAGAACATTGAAGTCTTCTGCCGCCTCTGATGTCTTCTAACTTCTCATACTCACGTGGCTTCTACCTTCAGCTCTGTGAGGAGGACGGCGGCGCGGCTCCGGGACGGACGGCGAGGATGAGACCTGCGTACCGATCCCTCTGGAGCTAATGGTGTCCAGTAGCCTAAGAAGCAGAGCCTTTCAACTCACAGAAGTAGGTCTGCTTCTCTCCCCTCAGTCCCACGATGCAGGGAGTCTGTTGCCAGCAGGCTCCCTGAAAATATAAAACCTAACAAAATACTTTCTGTCAGAAACTCAGGAGAGCCTCTGAAAAGCACCCAGTCTCCTCTGGGCACAGTAATCAACTGAGGTCTAGAGGAGGGGCATAGAGGGAGGAGGCAGTGCACACCCAAATCCTAAAGTCTTTCTTAAAGTGCCCATGTCTCCTGCGGAGCCCGTCTATCCCCATGGTCCTTACGGAGTCTCCAGCATCCTCTAGGACGTAAGAGAAATATACTGGTAGGTTAATTGGCTTCCAACAAAAATTAACCCTAGTGTGAATGTGTCTGTGTGTACATGTGATAGGGCATATAGATTGTAAGCTCCACTGTGGCAGGAACTGATGTGAATGGCCAAATATTCTCTGTAAAGCGCTGCGGAATATGTGTGCGCTATACACATAACTGGTAATAATAATAATATTCATGGACTTACATAGGGGGAGTGCACAGGATGGACATTACTGTCTGGCTAAATATAATGGACAAGTTATAATCTCATGGTTTATGTGTAAGACACAACATGACACATTCTGCTGCACTGGATGGTCCACATACAAATAAACGGGTGGTCTTCAGTATGCCGACTGACGGGATCCCGGCGCACAGTATACTGGCGCCGGGATCCCGACAGCCGGCATACCGACACTTATTTTCCCTCGTGGGGTCCACGACCCCCCTGGAGGGAGAATAAAATAGTGTGGCGCGCGTAGCGCGCCACCGTGCCCGTAGCGTGGAGAGCGCAGCGAGTCCGCAAGGGGCTCATTTGCGCTCGCCACACTGTCGGTAAGCCGGCGGTCGGGCTCCCGGCGCCGGGAGCCCGACCGCCGGCATATCGTAGTGAACCCAAATAAACACATGAGTACAAAATGAACATTATAGCAAGACGCTGATGAGCAAATGCAAGTACAAATATCTATGCCCTACTGTGGGTTACCCAGGCAGTATAACCTTATTCATTATTGCTCGCAAGCTACAGGATGTGTGCAGCAAAACATCACGCAAGGTTGCGACAGAACCTTGCACTTAATTGAATCTCCCCTGGCCTTTGCGATGCACAGGTACAGTGACGAAGCAAAAAAACCAAGTACAGATTCCATACTTATAAACTCAACTTAAAATAAAACTTCAGCATAAACGTAATAGTTTCAAGTGAAGTAGACAGAGATTTATGCACATAGGGGGTCATTCCGAGTTGATCGCTAGCTGCCGTTGTTCGCAGCGCAGCGATCAGGCTAAATATCAGCATTTCTGCGCATGCGCGAAGTACAGGTGCAAAGGCATTTGTTATTTTGCACAGGTTCTAGTGAAGTTTTCAGTCGCACTGACGGCCGCAAGAAGATTGACAGGAAGGGGGCGTTTCTGGGTGTCAACTGACCGTTTTCAGGGAGTGTTTGCAAAAACGCAGGCGTGTCTGAAAAAACGCAGGCATGGCTGGGCATTCGCTGGGCGGGTGTATGACGTCAAATCCGGACACGAATAGGCTGAAGTGATCGTAAGCGCTGAGTAGGTTCAGAGCTACTCTGCAACTGCACAAACTGTTTTTGCAGAGCTCAGCTGCACATGCGTTCACACTTCTGCTAAGCTAAAATACACTCCCCAGTGGGCGGCGGCATAGCGTTTGCATGGCTGCTAAAACTAGCTAGCGAGCGATCAACTCGGAATGACCCCCATAAGCACTTGCTTAATGTTCAATACAGCTTTTTTTCCCCCAATATTGGTATTCTAACCACGGCCCAACCCAGCTGTTACTGTATGGATATATTCAGCAGGACGTACTGGAGTCCAAGATTGCCGAAGGTGCGGGATGCCGGCCGATCTCTGACCTTTTTTTAAAGGCGCAAACATTTACAAGGCAAAACCATGCCTTATAAGTGCTTGCCCCTTTAAAAAAAAGTCCAAAAGCAGCCTGCATCACGCACCTCCTGCGATCTCGGACTCCATTACATCCCGCCGATATGGTTTACTAAATAGTATTAATACTACATTCAGAGGCAGTATAGAATTCCTTTTGCACGATGAAGCACAGAGGTGCAACACTTTAGAGCCTATCTACTCAAAATGTCTCGTGCATCATCAGCTGTATTCAGTATGCTTCTGGAACAGCCTACATTGCAGTAACTCGCTATTCAGCATGATCCTTATACAGCTGCCGATATTCCCTTATGATAACTTTCCCAGACTCCAAGGCATTACATGGGCTCTATTTATAAAGCTGTCGTATTTTATCCCACTATGGCTAGGGATGTGAGAAGGAAGGCAATGCAATTGTTGCAAGAAGGGTGGAACAGGAAATCAAATATGAAACGTCATTAGCCAAGTTCAATAGCTGTCTTCAGCTTTAATCAACAGATGTGTACTGTATGGCCCCCTTTGGTTATTCAAACCAATCTAGGCACTAAGAAACAGGGGGCAGGCAGCAATAATGGCAGGATAAGAGGACTAGAAATTATAAACATGTCACAATGACAAGCGAGCAAGAAACCTATAATGACATTAATGTACGCAATTTCACATGTGAGTTCACACAGCTACAACATGAGATGACAACCTCCTGCTGTGACCATGAAAGATTAAAAGACTTCAGACACGCTCACATAAAGTGCTGGAAATAAAACAACTGGGTTTTTCTATTCTCTGTGCTATTCCCAAGGGCTGGCTCACTGTGCGGATTACAGGAGAAATGAAAAGGAACTGCTGATTTACTTCTCAGTTATATGGTGATATATTCACAATTAAGAGTATAATCGTTAGGATTTACAAATATGGTGTATGGAATGATGACATACACAAAAACTGTGAGTCCCATTACTATTGTGTGCTTGACATACCCTACAAACACATTACACTGGTGATAGCCAAATACCATGCCATATCACATTTAGGTACTTGTCACAACAGCAGCCAGCATGTGTCACAGTACATTCTGCCCAACATCTGAGGTCTTCTAAAACGGTGAATTAGTACAGGTTGAGTATCCCTTATCCAAAATGCTTGAGGCCAGAAGTATTTTGGATAACGTATTTTTCCGTACTTTGGAATAATTGCATTCCATAATGAGAAATAATGGAGATAGGACCTAAGTCTAAGCACAGAATGCATTTATGTTTCATATACACCTTATACACACAGCCTGAAGGTAATTTTAGCCAATATTTTTAATAACTTTGTGCATTAAACAAAGTTTCTGTACATACACACAATTCATTTATGTTTTTATATACACCTTATACACACAGCCTGAAGGTCATTTAATACAATATTTTTAATAACTTTGTGAATTAAACAAAGTGTGTGTACATTGAGCCATCAGAAAACAAAGGTTTCACTATCTTAGTCTCACTCCAAAAATTCCGTATTTCGGAATATTCCGTATTTTGGAATATTTGGATATGGGATATTCAACCTGTATTGTGGAAAATGATGAGACCATTTATTTAATTGAAAATCTTTTTTTTTTAATAATTACAAAAAGTTTTATTATTTAAGTCAGTGGTTCCCAATTTTTTTGAATCATGGTGCCCTAGAGTATCAGAATTTATTTCATGTACCCCTAGGCCAAAAGTGGTTTATTCGTAATTTTAGAAAGAAATAGTTAAGTAAATTGTGTTTATATGTCATCCTTAGGGTCAGTTATGTGGTGAGGGACAAGATTTGTGTGTGTCCACATATATTATGATTGGCAGCCACCAGCACTGGTTTTGCCTCTTACATTAACCATAAATAATGGTTAATAATGGTAAATAAAGCAGATGGGCCACCAATCCAGGACACCCCAGCAAGAGCCTTGCAGCAGGCCAGGGTGCCATGACACACAGTTTGAGAACCACTGGCTTACGTTATTGTGCCAAGGCTGCTTATTAAAAACAATATTTTCTTATATTACAAGCAAGCACAAAACAGTAATATACAATGAAGTTATGTACAAGGTGATGCTGTAATAACCTTGGGAGCCAAACTGAAAATTTCATTAGCAAATGCAAAAATGTATCCAGGGTGTAAGGAATAATATAAATAGGAAAGATGGGGAGATTTGTGCCAATAAGAGGGATCATTTAGAAGGATACATTGGGTATGCTAAAAGCATGAACAAAGAGCTGGTTAATAATAAGAATTTACTTACCGATAATTCTATTTCTCGGAGTCCGTAGTGGATGCTGGGGTTCCTGAAAGGACCATGGGGAATAGCGGCTCCGCAGGAGACAGGGCACAAAAGTAAAGCTTTCCGATCAGGTGGTGTGCACTGGCTCCTCCCCCTATGACCCTCCTCCAAGCCAGTTAGGTACTGTGCCCGGACGAGCGTACACAATAAGGGAGGAATTTTGAATCCCGGGTAAGACTCATACCAGCCACACCAATCACACCGTACAACTTGTGATCTAAACCCAGTTAACAGTATGATAACAGCGGGCGCCTCTGAAAAGATGGCTCACAACAATAATAACCCGATTTTTGTAACTATGTACAAGTATTGCAGATAATCCGCACTTGGGATGGGCGCCCAGCATCCACTACGGACTCCGAGAAATAGAATTATCGGTAAGTAAATTCTTATTTTCTCTATCGTCCTAGTGGATGCTGGGGTTCCTGAAAGGACCATGGGGATTATACCAAAGCTCCCAAACGGGCGGGAGAGTGCGGATGACTCTGCAGCACCGAATGAGAGAACTCCAGGTCCTCCTTAGCCAGGGTATCAAATTTGTAGAATTTAGCAAACGTGTTTGCCCCTGACCAAGTAGCTGCTCGGCAAAGTTGTAAAGCCGAGACCCCTCGGGCAGCCGCCCAAGATGAGCCCACCTTCCTTGTGGAATGGGCATTTACATATTTTGGCTGTGGCAGGCCTGCCACAGAATGTGCAAGCTGAATTGTATTACACATCCAACTAGCAATAGTCTGCTTAGAAGCAAGAGCACCCAGTTTGTTGGGTGCATACAGGATAACAGCAAGTCAGTTTTCCTGACTCCAGCCGTCCTGGAACATATTTTCAGGGCCCTGACAACATCTAGCAACTTGGAGTCCTCCAAGTCCCTAGTAGGTGCAAGGCACCACAATAAGCTGGTTCAGGTGAAACACTGACACCACCTTAGGGAGAGAACTGGGGACGAGTCCGCAGCTCTGCCCTGTCCGAATGGACAAACAGATATGGGCTTTTTTGAGAAAAAAACCACCAATTTGACACTCGCCTGGTCCAGGCCAGGGCCAAGAGCACGGTCACTTTTCATGTGAGATGCTTCAAATCCACAGATTTGACTGGTTTTAAACCAATGCGATTTGAGGAATCCCAGAACTACGTTGAGATCCCACAGTGCCACTGGAGGCACAAAAGGGGGTTGTATATGCAATACTCCCTTGACAAAACTTCTGGACTTCAGGAACTGAAGCCAATTCTTTCTGGAAGAAAATCGACAGGGCCGAAATTTGAACCTTAATGGACCCCAATCTGAGGCCCATAGACACTCCTGTTTGCAGGAAATGCAGGAAACGACCGAGTTGAAATTTCTTTGTGGGGCCTTCCTGGCCTCACACCACGCAACATATTTTCGCCACATGTGGTGATAATGTTGTGCGGTCACCTCCTTTCTGGCTTTGACCAGGGTAGGAATGACCTCTTCCGGAATGCCTTTTTTCCTTAGGATCCGGCTTTCCACCGCCATGCCGACCAACGCAGCTGCGGTAAGTCTTGGAACAGACATGGTACTTGCTGAAGCAAGTCCCTTCTTAGCGGCAGAGGCCATAAGACCTCTGTAAGCATCTCTTGAAGTACCGGGTACCAAGTCCTTCTTGGCCAATCCGGAGCCATGAGTATAGTTCTTACTCCTCTACGTCTTATAATTCTCAGCACCTTAGGTATGAGAAGCAGAGGAGGGAACACATACACCGACTGGTACACCCACGGTGTTACCAGAACGTCCACAGCTATTGCCTGAGGGTCTCTTGACCTGGCGCAATACCTGTCCCGTTTTTTTGTTCAGACGGGACGCCATCATGTCCACCTTTGGTATTTCCCAACGGTTTACAATCATGTGGAAAAAACTTCCCGATGAAGTTTCCACTCTCCCGGGTGGAGGTCGTGCCTGCTGAGGAAGTCTGCTTCCCAGTTTCCATTCCCGGGATGAAACACTGCTGACAGTGCTATCACATGATTTTCCGCCCAGCGAAAAGTCCTTGCAGTTTTTGCCATTGCCCTCCTGCTTCTTGTGTCGCCCTGTCTGTTTACGTGGGCGACTGCCGTGATGTTTTTCCCACTGGATCAATACCGGCTGACCTTGAAGCAGAGGTCTTGCTAAGCTTAGAGCATTATAAATTTACCCTTAGCTCCAGTATATTTATGTGGAGAAAAGTCTCCAGACTTGATCACACTCCCTGGAAATTTTTTCCTTGTGTGACTGCTCCCCAGCCTCTCGGGCTGGGCTCCGTGGTCACCAGCATCCAATCCTGAATGCCGAATCTGCGGCCCTCTAGAAGATGAGCACTCTATAACCACCACAGGAGAGACACCCTTGTCCTTGGATATAGGGTTATCCGCTGATGCATCTGAAGATGCGATCCGGACCATTTGTCCAGCAGATCCCACTGAAAAGTTCTTGCGTGAAATCTGCCGAATGGAATTGCTTCGTAGGAAGCCACCATTTTTACCAGGACCCTTGTGCAATGATGCACTGTTTTTAGGAGGTTCCTGACTAGCTCGGATAACTCCCTGGCTTTCTCTTCCGGGAGAAACACCTTTTTCTGGACTGTGTCCAGAATCATCCCTAGGCACAGCAGACGTGTCGTCGGGATCAGCTGCGATTTTGGAATATTTAGAATCCACCCGTGCTGTTGTAGCAGTATCCTAGATAGTGCTACTCCGACCTCCAACTGTTCCCTGGACTATGCCCTTATCAGGAGATCGTCCAAGTAAGGGATAATTAAGACGCCTTTTCTTCGAAGAAGAATCATCATTTCGGCCATTACCTTGGTAAAGACCCGGGGTGCCGTGGACAATCCAAACGGCAGCGTCTGAAACTGATAGTGACAGTTCTGCACCACGAACCTGAGGTACCCTTAGTGAGAAGGGCAAATTTGGGACATAGAGGTAAGCATCCCTGATGTCCCGGGACACTATATAGTCCCCTTCTTTCTGGTTCGCTATCACTGCTCTGAGTGACTCCATCTTGATTTGAACCTTTGTAAGTGTTCAAAAAAATTTTTAGAATAAGTCTCACCTAGCCTTCTGGCTTCAGTACCACAATATAGTGTGGAATAATACCCCTTTTCTTGTAGTAGGAGGGGTAATTTAATTATCACCTGCTGGGAATACAGCTTGTGAATTTTTTCCCATACTGCCTCCTTGTCGGAGGGAGACCTTGGTAAAGCAGACTTCAGGAGCCTGCGAAGGCGAAACGTCTCGACATTCCAATCTGTACCCCTGGGATACTACTTGTAGGATCCAGGGGTCCTGTACAGTCTCAGCGCCATGCTGAGAACTTGTCAGAAGCGGTGGAACGCTTCTGTTCCTGGGAATGGGCTGCCTGCTGCAGTCTTCTTCCCTTTCCTCTATCCCTGGGCAGATATGATCTTATAGGGACGAAAAGACTGAGGCTGAAAAGACGGTGTCTTTTTCTGCAGAGATGTGACTTAGGGTAAAAACGGTGGATTTTCCAGCAGTTGCCGTGGCCACCAGGTCCGATGGACCGACCCCAAATAACTCCTCATCCTTTATACGGCAATACACCTTTGTGCCGTTTGGAATCTGCATCACCTGACCACTGTCGTGTCCATAACATCTTCTGGCAGTTATGGACATCGCATTTACTCTTGATGCCAGAGTGCAAATATCCCTCTGTGCATCTCGCATATATAGAAATGCATCCTTTAAATGCTCTATAGTCAATAAAATACTGTCCCTGTCAAGGGTATCAATATTTTTAGTCAGGGAATTCGACCAAGCCACCCCAGCTCTGCACATCCAGGCTGAGGCGATCGCTGGTCGCAGTATAACACCAGTATGTGTGTATATACTTTTTATGATATTTTCCAGCCTCCTGTCAGCTGGTCCTTGAGGACGGCCCTATCTATAGACGGTACCGCCACTTGTTTTGATAAGCGTGTGAGCGCCTTATCCACCCTAAGGGGTGTTTCCCAACGCGCCCTAACTTCTGGCGGGAAAGGGTATACCGCCCATAATTTTCTATCGGGGGGAACCCACGCATCATCACACACTTTATTTAATTTATCTGATTCAGGAAAAACTATGGTAGTTTTTTCACATCCCACATAATACCCTCTTTTGTGGTACTTGTAGTATCAGAAATATGTAACACCTCCTTCATTGCCTTTAACGTGTGGCCCTAATAAGGAATACGTTTGTTTATTCACCGTCGACACTGGATTCAGTGTCCCTGTCTGTGTCTGTGTCGACCGACTAAAGTAAACGGGCGTTTTAAAACCCCTGACGGTGTTTTTGAGACGTCTGGACCGGTACTAATTGTTTGTCGGCCGTCGCATGTCGTCAACCGACCTTGCAGCGTGTTGACATTATCACGTAATTCCCTAAATAAGCCATCCATTCCGGTGTCGACTCCCTAGAGAGTGACATCACCATTACAGGCAATTGCTCCGCCTCCTCACCAACATCGTCCTCCTACATGTCGACACACACGTACCGACACACAGCACACACACAGGGAATGCTCTGATAGAGGACAGGACCCACTAGCCCTTTGGAGAGACAGAGGGAGAGTTTGCCAGCACACACCAAAAACGCTATAATTATATAGGGACAACCTTATATAAGTGTTTTCCCTTATAGCATCTTTTTTATATATTCCTAACGCCAAATTAGTGCCCCCCCTCTCTGTTTTAACCCTGTTTCTGTAGTGCAGTGCAGGGGAGAGCCTGGGAGCCTTCCCTCCAGCCTTTCTGTGAGGGAAAATGGCGCTGTGTGCTGAGGAGATAGGCCCCGCCCCTTTTTCGGCGGCCTCGTCTCCCGCTCTTAACGGATTCTGGCAGGGGTTAAATATCTCCATATAGCCTCCGGAGGCTATATGTGAGGTATTTTTAGCCAAAATAGGTATTCATTTGCCTCCCAGGGCGCCCCCCTCCCAGCGCCCTGCACCCTCAGTGACTGCCGTGTGAAGTGTGCTGAGAGGAAAATGGCGCACAGCTGCAGTGCTGTGCGCTACCTTTAGAAGACTGAGGAGTCTTCTGCCGCCGATTCTGGACCTCTTCTTACTTCAGCATCTGCAAGGGGGCCGGCGGCAAGGCTCCGGTGACCATCCAGGCTGTACCTGTGATCGTCCCTCTGGAGCTGATGTCCAGTAGCCAAGAAGCCAATCCATCCTGCACGCAGGTGAGTTCACTTCTTCTCCCCTAAGTCCCTCGTTGCAGTGATCCTGTTGCCAGCAGGACTCACTGTAAAATAAAAAACCTAAGCTAAACTTTTCTAAGCAGCTCTTTAGGAGAGCCACCTAGATTGCACCCTTCTCGGCCGGGCACAAAAATCTAACTGGCTTGGAGGAGGGTCATAGGGGGAGGAGCCAGTGCACACCACCTGATCGGAAAGCCTTACTTTTGTGCCCTGTCTCCTGCGGAGCCGCTATTCCCCATGGTCCTTTCAGGAACCCCAGCATCCACTAGGACGATAGAGAAAATGCAATACATGCTCTCCACCTGCTCAGGCACCAGGGCATACCATCAGCCTCTAGTTTTTCTTCTTAGGAGTTCTCTCCAGAGGGCTATCTGCTTCCTAATGCCTGGTCCTCTCCCTTGGGTTCCACTCTTCCCGGTGCACCTTTCAGCCACACTCTTCTTGCTGCCCAGACTCACTCTATTTAAGCTAGAGTCTTCTACTTAGCACCCTACTCTCCATGAGTTTCATGTATCTCCTAGATCATACTGCCCTATGTACTCTTGTTTATCCACCATATCACACCATTCTAAATCTCTCACCATACCTACAATCTTTGCCAAATTTAGTCTTCTTCCCTCTCACGACTCCAACTGAACCATCAGCTAAGATAAAACAAAATCAATTTTTGTCTATGGGTCGTGCTAGTTAGCAGCTTCAGTATACATTGCAGAGCCAGTGGCATATCTATAATGGGTGTAGTGTGTGATGCATAGGGCCCATGAGACAAGGGGGCTCCGTGCTGCACTCCATGCACCCAGAACAGACTATATAACAGGCTATAAGAGGCACAGCAAATTGCAAAGGCTCTAGAACTGTGCCTTAACTATATTCTGTACATGGCCATCTTTCCGAATGCACTGCTGGAAAACCAGGAATGCCAACACTCCTCTCAACCTGGGTTCGATTCCAGCAAAGTCTCTATCTGTGTGGAGTTTGTGTGTTGTCCATGTTTTTAAATGGGTTTCCTCCCGTACTCCGGTTAAATATAATACTGTTCACTTTAAACGTATTTAAACGTATTTGTAGAAAATGACAATTTAAGGACACCAACAAGCCCTTACAGGCAAAACAAATTTGAGATAAATTTTCTTCCCTCCAAAACTTTCATTCTATACCTTTGTATAAACCAGCCGCAAGGAAAATATGTCTCTTGCAAAACATGACCGCAAACAAATATGTTATAAATAAAAAATATAAAAATCCAGGGATTATATCCCACTAGCTACCATGTGCATCCTAATGAAACGCTGTTTACGGACGTTCATTATATTCAAGTTTCTAAACATTTCCTTAGAATAAATTAATTTATCATGAAACAGTTCAGTATTGATCACAACAACCAAAGAGCTGGAAGAAAATGACTCTGGAGGCTAAACGTGCACATAAAAGAACAAATGAGATCATTACAGAATTGGAGATCAATAGACATTGTTTTGCAGTAGAATAAATTTATCATTAATCAATCTGGCAAATTAAGAGCAAATTGTTTTTTTTCTAGAAGTGGTAGTTCATCATAAAGAAGAACACACATAAGGGGTTATTCAGAGATGGATCTTGCTTCCCGCAGCAAGATCTGTGTACATCGACTTGCCCTGTGCTGGGCGGCCCCCAGCATTTAGCTGGGGGCCGCCCAGCACAGGGCAAGTCGCACAGCACAGAGTTAGGCCGCCCAGCACAGGGCAAGTCGCCCAGCACAGGGCAAGGCCACCCACCATGTGTATTGCACCACCCTGCAATGTGTCTACAATTTAATTGCGGATGCATCGATTTAAGAATGACCCCTGCCTGCGCAGCGTGGCTGCGCTGGCAGGCGGTCCGATGCCATTTTTTTGAGCAGAAAGGCTGCGTGTGACACAAAACACTGCAACGACGCACTCCCTATCCTCCCCCTTCCCGGATTGCTGCCGCTGTCAATCACCTTGTGGCCGTGCGCAGACCTCCTGGATGTCCAGGACTGAATAGACCCCATGCTTAGTTTTTGGTGCACTATACAGTTGTGCAAGCACACAGGAACAGACATTATGCAGAGCTGGACACAATGCAAACAAGGAGCAAATCTTCACTTGGGCAAAAGCATGGTGCACTGCAGGGAGTCAGAGAGATTTACAGTTCAGAAGGGGCGGGTCCAAGCTTCCATTTCTGTGTAAAAACAAAGCTGTTACAGAAAAAGGAGTTGGTCACTGGTTTGCTGCACATTGATATGTAGCAGTGTTTGGTCTGTTGGCCGGACAATGAGTAGATATACTTTTACTAGAAGTAATGGTACCCTTGTAATAATTATTCATATGAATTATAGCCAGTGGTACTCCCCTAGAGTCAGAAGTGATTGGCTGTTAGCGGTATTTCATGCTCATAGTCCACGGACCTCGGAACTGACAGGAACTGTGAACAAGCCTCACGGGTGAAACACACGTCAGTCAGATCACTACAGGAAGTCCTGCTGTGTGCACATCAGGACCCCCCCAACAAAGGAGCATCGTAAAATACAGTAACTTGGAGGGTATACCTCTACGTAACTTCCTTCACTACACACTCATCGCCTACTGAGACTCACTCCGGGCATCAAGCCCCCATAGCTGACAGCAACTGTAATCTTTAGCTCCAAGTACATTGCAATCCTGCAACTGGGAGCTCTCATTGAGCATTCCTGTGTAGCACATGCTCAACAGCAGTATCATGGAATTAGGAGGATCATTATATAAGTCTGGATATATTGAGGGAGAACCTGCATTGTTCACACTCTTTTGATTCTAACTGAATGCATTCTAGCTGCCACACAGATTGACTGAATTATTTTAGGTATCTTTACAGCTTATTATTGTCCGATTTAAAAAATTTCACCTGTTAGTCGTATCATACTATTAAGGGAATTCTGACTATTATGGGGGTCATTCCGACCCGATCGCTCGCTGCAGTTGTTCGCAGCGCAGCGATTTGCACCAGCGCCGCAGTGCGCCGGCGCATACCGGACGGCCGAAGGCCGTCATTCCGTAGCGATCGCCTCTGCCTGATTGACAGGCAGAGGCGGTCGCTGGGCGGGAGGGGGCGACATGGCGGCGTTTGGCCGCTGTTTTAGGGGAGCGGTCGGGCCAGCACTGGCGTGGTCGGACCATGCGGGGGACGGGCCGCAGCGGCTGCGTGACATCACACGCAGCCGCTGCGACCAGGGGCAGCGACGAGCAACTCTCGGTCAGCCGCAGGAGCTGCGCTGGCCGGGAGTTACTCAACAAGCACAAAAGCATCGCCGCTGTGCGATGCTTTTGTGCTTGTGCGAGGGGGGTAGGAGGTATGGGGGGGGTGGCGTACAGACATGCGGTGAGGGCTAGCCCTGTGCTGGGTGACCTCCCGCATGTCTGGGAACATGACTGTAGCTGTGCTAAATTTAGCACAGCTACGATCAACTCGGAATGACCCCCAATGTGGATATACTGTATGTAAACCAATTTAAATACAGAACCAAGCACAAACAAATCTATCCTTTACTATGTGCACTCTCATCAGTGAAAATCTATTAACCGACAGCAGAAGCAGGAAACCTGATAGTGACTGGAACTCTCATTAAATATTCACTGCCAAAAAGGGCACATACTGTAGTTAACAGTAGAATCCAGCCACTTATAGTCCACATGTGCAGATTCTATCTATGATTCTATCATATCAAACAACTTATAAATCAAAGTCACAGAGGAACTATTTCTTTGAGAAAGGATGCATACTGACACAGTATATGCAGATTATTAATGTTGTGTGCTTAATCACTCCACTGTTGTCAGCACTGCAGTCTAGTGGTATGACACAAAATAGACAACTGTATACAATTTGAAGCAGATGTATTTTAGTGTTGTATGTATTGTGGATTTCTATTAACATTTAATAAAAGTTGTTTTATAAATAAATGCAAGAGTGCCCACACGAAAAGAGTTTGCTTCTCTCCCTCTTTACATAAAAACAAAGCTGCCCAGTATCTGATTGCTACATGCAAAAGCATTCAGTATTTTGTCTGCGTGCAAAAAAAAATTACAAAATACATTTGCATTACATTGGTTTGTTTGCTCTCCACTACGCATAAACCCCAAAGTGTTGTTTTGTGATTGTCAAAGAAAGACACGAGTCCAAGCTGGAACTCAGATATATAGTTTCTGCCCAACTGTTTGTACTCTATTAGCCAATCAGATTGGATCGTCACAATGTTCACAGCAGTAGAAAAGTATTTTACTCTTGTTGGAGACAGTGACCTATCTACTTCCATCAGTGTGATAGTGAGGACAGTGTGACGAGGGAAGCGATGTGAGACTGGAAAAGGGGGCAAACAGGCAGTCACAGAATGTGGTGCAGGGTCTCCAATAGCAACATAGTGATGTGAGGCTCCTGTCACCCTGCTGAGGAAGACTTGTGCTGTCAGTATACACTCAAGTAAACAATTAAGTTCTTACATCCAACGTGTTACAAATATGTTGGGTATTACGTACTTAAAACTGAACTACTAGTGTGCTGGAGAATCCAACAGTTACAGTGACAAACATCTATATTTAAGGTGCACTCATCCAACTACTAACTCATCAATATGATTGTTGTTATAGAACATATATATCCACAGCAGCAATATCAAATAAGGGCTTAAATGCTCAATAACCTAAAATGATATAGAGGTTTATTTTATTATTCATTTATATGGGACTCAATTGTCCTTTATTGAAATAAGAGCAAAATATTAAAATTCATAGAGTAAGAAACAGAGAATAGAAAGTGACAGAAATGGAATATGTGTGAATAAAGATTTAAAAACAAAGCTAATGTGTTTGTCCCTTCATATATTTTCCTGTGTTTATTTCAATTGTGCATTCACATACATATATTTGTGCAGCACTGTATCAGTGCTATCTTTTTATGAGACCTGAGTTTTCCTATTCATTGGAGCCTGTTATGCTGCAATAGAGGGAAATATGCTGTCTTGCTTTGAAGTTACAAACTGTTACATCAAATTGTAGCCAAGTTTCTCTCCACTCCTGCCCTTAAAGCTGTAATACTGATAACTTGATTGTAATGTTACAAATGGAGGAGTGAAACAATGTTGCTGAATATGTAACTTGTGCCTGAGATCCTAAAATGTCTCATAGTGCAGAGAATGCTGGTATGACATTATATAAATAGACTCAGTGTTTGAGAGAAATGATGGGGATGAGCCTGGGTAAACAATTTCACTGCCCTATATTAAAGGCTGTCCACTTTATAAAACTTAAAAATCTCTGACCCCAGTTGCTGCTATTAATAATGCATGAATAAATGTGCTGGAGAGATGGGTTTAATATATCCCAATATGATGTTAATCCACAATGTTTTACACCTTATGTATAAGTTAGTATTAGCAGCAGTCGTTACTGGTAATCAGCAATATTAAATCGTGTCCATGCAGGACATATTAGTAGCACTTAAATATTGCTCGTTAAACTCAAGTAACTTATATTTTATATAGGTACCAGAGGATCATGCCCCTGTTTGCCGACTAACTGCGGTACACACACATTAGCACTAAATCTCCACTAGACACAGAGAAATTCTTGTATCTGGCATTAACCCCGTTGTTTCTCTTGTTTGATATTTATGTCAGCTATCCCACAGCATACAGATGGAATTTCAGGTGAATATAAATATGTTTAAAGACTCCTCTCTACAATGAGCAGGTTTGGCTCCTGATAATGCACTATAGGTCTCACATGTATGTTGTATATCAATTGCACATTTTAAACATTATTACTGACACGGGAACACATAGCTAAAGCCTATGCGCATTTCACTCATAAAGAGCTTCCTCAGGGCACTATAGTGCCCTGAGGAAGCTCTTTATGAGTGAAATGCGCATAGGCTTTAGCTATGTGTTCCCGTGTCAGTAATAATGTTTAAAATGTGCAATTGATATACAACATACATGTGAGACCTATAGTGCATTATCAGGAGCCAAACCTGCTCATTGTAGAGAGGAGTCTTTAAACATATTTATATTCACCTGAAATTCCATCTGTATGCTGTGGGATAGCTGACATAAATATCAAACAAGAGAAACAACGGGGTTAATGCCAGATACAAGAATTTCTCTGTGTCTAGTGGAGATTTAGTGCTAATGTGTGTGTACCGCAGTTAGTCGGCAAACAGGGGCATGATCCTCTGGTACCTATATAAAATATAAGTTACTTGAGTTTAACGAGCAATATTTAAGTGCTACTAATATGTCCTGCATGGACACGATTTAATATTGCTGAGTACCAGTAACGACTGCTGCTAATACTAACTTATACATAAGGTGTAAAACATTGTGGATTAACATCATATTGGGATATATTAAACCCATCTCTCCAGCACATTTATTCATGCATTATTAATAGCAGCAACTGGGGTCAGAGATTTTTAAGTTTTATAAAGTGGACAGCCTTTAATATAGGGCAGTGAAATTGTTTACCCAGGCTCATCCCCATCATTTCTCTCAAACACTGAGTCTATTTATATAATGTCATACCAGCATTCTCTGCACTATGAGACATTTTAGGATCTCAGGCACAAGTTACATATTCAGCAACATTGTTTCACTCCTCCATTTGTAACATTACAATCAAGTTATCAGTATTACAGCTTTAAGGGCAGGAGTGGAGAGAAACTTGGCTACAATTTGATGTAACAGTTTGTAACTTCAAAGCAAGACAGCATATTTCCCTCTATTGCAGCATAACAGGCTCCAATGAATAGGAAAACTCAGGTCTCATAAAAAGATAGCACTGATACAGTGCTGCACAAATATATGTATGTGAATGCACAATTGAAATAAACACAGGAAAATATATGAAGGGACAAACACATTAGCTTTGTTTTTAAATCTTTATTCACACATATTCCATTTCTGTCACTTTCTATTCTCTGTTTCTTACTCTATGAATTTTAATATTTCACTCTTATTTCAATAAAGGACAATTGAGTCCCATATAAATGAATAATAAAATAAACCTCTATATCATTTTAGGTTATTGAGCATTTAAGCCCTTATTTGATATTGCTGCTGTGGATATATATGTTCTATAACAACAATCATATTGATGAGTTAGTAGTTGGATGAGTGCACCTTAAATTTATCTGGTTTCTTTTCCTTTTCCCCTTTCTATGGGGATTTGACTCCATATCCTTGTTTAAACCAGTAGGTAGCACCTTTGTGAGCCTCCTAATTTTGTATCATATATATATTGATATATGCGCATCCCTAAAATAGGGTGTAATTAGATATGACAATAGGCACTCCAACTTTGTGATTGACATTATAATTTACTAATCTCGGTGCGGGTTACCCTCCAGATCTGGTGGAAGCTTATTGCTTGACCAGTATTGGAACTTTTTGGAAACATCTATATTTGATGTTTACATTCTTGGGAACCAAATCACGTATAGACAGTCACTAACTGTTAGTTTTGTCTTTAGAACTTTTAAATGTTTAATAGTTAGTTATGCATATGTCATTATTTGCTGTAGTTGATACTTTAATTATAATATATTACTCCCACCTGTGCATCCTCCATGCAGTGTTGTTCTTGCTTAATTTACTTTCCTTTAAAGCAATGCATAGTTACTATAACAAAGTTTCTTCCTAGTACACCGGACACTAGGTCAATGGTAATCAATAAAACAGGTGGCACTATTCTATTTCCAATTCTGAAAAGTTTTGGAAGTTTTACAGATATATTGAAAATTGAATCTTAACGCCTTCTTATTTATTGCTTTCCCCATGGAGAAAGAAAAGCTTGTTATGGAACAATGAATATACCAAAATGTATACAGTATGTGAAAGCTACACTCTTGCACCACTAGATGGCAGTCAAAGAAGCGTCATGAAACTCCAGTTAGTAATAGATAATGGCTACTGAGCAGGTGCAGCAAGCACCAGCTTACACAATATCAGACAGTAAAGGTAATTTGTGAACTGCAAAAAAAAACTACCTAGTGTCTAGTTTTGCATGGAAGCACCTGGACCTGTAAACTAAGACAGTCACGTCTGCAAGACTGTAAAAGTTTGCTCCATAAAACTTGGGGAAATTCATCTTTTGAATTACTGTGCAGTAATGAGATTTCAGTTTGCAGGGTAGGATTACTGCTGGGCGATATTTGGGTGATATTACAGGAATCTTTCTTCCTCCCTGTAAAAGAACTTTAATTTCGGAGATACCTAGAGTAATAATGTGTTACAGATTATAAATATAAAACACCCTCCTTCCATGGAAGCAGTGAGAAGACCACACTAAGATGTGGTCGGGAAGGACGAGAGGGGACATAGTGTTACCACTATTATAGTACATGCAAGTGCGATAACCCTAGCGTGCCATCAGCCTCCCAATAGCTCCACCTATAATTTTAATTATTCGCAGAACACCTCTTGCAGACAATGAAGTCAGGTGACTTCCAAGTGCTTTGTTTTTATACAAAGGTGATAGTTTTATTTCTGCAACCACATACGGTATTAAGAAGAACAGATGTATTCCTAATGAATCTCTTTTCATTTCAAGAGATCAATGGGAGAAAGTTATTTGCAAATACATGTTTGTCAGCTTTAGGTGCTCTACTAATTGAATTCCCTGTGCCATCCATAAATTGTATAAAATGGCAAAGCCAGGATAAGTAATCTGCATGCCCCTGTATGCAGTCCCAGGATCTGCCCAATTTTGTCATCCCCAATTTTGGAAATAAACTCATGATAGTATTTTAGAAACCAGTGAAGGTGAAGCACACCTAGGTAGGGGGATTACGTCATGTAGCCAGCTGGTTTACAAGTTGTCAGAGTCTACATAAGAGATGGACTCGTTACCTATTTCGCTTTTTCCGATGTTCCCTGTTGCAGTTTTCGGACTCACTGTCACTGCTGGTATTACAACGTGACCGCGATCTGGAAGACAGGACAGAAATAGTATAAATGGGGAGATTACTTTGAAAACTTGTACAATACATCTTATTTATTTATAATTATGTCACAAGGCAAAAATGAACTAAAACCCAATATGCTTAATATTTGTACAAGTGACAGGTAATTCCATGTTCTATGAATACAATGACACCTTTGGCAGGATTTAAATGATCTACAAACTTTGTATATAAAATCTGTGCTGCAGTGGTGATGTATTTTCTTTGTCGGAATGCATCACTGGTTTCAGCAAACCGGCAGTGACCTGCTGCCAATGACATTCCATTTCTTACCTCAGTATTTACTGTTCTACTAGCTCAATTATTGTCCTCTACCGACCTAATGTACTTTTTCAACTGCTAAATCTAATTCTAGAATTAACCCCTCACGTAGTTATTTTACAGGCTGAAAGAAAGGTACCCTATAAGCAGATAATCAACATATGTACAGTTTACTCAGACAAACAACTTTGTGTAGTAGCATTGTCGTGTAAAATCATTTTAAGACACAACCAAATATAGAGTTGTGAAGAAAAAAAATTAAATCTTAGCGACTGAAAACAACCACACAGGTTCTAACAGTAAAACACATATATAGTCCATATGACTCATTGGGGGGAATTCAAATGTTTGAAAAGCCAGTTGGGTGTCTGTTGTTTCCTATCTATTAGACAGGAAAAAACAGACACCCAACCGACTTTTCAAACATTTGAATTCCCCCCATTATGTGGAAAAATAATATGTAAGAAAAGAACGAGTATGGCAAAAAAACATATACAGAATATATAATAATTTGTGGTAGCTGGTCAGAATAGATATCATGTACCATCAGAGTCATGTACCATCAGAGTCATGTGCCATCAAGCTATACGCCTGATGCAGCAATCCAGTGAGGCCACACCCACTCTAACATAGGAAAATTGTGACTGTTCCAAGGTATTCTTCAGGAGATTGGGCAAGGCCTTGCTCTGAAATGTTATACTGTACTTGTAGCTCTTCTGTATTAACTGGATATGTTAAAGAATGAACGTATCTGTGTACAACTATACATATCCACGTGTGTTACCTTAACATTTACAGAATAATAAAGTAACAATAAACACTACTGGTATATAGAACACATTTCCATTTAATCTATGGCACCTATTTATAATAAATACAACATAATAAAAGATTTAAACATTGTGCATCAGCATAACACCAGTCACTAAAGCTTGTGTAATCTCCCTGCATGAAGGACAGTAATTATTGATGGCCACGTTGATATATTATTTACAGGGTTTTTTATGTACTAAATAAATGTGTCTAATAGTATAAATATTAACAAAATAATTTCTACTGCGTTTCCGTGTACATACCTCCTCCGGTGCTTCAGGTCCGAGTCCTCATTGCTATTCTGCCCTTTCCTACACAGGAAAAAGTACAGAATTATAAGTACATACCTACAGGACTGAGTGACATACTGGGAAACACCTAATTCTTTATACAAATTCCTTTCCTTTATCTCTTCTGCGACTAACTATAACATTATAGCAGTTTTATTCAGACACGGAAAAGGTCAAAAGAAAATAAAAGAGAAAATTAAATGTCTTTACATGTTAAAGCTACAGCAAACTAGGATGTATGTTATTATTTTCTTTTTTGTTGTTTGTTACATCAAGAATAAAAACACAGTTGACAAATAAACCTATGAGAAAAGAAAAATTGTACAAAAAAAACAGTAAGAAAAGAAAAGAGAGAAGTGGGAAAGAAATTGCAGAGTACACGTACAGATTGCAGCTCTCTGCTGTCAACATTTCTGCTGCTATTTTTAAACTCCTAAAATCTATCGCTTTGTCGTTATACAACTGATCAGTGGTGGGTAACCTGGTACTTCCACAGGTGGTCCTTCATCTGCCATAATGTGCTCTCATATTTCCAGCCAGATTAATGAAAGAAAGAAAATGACTGTTATCGGGCTAGTTCACCCGAGGGTTTCCAGGATATGTGCTAAAACTATCAAGTAAGTGCTTCTCTCATACATTGCTGCTAGAACATTTGGAGAAATTCTTTAGTATTTTCTAAATTTTTGCACAAATGTCACTTTAAATGTATCCAGTTCTTGATCAAAATCATAAAACATAGATAAAGAGAACCCAATAAATGAAATAACACACAAAACAAATACTTATTCATGATGAAAATGTTGAACCATTAAGGGTCCCATTAACTACAGTATGGTACTTATTACCAGCGGCATATTTCCTTTAGTATTGCGGTACTAACAAATATGCTGTTGGTATTTAACATTCATTTCCTTTCCAGTGACATCTCCTCTTCCTCGCTGGTACTGGCAACCTACCACTGCCAGTGACAAGCTGCTCCTTACCACTGCCAGTGACAACCTGCTCCCTACCACTGCCATTGACAAGCTGCTCCCTACCACTGCCAATGACAAGCTGCTCCCTACCACTGCCAGTGACAGGCTGCTCCCTACTACTTCCAGTGACGAGCTGCTCCCTACCACTGCCAGTGACAGGCTGCTCCGCACTACTGCCAGTGACAAGCTGATCCCTACTACTGCCAGGCTGCTACTGGCCTACTACTGCCAGTGACAAGCTGATCCCTACCACTAAGAGTGACAAGCTGCTCCCTACCACTGCCGAGCTGCTCCTTACCACTGCCACTGACCAGTTGCTCCCTACCACTGGCAGTGACGAGCTGCTCCCTACCACTGCCAGTGACCAGCTGCTCCCTACTACTGCCAGAGACAAGCTGCTCCCTACCACTGCCAGTGATGAGCTGTTCCCTACCACTGCCAGTGACCAACTGCTCCCTACCACTGCCAGTGAACAGCTGCTCCCTACCACTGCCAGTGACGAGCTGCTACCTACCACTGCCAGTGACCAGTTGCTCCCTACCACTGCCAGTGATGAACTGCTCCCTACCACTGCCAGTGATGAACTGCTCCCTACCACTGCCAGTGATGAGCTGCTCCCTACCACTGCCAGTGACGAGCTGCTACCTACCACTGCCAGTGACCAGTTGCTCCCTACCACTGCCAGTGATGAACTGCTCCCTACCACTGCCAGTGAACAGCTGCTCCCTACCACTGCCAGTGATGAGCTGCTACCTACCACTGCCAGTGACCAGTTGCTCCCTACCACTGCCAGTGACCAGTTGCTCCCTACCACTGCCAGTGACCCGTTGCTCCCTACCACTGCCAGTGATGAACTTCTCCCTACCACTGCCAGTGATCAGTTGCTGCCTACTACTGCCAGAGACAAGCTGCTCCCTGCCAGTGATGAGCTGCTCCCTACCACTGCCAGTGATGAGCTGCTCCCTTCCACTGCCAGTGACCGGTTGCTCCCTACCACTGCCAGTGATGAGCTGCTCCCTACCACTGCCACTGATGAGCTGCTCCCTACCACTGCCAGGCGGATTCCTACCACTGCCAATGACAAGCTGCTCCCGACCACTGCCAGTGACAAACTGCTCCCTACCACTGCTAATGACAAGCTGCTCCCTACCATTGCCACGCTGCTCCTTATCACTGCCACTGACGAGCTGCTCCTTACCGCTGCCATGCTGCTCCCTACCACTGCCAAGCTGCTCCCTACCACTGCCAGTGACCAGCTGCTCCCTACCACTGAAAGTGACAAGCCGCTCCCTACCACTGCCAGTGACCAGTTACTCCCTACCACTGCCAGTGACAAACTGCTCCCTACCACTGCCAGTGACAAGCTGCTCCCTACCATTTTCACTGACAAGCTACTCCCTACCACTGCCAGTGACCTACCACTGCAAGTGACAAGCTGCTCCCTACCACTGCCAGTGACAAGCTGCTCCCTACCACTGCCAGTCCGCTCATGTGCATGACTCTTTCACCCGGCGGTGAAAGCCGGCACCATATGGTGTAAGCGACAGTGACAAGCAGTGGGTAATCTTAGTTTACCACTGTTTGTTTTGTTCCATTCCTTTTACAGACCTCATAAATGTTGGTGCACTTTCTTGCATAACCACTATCAGGGCACACATGTGGTTGGGGACTGAGCAATAATGATCTTTAACTGAAAATCCCATTTAAACATCACGCATGCTTTTGAGTGACAAAAATAATGAACTCTGCAATGTCCTTTTAAAAATATTAACAATCATTTATTACTGTTAGAGTACTCACCGCCTGCCTATCTCATTGTCACTTCCAGACTGGTTACGCCGCCGGGGGGTGGGAAACTTTGGTGATTTAGTGCGGTCATTGGGAGAATTATAGAGTCCGCTAAAAAGAAATATGGCAAGTGTAAAGATGACATGCAGAATATTCTCTGGTACTTGTGTCAGGTATGCAAAACATTGCAGTACACCACAGTACAGCAGCACAGCCTAAAAACACTGCTGCTATTTACTTGTTCTTGACATGTGCAACCTGGAAAATTGAAGGCTTAGGGTATAAGTCTTGGTAGATAAAAAAAAATGTAAGTAAACTAAAGCCTCTGCTCAGCCTGGCCTGGAATAAAAATTAGACTTGCCTGTAACTGTGGTGATCCCGCAGCTTATTTCCAATCAAACTAGCTAATAATACAACAGAACGACACACAGTAAGTGACTTGAATAATATGATATTCCATTAAATGACAACTATTGCACACAGAATGGCATACAGTATTAATAACATGCAGACTTCTGGGTGCTAAAAAAAGACTACGGGGGTCATTCCAAGTTGTTCGCTCGCTAGCAGATTTTAGCAGCATTGCACACGCTAGGCCGCCGCCCTCCGGGAGTGTATCTTAGTTTAGCAGAATAGCGAACGAAAGATTAGCAGAATTGCAAATAAATAATTCTTAACAGTTTCTGAGTAGCTCGAGACTTACTCCTACACTGCGATCAGTTCAGGCCGTTTCGTTCCTGGTTTGACGTCACAAACACGCCCTGCGTTCGGCCAGCCACTCCCCCATTTCTCCAGACACTCCCGCGTTTTATCCTGGCACACCTGCGTTTTTCCGCAGACTCCCTGAAAACGGCCAGTTTCCGCCCAGAAACACCCACTTCCTGTCAATCACACTCCGATCACTTCAACAAGGAAAATTCTTTGTTCGGACGTGAGTAACTCTACTAAGTTTTGTGCTAAACTACTTAGCGCATGCGCACTGCGTACCATGCGCATGCGCATTTTTGCCTTAATCGCTCCGTTGCGAAAATCGGCAACAAGCGATCAACACGGAATGACCCCCTACATGCAACTAATTAACAAAAGAAAAATAAATGCTCAAGAATAATTGATAAAAATAATTCACCAAAAATACACTTGTGCTGTGCTTACATACAAATAACTGCATTATTCTATCACATCACCAAAGCCAGATAGGTGGTAAAACATTCTCCTACAAAAAAGCTGTAGAAGTATTATCCAACTGTACCTAGAGATGAACTGAAGACAACGGGGTATATTTACTAAAGATCAATTTTAAATCGATCAACATCAACAGCGTGTTTCATCGGCACATTCCTTATTAACTAACACAGCACAATTCCTTATTTACTGACAGTCGATTTTAAACAGATGTCAATATTGGCCAATTTCTAAGTATAAAGTCAGTAATTTTTTAGTCAGTTCATTCAAAATTGACTTCCTGCTGATTTTCTATTGGACAAAATGTACCACATGCAATAAAGGTGCTGTAGTTCCCCTAATTCTGGTTTGCGTGAATCTACGAAGGTGGGGTGCCTGTGCAGAATCGGTCCAGCATCATCGCATGCAGTGCCCCCTGAGCTGCTTGGGGGCGGGAAATCCTAAAACGCAACAGCGATGTGCACTGCATCAGTCTCAGAACGAAATGTGCGCAGATCCTCAAGTGTTTCTTGATTTCTTTAAAAATGTAAATATTTAAAATCATGTTATTTGGACCTGTCACATACAGCCTGTACAGTATTATTAATATCCAACCTGATTCATTGACAGACGCTATGGCGATTACACCTGCGATTGTACACGTTGAAGATGTGCGAAATGGTGCAGAAAAAAACTCCCAGTAGCCCTGAAAAGTACAGAGATGTGCACCGGAGCCATTGCAAAGGCATAGCAAGTGTGTACACATTCACAATGTACATACATGCTTCGATAATCAGCAGGTCGAATAAAACAATGGCCACACAGCATGGCATCCTGAACAGAGACATGCCCCAAACGCGGCCACAACACGCCTGCATTTTTGCCACTATTCCCCCATCAATGCCACCAAATGGTGCCTGACTGTCAATCACTCTGGTAAGGTAAGCGCTATTAGACTTTGGCGCATGTACAGTGCAAAGCATACTGTATGCATGTGCATTTTGCCAATAATCGGTCTATTGCAAAAACATCGGCATAGTCCGTCATCTCTACTTTTATAGATACAATGAAGGTTTAGGGAATAGAATGTTGTCTAGAAGCTAAAATCACCTGTTAGTCTATTGTTTGATCAATTTTATGTTCGATTTTCGGTCAATTTTACAAACTGACCGAATGTTTAGTAGCTGCAATGTAAAGCATTCTCTTCTAGAAGCTTATATGTTGGTCTAAGGTATATAATATACCTTCAGTAGAGTCAAGAAAGAGTCAAGTCCAGTTTTTTAGGATGCAATGTTGCATAGTCGTTGAAATGCCAAACAGATGATGTATCAGCATTGTTTGTTGATAAACTATGGTTTTATATTGTTTAAAGTTACCTTTAAGAAACTAAATAGGACTATTTTGAAAAGGAAAATGCATTAGTATTTATTTACGCTTGGGTTTAAACTTGAAAAAGTCAAGTGGTCAATTTACCCCCCAGATTGCTCAATTTACCCATAGACTTGGATCAATTTACCCGTAATCTGGGGCAAATTGAGCCACAAAACCACTTTCTTTCTTTTTTTGAGAAGTCATATTTTCAAAGCCCGTTGCCAAAGATGCATTCTTTTTTTCCCAAAGTTTTTATTGACAGGTGGAAATAATAACATACATCATATGTATACAGTACATGTAGACACGATGAGCATACCAACAACACTTTACATTGGTCAAAGGGAGAGGCAAAGATTATACACTAATTCAGATACACATAGATTGTCCTACCGAGGGAAGATATAGGGAAATACATAAGTAAGTGTCAAACACTGGCGTTACTCTGAGTAGAAGTGAATCAAAAGGGAGTGCCTGAGTCAAGAACCTCTAAATTATACCATCTGGTATTCTGAAAACATTTCTTTAGAGCTTCCTTAACCAATGGAGGGAGAGTATGAACATACAGTAGCCAGATATTAAAATGCTTTTCCGTTAACCTTTCTTTTTGTAACGTAGTATTAAACCAATCTAAGTGGAACAGATATGAAATCCTGGGGTGAAATAATGAAATAGGGACAGGGTCAGTAGAAATCCATTGGGAGAGGATCGTTTTTTTAGCGGCAGCCCCAAAAAGCCCAGGTTTTATCCATTAGAAAAGGTATCTTCAAATCATTCGTAATATACAATTGAAGTACGTGCCATAGGACTTGTACTTTAGGGCAGGACCACAAGCAATGAGTAAGGTCGGCATCTGGTGAATCTCACTTAAAACAATGAGACGTAGGGGCAGCTCCAATAAGATGTCTTAATTTAGGTGTAACATATGCCCTATGCAGTATTTTCTGATGCATCTCTGTATACGTGATGGAACCTAACGTCTTATCTAAATACATATTAGCATCTAGAATGGCCTTCAATGTGAGGTCTGGAAACTCCAGTTTCCATCGCATCAAGCCCACATTACCAGAACCCAGATTAAGTAAGGAGCGAGAGTGGTTATGTATAAAGGCTGTAGAAAAATGACCATTCGGGCCATGGCATAATGTTCTGTCTATAAAGATGCATTCTTATCACTTCGATTGACAGGAAACATCCTGAAATAAAGGTAGATGTTTTTGTTTTACCTCGGTCTCATTGTTTCTTGCCTATGAGACAACATAAGTAACAATTGTCTCATCTTTCTCCACTCTCCCCCCTGTTATAGTGTACATGTACAACCCCTAGCACTGCTCCGTCCCCAGCTCCTCTGAACGTGGGGATAATTAGGGTGAAAAGAGATGGGGGGGGAGAAGGGGGGTGCTGCTGCTGCACTGCTCGGTCATGTGAGTCATCGTGTGTGTGACTCACTCACTGACACCTCATCGGAATGGCGGTGGCACTGGTAATTCTGCTGACAAGGCAAACCAACAGTGCATGTTTTCTGGCCAGTGATGATTGTGTCTAATTGTATGAACCAGTGATAATGCACCAATGGTCATGGGAGGGTATCTGTTAAACATGAGCTGTAAACGTGCCTAAGAAAATATATTTATTCTTGATGGTGCTACACAGTAGAATACGCCTCTGGTGTCATCCTTAGGGCTGTGCCCTTCCTGACAGTGAGGAGCGAATATTTTAGAGGCTGGGGCAAATAAAAGGAATGATGAATCAATGGTACATGTAAACAGATGCAGGGAATTGATAGCTGCCACTGGAAATAGTGATTAGACTGAAAAATAAGAATTTACTTACCGATAATTCTATTTCTCGTAGTCCGTAGTGGATGCTGGGGACTCCGTCAGGACCATGGGGATTAGCGGCTCCGCAGGAGACAGGGCACAAAAGTAAAAGCTTTAGGATCAGGTGGTGTGCACTGGCTCCTCCCCCTATGACCCTCCTCCAAGCCTCAGTTAGGATACTGTGCCCGGACGAGCGTACACAATAAGGAAGGATTTTGAATCCCGGGTAAGACTCATACCAGCCACACCAATCACACTGTACAACCTGTGATCTGAACCCAGTTAACAGCATGATAACAGCGGAGCATCTGAAAAGATGGCTCACAACAATAATAACCCGATTTTTGTAACAATAACTATGTACAAGTATTGCAGACAATCCGCACTTGGGATGGGCGCCCAGCATCCACTACGGACTACGAGAAATAGAATTATCGGTAAGTAAATTCTTATTTTCTCTGACGTCCTAAGTGGATGCTGGGGACTCCGTCAGGACCATGGGGATTATACCAAAGCTCCCAAACGGGCGGGAGAGTGCGGATGACTCTGCAGCACCGAATGAGAGAACTCCAGGTCCTCCTCAGTCAGGGTGTGCCCCTGACTAAGTATCAGCTCGGCAAAGTTGTAAAGCCGAGACCCCTCGGGCAGCCGCCCAAGATGAGCCCACCTTCCTTGTGGAATGGGCATTTACATATTTTGGCTGTGGCAGGCCTGCCACAGAATGTGCAAGCTGAATTGTACTACACATCCAACTAGCAATCGTCTGCTTAGAAGCAAGAGCACCCAGTTTGTTGGGTGCATACAGGATAACAGCAAGTCAGTTTTCCTGACTCCAGCCGTCCTGGAAACTATATTTTCAGGGCCCTGACAACATCTAGCAACTTGGAGTCCTCCAAGTCCCTAGTAGCCGCAGGTACCACAATAAGCTGGTTCGGGTGAAACACTGACACCACCTTAGGGAGAAACTGGGGATGAGTCCGCAGCTCTGCCCTGTCCGAATGGACAATCAGATATGGGCTTTTTTGAGACAAACGCCGCCAATTCTGACACTCGCCTGGCCGAGGCCAGGGCCAACAGCATGGTCACTTTCTCTGTGAGATATTTCAAATCCACAGATTTGAGCGGTTTAAACCAATGTGATTTTAGGAATCCCAGAACTACGTTGAGATCCCACAGTGCCACTGGAGGCACAAAAGGGGGTTGTATATGCAGTACTCCCTTGACAAACTTCTGGACTTCAGGAACTGAAGCCAATTCTTTCTGGAAGAAAATCGACAGGGCCGAAATTTGAACCTTAATGGACCCCAATTTGAGGCCCATAGACACTCCTGTTTGCAGGAAATGCAGGAAACGACCGAGTTGAAATTTCTTCATGGGGCCTTCCTGGCCTCACACCACGCAACATATTTTCGCCACATGTGGTGATAATGTTGTGCGGTCACCTCCTTCCTGGCTTTGACCAGGGTAGGAATGACCTCTTCCGGAATGCCTTTTTCCCTTAGGATCCGGCGTTCAACCGCCATGCCGTCAAACGCAGCCGCGGTAAGTCTTGGAACAGACATGGTACTTGCTGAAGTCCTTTCTTAGCGGCAGAGGCCATGAGTCCTCTGTGAGCATCTCTTGAAGTTCCGGGTACCAAGTCCTTCTTGGCCAATCCGGAGCCACGAGTATAGTTCTTACTCCTCTAGGTCTTATAATTCTCAATACCTTTGGTATGAGAAGCAGAGGAGGGAAGACATACACCGACTGGTACACCCACGGTGTTACCAGAACGTCCACAGCTATTGCCTGAGGGTCTTTTGACCTGGCGCAATACTTGTCCAGTTTTTTGTTCAGGCGGGACGCCATCATGTCCACCTTTGGTCTTTTCCAACGGTTCACAATCATGTGGAAGACTTCCCGATGAAGTCCCCACTCTCCCGGGTGGAGGTTGTGCCTGCTGAGGAAGTCTGCTTCCCAGTTGTCCACTCCCGGAATGAACACTGCTGACAGTGCTATCACATGATTTTCCGCCCAGCGAAAAATCCTTGCAGTTTCTGCCATTGCCCTCCTGCTTCTTGTGCCGCCCTGTCTGTTTACGTGGGCGACTGCCGTGATGTTGTCCCACTGGATCAATACCGGCTGACCTTGAAGCAGAGGTCTTGCTAAGCTTAGAGCATTGTAAATTGCCCTTAGCTCCAGTATATTTATGTGGAGAAAAATCTCCAGACTTGATCACATTCCCTGGAAATTTTTTCCCTGTGTGACTGCTCCCCAGCCTCTCAGGCTGGCCTCCGTGGTCACCAGCATCCAATCCTGAATGCCGAATCTGCGGCCCTCTAGAAGATGAGCACTCTGTAACCACCACAGGAGAGACACCCTTGTCCTTGGAGATAGGGTTATCCGCTGATGCATCTGAAAATGCGATCCGGACCATTTGTCCAGCAGATCCCACTGAAAAGTTCTTGCGTGGAATCTGCCGAATGGAATCGCTTCGTAATAAGCCACCATTTTTCCCAGGACTCTTGTGCAATGATGCACTGACACTTTTCCTGGTTTTAGGAGGTTCCTGACTAGCTCGGATAACTCCCTGGCTTTCTCCTCCGGGAGAAACACCTTTTTCTGGACTGTGTCCAGAACCATCCCTAGGAACAGCAGACGTGTCGTCGGAAACGGCTGCGATTTTGGATATTTAGAATCCACCCGTGCTGTCGTAGAACTACTTGAGATAGTGCTACTCCGACTTCCAACTGTTCTCTGGACCTTGCCCTTATCAGGAGATCGTCCAAGTAAGGGATAATTAAGACGCCTTTTCTTTGAAGAAGAATCATCATTTCGGCCATTACTTTGGTAAAGACCCGGGGTGCCGTGGACAATCCAAACGGCAGCGTCTGAAACTGATAGTGACAGTTCCGTACCACGAACCTGAGGTACCCTTGGTGAGAAGGGCAATTTGGGACATGGAGGTAAGCATCCTTGATGTCCAGGGACACCATATAGTCCCCTTCTTCCTGGTTCGCTATCACTGCTCTGAGTGACTCCATCTTGATTTGAACCTTTGTATGTAAGTGTTCAAAGATTTCCCATTTAGAATAGGTCTCACCGAGCCGTCTGGCTTCAGTACCACAATATAGTGTGGAATAATACCCCTTTCCTTGTTGTAGGAGGGGTACTTTGATTATTACCTGCTGGGAATACAGCTTGTGAATTGTTTCCAATACTGCCTCCCTGTCGGAGGAAGACGTTGGTAAAGCAGACATCAGGAGCCTGCGAGGGGGAGACGTCTCGAATCTCCAGTCTGTACCCCTGGGATACTACTTGTAGGATCCAGGGGTCCACTTGCGAGTGAGCCCACTACGCGCTGAAACTCTTGAGACGACCCCCCACCGCACTTGAGTCCGCTTGTACGGCCCCAGCGTCATGCTGAGGACTTGGCAGAAGCTGTGGAGGGCTTCTGTTCCTGGGAATGGGCTGCCTGCTGCAGTCTTCTTCCCTTTCCTCTATCCCTGGGCAGATATGACTGGCCTTTTGCCCGCTTGCCCTTATGGGGACGAAAGGACTGAGGCTGAAAAGACGGTGTCTTTTTCTGCTGAGATGTGATTTGGGGTAAAAAAGGTGGATTTTCCAGCTGTTGCCGAGGCCACCAGGTCCGATGGACCGACCCCAAATAACTCCTCCCCTTTATACGGCAATACTTCCATGTACCGTTTGGAATCTGCATCACCTGACCACTGTCGTGTCCATAAACATCTTCTGGCAGATATGGACATCGCACTTACTCTTGATGCCAGAGTGCAAATATCCCTCTGTGCATCTCGCATATATAGAAATGCATCCTTTAAATGCTCTATAGTCAATAAAATACTGTCCCTGTCAAGAGTATCAATATTTTCAGTCAGGGAATCCGACCAAGCCACCCCAGCGCTGCACATCCAGGCTGAGGCGATCGCTGGTCGCAGTATAACACCAGTATGTGTGTATATACCTTTTTAGGATATTTTCCAGCCTCTCAGCTGGCTCCTTGAGGGCGGCCCTATCTGGAGACGGTACCGCCACTTGTTTTGATAAGCGTGTGAGCGCCTTATCCACCCTAAAGGGTGTTTCCCAACGCGCCCTAACTTCTGGCGGGAAAGGGTATACCGCCAATAATTTTCTATCGGGGGAAACCCACGCATCATCACACACTTCATTTAATTTATCTGATTCAGGAAAAACTACAGGTAGTTTTTTCACACCCCACATAATACCCTTCTTGTGGTACTTGTAGTATCAGAAATATGTAACACCTCCTTCATTGCCCTTAACATGTAACGTGTGGCCCTAAAGGAAAATACGTTTGTTTCTTCACCGTCGACACTGGAGTCAGTGTCCGTGTCTGTGTCGACCGACTGAGGTAAATGAGCGTTTTACAGCCCCTGACGGTGTTTGAGACGCCTGGACAGGTACTAATTTGTTTGCTGGCCGTCTCATGTCGTCAACCGACCTTGCAGCGTGTTGACATTATCACGTAATTCCTTAAATAAGCCATCCATTCCGGTGTCGACTCCCTAGAGAGTGACATCACCATTTCAGGCAATTGCTCCGCCTCCTCACCAACATCGTCCTCATACATGTCGACACACACGTACCGACACACAGCACACACACAGGGAATGCTCTGATAGAGGACAGGACCCCACTAGCCCTTTGGGGAGACAGAGGGAGAGTTTGCCAGCACACACCAAAAACGCTATAATTATACAGGGACAACCTTTATATAAGTGTTTTTCCCTTATAGCATTTTAATATATATATACATATCGCCAAATAAGTGCCCCCCCTCTCTGTTTTAACCCTGTTTCTGTAGTGCAGTGCAGGGGAGAGCCTGGGAGCCTTCCCACCAGCATTTCTGTGAGGGAAAATGGCGCTGTGTGCTGAGGAGAATAGGCCCCGCCCCCTTTTCGGCGGGCTTCTTCTCCCGTTTTTCTGAGACCTGGCAGGGGTTAAATACATCCATATAGCCCCCAGGGGCTATATGTGATGTATTTTTAGCCAGAATAAGGTACTATCATTGCTGCCCAGGGCGCCCCCCCCCAGCGCCCTGCACCCTCAGTGACCGCTGCTATGAAGTGTGCTGACAACAATGGCGCACAGCTGCAGTGCTGTGCGCTACCTTATGAAGACTGAAGAGTCTTCTGCCGCCGTTTCTGGACCTTCACTTTTCGGCATCTGCAAGGGGGGTCGGCGGCGCGGCTCCGGGACGAACCCCAGGGTGAGACCTGTGTTCCGACTCCCTCTGGAGCTAATGGTGTCCAGTAGCCTAAGAAGCCAATCCATCCTGCACGCAGGTGAGTTCACTTCTCTCCCCTAAGTCCCTCGTAGCAGTGAGCCTGTTGCCAGCAGGACTCACTGAAAATAAAAAACCTAACAAACTTTTACTCTAAGCAGCTCTTTAGGAGAGCCACCTAGATTGCACCCTTCTCGGCCGGGCACAAAAATCTAACTGAGGCTTGGAGGAGGGTCATAGGGGGAGGAGCCAGTGCACACCACCTGATCCTAAAGCTTTTACTTTTGTGCCCTGTCTCCTGCGGAGCCGCTAATCCCCATGGTCCTGACGGAGTCCCCAGCATCCACTTAGGACGTCAGAGAAAATAAATTAATAAAGAGACAGGCGTGTGTGCCTTGCACAATGTATACTGGCACTGTACCTGGGAGAGCCGTTTTCCTCCCATGGTGCACTTGCTCTGCTTCTTTGGGTATCTGGGCTGTTGTCACGTTTCACCTTCTTTGAACTTAACACACACAAAAAAAAACCAACAAATATTAACACCTAACATTAATCACCTATGATCAATAGTACACTAAAGTGTTTAACGTATTCTCAATGATCACTAAACATACTACAGTATGATGCTGATAAGTCTGGAAAATAATGTAAATGCAATGACCCAGCACACACTTTCTAATACATTATCGGATGAGTTCAATAGGAACACTAATTTAGCGATTTTTAAGAATTTAGAGGATACTGGGCCTTATTCAGAGGCAACGGCTGTTGCGTCCCGCAGTGCAGATTGCTTATATCGGCCAACTGCGCATGCGCAGCGGCTGCACAGCCTCAAACATTGGCGGCGGACAGCCTGGCAGCCAGGGGTCAACCATAATTTAATGCGTCCACTATTAAATTGCGGACGCATCATGAGGCGGCGCTACACATGCTGGGCGGCCTAGCATTGTGCTGGGTGGCCCCCAACATCTGCGATGATGCATGCAGATCTTGCTGCATATGCAGCGATCTGCATCCATATCAGAATCAGGTCCACTGGATGCAATGTGAACATACTTTAACACAAGGACAAATTAGAACTTTTGTCTATTGTGTATTACTAGCTTTGTTTTACATACCGGTGAGTGCAAGTCTTACGTTTTGGAGGGGCAGCTATGACAAGTGATTGTTCTGGTCATTGCCAAGTCCAAAGGACACTACTCACTTCTTATTCTTCTAGATAACTCTGTTGCTTTTGACAGTGTTGAGCACTTTCTTCTCATACAAACACTACAATCCCTAGGTCTTCAGGACACAGCCCTTTCTTGGTTCTCATCCTACTTATCTAATCACTCTTTCAGTGTCCGCTTCTCTGAATCCACCTCCTCTTCGCTACCTCTTTCAGTTGGAGTACCGCAGGGCTCAGTCTTAGACCCTCTGGTTTTCTCAATCTATACCACATCTCTTGGAAAAACTAAAGGGCCCCATACACTACAACGATATGTATGAGGCTGAAGTCGGAGGCGATTTCCCTTGAACTCTCCCGGGAGTGGTTCCATACGATTCCATACGATTTGGTACATTTTGCATGCGATATATCATATGCGATCCCAGCCATGCCTGCGGGACCCGACATATCGCGAGTGCAGCACTAACAATCTAGGAGAGCCGATCCGACCCTCAAGGGAACACGCTTCGGCTCGGATCAGATAGGAAACACCTCCAAAATGGTCGATTTCACCCAATATATCGGACAGATTGCCCGAAATTGGATGAAATCAGGCATTATCGTTCTAGTGTATGGGGCCCTTAATTCAGCTTATATGTATTTACAATATCATCTGTACGTGGATGATACTCAAATGAACCCATCCTCCCCAGATTTGTCACCATCTGTATTGGTCCTTGTCATTGAATGCTTTCCTGCCATTTTCTCTTGGATGTCATCTCGCCACCTCAAACTTCTTATTTAAAAAATAGGGATTTTTGTTTACTTACCGTAAAATCGCTTTCTCTGATTCCATCTGGGGGACGCTGCGCACTTACTAATGGGTTAGAGTGTGTGGGATTGGGAGTTTGTGTGGGATTGGGAGTTTGGCACAGAACCTATAAAAAACTAACTCCTCCCCCCTCTAACCCCTCCCATCTCCTTCCTGCTCAGCAGATTACCTCAGTTAACGTTTAGCAAAGCCGGAAGAGGCAGAACAGAATATATATATACGGGAGGGATCGCAGCGTCCCCCAGATGGAATCAGAGAAAGAGATTTTACGGTAAGTAAACAAAAATCCCTATTTCTCTTTCATCCATCTGGGGGACGCTGCGCACTTACTAATGGGATTTCCCAAAGCAAGCTAATTAGAGGAGGGAGACATAGACGACATAGCAGTCTGCAAACTTTGATGCCTAACAGAGGCAGTCTCCAAACCAAAAGTATGAAAAACTGAAGAATTTCGTGAAGGTATGTACGGACGACTAGGTCGTCGCTCTACGCAGTTGCTCGACGAATACACCACTGTGAACAGCCCAAGAGGCTCCAACAGGTCGAGTCGAATGAGCCCCTAAGGAATCAGGAACAGGCAACGCCTAAGAAATCTAAGCCTGCTGAATAGCAGAATTAACCCAGCACATCACCCTGTTCTTATTGGCCAGCCAGCCACGCTTGGGTGCAGCAAACAAACCCAACAAGGTAAGAGTTAAGGTTTGAACAACAACCAATAAGGCCAATTACCGACCCGCCCCGGACAAGCCTGGGACGACACAAGAAGCCCAATGTGCTGAAGGAGAGGAAAAACCAATACAACTTGTGGTTTTAAGTAAAACCACCCTAACTGCATAAACAAAAACACTGTAAGAGAAAAGAAACCGCAACTCAACCAGAGTCCAGAGGCCGGAAAGGAGAAACAGGAGCCATTCTGGAAAGTAAATTCTAGAGCAGAACCCAGTCTGCTAAGATAAGAAGACAAAGTAGTTCTGACAACTGTGTTGTAGAAAAGATAAGAGGCGGAAAGGACTAAGAACTCCAGCTGAGTGACCGTTAAATACACACAAACGATGACAAGTGTTCTGGCACTGTGATTGGTTAGAGAGCCAGAAACGTAGTAGGGCTTGATGACATTGTTTTCCATAATCACGCCGTCAGCGGCAGAATAGACAAAATCCCGGTGATGACGTAAAGGTTGGGAGTGGAGAGCTGGCCGAAAAGGTACCCTGTAAGGAGCCCTGGTCACTCTGGGCTATAACATTGCAGAACAGAGTCAACAGGCAAATCCGAAGCGGATTAGGAAAACCGAAAGAGCCACTGGTCAAATGCGTTGAGGTACTCACTAGATGTTGCCAGAGGCAGAATAAATATGCTAGATGAAAGTGACAAGGAGCTGACACGGCGTCTACGATTGCCACAAGAGGATTCCCGAAACGATCACAGTACCAATGAAGCCCTGAGGTCTATGTCGGCTAGTTATAGACACACCAAAGCCAGAAATCCCTGTTGATTTCACATACTTTAAGGAAGAACAGCCTGAAGATTCAGGAAATCTGCTTACCAGTTGCCCATTCTGGAACTGGAGATGACAGACACTGCCGGGATCCAAAATTCCGCCCTCTGCATATGTTAGATACTGTTCCGATGTCTCTCCAGCTACAAGTGTCACAGAACAATTGATATAGGTCACAGTGGAAAGACCCTGTAGAAGACATTGAGCTGGAGTCAAGGCGTTGTAGATCGTCCGTAGATTGGAAGTGATATTTCCACTTCGGACATCAGTTTCTGAAGGAATCTGTGCCTGTACTCCTCAGGCACAAAACTAAAACTGAGGTAATCTGCTGAGCAGGAAGGAGATGGGAGGGGTTAGAGGGGGGAGGAGTTAGTTTTTTATAGGTTCTGTGCCAAACTCCCAATCCCACACAAACTCCCAATCCCACACACTCTTACCCATTAGTAAGTGCGCAGCGTCCCCCAGATGGATGAAAGAGAAACAGAATTCATTATATTTCCACCGACCAATAGTAGTTACTAACCTGATGTCTCTGTCACTGTTGAGAACTCGACAATTAAATATTACAACACAAGCTCGCTGCCTAGGTGTCATCCTCAACTCTGAACTAACCTTTGTTCCCCACATTCAAACTGTCTCTAAATCTTGCTACATGTATCTAAAAAAACATATCCAAAATATGACCATACCTTACACAAGACACTGAAAAAACTCTAATCCAAGCTCTTATTATCTCCTGCATTGATTATTACAATAGTCTACTCACTGGTTTACCAAAACGAGACTCTCGCCACTACAATCTATTCTGAATGCAGCTGCGAGGCTAATCTTCCTCGCTAGACATTCATTGTCTGCAGATCCACGCTGTCAGTCTTTCATTGATTATCTGTATTCTACCGTTTTCAATATAAAATACTTTTACTCACAAACAAGGCCATTAATCAAGCTACACCAACGTACATGTTTTTGCTTATCTCAAAATATCTCCCAACCCAACCTCTTCGCTCTTCACAAGATCTACTTCTCTCATCTACACTCATTATTTGCTCCCATTTACGATTGGAGGACTTTTTTCGGGCTGCACCCACTCTGTGGAATGCCCTCCCAAACATTCAAGGGTTCCCTGAAAACTCACCTCTTCATGCATGGTTATCACATTCTGGAACCGCCGACATAACCTTCAAAAACTTTCCTATCCAATTGCATCCACACTGTGCAGTCCACACATATCCTCATGTTTTCTCTTTCTTCACTTTCCCATCCTCCTGACCCCAGGTCAGCATTGCTGTGTGACCATATCATTCTGCCCACCAAGAACATGTGAAATCTGGTGGACCATTATGCAATAGTTAACACCTATCCTGTGCCCATTTCCCTACAGTTTGGTAAGATTGTGAGCAGAGCCTTCCTACCTCTATGTCTGTCTGTTATTATCACCCAGTTTTATTTTATCACTGTTGTTTCCAATTGTAAAGCGCAACAGAATTTGCTGTGCTATATAAGAAACTGTTAAAAAATAAATAAGATCTGTGTCTGGGAATAGTTGGCCCTACTTTTTAGCATTGTGCATTGTTGCTCTGTAATAACAAACACATAGTCCAAGTAATGGTTTATATTCTGTAGCTGTTTAACCTAATAGTTATTGATCTCAAAATATTCTTCAATGCCTACATCACATACACAGTACGCAGTATACAGGGTATACTATACGTTACATATCTATATAAAAAGACACAAGGCTGAGCCAATCATAGAATGTCTTAAAGAATAATCATGTTTAGATCTTAGATTGTGTAGATCATTTAATTAAACACTGTGTCACAGGGAGAACCAGCATACATGGACTTCATGTTGGTCTCACTCGGTCCCCCAGGAACAAGAAGCTCCTGCAATGCTAAAACCACTCTCTAGTTCTAGAGTTTCACAATGTGAACCATTGCTGTAAAACTCTCCATAGTCATGTCATGTACGTCAGTTAGCATTTCTTTTTGCCTGCTGACGCTTGTTTAGAGAAATGAATCCATGTAGATGGGCTTGTGCTGAAGGAAGGAGTCATTAGCTAAACAATTACAGGCAGAGGAACAATGGCCCTCATTCCGAGTTGTTCGCTCGCAAGGCGAATGTAGCAGAGTTACACACGCTAAGCCGCCGCCTACTGGGAGTGAATCTTAGCTTCTTAAAATTGCGACCGACGTAGGCGCAATATTGCGATTACAACCGAGATAGCAGTTTCTGAGTAGCTTCAGACTTACTCTGCCTGTGCGATCAGTTCAGTGCTTTTCGTTCCTGGCTGACGTCATAAACACACCCAGCGTTCGCCCAGGCACTCCCACCGTTTCTCCGGCCACTCCTGCGTTTTTTCCGGAAACGGTAGCGTTTCCAGCCACACGCCCCTAAAACGCCGTGCATCCGCCCAGTAACACCCATTTCCTGTCAATCACAAAGCGAACGTCGGAGCGATGAAAATGCCGTGAGTAAACTTACTTTCTTCATAGTAAAGTTACTTGGCGCAGTCGCAGTGCGAACATTGCGCATGCGTACTAAGAGAATTCTCACTGCGATGCGATGAAAAACTCCGAGCGAACAACTCGGAATGAGGGCCCATAAGAGCACATGTGCTGCTGGGCAGTGGCTGGGAAACCTGACACTTATGAGGACATAAATCTGTAAATTAGTGAAACAAAACACCAAGTACATGAAACATTTCCTTAATACAGTCTCCAAGCCTTGTCATACTTTACAGCTCCTGCTAACAGCCTAGATTACACTCATGTATTTTGTAGAGAAAAGATTTGAAATCAACGAGAATCCCTAATATAAAAGTAACCAATCATTTGCTAAAGAACTCTATAGCTCTTACAAGTAAGGAATGGTCTTAGAAGTTCATCCTGGGGTTCTATGTGACTCTAGCTGCCATTGTACTCTGGTTACCCAATGAATACATTTTACCAAGACATTTTCCGTGGTGGAACCAGCATGCCATACAGACCATAACCATTTAATTTCTGAAATTCACTAGTGATCTGACATGCTTTGCCCATAAGCCACTATGGAGCATATGTATCAAAGCTTAGAGTGAGATTAAGTGGAGAGATAAAATACCAACCATTCAGTTCCTGATAAAATACCAACCATTTCAGTGGCCATTTTCCTGAGACTTCTCTACTGCGCATGCGCAGAACTTCCCTGAAAATGGTCGCTGGGCGATTTTCACAGTTTTAACACCGCCATGGTCGTCGGCGCGGGACTCCGGAGAGGTATTTAGAAAATGGGTGCAGCGTGTGCGGTGGGGGCCCCCTCTGGAATCAGGGGCCCGTGTGCACCGCACACACTGCACCCATTATAGAAAAGCCAGTGACTTCCACCATCCTTTACTTTCTACTTACTCCCTCACCCAAGGAAGAACTCTTCCTTTCACTTCTTCTGATCCTTGAATTATTTCTTCCTTTTTAAATAAGTCACTTGAATGTTTCCTACTCAGCTACATTTTCTGATCATTGTATTTTGTGTCTAATTAGAATATCATACCTCCCAACATGACCCTCTCCAGGAGGGACAGAATGCTCTAATTCTGGACTTCCCTCTTAATGTATGATTGCCATCACCTGTGATGAAACACCTTTCTTATCCATTAACATGTTCAACATAGGTGCCGGCAATCATACATTAAGAGAAAAGTCCAGGAGCAGAGCATTGTGTCCCTCCTGGAGAGGGTCATGTTGGGAGGTATGGAATATTGCATTTTTACATCATAGATGTTTATAATTCCTAGCAAGGCTACTAGATGTACTGAACGTGACAATCCTATGCAGTTAGTAGGAAGCAGACAGTTCTCTTGTATAATGTCATCTATCAGACAACAAATATTGCCAAGGGGAAGTAGTAATGAATCTCATAGCTTTCAGTCTCTCTCCTGTGTCTCCTCTCATCATAGCCACATCCAAGACAGCTGAGTGATAACATCAGACAGTGCTTTTCTTTACTGGACTAGAAATCCTCTGGTTAGAAAGTACATCTTTTTATAACAATCCCACCCCAGACTTTGCACATGGTAAGCGTCATTATCTATCCTGAAGAGGTCTTGATCCCAGTGTTTGTTAATGTCAGGACACATTATAAAGAGAACACTGTGTGCTTCCCATGCTTTAAAAGGAATAAAATGAAGACTACAGCTACAATTCTCTGGTATCAAGGGCGTATGTACCATAGGTGCAAGGAGTGCAGCTTCTGTGGGGCCCAGGGTTGAGAGCGGCTTACCTTCCATGTCAAAGTTACATGTATTATACATTATTCATCACTGGGTGGTACACAGGGCATACTTGCCTACCCGACCCTCTCCATGAGGGAGAAAATGCTCTGTTCCTGGACTTTCTTGGTAATGTATGATTGCCATCACCTGTGGTGAAACACCTTTCTTATCAATGAACTAGTTCACCACAGGAGATGGCAATCATACATTACCAGGAAAGTCCAGGAACAGAGCATTTTCTCCCTCATGGAGAGGGTCAGGTAGGTAAGTATGACACAGGGGTCCTTACAAATTTTTGTCTTGGCGACTGCAATATATCTAGGATTGCCCCTGGAAATGCTCATTGTAATGTGGTATAAAATGAACTGGAGGGCATTATAATGTTACACATGAAGTGGAGGCACTATAGTGTGGCATAATATGAACAGGGGCACTGTAATGTGGCATACTAGGAACTGGGGACACTGTATGGCATAATGTGAACTGGGGATACTGTGTTGCATAATGTGTACTGGCAGCCCTACAATGTGACATAACCATACTTGCCTACCTGACCCTCTCCATGAGGGAGAAAATGCTCTGTTCCTGGACTTTCCTGGTAATGTATGATTGCCATCACCTGTGGTGAGCTAGTTAATTGATAAGAAAGGTGTTTCACCACAGGTGATGGCAATCATACATTACCAGGAAAGTCCAGGAACAGAGCATTTTCTCCCTCATGGAGAGGGTCAAGTAGGCAAGTATGGACATAACGTGACCTACGGCTCTACTTTAGTTTATAAAATAAACTAGGGCACCATAATGGGCCATAATATTAACTATGGCACTACTATGAAAATGAACTAGGGCACTATTAGAAAATGAACTAAAGCACAATTATGGGGCATAAAATTAACAGCTGCTGAGGAGAGGTGTCTCTCTAAAAGCATTGGGACAGCGGACCCTTCAAAATGTTGCTATGGGGCCCACAAAGCTCTGACTAACCCCCTGTTTGGGATGGTTGGTAGTCTACTTCCATTCTATGAACAAACACAGGTTACTTTTTATTTTTTGAATACAACATAAATATATATTTTTGGGAATGTTGAGGCAATTTTTTTTAATTATTATTATTGGCAGTGTGCACAGAATATACTTTATCTGTATACACAAATACAGTATATACATGTTTATATACACACACGTTTGTTTGGTAGTAGCTGGCAGTTTGGGCATATACACCAGGGAGGTGATTTCCAATAATAATTGACAATGTCCATGACCAGAAAACAGGAAGCAGGTTCACCAGCATGGCTCCACATTAGTACTGCATGTAACTGCCACTCTAGGCTGCCTGTCTGTAAATCCTGTCAAGAATCTGAACGTTTGGAAAATAAGAATCAGTGTTGCACAAATTAAACAGGAAAGGATGTAGGGAAACAAGATCACTTCACTATCTCTTAAACAGCAAACACCACAACTAATTACATCTTTCAAACCTGCCACAAATACCTTTTCAATGCATACCATACATTCCTTCTGTCACACTGATAATATTGTTGGGGCCCTATGACTATAACCCCATCTGTGGGGAAACAACATAGTTTTACTCAATAAGGATCTGTTTTCTATAGCAACCAATAAACAGGGGAATTCAATTAGAAGCTGTAATTTACTGTGGGCTAATTGACCCCCCTCCCTCCCCCCGGTCTATCCAATTAGCCCGGATGCAGCTTATTGGAGATTTTTTTTTTTTTTTTACCTCAGGCTCCGAAAGAAATATCCCGATAATTAGCCTGTTTTCACGATCACGACAGTGAAAACACACAGGTCTGTGAACTTATCACGTATTCTGTGTATTTTCACCTGAAAACAGACGGGCTCTAATTGAATAGCCCAAAGCTGAAAAATGTGAAAAAACTCAATGCTAAGCCCGTATTTTTTTCGCAGCTGTTACATTTTTGGGGCTAACTGAATTCCCCCCATAGAGTCCAAAGTCAGATATTGTATGTAGTCATTATGTCAACAGTCAGAATGTCAACATGGTCTTAATGTCGGCTGCGGTTAGGGCTCTAATACTAGAAATATACTATGTCGACATATTCATTGTTGATATTATGACCATGTTGGCATTGTGCATGTCGGCATAATATCCATGTCAACTTTCTGAATGGTGACACAACATACACCTATTACAAACAGCAACAGTGCCTCTCCTCACAGCCCTTTATCATGGGTCCAACATAAGATGTATTCTAGAATGCATATGCTGCTCAACATCCAGCTTCTTCAGTTTACATTTTTTATGATCATTTAGGATAATTTTTCTTTAATGAAAAAGTCTTTAGTTTTATATAATAATTTATTGGGTTTAATGTACCTCTTCATGGGTGACGGTGCCATAATTTTGGTGGTGCCTTCATTTTCCCCGTTTTCCAGATCTGTCATTACCTGCTCTAAATTGTTTGAGCCTATAAAAGAGATATGTAAATGCTGGAGGTATTTTTGTGCTGTCATGCATTGTAAGCAAATAGTTATGTTATATTACATTTATCTCATCACTGTGCACTCTGTCATCTCAAATCAGCAATACAAAAATCAGAATGCAGCTGGGGGCTACAATCACATGACAGAGAAGAACATGTTTCTTTGAAGTCGCGTGTGCTCTGCTGATAAAGCTGTATTGTCAGGCTGGTCTGATTTCTGGAGAAAAGTTGGGTTAGTGCAATGGTTTTGCTGAACTCAGCAGTCACCAAAGGTCGTTTCGTAGAATTTCATTCTTCAGCGGTTACATTCTTCACTACAATGGCACAAAACCACTTTAGAACAGGGCTCTTCAAATAGGTGAAATCGTGTAAAAATCCAAAAATGGAGCAATTCAATGTGAAATAAAAAGTAACAGGGCGTAAAGTGCTGTAAAGTGTCCAAATCAAGTCACTTGGATTCAATTTCAAACATGAAAAAAAATAAATTCACTGAAATAATGATATCTTAGAATAGAAGTAACATACACAAGAGAAAGTATTTTAGTATAAAACGATTGTTAGATTGTAAAAATCAATTCACTCAGACTTATTGGAGCTTGACGGAGCACTAAGGACATGATTTAGAGGTGGACGTAATACGGATCGGTACTGCATATTTGTTTGTATAATAGTGGCCACTGACGGCTTCTCAGATCCACTGGTCCACAGATCCAGTGGTCAATAAAAAGCAGGAACCAGTGGCTCAACAATGTCACATCTCCTTAGGAATGCTTAAGATGCATTACTATGAACATTGGTACAGGCCACAAAATATCAGACTGTTGCTGTTTAACATAACAATATAGTTTTAGTTATCTTAACAACAATACTTCACATTTTGGGGCCAATTCAATTGGGTTTTGTTTTTCGTGGTTGCCACTAGATGGCGACTGACGGCAGTAATTTAATTGTTCTGCCGTTCGGGCGCCCAGCAGCCGCAGAGGACACTTTTTTTTTTGCAGCTTCCTGAGGTACGAGAAAAAATATGTGCAAACTCGGTACTTTGGGTGTCCAAACAGTTTAGATGGGTTTAGCTGTTTTAGATGGCTATACCTAGTGTGTTTGGGTGCGATATACATGTGCGCCCAAACAGTCCCATTTAGACAAGATTTTTAGACGTCCAAAACAACTAATCTGGCCCACACTGATTTGGTTTTTACTTTTATTTTGTTAAAACCTTGTTGGCGCTTGAAAATTTTTAGAGGCGTGGCTTCACAATGAGTACTAAAACACAATGGGGCAGATGTATTAAGACTGGAGAAGTGATAAAGCAGTGATAAGTGGAAGGTGATAACGCACCAGCCAATCACTACGGGTTTGAAAAATGACAGAGGCTGATTGGCTGGTGCGCTATCACCTTTTTACTTATCACTAATTTATCACTTCTCCAGGCTTAATACATCTGTCCCAAAAGGCCTAATTCAGTGTTGTACGCTAATGCAATTGCGATTTTCTAGGCTATGGAACTGGACATGTTAGCGAGTGAAGCTGTCCACCGGAAAGGAAAAGAGACGCCCACCGGAGCGATCAGAAACTCATTCACAATTGCGTACACATTCACAGTTTATACACAAGAGGACCATCGGCTGCTCAAGTAGGTCTATGGCTACGCAGACTGGCATTAGCGACGCAAGCGCCGTGTTTCCATGCTGCTTTGCAAAAATTATCGCAGCTGATGTCAGATACACACCCCAAAAATGGCCATGACACGCCAGCGTTTTTGCCGCCACTCTTCGCTACCTCCCACAAACGTCCCCTTCCCGTCACTCACTCTGCGATTATATCCTCACTGCGGACGCGATCGCAAAAGAACCTTGACACATGCACAGTGCAATTGTAGCGCATGCACAATCTGCAATAATCGCTCAATTGCGAAAATATTGGCGTAGCAGACAACTCTGAATTAGGCCCATAATGCATGCATGCTTCTTTTGATGCAGAAAATAAGTACCCAAGTACTTCTTTTTGTCTCTTTACATCACTTCCCCAGCAGAGTATGCAGCACAAGTAAAACAATTGTTCAGTGGTTTGTATTTTGACTTTATAAGCAGTGTTGCTGCATTCTTTCAGAATAAATGTGTGTACTTGAAAGGCCTTTTTCCAATCAGATGTCGTCATTTTCATCAGCATCCTCTATAAACAGTGTGCAAATTAAACCAGGGCTTTAGAACTCGCAAGTCAAGCCTTTCCAGATAAATGTGATTGTGACAATATGCGACTAAACGCCCACACAATTCCCATACTGTATTATTCCCAAATCTATGCCCATTGTCTGCTTTCACACACCCATTCCAGCCCCGATCCTGGCCCCCTAGTAAAACACAGTAACAAGTCACATTTAGGGCTTATAAAAGGGTGAAGTGCGGAAAAAGCACGTATGTGCACAAAAAAAGTGTGCAAGATGCACAAAAAAAGTGTGCAAGATGCAGCAGAAACAGCTGCACATTGGGGTTACAGTACGGATAACTGAATAAAAGCCCCATGGGTGCACTCTCACATTTTTTGATACGTCTGGGAATCTCTGGGGAATTAATTTTCATAAAGCACAGATAAATGTGCAATAGATATACGAGGTTCGGAGGCAGGGGGTGTTGGTTAGACTGTACCTGGCTGCTGTGTGAGCGCTGTTCTTTTGGGATAAGTTTTGCTCCGACTTCTCTCTACTTTCTGGTCAGGCCTGGGAAGCTGAATAGACAGGTCACTGGTCATCTGGGAAGCAGTTCTACCACTTTATAAATAGGAAAAATTGCAAATATTGTTAAAACACAGTAGCATGTAATTAAAATAACAGCACATGTATACAAAACCATATATGTTTATATGTAAATTTTTGTTGTTTCTAAGGTAGACTAAGGTAGACTATTATCACTGAAGATTGTGTCAAGTTGTACTCTAAGACATCATCATATGTGCCCATGTACTTGTTCTGAACATAGTAAATAACCATAACAATCAATAAATATAAACTTATAAACTCATCTCAGAATACTAACATAATTATAGTATATACTGTACATATACAGATAAAGCTGGTCTGTCACCTAGTACAAGACAATTCAGCTCTCTATTTTAATATGTCAGAGAAGAAGGGGGGAGGGACAGGTGAGAGTTGTGAGCTGTAAGGCCAGTCACAAGCCGCAATCTTACGGCCTAGGGTTCCTTGTCTCCTTTTACACCCACAGTGGCGCACGCAGGGGGGGTTTCTGAGTACCCACAAACCCCCCGTGACGAGCCGAGGTCTTTATTTTTTTGGACAGCGGCAGGTGAGCAGCAGGCTCAGAGCCGCTGCGTGCGGCTCCACAGAGAGGCTACTCAATGCGTGCGGCTCCTCACTCCGGCAAAGCACAGCAGATGACGGAGCTGCAGGCACTTAGCGGTGGTAAGAACTTTGGCAGTCTCCAGAGAGCAGCTGTCACTCAGCAGCGGTGGGAGCGGCAGTCACTCGGGACGAGAGCAGTAGACACACATGTCTGCACTGACGTTTACAGATGCAGACGCTCGGCTGTACTGTTATGCAGCCAGTCAGGAGAGGGCTTCCATCTCCAGCTCTGCTTAAGTGTGTATGAAGTTGTATGTACAGTATGAATGTACATACATACATGCGCAAATATATGTTACATGTGCGTGTGTGTACTATAGATTATATATATACAGGGGTTAAAGTGAGCCGGAACGGGTTCCACTTGGAGACGGAACGCAGTTCTGCCTCCTTCGGCTCACGTAACCCGATGTGTCCCCGGCGGCGCACAGGGAGATGACAAGCGCCCACTGAGATTGTGTTACCGGCGGGCGCCCATCTCCCCCTCTACACCGAAAGCCTGAGGCAGGAGCTCAGTACTGAGCTCCGGCTTCCGGCGCTGTCACTGTCCAGCGTGCTCTATGAAAGAGACGTCAGTCATGAGTGCTGAGAAGCGGTCGCTAAGAGAGGAGGACTGCAGCGGTCTATTAGCGGGAGCGGGACTCGTGAGTATGGTTGTTTTTTTTCTTCCTTAGTGCAGCGGCGCATCTACTGGGGGGGGGGGGGGGCATTACTACTGAGGGGGCATCTACTGGGGGCAAACTACGGGGGGACATTATTACTGGGGGCATCAACAAGGGGCATTACTACTGGGGGGGCATTACTATTGGGGGCAAACTACTGGGGGGGCATTATTACTGGGGGGGCATCTACTGGGGGCATGAGGTGTCATCTACTGGGGGCAAACTCCTGGGGGGCATTACTACTGGGGGCAGCTACTGGGGGCAAACTACTGGGGGACATTATTACTGGGGGGCATCTACTGGGGGCAAACTACTGGGGACATTATTACTGGGGCTCAACTACAAGGGGGCAAACTACTGGGGGTAAGCTACAAGGGGGAAAACTACAAGGGGGCAAGCTACTGGGGGCAAGCTACAAGGGGGAAAGCTACTGGGGGCAAGCTACAAGGGGGCAAACTACAAAAGGGCTAACTACTGGGGGCAAACTACAGGAGGGCATTACTACTGGCGGCGTAACTGCAGGGGCATTACTACTTGGGGGCTAAACTACTGGGGGCATAACTACAGGGGCCAAACTACTGGGGGCATTACTACTGGGGGCTAAACTACAAGGGGGGGCATAACTACAAGGGCTAAACTACTGGAGGCATAACTACAGGGGCTAAACTACAAGGGGGCTAAACTACAGGGGGGCATTACTACTGGCGGCTAAACTACAAGCAGGCAAACTACTGGGGGCATTACAACTGGGAGGCTAAACTAAAGGGGGGGTAAACTACTGGGGTCATAACTGCAGGGGCATTACACTGGGGGCATAACTACTAGGGCGCTAAACGACTGGGGGCATTACTACAGGCAACATTACTACTGGGGGCAATACTACACAGGGGCATTACCATTAAGGGCATTACTACTGGGGGCCCTACTAATGAGGGCATTGTAAAGGGGGCACTTCATAAGGGGTTGTATAAGAAGTGCTACTGTGGTGGGCATTATGTGTATTACGGGGTGCTACTACTGTGGGCATTATTACTATTATGTGCCTACGCCCCTTTCTTTTGGAGACCACACCCCTTTTTTGTGGCGCGCGCAATACCTTTATTACTTGGGCGCCGTGGGGAGGGAGGTGAGTTCCACCACCTCTCTAGGACCACTTTAAGCACTGTGTGTGTGTGTGTGTGTGTGTGTGTGTGTGTGTGTGTGTGTGTGTGTGTGTGTGTGTGTGTGTGTATATATATATATATATATATATATATATATATATATATATACTAGGCAAATTGTCTGGCACTCTCCAACGGGCTATCTGAGCATGGCTCTTGCTCCGGTGCCCTCCCATCCAGACTGGACTGTCTGGGTATATATGAATTGCAAAAAACGAGGCGGCACTCACTGTGTGTCCTGAAGACGGGGGCTTGCACCCCGAAACGTCGATAAAGTCCTCTTAGACAGAGTTCACCTATTCACTACAAGCCTTCTGAGTGCCGCCTCGTTTTTTGCAATTTATATATATATACATATGTACACACAGTATACATGTGTATGTACAGTATGTATGACTGGCACTCACAATTCATCCAAAAGCTCCAGTGCCCTCAGTGTGAGGAGAATTGCAGGCTGTACAAGAATACTGCGGCACTCCCAGTTCTTGTTTGGAATTTCAAAGAGATGCTGAGCGTCACAAACGAGGAAGCTCTCTCACTTCTCTCAATGTTTCATTTTTATTGAAAAAGTGTCCTGACAAAATGTTATCAATAAAAATTAAACATTGATAGAAGTGAGAGAGTTTCTCCGTTTGTGACGCTCAGCATCTCTCCTACAGCAGTTTTCTCCTACAGCCTATATATATTCCAAAGTCCAGTACTCCTCAAAATCACAAAAGCATAAGCCGCTGGTGCCCCCACCACTCAGCTTTCAATAATAGGCAGGTCAATCATGTCTAGATGATCAACATTTCAGTGCTTTAATGACGATAGAAATCCTGCGCTTGCCACTGACCCTGTAGGCTCAAGCTTGGCTGACTTTCTACGTAGATTAAGGTTATACATAACTTTACAGGATGCTACAGATGACATCACAGTGATGTCCTAATATGCTTAAGTGTTACAGAGTCTGTCCTACTAAATGCATGCACATTACACCCACCTATACCGGTGCCTCGATCCCAAAGAGCCAAGCTTGCTGAGCTTCCGTGACAGGGTGCTTGAGTCGTTTTCTGGAATTCTTTAATATGCCAAAAAACATAACAAAAATTATTACACACTGATCTATTGTAATGTTTTCCTATTGTACTTTAATTCTTCATGTTTACCATTGATTATAATATGTTTGCAGTTACAATCCCATTTTATACTTTCCTGCTCTCCCGGAAGCTGCGGGAGGCTCCCGTTATTTGGGGTAGCCCCCCGCACCCGCAGAAGAGTAGGCATGTCTCCCGCATCCTGTTAGCACCCTAGTGATGCGGGCAGGATGAAGAGATACTCTCCCGTATTCGAGAGTCCTTGGGGTGGGGAAGGGGTTAAAATGACGTGAATCGCGTCATTTTAGCCCCACCCCCTTCCACACGGAATTTTCCCAGTGTAGGGGCGGGGCTTAATGATGTCACAGCCCAGCCCCCCATTTCTGTTATATACAGGCCAGTATTGTGGATAGTAGCATAGTTTAGATTGTAAGAAGCAGTAGTAACGGCAGCCATATACTGTACAATTATCCGCCACATCAGCCAATTATCTGCTAATTGTACAGAGTATGGCAATGCCAGAAGATCTGTCTGTCTGATGGTGAGCTTTATCTCACAAAAGGGGGAGATGTACTAAGCCTTGGAGAGTGATAAAGTGAAGAGAGATAAAGTACCAACCAATCAACTCCAAACTGGCATGTTTTAGGTTGTGGTTGAAAAATGACAGGAGCTGATTGGTTGGTACTTTATCTCTCTCCAAGGCTTAGTACATCTGCCCCAGTGTATGGCAAGCATAAGATGCAGATTCTGCTTGACTTTCGTTTATTATTAGCTAATGGTCAATATTTTGTTGTAAAGGAGAGTATCATTATAATATTATTTTTATTATTATTATTATTATTATTATTTCTGTTATCCTTAACAATATATCTAGATTTTCTATATATATATCTATCTATATATATCTATATACATAAAATTCTATATATCATTACTGTACGGTACAACAATAGGTATGTACTATATAAATGGTAATTTACAAACAACACATAATCCTTGCAGACTGTATATGGGCAGATGCACTTATGTCACAAAAACCCTAAACTGTACAATAGTGACACATGTAATACAGACTTTATGTGTAATTATTAAAAGAGCAATATTTTAGTAGGTAATAGGAAAACTTATATTCATGAATGGGGTTATGATAAGGTGATTACAGATGGGACTTTGAAGTCACCTTTTAACTATTTCTAACATAAGTATGTCAGGGGGACCCATAATACCAAAACAGAACCGAGGGATCGTAGGAGGTACAGTTCCCACAGTGGTGCCATAAGAATGATGCCTACTGTAAGTGTAAATGAGATTTTATGAACATAGCATTCTGAACTCTGTTCATGATGGAATCAGTTCCAGCGCTAATGTTGAATAGCAGTTTAGCAGCAGCAGAGAGGGTATCCGTGACAGGGTAGCAGTTGATTTACCAACGGACACATTACCGACGGTCATAATCCCGACAGTCATTGACCAACAGTCAAAATACTGACACGGTCAAAAAAACGACGATCAATATACCGACATGTTCAAGATGCCAACATCAGAATAACGACATTTGAAATGGTGACATGCGTTTTTAAGGAATATACTTTACCATCCCAGTGAACCTGGAGGGGGAATATAATAGTGTGCCCGAAGCATGGAGAGTGCAGCGAGCCATGCAAGGGGATGCGGTACACTTACACGGTGTCCATGTTGACCTACAGTATGTCAACACTGACCAAAAACCCCCCAGAAAAACCCATGTCGATATTTTGAAATGTCGGCATTGCAAACATCGGTATTCTGACTATGTCGGCATTTTTAACATGTCGGCATAATTAATGTCAGTATTTAGACTGTCAGTCAATGGCTGTCGGGATAATGCCCGTCGGTAAATCATACTGAACCCCTGTGACAGATTACGTGTCTGTGTATGTTTCAGTGTGTACTTTTGGCTGTGCTGTATATGTAACTCATTCTTATATTCTATTGTTCTTCAAACTCTAAAGTAAGCGGTAACTTATTGGGTATGGGACTCAGGGTCGACAGTGTCTAGGTCGACACCCATTGGTCGACAGTGGATAGGTCGACACTAGAAATAGGTTGATACTGCCATCAGGTCGACTTGAACAAGGTCGACATGAAAAAAGGTCGACCTGAGTTTTTCATGTTTTTTTGGTGTAGTTTTCTGCGTAAAATGACCAGGATCCTCAATTAGTGCACCGTGTCCCCTCGCATGGCTCGCTTCGCTCCGCTACCGCTGCGTTCAGCACAGGTTACTGTTCCCAATCGTAGTCTACGTGGATTGTACAGTATGAAAAAGAAAACAAAAGTGAAAAACTCACGTCGACCTTTTTTGCATGTTGACCTTGTTCATGTCGACCTAATGGCCGTGTCGATCTATTTCTAGTGTTGACCTAGTCACTTTCGACCAATGGGTGTCGACATAATGGGTGTCGACCCAGAGTCCGCATACCAAATTATTTCCTCTATAAATGTAAAATTTTGACCGTGACTGAAAAAAGTCAGTTTCCCAACCCTACACTTAGTGGCACCTGGCATTACAAAAAGAGGACTCGCTGCACACTACAAATAGTGGCCAGCTTAGTAACCGCCTGTGACTTGCCAGGGACCCAGCTACTGGCTATGAATTCTGCCATCAGTACTTTGTAGAGTGCATAAAAGTCATTCTTCATGTGGACCCATTTTGCTCAAGAAAGGAGGAAATATATGCTTTGATTAAAGTGGTAAACAAGGGTTTTGGGAAGTCTTATAACATTTTGGGATAAAGTTTATGTACATGTGTGTCTATTTTATTTATTTATTTTTAAATCTTCTGATATAACAGAACAGGGTGTTAGGGGAGTATGTATCAAAGCTGAGAGAGAGACAGAGAGAGAGAGAGAGAGAGAGAGAGAGAGAGAGAGAGAGAGAGAGAGAGAGAATTGCGAGAGATTGAGTAACAAACCAATTTGTTACCAATTTTTCAAACCCAGGCTGTAACACTTAAAGCAGAAGCTGAATGGCTGGTACTTTGGTGGTCATTCCGAGTTGTTCGCTCGCTAGCAGTTTTTAGCAGCCGTGCAAACGCATTGTCGCCGCCCACTTGGGAGTGTATTTTCGTTTTGCAGAAGTGCGAACGCCTGTGGAACAGAGCGCCTGCAAAGATAGGATTATAATTACCTACCGGTAAATCCTTTTCTCGTAGTCCGTAGAGGATGCTGGGGTCCATTTTAGTACCATGGGGTATAGACAGTTCCGCAGGAGCCTTTGGCACTTTAAGACTTTTCAACAGTGTGAACTGGCTCCTCCCTCTATGCCCCTCCTCCACACCTCAGTATAGGAACTGTGCCCGAGGAGACGGACAACTTCGAGAGAAGAATTTACATTAAACTAGTGGCGAGATTCACACCAGCTCACACCATACAAAACATGCCGCCTAACATGGCTTTCAACATAACCCATGCTAACGTACATGCATAACGCAACAGCAACAGCTGTGAACATTTTAACACATGAGAACCTGTGTAAAAAGATAAAACGTAATTCTGCAGGAAAAATGAGCACTGGGCGGGCGCCCAGCATCCTCTACGGACTACGAGAAAAGGATTTACCAGTAGGTAATTAAAATCCTATTTTCTCTTACGTCCTAGAGGATGCTGGGGTCCATTTTAGTACCATGGGGATGTACCAAAGCTCCCAGTACAGGCTAATGTTCCTGTAGAACTGACTGACCAAACTGAAGGTCGTCAGCAGCCAAGGTGTCAAACCTGTAAAACTTAGCAAACGTGTTTGCCCCTGACCAAGTAGCTGCTCTGCAAATTTGCAACGCCGAGACACCCGGGCAGCCGCCCAGGAAGAACCCACTTTCCTTGTAGAGTGGGCCTTTACCGAACTCGGTAATGGCAATCCTGCCGTGGAATAAGCGTGCTGAATGGTACCTCTGATCCAGCGCGCAATAGTCTGCTTAGAAGCATGACCCCCAATCTTGTTGGAGTCATAGAGGACAAACAAAGATTCTGTTTTCCTTATCCGAGCCGTTTTTGCAACATAAGTCCTCAACGCTCTGACGACATCCAAGGACTTTTGAAACGGCTGAGGTGTCAGAAGCCACTGGCACCACCACAGGTTGGTTGATATGGAAATAAGACACAACCTTTGGAAGAAAATGCTGACACGTCCGCAGTTCAGCTCTATCTTCATGAAAAATCAAATAAGGACTCTTGTGTGACAGAGCCCCTAATTCAGACACTCGTCTGCCTGAGGCCAAGGCCAACAGCATGACCACTTTCCAAGTGAGAAACTTCAACTCTACCTCTTGTAGAGGCTCAAACCAGTCCGATTTAAGGAACTGCAACACCACATTAAGATCTCATGGCTCCACAGGAGGCACAAAGGGAGGTTGGATGCGCAGAACCCCCTTCACGAACGTCTAGACCTCAGGAAGGGAAGCCAACTGTTTCTGAAAGAAAATGGACAAGGCCGAAATTTGGACCTTGATAGACCCTAATCTCAAGCCAGCATCCACACCCGCCTGTAGAAATAGGAGAAGATGTCCTAATTTAAACTCCACCCATAGGCGTGCGCAGAGACTGACTGGCGGGTGCCGCTCCGGACGTCCCCCCCTCCACGGCATTATAGTGTTCTCTCACCTCCCCTGTCCTGGATATAGACTGCTCACCTGGTCCGCTCACCTGGGCCACCCAGGTGAGCAGTCTATATCCAGGACAGGGGATGTGAGAGAACACTATAATGCCGTGGAGGGGGGGAAGTCCGGAGCGGCACCCGCCAGTCAGTCTCTGCGCATGCCTGTGACTCCACCGCAGGAGACTTCTTGGATTCACACCAAGAGACATATTTTCTCCAAACACGATGGTAATGTTTGGACGTTACCCCTTTCCTGGCCAGAATAAGTGTGAGAATGACTGCATTGGGAATACCCTTACGGGCTAGGATCTGGCGCTCAACAGCCATGCCGTCAAACGCGGCCGCGGTAAGTCTTGATAAACAAACGGCCCCTGGTGAAGCAGGTCCTCGCGAAGAGGAAGAGGCTGAGGATCTTCCAGTAAAAACTCCTGAAGATCTGGATACCAAGCCCTCCTTGGCCAGACTGGAGCAATGAGAATTTTTTAAAACTTCTTTGATCATCCTCTGGATCTCCAGAACCTTTTCCACTGGAAGGAATACTTTCTGTTCTTCCGTGTCCAATATCATTCCCAGAAATGATAACCTCATTGTGGGTTCCAATTGTGATTTTGGAAGGTTTATGATCCAACCGTGCTGTTGAAGCACCGTCAGGGAAAGTGCAATGTTCTGCACTAGTTTCTCCCTGGATCTCGCTTGTATGAGGAGATCGTCCAAGTATGGGATGACTTTTACTCCTTTCTTGCGAAGAAGAACCATCATCTCCGCCATCACCTTGGTGAATATTCTCGGAGCCGTGGAGAGCTCGAAAAGCAATGTTTGGAACTGGTAGTGGCAGTCCTGCACCGCAAACCTCAGGTAGCCTGATGCGGCGGGTAGATGGGAACATGTACTAGAAATTCCTTTTCCTCCAAGCTGGAGATCACCGCTCTCAGGGATTCCATCTTGAATTTGAACCTTTTCAAATAAAGGTTCAGAGTCTTTAGGTTTAAAATCGGTCTGACCGAGCCATCCGGTTTCGGCACTACAAACAGGCTTGAATAAAACCATTTTTCCTGTTGTGACACAGGACATAAGGAAATTACGTTGTCTTGACATAATTGCAGTATTGCGTTCAGCACTTTTGCTCTGTCCTGAACAGAAGCTGGTAAGGCTGATTTGAAAAATCGGCATGGGGGAAGGTTCTGAAATTCCGATTTGTACCCTTGGGATACTATCTGCAATACCCAAGGATCCAGATCTGAGTGAATCCAGACCTGGCTGAAAGACAGTAGACGTGCACCCACCCGATCGTACTCCCGCAGGGGAGCCCCAGCGTCATGCTGAGGTTTTAGCAGAAGTAGCTGTTGACTTCTGCTCCTGCGAGCCTGATGGTGTTGTAGATTATTATTTTTTTTGCCTCTTCCTTGCCCTCTTCTTGCGAAGAAGGGCGTACCCTTTGCCTTTTTGGACTTGTTGGGCCGAAAGGATTGCATCGTATGAGAATGAAATCCTTTCCTAGGTGGAGCAGCTGCGGAAGGCAGAAATGCTGACTTGCCTGATGTAGTTGTTGAAATCATGGCATCCAGCTTGTCTCCAAAGAGAGCTTCTCCATTGTAAGGAGGCGCCTCAATATTCTTTTTTGATTTCACATCAGCATTCCATTAGCGGATACACAGCACCCTGCGGGCTGAAATCGCCATAGCGGAGGATCTTGAGCTCAGCAACCTAATATCCTTCATAGCTTCAACTAAGTAACCTGCAGCATCTTTGATATGACTGAGAGTTAAGACTATTTCATCCCTGTCAACTTTGTCTATGTTAACAAGCAAGTTGTTAGACCATTTTTCCACAGCGTTACCTACTCATGCACAAGCAATGGTGGGCCTGAGCACCGTTCCGCTAGCCGTATATATGGATTTTAGGGTTGTTTATAATTTACGGTCAGTTGAATCTTTTAAAGAGGCTGAACAAGGGGCAGGCAAAACTATTTTCTTAGACAGCCGAGAAACTGAGGTGTCTATCATTGGGGGTGTCTCAATTTGTGCCTGTCTTCCTCAGGGAAAGGGTACGCTACACGTATCCTTCTGGGAAGGGTACAATTCTTCTCAGGGTTAGCCCAGGATTCTTCAAAGAACGCATTCAAATCCTTTGAAGGAGGAAAAGTCACAACCTGCTTTTTATTTAATTTAAAATAATCCTTTTCCTCTGGGACCAGTGTTGTTTCAAGAAACTCCAACACTTCCTTTATAGCAACTATCATACACTGTATGCTTTTGGCTAATTTGGGGTCTACCCCTCTCACATCCCCAGTGTCGACGTCAGAGTCGGAATCTGTATCTGTGTCCCCTTGAATTATCTGGGCCAGAGACCTTTTCTGGGAACTGGATGGGACCCGAGTGGATGATATGGAGGGGTCAGTAAACAGAGCATCCTCCACAGACTGCCTCCAATATTTAGTCTGTTGTTCAGACTCAGAGAATTTCTTTGCAAGCATTGACATATACTTTTGCAACATTCTCACCCACTCCTGCTCCTTCTGAGAGGGAAGGGCCACCACATTACCCTCTCATTTACCCTGTATCTAAAATGTGTTCTTCCTGGGAAGAACCCTCCCCAATGTCTGATATGTTACACACTTGTACACACACACACACACACACACACACACACACACACACACACACCTATCACACAGGGGAGCTATTGGGGACAGACCCACACTTATGTCTGTCAGAGAGACACAGAGGGATTTGCCAGTCCACACACTGCGCCTTATTGTGAATTGTGGAAATATTACCCACTTACAGCGCATATTCCAATAATAGGCCAACAGACCTAATAATAATGAACACTCTCTGCCCCTTCTATAAGACTCTGTACTTGTGTCAGCGTTGTCATGAGGAGAAACAGTGTTCAGGAGCTTTAAACTGGAGTTTCTGCAGGAGAAAATGGCACCCAGTGAGTGTTCTGGCAAGTCTGAGGAGAAGCCCCGCCCTTCAGCCTCAGCAATGTAATATTTATACTGGCCGGGGATGGCACATCAGCGGCTGTACATGTATGTACCCTTTTTGCCAGTGAGAGTAAGGTTTTAAAACATGGCGCATAGCGCCCCGCCGCTGCGCGTATACCTGTATGCCACCAACGATGACCAGAGGATCCCCTCTCTGCAGGACTCCGGTAATATACTCACCAACCTTCTGACTTCTGGCTCTGTTAGGGGGTGGCGGCAGTGCTGTGGGAGTGAACGCTGGCCAGGCTTGGGCTGTGTTCAGTACCCTTCAGGAGCTAATGGTGTCCTGTCAGCGGAAGCAGAACCATTAACTAATTGAGAAGTTGGTTCCTACTCACCCCCCCCCCCCCCCCCCCAAGTCCCAAAAAGCAGGGAAGCTGTTGATAGCAGCTTCCCTGTAAAATAAAAAACCTAAGAAAGTCTTTTTCCAGCAAAGCTCTGTAGAGCTCCACTAGTGTGCATCCAGTCTCCCGGGCATATTTTCTAAACTAAGGTCTGGAGGAGGGGCATAGAGGGAGGAGCCAGTTCACACTGCTGAAAAGTCTTAAAGTGCCAAAGGCTCCTGCGGAACAGTGGTACTAAAATGGTACTGTGGTACTAAAATGGATCCCAGCATCCTCTAGGACGTAAGAGAAAACATTTTGTGCAAAACAAGACCAGCCCTGTAGTTACTCTTCGTGTATGTTGATTCTAACGTTGGAAGGTTGGCTTTTGACGTCACACACCCACCCAGCGTTCGCCAAGTCACGCCTGCGTTTTCCCTGGCACGCCTGTGTTTTTCCAAAAACTCCATGAAAACGGTCAGTTGACACACAGAAACGCCTCTTTCCTGTCAATCTTCTTGCGGCCGCCAGTGCGAATGGAAACGTCGCTACAACCTGTGCAAAATCACAAAGGACTTTGTACCAGTTTGTCACGCGTTGGCATTGCGGTGCATACGCATGTGCAGAAATGCAGATTTTTAGCCTGATCGCTGCGCTGCGAACAATGGCAGCTAGCGATCAACTCGGAATGACCCCCTTTATCTATTACAAATTTCTCTTTATCTGAGATTTGATTAATAACCCCCCTCTCCCTTAGAGACCTCTATTTATAATTGGAATGGCAGTCTATAGCACTCTAGGGGCCTCAATCTTGTTCATTTCCTCTGTCCCCAAAGCACGGAGCCCCATATAGCAACTCTCACTAATGTGTGCCAATAAATGGCTTCTTCATCAAATGGGTCTTATTAAAAGTATAGACGTTGGGTGGCAAAGTACATTTTATACACAGTATGTTTCCAAGAGTTATTTGAACCATAAATAAGGATAAACCAAGAGATGATTTACATGAAAAAATTGAAACTTTTATTCCATTATAAAAGGTTGGTACCAAAGAGCATAGGCTGGATTTCATTATGTTTACACTTTTCTAGTTGCCTCCTAAAGAATTTTCCCCCTTTATACACCTGCTGGATGCAGACTTTTAGGTTATGGGTGGTGCTCCGGAGTGCACTGGGTGAACCATGAAGGCTAACAGTGCACAACTAAGCTGTCTGTAGCTAAATAACCTGGGAAGTTTAAAATTAACTTGCAGAGACTTTACAAATGATAACGAATTGAGTTTTCTATAGCAGTTATAATAGGCTAGCCATATCCTTTTAAACCGGGATACCTATGAATTACACAGGTTCTGTGGCTGGCTAAATTCAAGCCTGAATCTTACATGGTTTTAATCAGCCACAGAACCCGTGTAAATCATAGGAACATACCCTCCAACTTTTCTCTGTAAAAAATCACTACAGATGAGGTGAAGATGCGTGACCAGAGGCGTCGGAATGGGGGGGGGGGGCAAGGGGGCAGTTCGCTCCCCCCAAACATGAGAGAGGCGCCTGCCGCCACAGTACGCGGCTGAGATAGGCGCCACACATAACGGGCGCTTCAGCCGCGGACCGCGATTCACTGACTGTCACTGTCTGGCAGTGACAGTCAGTGCTGCTGCTGCTCCTCCCGTATTGCTCTGATCACGCATATGTAATGAGCGGCGGAGCGTCATGACGTCAAGCCGCTCATTACATATGCGCAAGCTTTGCTGGGGCCGGCCACGGATGTCGCAGGGGAGACACTGAAAATGCGGGGGCCGCCCGCTCCTGATTGCCCGCCCACCTACCTGGCCAGCCAGCCAACCAGTCAACGTTCTGTGGGGGTATGTGTTCCTGGCACTGTGGGGACATATGTATAATTGTCTCTGGGGGCATATATGTATATCTTGCACTGGGGACCTATGTATAACTGGCTCATGGGGCATATATGTATCTGGCACTGGGAACATGTGTATAACTGGCTCTAGGGGAGTGTATGTGTGTGTATATATATATATTCCTAGAGCCAGTTATACACATGATCCCAGTGCCAGATATACATATATAATATCTATCTATCTACCTACCTCTCTGGGGGCATATATCAGATATAGATAGATAGATAGATAGATAGATAGATAGATAGATAGATAGATAGATAGATAGATAGATAGATAGATAGATAGATAGATCTGATATATGCCCCCAGAGAGGTAGATAGATATATATTATTTATATATATATATAAAAACATAGAAACATAGAATTTGTCGGCAGATAAGAACCACTTGGCCCATCTAGTCTGCCCCTTATTTTTTTTTTTTTATATTTTTTTTTATCACTAACCTTATTTGATCCTTATTTCTTTGTAAGGATATCCTTATGTCTATCCCATGCATGTTTAAATTGCTCTACTGTCTTAGCCTCTACCACCTCTGATGGGAGGCTATTCCACTTGTCCACTACCCTTTCTGTGAAATAATTTTTCCGCAAATTTCCCCTGAACCTCCCCCCCTCCAGTCTCAGTGCATGTCCTCGTGTCCTATTGCTTCTCTTCATTTGGAGAATGTTTCCCTCCTGGACTTTGTTAAAACCCTTCATATATTTGAAAGTTTCTATCATGTCCCCCCTTTCCCTTCTCTGCTCCAAACTATACATATTGAGATTTCTTAGTCTTTCTGGGTATGTTTTGTGATGTAGGCCATGCACCATTTTAGTTGCCCTCCTTTGTACAGTTTCTAATGTATTAATATCCTTTAGAAGATATGGCCTCCAGAACTGAATACAGTATTCTAGATGAGGCCGTACCAATGACCTATACAGTGGCATTATTACTTCTTTCTTTCTGCTGCTGATTCCTCTCCCAATGCAGCCAAGCATCTGATTAGCCTTCCTCATTGCCTTGTTACATTGCTTACCTGCCTTTAAGTCATCTGAAATAGTGACTCCTAGATCCCTTTCCTCCTCAGTAGTTTCCAGTATAGTGCCATTAATACTGTATTTAGCTTTAGGATTTTTGAGACCCAAGTGCATGATTTTGCATTTTTTGGCATTAAACTGTAATTGCCAGACTCTTGACCATTCTCTCTCTCTCTCTCTCTCTCTCTCTCTCTCTCTCTCTCTCTATATATATATATATATATATATATATATATATATATATCTACCTCTCTGGGGGCATATATCAGATATATATCTATATCTGATATATGCCGCCAGAGAGGTAGATAGATAGATAATAAGAATTTACTTACCGATAATTCTATTTCTCGGAGTCCGTAGTGGATGCTGGGGTTCCTGAAAGGACCATGGGGAATAGCGGCTCCGCAGGAGACAGGGCACAAAAGTAAAGCTTTCCGATCAGGTGGTGTGCACTGGCTCCTCCCCCTATGACCCTCCTCCAAGCCAGTTAGGTACTGTGCCCGGACGAGCGTACACAATAAGGGAGGAATTTTGAATCCCGGGTAAGACTCATACCAGCCACACCAATCACACCGTACAACTTGTGATCTAAACCCAGTTAACAGTATGATAACAGCGGAGCCTCTGAAAAGATGGCTCACAACAATAATAACCCGATTTTTGTAACTATGTACAAGTATTGCAGATAATCCGCACTTGGGATGGGCGCCCAGCATCCACTACGGACTCCGAGAAATAGAATTATCGGTAAGTAAATTCTTATTTTCTCTATCGTCCTAGTGGATGCTGGGGTTCCTGAAAGGACCATGGGGATTATACCAAAGCTCCCAAACGGGCGGGAGAGTGCGGATGACTCTGCAGCACCGAATGAGAGAACTCCAGGTCCTCCTTAGCCAGGGTATCAAATTTGTAGAATTTAGCAAACGTGTTTGCCCCTGACCAAGTAGCTGCTCGGCAAAGTTGTAAAGCCGAGACCCCTCGGGCAGCCGCCCAAGATGAGCCCACCTTCCTTGTGGAATGGGCCTTTACATATTTTGGCTGTGGCAGGCCTGCCACAGAATGTGCAAGCTGAATTGTATTACACATCCAACTAGCAATAGTCTGCTTAGAAGCAAGAGCACCCAGTTTGTTGGGTGCATACAGGATAACAGCAAGTCAGTTTCCCTGACTACAGCCGTCCTGGAACATATTTTCAGGGCCCTGACAACATCTAGCAACTTGGAGTCCTCCAAGTCCCTAGTAGGTGCAAGGCACCACAATAAGCTGGTTCAGGTGAAACACTGACACCACCTTAGGGAGAGAACTGGGGACGAGTCCGCAGCTCTGCCCTGTCCGAATGGACAAACAGATATGGGCTTTTTTGAGAAAAAACCACCAATTTGACACTCGCCTGGTCCAGGCCAGGGCCAAGAGCATGGTCACTTTTCATGTGAGATGCTTCAAATCCACAGATTTGACTGGTTGTAAACCAATGTGATTTTGAGGAATCCCAGAACTACGTTGAGATCCCACAGTGCCACTGGAGGCACAAAAGGGGGTTGTATATGCAATACTCCCTTGACAAACTTCTGGACTTCAAGAACTGAAGCCAATTCTTTCTGGAAGAAAATCGACAGGGCCGAAATTTGAACCATAATGGACCCCAATTTGAGGCCCATAGACACTCCTGTTTGCAGGAAATGCAGGAAACGACCGAGTTGAAATTTTTTTTGTGGGGCCTTCCTGGCCTCACACCACGCAACATATTTTCGCCACATTTGGTGATAATGTTGTGCGGTCACCTCCTTTCTGGCTTTGACCAGGGTAGGAATGACCTCTTCCGGAATGCCTTTTTCCCTTAGGATCCGGCTTTCCACCTCCATGCCGACAAACGCAGCTGCGGTAAGTCTTGGAACAGACATGGTACTTGCTGAAGCAAGTCCCTTCTTAGCGGCAGAGGCCATAAGACCTCTGTAAGCATCTCTTGAAGTTCCGGGTACCAAGTCCTTCTTGGCCAATCCGGAGCCATGAGTATAGTTCTTACTCCTCTACGTCTTATAATTTTCAGCACCTTAGGTATGAGAAGCAGAGGAGGGAACACATACACCGACTGGTACACCCACGGTGTTACCAGAACGTCCACAGCTATTGCCTGAGGGTCTCTTGACCTGGCGCAATACCTGTCCCGTTTTTTGTTCAGACGGGACGCCATCATGTCCACCTTTGGTATTTCCCAACGGTTTACAATCATGTGGAAAAAACTTCCCGATGAAGTTTCCACACTCCCGGGTGGAGGTCGTGCCTGCTGAGGAAGTCTGCTTCCCAGTTTCCATTCCCGGGATGAAACACTGCTGACAGTGCTATCACATGATTTTCCGCCCAGCGAAAAGTCCTTGCAGTTTTTGCCATTGCCCTCCTGCTTCTTGTGTCGCCCTGTCTGTTTACGTGGGCGACTGCCGTGATGTTTTTCCCACTGGATCAATACCGGCTGACCTTGAAGCAGAGGTTTTGCTAAGCTTAGAGCATTATAAATTTACCCTTAGCTCCAGTATATTTATGTGGAGAAAACTCTCCAGACTTGATCACACTCCCTGGAAATTTTTTCCTTGTGTGACTGCTCCCCAGCCTCTCGGGCTGGGCTCCGTGGTCACCAGCATCCAATCCTGAATGCCGAATCTGCGGCCCTCTAGAAGATGAGCACTCTATAACTACCACAGGAGAGACACCCTTGTCCTTGGATATAGGGTTATCCGCTGATGCATCTGAAGATGCGATCCGGACCATTTGTCCAGCAGATCCCACTGAAAAGTTCTTGCGTGAAATCTGCCGAATGGAATTGCTTCGTAGGAAGCCACCATTTTTACCAGGACCCTTGTGCAATGATGCACTGTTTTTAGGAGGTTCCTGACTAGCTCGGATAACTCCCTGGCTTTCTCTTCCGGGAGAAACACCTTTTTCTGGACTGTGTCCAGAATCATCCCTAGGCACAGCAGACGTGTCGTCGGGATCAGCTGCGATTTTGGAATATTTAGAATCCACCCGTGCTGTTGTAGCAGTATTCGAGATAGTGCTACTCCGACCTCCAACAGTTCCCTGGACTATGCCCTTATCAGGAGATCGTCCAAGTAAGGGATAATTAAGACGCCTTTTCTTCGAAGAAGAATCATCATTTCGGCCATTACCTTGGTAAAGACCCGGGGTGCCGTGGACAATCCAAACGGCAGCGTCTGAAACTGATAGTGACAGTTCTGCACCACGAACCTGAGGTACCCTTAGTGAGAAGGGCAAATTTGGGACATAGAGGTAAGCATCCCTGATGTCCCGGGACACTATATAGTCCCCTTCTTTCTGGTTCGTTATCACTGCTCTGAGTGACTCCATCTTGATTTGAACCTTTGTAAGTGTTCAAAAAAATTTTTTTAGAATAAGTCTCACCTAGCCATCTGGCTTCAGTACCACAATATAGTGTGGAATAATACCCCTTTTCTTGTAGTAGGAGGGGTAATTTAATTATCACCTGCTGGGAATACAGCTTGTGAATTTTTTCCCATACTGCCTCCTTGTCGGAGGGAGACCTTGGTAAAGCAGACTTCAGGAGCCTGCGAAGGGGAAACGTCTCGACATTCCAATCTGTACCCCCGGGATACTACATGTAGTATCCAGGGGTCCTGTACGGTCTCAGCGCCATGCTGAGAACTTGTCAGAAGCGGTGGAACGCTTCTGTTCCTGGGAATGGGCTGCCTGCTGCAGTCTTCTCCCCTTTCCTCTATCCCTGGGCAGATATGATCTTATAGGGACGAGAGGACTGAGGCTGAAAAGACGGTGTCTTTTTCTGCAGAGATGTGACTTAGGGTAAAAAACGGTGGATTTTCCAGCAGTTGCCGTGGCCACCAGGTCCGATGTACCGACCCCAAATAACTCCTCTTCCTTTATACGGCAATACACCTTTGTGCCGTTTGGAATCTGCATCACCTGACCACTGTCGTGTCCATAACATCTTCTGGCAGTTATGGACATCGCATTTACTCATGATGCCAGAGTGCAAATATTCCTCTGTGCATCTCGCATATATAGAAATGCATCCTTTAAATGCTCTATAGTCAATAAAATACTGTCCCTGTCAAGGGTATCAATATTTTTAGTCAGGGAATCCGACCAAGCCACCCCAGCTCTGCACATCCAGGCTGAGGCGATCGCTGGTCGCAGTATAACACCAGTATGTGTGTATATACTTTTTATGATATTTTCCAGCCTCCTGTCAGCTGGTCCTTGAGGACGGCCCTATCTATAGACGGTACCGCCACTTGTTTTGATAAGCGTGTGAGCGCCTTATCCACCTTAAGGGGTGTTTCCCAACGCGCCCTAACTTCTGGCGGGAAAGGGTATACCGCCCATAATTTTCTATCGGGGGGAACCCACGCATCATCACACACTTTATTTAATTTATCTGATTCAGGAAAAACTATGGTAGTTTTTTCACATCCCACATAATACCCTCTTTTGTGGTACTTGTAGTATCAGAAATATGTAACACCTCCTTCATTGCCTTTAACGTGTGGCCCTAATAAGGAATACGTTTGTTTATTCACCGTCGACACTGGATTCAGTGTCCCTGTCTGTGTCTGTGTCGACCGACTAAAGTAAACGGGCGTTTTAAAAACCCCTGACGGTGTTTTTGAGACGTCTGGACCGGTACTAATTGTTTGTCGGCCGTCTCATGTCGTCAACCGACCTTGCAGCGTGTTGACATTATCACGTAATTTCCTAAATAAGCCATCCATTCCGGTGTCGACTCCCTAGAGAGTGACATCACCATTACAGGCAATTGCTCCGCCTCCTCACCAACATCGTCCTCCTACATGTCGACACACACGTACCGACACACAGCACACACACACAGGGAATGCTCTGATAGAGGACAGGACCCACTAGCCCTTTGGAGAGACAGAGGGAGAGTTTGCCAGCACACACCAAAAACGCTATAATTATATAGGGACAACCTTTTATAAGTGTTTTCCCTTATAGCATCTTAATATATATAAGCATATCGCCACATTAGTGCCCCCCCTCTCTGTTTTAACCCTGTTTCTGTAGTGCAGTGCAGGGGAGAGCCTGGGAGCCTTCCCTCCAGCCTTTCTGTGAGGGAAAATGGCGCTGTGTGCTGAGGAGATAGGCCCCGCCCCTTTTTCGGCGGCCTCGTCTCCCGCTCTTAACGGATTCTGGCAGGGGTTAAATATCTCCATATAGCCTCCGGAGGCTATATGTGAGGTATTTTTAGCCAAACTAGGTATTCATTTGCCTCCCAGGGCGCCCCCCTCCCAGCGCCCTGCACCCTCAGTGACTGCCGTGTGAAGTGTGCTGAGAGGAAAATGGCGCACAGCTGCAGTGCTGTGCGCTACCTTTAGAAGACTGAGGAGTCTTCTGCCGCCGATTCTGGACCTCTTCTTACTTCAGCATCTGCAAGGGGGCCGGCGGCAAGGCTCCGGTGACCATCCAGGCTGTACCTGTGATCGTCCCTCTGGAGCTAATGTCCAGTAGCCAAGAAGCCAATCCATCCTGCACGCAGGTGAGTTCACTTCTTCTCCCCTAAGTCCCTCGTTGCAGTGATCCTGTTGCCAGCAGGACTCACTGTAAAATAAAAAACCTAAGCTAAACTTTTCTAAGCAGCTCTTTAGGAGAGCCACCTAGATTGCACCCTTCTCGGCCGGGCACAAAAATCTAACTGGCTTGGAGGAGGGTCATAGGGGGAGGAGCCAGTGCACACCACCTGATCGGAAAGCTTTACTTTTGTGCCCTGTCTCCTGCGGAGCCGCTATTCCCCATGGTCCTTTCAGGAACCCCAGCATCCACTAGGACGATAGAGAAATATACCTATATATATATATATATATATATATATATCTCTATCTATATATATATATATCTATATATCTATATATATATATCTACCTCTCTGGGGGCATATATCAGTGATGTGCGGTGGGCATATATGTATATCTGGCTCTGGGGCATGTATGTATAACTGGCTCTGGGGGCATATACTTATGTATATCTGGCTCAGGGGTATATATGTATATCTGGCACTGGGAAATATGTATATCTGGCACTGGGGGCATACAGTATATGTATATCTGGCACTGGGGACATGTATATCTGGCGGCATTTATGTATGTATATCTGGCACTGGGGGCATTTATGTATGTATATCTGGCACTGGGGGCATATATGTATAACTGGCACTGGGGACGCTCTACAGTGTATATAATGGGCTCTGTCAGGCATAATGTGTGTAAGAGGCTCTACCAGACATAATGCATATAAGGGGCTTTGGGGGTAATTCAGACTGGATTGCTGCAGCGACAGTGATCACAGTCTGAATCCCTTTGTGGAGTGCGCTCGCACCCCGGTAGCCCAGTGAAATGCTGACAGCATCTCTGGGCTGCGATCACCTCTGCCTGATTGAGAGAAAGAGATGGTTGTGGGGCGGGAGAGGGCATGCCAATGGCGTAAGAACACCGTTGGCTGGGTGCGGTCCAGACAACGCAGGTGTGTCTGGTCCATTGCGGGGGCGGGCCGCGGCGGCTGCGTTGGAAGGGAGATACTAGCCAGGTGCAAAATCCTCACCGCTATGCGATGCTATCACACCCGTGCGGGGAGGGGGAGAGCCAGACATGCTGGGTGGACTAGCCCTGTGCTGGACGTCCCCGGCATGTCTGAGAAACTGATCGTAGATGTGCTAAATTTAGCACATCTACGATCAGTTCTGAATTAGGCCCTCTACCGGGCATATTGTGTGTAAGGGAGCTCTACCAGACATAATGTATATACGGGGTCACTCACTCACTGCTACTCCATAGAGTTTCGTACAGGTACAAGTGACCTGTCTAAGGTGGCCATAAATTAGGGGCGCCAAATTGAGATTTTATCTTGCCCCCCCCAACTGAAAAACGTTCTGACGCCCCTGTGCGTGACCACATGTAAAAGAGGTGATAGGGTAAGTCCATATCTTTCCCATGGTGCAGCCAGTCGCAGAGAGGAAGAAGCTGGTTTGGGACAGTGTCCCCTATGGAGAGAGGACAGCAAGCAGAGCGAGCATTGGGAAACTGACCGCTCATGACCGAGGACATTTAAGGAGGACTCGCAGATCTTGCTTAAAGTACTTGCTTCGGGGTTGCTCTGCCCGCTCCTGTCACTCGGTCCCTGGATGGAACCAAGTTACAGGCTGAGTTTTAAAAATGACAGGAGCTGGTTGGTTGGTACTTTATATCCGTCCACACAAGAGATACACGTGAGGAACACAAAGATTAGACAAGGAACAAGAATCCTTAAGTCTTGTTTAAAAGACCTTGTTTAGGAAGGAACAATTAGCACATGTAAGATTATAGCAGTCAAATAAATCTATCCAGTGATGGATTTTACCTGTGGGCAGAACTGCAGCCTCCCCTCCCCAGTAAAATCTGCCACCCCTCCCAGTGTCCGGTGAGTCAGATGCAGTCCGTGACTGCACTGACTTCACTGTGACTGGCTGTGAAGTCCTCGCTGTCAGTCACAGACACTACAGGCAGTCCCTTTGGGAGGTGTTTCCTCTCTCTGGGACTGCCAGACCAGGCTGAATTAAGCAGAGAGCTGACCTCCTGTAGGAAGCCACTCCCTGCATTTCGCGCAGCACAGTCCGATATCAATGGGCTACAGTTCATAGAAGACGGGAGTTTGCGCATGCGCAGTCGCACCACAATGTCTGCGCATGCTCCGTGCCTGGCACCTGCGAGTTCCATTGCACAGGTGCTGGGACCATGGGCTGGCTGTCTCCTCTCCGCTCTGGCCACGCTGAATCTATCCATAAAATAACTATAATGCACACAAATCATGTAACATTATAGCCGTCAATTTACTAAACAGGTAATATTTACATCTAAAGTTACCATTCAAAATTATTGAAGGCCCCATTCCCCAAGTCAAGAAATCTTTCTTCATCATTGGATTTCTTACCACAAAATACTTAGGGGCAGATGTATTAACCTGGAGAAGGCATAAGGAAGTGATAAACCAGTGATATATGCAAGGTGATAAACGCACCAGCCAACCGGCTCCAATATGTAAATTAATAGTTAGGATCTGATTGGCTGGTGCCTATATCACCGTGCACATATCACTGGTTTATCACTTCCTTATGCCGTCTCCAGGTTAATACATCTGCCCCATTATTCTTAAGAAAAGAAAAAAAAACACAAATAAAACTTTTTTTTCTTGATTGCAAATAAAAAGAGATAATTTATTACATTTAATAATACATCTGTAATAATCCCTCCTGGAATCTGTTATCTTCAGTGGTTATATAAAATCTACCTCTGTACAATTAAAGTGTTTCAAATGATTTTCAAATAAATATAATTGTCTGGGTGACTGATTGGTTACTGCATTTCCAAACAAGAGCATCATCATTTAAATATTTATTATATATATATATATTTATTAAATATTTCAAAGTAAATAAAAAAATTTTTTTTATTGAAAAACGCCAATAAGGGTAAGAATAGAAGATTTCAGACTTTGAACAACCCCAGGTCACAGTGCTCTGACAAGTCCATCCTACAGAAATAGTTATGCATAGCTCTGAAGTTGAAGTCTCTTCTCCAAAATGGAGCATCCACATGAGAAGGGTCTTGTTAGGGAGCCCACCAGGAAGCTTGCGACAAAGACAGTAAAAATTGTCCATGGGACAATACATAGTATTGACGCTAAAAATCTGCAGCTCATGCGAGGATGGAAATATGAAAACTCACATAAGATATAGGCTACAATTTACCACACCCAACTTCCAAGTGTAGGGAGAATCTATTGATTGTAACAAACTCAATTTAACTTTAAAGATTAAAGTATGGGCATAATAATCAATAATCAATCCTCTATTAGTATTACCATACTGTCCCTTTAAACTGGGACACTCATGAAACACAGGGTTTGTGGCTGGCTGACTTCAAGCCTAAATTTCACTTGGTTTTAATCAGCCACAGAACCTGTGTAATCCATGTGTGTCCCGGTTTACAGGGATAGTATGGTAAGCCTACTCTTATCTGTAACTAAGAAAAAGCTTTTTTTTTCCATTGAAAGATGTTTGGGAATCTCTGTCCTGTAGAAGAATGACCCCAGACCCCACTCAGAATAGATAGGAAATAAAAAAACAGAGATAGAAGACTGTACGGTCTTGTCTCACAAACTGCGATAATTTAGAGCATGGGTCTTCAACCTGCAGCCATCCAGCTGGTGTGGAACTACACATCCCAGCAGGGCTGCAGGTTGAATACCCATGATTTATAACAATATCATGAGTTCTTTTTTGATTCAGCAATGACACACATTGAATAAGATAACCAACCTGAAGAAGGTGTGGTGTTCCACGCAACATTTCCACAGATGTTTACAAGCCACTTTGTTCTGAGTTTCAAAAAAGAATGAGGTTTCAGTGCACTGGGGGAAAAAACAAAAAACACAGAAAATAAAGAGACTATCAGAAGCCAGATTTACAGCTGCAATGAAAGCTGCCCCGCACCACTGATTTGTCCGCCAGTTAATTCAACGTTTCTATACAATCACAAGGAGGCATGATTGGCATTCCTCCGTCAAAAAGGAGGAAAAAAACAAAACATCTGCCAACTCAAACACAAAATAATTTCAGCTGGCGGAGATCCAAGCACAAGGCTGACAATATACACAGGTGTTTGCTGAACTTACTAGCAGGATGTGTGGTTTGACCTCTTTACAACTAGAAGAGCTGAAAACAAAGACAGCACGGCGCGCAGCACTTTACAGTATAATTGCACTTCGCCACGCAAAACAAAATATCTAACTTTTTCCTGCAGCATTTGTTGTGTGGTCGACCTAGAGACCGGAAAGTGTGTACGCTCAATCTCATTTGTCAGGGAGTTCAAGGGAAATTGCTCATCTTCCACATTGTTCATCTTTCACACCTTTCAAGTCTTCTAGTGTGTATGGGCCTTTATAGATATTGGCACCATCATGGTTCTCCTTTTCTCTTATCCTGGCTCCTGCGTACGCCTATGGCTGCAGCCCACGGGCAGCAGCCACTGGATATTATATTGCTTTAATAAGTGGCATGAACTCTAGCACAGTTGTAGAAGATAAACCTACCATCACGAAGCAATCAAGAGATTGGCCGCTGCCACCACTGATAATATAATCGTTCATATAAAAGCAAATTCCAATAAGTTCTCAATTTTTTTTGTAGAGGACTTTCATGTATGGATGGAGCCTGTGACATCACTAACCATTTGACTAAATACTTGAAGAACAGGTAAGGTTATTAAAGTGTACAAATAAACAGTGAACAAATGGGCCTAATTCAGATCTCGTCAGACCTGAGGCACATAGCACAAACTACCGATGTCCGGTACTTTGAGCATGTACTGGATCCATACTGCACATGTGGAGTGTGGGTCCTGCATCGGTGGATACACTACGGCTGCAGACGTCAAGAGATCGACAGTATGCAGCTGTTTGGGGGCTGGGAGGGGCGGTTTTGGGGGAGTACTGAGGCCAGGATCTCTGTCAGGAGACAGAGATTTACTGGCCTTTTAGCAGGAACTGCGGTGGCAGGCTTGGATCAGTAATGCAAGCAGAATGCATCTACTTATACCATACGCATCTGCTGCATTACCATGCTAGTGCATTGCTACTGCTTCCAAGTAAAGAGCATCAACGCCACCTCCAACCACACCTGAATCAGGACCATTGTGGCCTGCTTAGCGAAAACAAACTGTGCCCACTTTCTCATGTACAGCTGTAGCCTTCAAGTGCTCAACATGTTTTTATCTTCTTGAACCATGTTTAGGTGTGGCTATTAAATAATGAGAGTGATGCTATAATTTACCTTCTGCAGCTACACACCGCTGCATTCTTATTTTCCATTGGTCAAAGCCGTGCTGTAGCTCATTATCTGTCAACTGTCTCAACAGCTCTGTCGTTTTCTTCTTTACCCCAGTAACTGATGCAGAATGGGTTCCCCAGAGTACAGGCATGACTTTAGGGAAAAGAAAGAAGTCACACAATGCTAGGTCTGGTGAGCATGGAGGGCATTCTAGTACTGCAATCAGTTTCTCGGGCAAAACCTGCTTCATATAGAGAGCTGTATGGTCTGGTGCATTTTTCTGAAGGAGGATGAAACCATTTTGCCACAACAATGATCTCTTTCTTCTGATTCTTTCCCCCAAAGTTTCTAGAACTTTTTTTTTCATGTAATAGAAGTATGGTTTATTTTTTTATAAGTACAGTCTAGTTATTTAATAGCCACGCCTCGTAGAGTAAGAAATCTATAACTGCTTTATCTTTAGTGCATTCTTTGCACACAGATGCATCCTCATACATCTAGCCTCAATACGCCATGCAGATTGAACTCACCACACCCAAATCTAACGCTCTCTGCACATGTTATATCTGCCTCCCCTGCAGTACACATGGTTTTGCCCAACTGCTAACAAAAATCCTGCTGCGATCAACTCAGAATTACCCTCACTGTGTGAATGATTACATATGCTCTGTAAGGTGCTGCATAATATGGCATACATGCCTTTTACCGACAGCGGCATCCCAACCACCAGTATGCCGGCAGCGGGGCGAGCGACAGAAAGCCCCTTGCGGACTGGTTGCGCTCGCCACACTGCGGGTACGGTGGTTGGCTGCGTTTGCCACAGGTGGCGCTGGTATTCAGGCGGCGGCATTTCACCGCCTATCGGGATTCTGGTGGCGGCATTGTGCCCGCCGGGATACCGACAGGTGGTTTCGTGATTGCCTCCCCATAATATGTAGGTACTAAACAAATAACTGTTAGGAAATAAGATAACATAGTATGTGTGCTGTATGACACATATAAAAATAGGATTTTAATACCTACCGGTAAATCCTTTTCTCTTAGTCCGTAGAGGATGCTGGGAACACTTCAAGAACCATGGGGTATAGACGGGATCCACAGGAGACATGGGCACTTTAAGACTTTTAAGGGGTGTGAACTGGCTCCTCCCTCTATGCCCCTCCTCCAGACTCCAGTTATAGGAACAGTGCCCAGGGAGACAGACATTTTGAGGAAAGGATTTATAGGTAACTAAGGTGGGACACATACCAGCTCACACCTCAAACACGCCGTACAACATGGCAGTTAACAAAACTCCAGTCAACGGCATGAACAACGTCAGCAACAGGCTGACTACAACACAACACAAGTGTAAACATAACTAATAACTGCAGATAGAGTCCGCACTGGGACGGGCGCCCAGTATCCTCTACGGACTAAGAGAAAAGGATTTACCGGTAGGTATTAAAATCCTATTTTCTCATACGTCCTAGAGGATGCTGGGGACACTTCAAGAACCATGGGGTTTATACCAAAGCTCTAGAACGGGCGGGAGAGTGCTGATGACTCTGCAGCACCGATTGACCAAACATGAGGTCCTCATCAGCCAGGGTATCAAACTTGTAAAATTTTGCAAAAGTGTTTGAACCCGACCAAGTAGCTGCTCGGCAGAGCTGTAATGCCGAGACTCCACGGGCAGCCGCCCAGGAGGAGCCCACTTTCCTGGTAGAGTGGGTCTTTACTGATTTCGGTAATGGCAATCCAGCGGTAGAATGAGTATGCTGAATCGTATTACAGATCCAGCGCGGAATAGTCTACTTGGAATAAGGCGTTACAGTGATGAGCGAGGTTCGGTTTTACTCGGTTTTACTCGGTTTTACTCGGTTCTCAAAACGGCATCTTATTGGCTATCCAAAACACGTGACATCCGTGAGCCAATAAGATGCCGTTTTGAGAACCGAGTAAAACCGAGTAAAACCGAGTAAAACCGAACCCGCTCATCACTAGTTCCAATCTTGTTGGCAGCATACAGGATAAACAGAGCCTCTGTTTTCCTAAGTTGAGCCGTTCTGGCGACAAATCTTTAGGGCCCTGACAACATCAAGAGACTTCAATTCCGCCAATGCGCCAGTAGCCACTGGCACCACAATAGGCTGGTTTACGTGAAATGATGAAACCACTTTTGACAGAAATTGCTGACGAGTTCTTAACTCTGCTCTATCAGCATGGAAGATTAAATAGGGGCTTTTGTGAGACAAAGCCGCCAATTCAGATACCCGTTTTGCGGATGCCAAGGCCAACAACATGACTACTTTCCAAGTAAGGAATTTTAACTCAACCTTACGTAAAGGTTCAAACCAATGAGATTGCAGGGATCGCAATACCACATTAAGATCCCACGGGCCCACAGGAGGCACAAATGGAGGTTGGATGTGCAGCACGCCTTTCACGGAAGGTCTGAACTTCTGGAAGGGAGGCCAATTCTTTCTGGAAGAAAATTGATAAGGCTGAAATTTGTACTTTAATAGAGCCTAACTTTAGGCCCGCATCCACACCTGCTTGCAAAAAATGGAGCAAACGCCCCAGCTGAAATTCTTCCGTAGGAACCTTCTTGGACTCACACCAAGACACATATTTTCTCCAAATACGGTGGTAATGCTTCGCCGTTACTTCCTTTCTAGCCACTGGGAATACCCTTTCTGGCTAGGATTTGGCGTTCAACCGCCATGTCGTCAAACGCAGCCGCGGTATGTCTTGATACACGCACGGACCTTGTTGTAACAGGTCCTCCCGTAGAGGAAGAGACCAGGGATCTTCTATGAGCAACTCCTGAAGATCTGGATACCAGGCCCTCTTTGGCCAGTCTGGAACAATGAGTATCGCCTGAACCCTTGTTCTTATAATCTTTCTCACCTTTGGAATGAGTGGAAGTGGAGGGAACACATAGACCGACGGAAACACCCACGGTGTCACTAGGGCGTCCACCGCCATTGCTTGAGGGTCCCTCGACCTGGAACAATATCTCTGAAGGTTCTTGTTGAGGCGGGACGCCATCATGTCTATTTGAGAAATTCCCCAACGACTTGTCACTTCTGCAAAGACCTCTTGATGAAGACCCCACTCTCCTGGATGGAGATCGTGTCTGCTGAGGAAGTCTGCTTCCCAGTTGTCCACTCCTGGAATGAAGACTGCTGACAGAGCGCTTGCATGTCTTTCCGCCCAGCGAAGAACTTTCGTGGCCTCCGCCATCGCCGCTCTGCTCTTTGTTCCGCCCTGGCGATTTATGTACACCACTGCTGTTATGTTGTCTGACTGAATCAAGACGAGCAGACCATGAAGAAGATGTTCCGCTTGCAGAATGCCGTAGTAAATGGCCCTTAATTCCAGAATGTTTATGTGCAGACAAGCTTCCTGGCTTGACCATTTTCCCTGAAAGTTTCTCCCCTGTGTGACTGCTCCCCAGCCTCGGAGACTTGCATCTGTGGTCACCAGGATCCACTCCTGAATCCCGAACCTGCGTCCCTCCAGAAGGTGAGAACTGTGCAGCCACCACAGAAGGGAGATCCTGGTCCTGGAAGATAGGATTATTTTCCAGTGCATGTCCAGGTGAGACCCGGACCACTTGTACAACAGGTCCCACTGAAACACCCTGGCATGGAACCTGCCATACGGAATGGCCTCGTAGGCTGCCACCATCTTCCCCAGCAACCAAGTGCATTGAAGAACTGACACCTTTGCTGGTTTCAGAATCTGTTTTACCATGTTCTGTATCTCCAGAGCCTTTTCCACTGGAAGAAAAACTCTCTGTAATTCTGTATCCAGAATCATACCCAGGAACGACAGCCATGTCGTCGGAACTGACTGTGATTTTGGCAAGTTTAGGAGCCAACCATGTTGTTGCAGAATCGTCAGTGAGAGCGCAACATTTTTCATCAATTGCTCCTTGGATCTCGCCTTTATGAGGAGATCGTCCAAGTATGGGATAATTGTAATTCCGTGCTTGCGCAGGAGAACCATCATTTCCGCCATAACCTTGGTGAAAATCCTTGGTGCTGAGGACAGACCAAACGGTAACGTCTGAAATTGGTAATGACAATCCTGAACAGCAAACCTCAGGTATGCCTGATGTGGAGGATATATGGGAACGTGCAAGTAAGCATCCTTTGTGTCGACCGGCACCATAAAATCCCCTTCCTCCAGACTGGAGATCACTGCTCGGAGAGATTCCATCTTGAATTTGAATTTTCAGAAATAAATTGAGGGATTTTAGGTTTAGAATCGGTCTGACTGAGCCATCCGGCTTCGGGACCACGAACAGACTCGAATAAAAACTCTCCCCCTGTTGTGACGGGGGAACTGTGACAATGACTTGATTTTGACACAGCTTTAGTATTGCAGCGCATACTACCTCCCTTTCTAGATGAGAAGCTGGCACGTCTTGAAACTCTAATTTGTACCCTTGGGTTACTATTTCTAATATCCAAGGATCCAGGTCCGAGTGCACCCAGACCTGACTGAACAGTTTGAGACGTGCCCCCACCGGTGCGGACTCCCACAGAGGAGCCCCAGCGTCATGCGGCTGATTTTGTAAAAGCCGGAGAGGACTTCTGCTCTTGGGAACTTGCCACAGCCTGTGACCTTTTTCCCCTTCCTCTTCCTCTCGCAGCAAGGAAGGAGGACCCTCATCCTTTTTTGAATTTATTGGGCCGAAAGGACTGCATCTGATAGTGGGGCGTTTTCTTCTGTTGTGCAGGAACATAAGGTAAAAATGACGACTTACCCGCAGTAGCCGTAGATACCAGGTCAGTGAGGCCGTCACCAAATAAGACACTACCGTTAAATGGTAAAGACTCCATCACCTTCTTAGAGTCAGCATCAGCATTCCATTGATGAATCCACAATGCTCTCCTAGCTGAGACTGCCATGGCATTGGCCCTTGATCCCAAAAGGCCAATATCCATTACAGCTTCTTTTAAATATGCTGCAGCGTCCCTGATATGACCCAGAGTCAAAAGCACGCTATCCCTGTCTAGGGTATCTATCTCAGATGACAAGTTATCTGCCCACTTTTCAATAGCGCTACTCACCCATGCCGAAGCAACGGCAGTCCTGAGTAGCGAACCCATAGTGAAATAAATGGATTTTAGTGTATTTTCCTGCTTACGATCCGCAGGATCCTTTAGGGCTGCCGTGTCAGGAGACTGAAGCTCCACCTTTTTGGATAGACTCGATAGAGCTTTGTCCACCGTGGGGGTTGACTGCCACTTTTCCCTGTCCCCAAAAGGAAACGGATATGCCACCGGAAATCTTTTGGGAACCTGTACCTTCTTGTCAGGATTTTCCCAAGCCTTTTCAAAAAGAGCGTTCAGTTCATGAGAGGGAGGAAACGTTACCTCAGGTTTCTCTCCTATATACATACAGACCCTAGTATCAGGAACAGCAGGGTCCTCCGTTATATGCAACACTTCTTTTATTGCCACAATCATGTACTGAATGCTCTTAGCCAGTTTAGGATACAATCTGGCATCACTATAGTCGACACTGGAATCAGAGTCCGTGTCGGTATCCGTATCTGTTATCTGGGTAAATGTACGTTTCTGTGACCCTGAAGGGGTCTGAGCTTGTGACAATGCATCTTCCATGGATTTCCTCCATGTCTGGTTCTTAGACTCAGATTTATCTAATCTCTTAGTCAACCGAGCCACATTTGCACTCAAAACACTCAACATATTTACCCAATCAGCCGTCGGCGGTGCCGACACGGTCACTCCCACAGTCTTTTCTGTCCCCACTCCAGCCTCCTTCGGAGAAGAGCACTCAGCCTCGGACATGTCGACACACACGTACCGACACCCACAATCACACTGGGGCTCTAGGAGACAGACCCACAACAAAGCCTGTTAGAGAAACACAGAGAGAGTTCTGCCAGCTCACAACCCAGCGCCTATCCCGGTTCTGAAGCAAGTAAACTACTGCCCAGTCCTGTTAGCGCTTTTACTATCAAATAATTAGCACCAAACCTCTTGTGCCCCCCCCCCTTTTTGCACCCTGTTACTTGTACAGCAGTGTGGGAGGCCAGGCTCAGCGTCTCTGCAGCTTCTGTGAAGAGAAAATGGCGCTGGTCAGAGCTGTGAGGGCTAAGCCACGCCCCCTTCATGGCGCGCTTCAGTCCCGCTTAATTTTGCATATTTATACTGGCAGGGGTCTGTAATTAGTGCCCAGGCACTTTATACACTTCTGCCAGTCGTATTTTTGAGGATTTATGCTGCCCAGGGCGCCCCCCCTGCACCCTTCAGTGCCGTTCTGTATGTGGGAGCATGGCGCCGTACCTCAAAAGCCGTCTTCTGCCGTCACTGAAGTCTTCTGATCTTCTTAATACTCACCCGGCTTCTGTCTTCTGGCTCTGCAAGGGGGGTGACGGCGCGGCTCCGGGAACGAGCAGCTAGGCGCACCAAGTGATCGGACCCTCTGGAGCTAATGGTGTCCAGTAGCCTAAGAAGCAGAGCCTTTGAACTCAGAGAAGTAGGTCTGCTTCTCTCCCCTCAGTCCCACGATGCAGGGAGCCAGTTGCCAGCAGGTCTCCCTGAAAATAACAAACCTAACAAATTCTTTTTTTTGTCTGAGAAACTCTGGAGTCTCACTGGGCACAGAATCTAACTGGAGTCTGGAGGAGGGACATAGAGGAAGGAGCCAGTTCACACCCCTTTTAAAGTCTTAAAGTGCCCATGTCTCCTGCGGATCCCGTCTATACCCCATGGTTCTTGAAGCATCCCCAGCATCCTCTAGGACGTATGAGAAATGTTGTTATGTTCAACATGCTGACATTTTGCATGTCGACAGTAAGAATGCTATTTTGCCATAAGTGCATCCTAATCCTAACGCTTGTATGTTCATAGTATACATGCATAGTGTTGACATTTTGAATGTAGACATGTAACTATACACTGTGTAGCCAGCGTTACAAAAAAAAGGTACATTATTATGTGTCCTCATACACTACTGCCGCAGTATTGCAAAACAGCCCTTCTCAGTGCGTCAAGTCTTGTGCCACTCTGCCTCCGCTTAGCGGTTTTTTCACGTCCTCTTCGCCTAACTGTGCATCTAAGTTACGATATGATGTGACAAACCTGCTTCATGAGACTGCAGTGATTACTCTATGTGACACTGGTACTCTGTGTGCGAGTGACTCTGAATCTGTATACAAAGTGCACCAGACGCAGCTTTTTTTCATGACAAATCCGTATTTAAAACTAATTACTGTGTGGTTAAATTCACAACCCGGTGGCTGGCACAGAATGAGTGCTGTTTCCGTGCGTTTGTGGTGCAAATACAATGCAAATTTAAATGAAAAGTTGCTACAATACACCGCTGGGCACAGCTTACACGCGGCAGGCACCTTGTGTTGCATAGTGTATTTAGGCTAGGTGTATTATTATTATTATTATTATCCTTTATTTATATGGCGCCACAGGGAATCCGCAGCGCCCAATTACAGAGTACATAAACGAAATAAAACAGGAAAATTGTGTTTACGGTAGAAGACAATATGGGACTAGTACAGGGTATATAAACATAGCTACAGCAGCAGACGACACTGACATAAGTATCAGGGTGGCAGAAGACGCGGGATTTGGTGCCGTTGAAGATGGTTTAAGTAAGAGTAGGAAAACACATGAGGGAAGAGAGTTTACATTCAAAGAGGGGGGGTGGGGGCGCACATCTGTAACTAGAGATACTCAGTTTTACTCCGATCTCAAAAACTGCATCTTACTGCTATTGGCTCTCACGTTTTGAATAGCCAATAGGATGAATCTGGATAAATCTGGCCTTGTGCTACTTTGGTGAAGAGGACCGAGTAAATCCGAACCCGCTCACTGCTATCTGTAACTTGGTTGTTTGCAACAGTAATTCTTCATATGGGATATTTTTATTATTCCTTTATATAGCGTGGACAAATTCCACAGTGCTGTATGGTCAGGGGAAAAACAGTGCAATGCTCTCCATAGCTTCCAAGGTGTATGAGAACTAATGCAGCAGGACCTGTTTTGTACAGTGTACACAACATGTGATTATACAGTGCTATATAATGCTGAATAAACTGGTTACCCCAGCTAGTTCCTATGCAAGCACACATGTACAGAAACTGGTAAAGGCAGAACCCGGGAAGTGACTGTTATAAATTAAGAGTAAATAGGCTGTGTGTATCAGGTCTAGGTGATGGTTTATCTGCTGATGAGGTAATGGGTTCAACAAATATTTTGCTAAGAGAACTTCAATGGACTTGTTTCCAGTACTCACTTTAAGCACTGAATGATGGAGAACAATTCCCCATTAATTATGGTTTTAGCACATGCAATTACTGTACAAACTGCTCCATATACTGTACTAAGGGGGTCATTCTGAGTTGATCGCATGCTGATGATTTTCACTGCGCTGCGATCAGGTCTCTACTGCGCATGCACCACAATGCGCACGCGTGTTGTACGGGTACAATGCGGATCGTCGCTGAGCTATGGATTTAACAAAGAATCCATTCTCACAGCCTATCGCAAGAAGATTGACAGAAAATAAGAATTTACTTACCGATAATTCTATTTCTCGTAGTCCGTAGTGGATGCTGGGGACTCCGTAAGGACCATTGGGAATAGCGGCTCCGCAGGAGACTGGGCACAAAAGTAAAGCTTTAGAACTACCTGGTGTGCACTGGCTCCTCCCCCTATGACCCTCCTCCAAGCCTCAGTTAGGATACTGTGCCCGGACGAGCGTACACAATAAGGAAGGATTTTGAATCCCGGGTAAGACTCATACCAGCCACACCAATCACACCGTATAACTCGTGATCTAAACCCAGTTAACAGCATGATAACAGAGGAGCGTCTAGAAAAGATGGCTCACTACAGCAATAACCCGATTTTTTGGTAACAATAACTATGTACCAGTATTGCAGACAATCCGCACTTGGGATGGGCGCCCAGCATCCACTACGGACTACGAGAAATAGAATTATCGGTAAGTAAATTCTTATTTTCTCTAACGTCCTAAGTGGATGCTGGGGACTCCGTAAGGACCATGGGGATTATACCAAAGCTCCCAAACGGGCGGGAGAGTGCGGATGACTCTGCAGCACCAAATGAGAGAACTCCAGGTCCTCCTCAGCCAGGGTATCAATTTTGTAGAATTTTACAAACGTATTTGCTCCTGACCAAGTAGCTGCTCGGCAAAGTTGTAAAGCCGAGACCCCTCGGGCAGCCGCCCAAGATGAGCCCACCTTCCTTGTGGAGTGGGCATTTACAGATTTTTGGCTGTGGCAGGCCTGCCACAGAATGTGCAAGCTGAATTGTACTACAAATCCAACGAGCAATAGTCTGCTTAGAAGCAGGAGCACCCAGCTTGTTGGGTGCATACAGGATAAACAGCGAGTCAGATTTTCTGACTCCAGCCGTCCTGGAAACATATATTTTCAGGGCCCTGACAACGTCTAGCAACTTGGAGTCCTCCAAGTCCCTAGTAGCCGCAGGCACCACAATAGGTTGGTTCAGGTGAAACGCTGAAACCACCTTAGGGAGAAACTGAGGACGAGTCCTCAATTCCGCCCTGTCCGAATGGAAAATCAGATAAGGGCTTTTACAGGATAAAGCCGCCAATTCTGACACGCGCCTGGCCCAGGCCAGGGCCAACAGCACGACCACTTTCCATGTGAGATATTTTAACTCCACAGATTTAAGTGGTTCAAACCAATGTGACTTTTGGAACCCAAAAACTACATTGAGATCCCAAAGTGCCACTGGAGGCACAAAAGGAGGCTGTATATGCAGTACCCCTTTTACAAACGTCTGAACTTCAGGGACTGAAGCTAGTTCTTTTTGGAAGAAAATTGACAGGGCCGAAATTTGAACCTTAATGGACCCCAATTTCAGGCCCATAGACACTCCTGTTTGCAGGAAATGTAGGAATCGACCCAGTTGAATTTCCTCCGTCGGGCCTTACTGGCCTCGCACCACGCAACATATTTTCGCCAAATGCGGTGATAATGTTTTGCGGTTACATCCTTCCTGGCTTTGATCAGGATAGGGATGACTTCATCCGGAATGCCTTTTTTCCTTCAGGATCCGGCGTTCAACCGCCATGCCGTCAAACGCAGCCGCGGTAAGTCTTGGAACAGACAGGGTCCTTGCTGGAGCAGGTCCCTTCTTAGAGGTAGAGGCCACGGATCCTCCGTGAGCATCTCTTGAAGTTCCGGTTACCAAGTCCTTCTTGGCCAATCCGGAGCCACGAATATAGTGCTTACTCCTCTCCATCTTATCAATCTCAGTACCTTGGGTATGAGAGGCAGAGGAGGGAACACATACACTGACTGGTACACCCACGGTGTTACCAGAGCGTCTACAGCTAAGGCCTGAGGGTCCCTTGACCTGGCGCAATACCTGTCGAGTTTTTCCCAACGGTTTATAATCATGTGGAAGACTTCTGGGTGAAGTCTCCACTCTCCCGGGTGGAGGTCGTGTCTGCTGAGGAAGTCTGCTTCCCAGTTGTCCACTCCCGGAATGAATACTGCTGACAGTGCTATCACATGATTTTCCGCCCAGCGAAGAATCCTTGCAGCTTCTGCCATTGCCCTCCTGCTTCTTGTGCCACCCTGTCTGTTTACGTGGGTGACTGCCGTGATGTTGTCCGACTGGATCAACACCGGCTGACCTTGAAGCAGAGGTCTTGCTAAGCTTAGAGCATTGTAAATGGCCCTTAGCTTCAGGATATTTATGTGAAGTGATGTCTCCAGGCTTGACCATAAGCCCTGGAAATTCCTTCCCTGTGTGACTGCTCCCCAGCCTCGCAGGCTGGCATCTGTGGTCACCAGGACCCAGTCCTGAATGCCGAATCTGCGGCCCTCTAGAAGATGAGCACTCTGCAACCACCACAGGAGGGACACCCTTGTCCTTGGTGACAGGGTTATCCGCTGATGCATCTGAAGATGCGACCCGGACCATTTGTCCAGCAGGTCCCACTGGAAAGTTCTTGCGTGGAATCTGCCGAATGGGATTTGCTTCGTAGGAAGCCACCATTTTACCCAGAACCCTTGTGCATTGATGCACTGAGAGTTGGCTCGGTTTTAGGAGGTTCCTGACTAGCTCGGATAACTCCCTGGCTTTCTCCTCCGGGAGAAACACCTTTTTCTGGACTGTGTCCAGGATCATCCCTAGGAACAGAAGACGAGTCGTCGGAACCAGCTGCGATTTTGGAATATTGAGAATCCAATCGTGCTGCCGCAACACTACCTGAGATAGTGCTACACCGACCTCCAACTGTTCCCTGGATCTTACCCTTATCAGGGAATCGTCCAAGTAAGGGATAACTAAAATTCCCTTCCTTCGAAGGAATATCATCATTTCGGCCATTACCTTGGTAAAGACCCGGGGTGCCGTGGACCATCCATACGGCAGCGTCTGAACTGATAGTGACAGTTCTGTACCATAAACCTGAGGTACCCTTGGTGAGAAGGGTAAATTGGGACATGAAGGTAAGCATCCTTGATGTCCCGAGACATCATGTAGTCCCCTTCTTCCAGGTTCGCAATCACTGCTCTGAGTGACTCAATCTTGAATTTGAACCTCTGTATGTAAGTGTTCAAAGATTTTAGATTTAGAATCGGTCTCACCGAGCCGTCCGGCTTCGGTACCACAACAGTGTGGAATAATACCCCGTTCCCTGTTGCAGGAGGGGTACCTTGATTATCACCTGCTGGGAATACAGCTTGTGAATGGCTTCCAAAACTGTCTCCCTGTCAGAAGGAGACATCGGTAAAGCCGACTTTAGGAAACGGCGAGGGGGAGACGTCTCGAATTCCAATTTGTACCCCTGAGATATCACCTGAAGGATCCAGGGGTCTACTTGCGAGTGAGCCCACTGCGCGCTGAAATTCATTGAGACGGGCCCCCCACCGTGCCTGATTCTGCTTGTAAAGCCCCAGCGTCATACTGAGGGCTTGGCAGAGGCGGGAGAGGGTTTCTGTTCCTGGGAACTGGCTGATTTCTGCAGCCTTTTTCCTCTCCCTCTGTCACGGGGCAGAAATGAGGAACCTTTTGCCCGCTTGTCCACGAAAAGACTGCGCCTGATAATACGGCGTCTTCTCATGTTGAGAGGCGACCTGGGGTACAAACGTGGATTTCCCAGCTGTTGCCGTGGCCACCAGGTCTGAAAGACCGACCCCAAATAACTCCTCCCCTTAATAAGGCAATACTTCCAAATGCCGTTTGGAATCCGCATCACCTGACCACTGTCGTGTCCATAACCCTCTACTGGTAGAAATGGACAACGCACTTAGACTTGATGCCAGTCGGCAAATATTCCGCTGTGCATCACGCATATATAGAAATGCATCTTTCAAATGCTCTATAGGCAATAATATACTGTCCCTATCTAGGGTATCATTTTCAGTCAGGGAATCCGACCACGCCAACCCAGCACTGCACATCCAGGCTGAGGCGATTGCTGGTCGCAGTATAACACCAGTATGTGTGTAAATACATTTTAGGATACCCTCCTGCTTTCTATCAGCAGGATCCTTAAGGGCGGCCATCTCAGGAGAGGGTAGAGCCCTTGTTCTTACAAGCGTGTGAGCGCTTTATCCACCCTAGGGGGTGTTTCCCAACGCACCCTAACCTCTGGCGGGAAAGGATATAATGCCAATAACATTTTAGAAATTATCAGTTGTTATCGGGGGAAACCCACGCATCATCACACACCTCATTTAATTTCTCAGATTCAGGAAAACTACAGGTAGTTTTTCCTCACCGAACATAATACCCCTTTTTGGTGGTACTCGTATTATCAGAAATGTGTAAAACATTTTTCATTGCCTCAATCATGTAACGTGTGGCCCTACTGGAAGTCACATTTGTCTCTTCACCGTCGACACTGGAGTCAGTATCCGTGTCGGCGTCTATATCTGCCATCTGAGGTAACGGGCGCTTTAGAGCCCCTGACGGCCTATGAGACGTCTGGACAGGCACAAGCTGAGTAGCCGGCTGTCTCATGTCAACCACTGTCTTTTATACAGAGCTGACACTGTCACGTAATTCCTTCCAACAGTTCATCCACTCAGGTGTCGACCCCCTAGGGGGTGACATCACTATTACAGGCAATCTGCTCCGTCTCCACATCATTTTTCTCCTCATACATGTCGACACAAACGTACCGACACACAGCACACACACAGGGAATGCTCTGATAGAGGACAGGATCCCACTAGCCCTTTGGGGAGACAGAGGGAGAGTTTGCCAGCACACACCAGAACGCTATATATATACAGGGATAACCTTATATAAGTGTTTTTCCCCTTATAGCTGCTGTATTGTTAATACTGCGCCTAATTAGTGCCCCCCTCTCTTTTTTAACCCTTTCTGTAGTGTAGTGACTGCAGGGGAGAGCCAGGGGAGCTTCCCTCCAACTGAGCTGTGAGGGAAAATGGCGCCAGTGTGCTGAGGAGATAGGCTCCGCCCCTTTTTCGCTGACTTTTCTCCTGCTTTTTTATGGATTCTGGCAGGGGTTAAAATTCATCCATATAGCCCTGGGGGCTATATGTGATGTATTTTCGCCAGCCAAGGTGTTTTTATTGCTGCTCAGGCGCCCCCCCCCTAGCGCCCTGCACCCTCAGTGACCGAAGTGTGAAGTGTGCTGAGGAGCAATGGCGCACAGCTGCAGTGCTGTGCGCTACCTTGGTGAAGACAGGACGTCTTCTGTCGCCGATTTTCCGGACCTCTTCTGTCTTCTGGCTCTGTAAGGGGGCCGGCGGCGCGGCTCTGGGACCCATCCATGGCTGGGCCTGTGATCGTCCCTCTGGAGCTAATGTCCAGTAGCCTAAGAAGCCCAATCCACTCTGCACGCAGGTGAGTTCGCTTCTTCTCCCCTTAGTCCCTCGATGCAGTGATCCTGTTGCCAGCAGGTCTCACTGAAAATAAAAAACCTAAAACTAAACTTTTCACTAAGCAGCTCAGGAGAGCCACCTAGTGTGCACCCTTCTCGTTCGGGCACAAAAATCTAACTGAGGCTTGGAGGAGGGTCATAGGGGGAGGAGCCAGTGCACACCAGGTAGTTCTAAAGCTTTACTTTTGTGCCCAGTCTCCTGCGGAGCCGCTATTCCCCATGGTCCTTACGGAGTCCCCAGCATCCACTTAGGACGTTAGAGAAAGAGGGTGTTTATGGGTGTCAACTGACCGTTTTCTGGGAGTGGTAGGGAAAACGCAGGCGTGTCCAGGCGTTTGAAGGGCGGGTGTGTGACGTCACTTCCGGCACCAAAAAGACTGAAGTGATCGCAAGGGCTGAGTAAGTTCAGAGCTACTCTGAAACTGCACAAAATGTTTTTGCTGCGCTCGGCTGCACAGGCATTCGCACACTTGCAATGTGAAAATACACTCCCACGTGTACGGGGACTTTGCGTTTGCATGGCTGCTAAAAACAGCTATCGAGCAATCAACTTGGAATGAGGGCCTATGTTAGAACACCTGCATATAAATGTGCTGATGTAAAATGCATTAACTAATAAAGTTAATTGCGTGCATGTGCAAAGTTGTTCAAATGACAAGATGCATGCAGGTTTGCACTAGTAGCCTGTGCCAACTTTTTATTGTCCTGCTTCATAGATGTGCGCTAATGCTGCTGCTGCAGCTATGATTGTGTACAAAGCGAGTGTGCACAAATATGCAAATGCGGCAGCCGCCTGGATTTGTATGGAGATGCCCACTGGCGACATTGCGAGTCCCAGCGGCTGCGAACAAAGATGCAACAATGGCTGCAGTTGAGTCAAATGTCTGTGTAGCCCTGTGGTGGAACACTATACCACAGGAAGTGAGACACCACAGTCACCGTCACTGCACACCCTGAAAACAGTCGTTTCAACAGTCACCTGCGTTTTTGCCGTCACTCCCAATTACTTCTCCCAAATGGTGCCTGACTGTCAATCACTCTGTGAATAATTCCTCACTGAAACAGGCACTGCAAGACCATACCGTCACATGCGCAGCGCAACTCAGACACATGGACAATAATCGCTCAACTGCACAACATCTGGTTTGCAGAGCCGGCCCTAACCAATATGATGCCCTAGGCAAGATTTTGGCTGGTGCCCCCTAGCACCACCGCTGGTTCTGCCTCTGACCTTGCACCTCTTTCACAGCACCATCACCCCTCACCCATAGCAGTCCTTGTACCCCCTATATTTTAAATAGGAACAGTTCGCACATTTGACGCACAGCCCAAAAAGGGGCATCTTCTTGCTGGGAAGGGGCATGGCCACACAATAGTAACCCCTATTCCAATTACGCCACACAGTACTGCAACTTTATTCACATTTTATCTTGCGATAGTGTCCATAATTCATATTACATCCCACAGTAGTATCACTTTACCTTATAAACTTTACTCCTCACAGTAGAGCCCCTTATTCACATTACATCACACTGAATTGCTCCTTATTCACATTACACCACACCTTATGGCTCTTTATTCACATTAGACGACAGAGTGGTGCCCTTTCTATATGCAACGCCACATAATAGAGCACCTTATACACATAATGCCACACATTAGTAATGCATTTATACACAATTCCACACAGTAATGCCCCTTACACATATGAGACACATTAATGTCCTTATAAACATAAGGGCCCTCATTCCGAGTTGGTCGGTCGCAAGGCGAATTTAGCAGAGTTGCTCACGCTAAGCCGCCGCCTACTGGGAGTGAATCTTAGCTTCTTAAAATTGCGACCGATGTATTTGCAATATTGCTATTACAAACTACTTCGCAGTTTCAGAGTAGCTCCAGACTTACTCTGCCTGTGCGATCAGTTCAGTGCTTGTCGTTCCTGGTTGACGTCACAAACACACCCAGCGTTCGCCCAGGCACTCCCACCGTTTCTCCAGCCACTCCTGCGTTTTTTCCGGAAACGGTAGCGTTTTCAGCCACACGCCCCTAAAACGCCGTGTTTCCGCCCAGTAACACCCATTTCCTGTCAATCACATTACGTTCGCCGGAGCGAAGAAAAAGCCGTGAGTAAAAATACTTTCTTCATAGTAAAGTTACTTGGCGCAGTCGCAGTGCGAACTTTGCGCATGCGTACTAAGCGGATTTTCACTGCGATGCGATGAAAAAGAACGAGCGAACAACTCGGAATGAGGGCCAATGTCCCTTACACATATGGCACACATTACTAATGCCCTTATACACATAATGACACACATAGTGCCCCCAACACATTTGCTGCACATTATTAGTGCCCCTATATACATAATGACACACATACAGTTGTACCCTGTTACACATATGCCGCACATTATTAATGCCCTTATACACATAATGACACACATAGTGGCCCTTTAAACATATGTTGCACATTATTAATGAATTTTTACATGACACACATAATGCTCCTTACACATATTCCGCACACTACTGCACAACCAACCCACTCACATGCACACAGCACTCACTCTGCCACTGACACTGTGACCTCTGCTTGGATACAGTTGTGTCCTCATAAATCTTGCCTCAATGCTAACGTCGGAAACACCTTTTTTTTTATGAAAATGCATCTTATTTGCATTGCTATGAGGCTAGGATGCACAAGCAGCTTCTGCTGATTAAAATGATATGCGGCATGCCTATATACTGTGTGAGACTGTGGCTGTATCTGCATATGAAATGCTACATACAGAATATAGGCATGCCGCATATCATTTTAATCAGCAGAAGCTGCTGATGCCCCTAGGCATATCAAATGCCCTAGGCAATTGCCTAGTTTGCCTATGGCCGGCTCTGCTGGTTAGTGTACAACTGTGCATCAGGCCTTAACTGAGGCAGACATCAGACTATGTTTTTTAAGCATTTAGCCTTATAGCGAAACATGCGGTATCCAGATAATAGGTAAAAAGTGTCTAGGTCGACACCATTAGGTCAACAGGGTCAAAACATCGACAGATACAAAAAGTTAACAGGTAAAAGGTAGATGGTGTGTAAGGTCGGCAGGTTCAAAAAGTCAACATGACAATGGTCAACATACAAATTGTCGACAAGTTGTTTCTAGGGGTTTTTTTTATTACATGTTTTCCCAACTTTTGCTTGATTTACTATTCACGTGGGCTACGATTGAGAATGTAACCTGTGGCAAGTGCAGCAGTTGCAGAGTGATCTACCTTGCCCAAAGTGTGCCCGCGAGGGTTCATGTTTCCACTGATTGTGGTCACATAAATGACACCCAAAAAACGAAGAGAAAAACCTTGTATCAACCATTGTCATGATGCTGTTGCCCTTTTGTACCTGTCGACCTGACACAGTCGACCTTTTGGCCATATCTACCTAATGTCGATGATATGGGATTGACCTAATGACTGTCTACGTAGATTTTCTATACCACACGCAAATTACACATTCGCTATAAGGTTTGAATGCAATGAAAAAACCCTCTAATACAGCAGCATAAAAAAAGCTTTGCTAAAACACATGCACAAAATCATATTATATATGCAGTCAGTGAGGAAAGTCCTTTTTAGCTTCAGCTATGGTTCCGCAATCAGCTAGCTCTGGTGATAGTCATTATCACTATCACTGAGCATCTGTAACAAACCTTAGGCAACCACAACTGATATGTGTTCACAAATATGCAATTAAATCCTCCCTATATTTAGTGAATCTCTGTGTAATTCTACCCATCCTGTCCACTTCACTAAGTGGGCGGGATCCGGGAGGACTACCCACATTTCTGTGAGTCTTCTGGAGGTTCCTGTTTTCTGTACAGAACCAATTTGCATATTATAAGCTACACAAAGTGGCATACATCCAACTCCACATTAACCAGAATGTGGCAGATTTTAATGTTGGGAGTAGTAACTAAAGAGTAACTTTCCATATTATTTATTTATTACCAGGCATTTATATAATGCACACATATTCTGCAGCACTTTACAGAGAATATTTGACCATTCACATCAGTCCCTGCCCCAGTGGAGCTTATTCCCTACAACATGTACACACAGACACATTTACACTAGGGTTAGTTTTGTTGGGAGCCAATTAACCTATCAGTATATTTTTGGACTGTGGGAGGAAACCGGAGTACCCGGAGGGAACCCACACAAGCACAGGGAGTATTTACAAACTCCGCACAGATAGAGCCGTGGTGTGAATTGAACCCATGACCTCAGTGCTGTGAGGCAGTAATGCTAACCATTACACCATCCGTACTGCCCAGACAGGGGTTGCTCTGTAATCAGGGTATTAGACAGGGGTTGCGCTTTAATCAGCTATGGCAGGCATGTCCAAACTGCGGCCCTCCAGCTGTTGAGAAACTACACATCCCAGCATGCCCTGACACAACTTTAGCAAAACTGTGTCAGGGCATGCTGGGATGTGTAGTTTCACAACAGCTGGAGGGCCGCAGTTTGGACATGCCTGAGCTAAGGATTTGATAATTCCAAGGACGGCCACCTAAGAAATGAGACTAGAAAGAGAGAAGAATATTTAGCCTTATTGCTATTCTCCAACACACTGGGGGTAATTCCAAGTTGATCGCAGCAGGAATTTTTTTAACAGTTGGGCAAAACCATGTGCACTGCAGGGGATGCAGATATAACATTTGCAGAGAGAGTTAGGTTTGGGTGGGTTATTTTGTTTCTGTGCAGGGTAAATATTGGCTGCTTTATTTGTACACTGCAATTTAGATTTCAGTTTGAACACACCCCACCCAAATCTAACTCTCTCTGCACATGTTATATCTGCCCCACCTGCAGTGCACATAGGGAGTCATTCAGACCGGATCGCACGCTGCAGTTGTTCGCAGCGGTGCGATCGGGTCTGAACTGCACATGTGCCATGACCGCAATGCCCAGGCGCGTCACTGCCTGGCAACAGGAAACGCCGCTCAGCGTGGGACCTTACAAAGAACGCGATCCCAGCGTCGATCGCAAGGTGACTGACAGCAAGAAGGCGTATCTGGGTGGCAACTGACCGCTTTCTGGGAGTGCCGTGGAAAACGCAGGCGTGTCCAGGCATTTGCAAGGTGGGTGTCTGACGTCACTTCCAGGACCTGACAGGCTGAAGTGATCGCAGTGGCTGAGTAAGTTCAGAGCTACTCAGAAACTGCACAAAAACATTTTGCACAGCTCCCCTGCACAAGCGTTCGCACACTTGCTATGCTAAAATACACTCCCCCATAGGCGGCGACTATCTGATCGCATGGCTGCAAAAAACTGCTACCGTGTGATCAACTCGGAATGAGGGCCATGGTTTTGCCCAACTGCTAACAAATTTGCTGCTACGATCAGGTCTGAATTATCCCCACTGACCATGTCAAGCTATTCACTAAACAAATCTGATTTATTTGTAATGACATAACTGTAATGAACTTGTTAAATGTGGTTTAAGGCTCTGAATCTTAAAATTGAGATCATCTATTTTATTATTCCTAAAATTGTTAGAAAGGCACTTTTTAATAAAATAAATATTTACATTAGTAGAACATTGCAGTGGATGACTGTTGACCTTTAGTTCATGGGCTACCAGATGGGAAATTATGACAACACAAATGAATATATTGGTGGTGTCATTAGAGGGGATGCATATTTTTGGAGTTGGGGCAATATGATTTTGCAAGCAGCAGAATGAAGGGGGTAATTCCAAGTTGATCGCAGCAGCATATTTTTTAGCAGTTGGGCAAAACCATGTGCACTGCAGGGGGGGCAGCTATAACATTTGCAGAGAGAGTTAGATTTGGGTGGGTTATTTTGTTTCTGTGCAGGGTAAATACTGGCTGCTTTATTTTTACACTGCAATTTAGATTGCAGATTGAACTCACCACACCCAAATCTATCTCTCTCTGCACATGTTATATCTGCCCCCTCCCCCCCCCCCCTTCCGCAGTGCACATGGTTTTGCCCAACTGCTAAAAATTTTCCTGCTGCGATCAACTTGGAATTACCACCGAAATGTTATGAGGTTTTGTGGATGTGTAGATTTAACATAAAGTTCATTGTTCGTGCCTGCTGTGTTTAGCTGTCATAGGGCCAGGAATTAATTGGATGGTACAAGTATTTAATCACAATATAGGGGGTAATTCTGAGTTGATCGCAGCAGGAACTTTGTTAGCAGTTGGGCAAAACCATGTGCACTGCAGTGGAGGCAGATATAACATGTGCAGAGAGAGTTAGATTTGGGTGTGTTGAGTTCAATCTACAATCTAAATTGCAGTGTACAAATAAAGCAGCCAGTATTTACCCTGCACAAAAACAAAATAACCCACCCAAATCTAACTCTCTCTGCACATGTTATATCTGCCTCCCCTGCAGTGCACATGGTTTTGCCCAACTGCTAAAAAATTTCCTGCTGTGATCAACTTGGAATTACCCCCATTGTATTGAGCTTCCTTATTTGGCATATAGTAAGTTACATATGTAACGCTAGCCCTAAAGAGACATGAGAAGGAAAATTTCCTTTGCCATTAACTACCTCACTGCTAATGCATTTTTCACAGATCAACAAAATAAATAAAAAGGGAAACCCTGGATTGGGACACACACTCATTTAAGAGTGTTGGTGGTAGTGGCGGTGTGTGTGTGTGTGTGTGTGTGTGTGTGTGTGGGGGGGGGGGGGGGGGAGGGGGTATTGGGGCATGTATTTCTATCTTTAGAGCTTTAAGCCTTTTATATACATGAATATTATGTTTGTACCCTAATTTGAAAGAAGAAACTTGTCTAAATGTGCCACAATGTATTTCAGATTCGGGGTGGTGGGGTGTGGGAGTGAGATCTAAGGTCACCACTTCTCCTATCAATATCAAGGTTAGTTATGGACTACTGAAAAGTGACAAATAAAAACTGTTAAAGTGTATTGTGCCTTCAATATTGTAATCAGAGTTTCATAGTTTTTCATCTTTATCAATTATATTTCAGATTCTTATTCCAGTCTTCCTAGTGATGTCTCTTTAAATGATGGCTAGACTTTGTGTTTAAACGTCCTCATTAGCAGCACACGTGTTGTGTGGAATGTTTTTTTCTTCTTAAAGGTGAGATTGATAAAGAAGAGCAGCATGTTGGCCTCCTTTATACGTTTAAATAAGACAAATCTTTAATTAGAGGAAATTACACATTCATCAAACGGATTTCAGCATAAAATACATTTTGCAAAGATTGCACAAACATCTCTTGCAGGGCTTTGAATTGCTAACAAGCAGCTAGAATTGAGCACCTGAATCCCACACATAACTGTGCAGTTGTTTTTCCCCGAACGGCTTATTTATGTATTTTGACGATAAAACCCATAAATAATGGCAGAATTAATAAGGACACCATAGCAAAGGGGGGAGATGAATCAAACCTTTGAGAGAAATAAAGTGAAGTTGCGCACTGCACCTAGTCAGCTTTTGTCATTTTATAGACGGGTGGTACTTGGTATACCGGCTGTCGGGATCCCGGCGCTCAGCATACCGGCGCCGAAATCCCAACGGCCGGTATACCGCAACTAATCTCCCTCTTGGGGTGTCCAGTAAATAGCGCGGCGTGTAGCGCGCCACGGTGCCCGCAGCGTGGTGATCGAAGCAAGCCCGCAAGAGGCTCTTTTGAGCTCGCACCGGTACCGCCATTCCGGCGGCCGGGATCCCAGCGCCGGTATGCTAGGCGCCGGAATCCCAAGCGCCAGCAATTCACACTACACCCTTATAGAGTGTGCTAGTTAAATGATAGCTAGAGGCTGATTTGTCGCTTCCCCACAACTGCACAACTGTTACATTCTAATTTACTATATGCAAATAATTGGCCAGTGTATGAGAAAATAACTCTAATTGGCTGTTTGCGTGAGGCTACAATGAACTTCCTTGCACTAATGAAAAAGTAGTTGTACATAGAATAAAGACAAGGCAGCTGTTAATGAGTTTATAATAATGGTGTGAGACTAGGGCTGGTGTGGTAAAACGCTGTTCATAAGCTGCACTATAGGAACACTCACAGTTCATAAAACTAAAAACTAAACCTAGTAACTCACATTCAGTAATGCATACCTCCCAACTGTCCCGATTTTCGCAGGACAGTCCTGTTTTTTGGGACTGTCCGTTGTGTCCAGCGGTGGGGTGGGGTGGGGCAGTTGGGAGGCTCCTGCCACTCGCTGCTAGCAGAGCAGCGGTGAATAGATGCTGTGCACATGCGCACAGTGCCTTCTTACCTGTGAAGTCGCCACTTCATGTTGGTATTTCAAGGTAGGGAGATTTTGCATCATAATTACTAGAGGCTTTTAAAATGCAGAGAAGACATTACTAAACATAACATATTGCATTTGTGAACACACTTGATAAATTGCTTCAGTATCACTTTTAGACCAAAATACATCATTAAAGTGGACCTGTCACCATTAATTTATATGATCTGTTTCAATAGAATGTCTGCTCTTTCCAAAGCTTACAGTGCCTTACAAAAGTTACCACAGTTAAAAAAAAAAGAGAAAAAGAAAAGAGACAGTTCTGACAGACAACTGTATAATTTAGAGAGAAAGCTTACTTATGGCAGCTGCAGAGATAAATAAGAAAAGTTTTTACCAATTTATTCCTTGACATATCATCAAATGGACACCGTTGTCTTTGCTGGAATGATGACAGGTGCATTTTATTATGCTTATATTTACATAGCTTAATTTTTACATATTAACCTCTCATAGACTGGAGTTTGTACTTTAATGACTGGAATCATTTTTGCATGTATACTACATTGACTTAGCCAAGAAAAGTCTAAAGGGGGTACACGCGGGGAGATGTGTGCTGAGCGATCTATCACGGAACGCTCAGCACACATCTCTCCCCCCGCTCAGCACAGCGAAATGTGTGCTGAGCGAGGGCGGGCGGGGGAAACGCTCACTTCACCCAGCGGTGAAGTGAGCGATCTACTAGATTGTTAGATTGCTTAGAAATTAAGCACGGATCTCTCCGTGTGGACCCCCCATATAAGGGGTCTATTTATTAAAGAAAGCTAAAGGGGGGTACTCACGGAGAGAGATCCATACTTAAAATCTAAGCAATCTGACTAGATTGCTTAGATTTTAAGCACAGATCACTCGTGTGTACCCCCCACAGCGATAGCGATGCGCGGCCCCGCACATCGCTATCGCCGGTGCTAGATTGGCTTCTCTCCCGTGTATATGGGCCTTAAGTAGAAATGGCAGGTACCACATAGTTTAAGAATTGGGGCAATTTAATAAATGCTTAATGCTAGAGAGATCAGAGAGATGTCCTGTGTTAGCCAAAATAACTCCGCAGTCCACAGGGATGGCGGAGCCGGGATTGCAATCCCATTTGGGATGCAAGCTTTGGCATTCCAAGCAGTGCCGGGATTCTGGCATTGGTACTTTGACAGACAGGATCCCGTCAGGAAAAATGCGATTAATAATACATCTGCCCCTTATTGACATAACAATCAAATACAGAAAGTAACATAAGCTTTGAAAGATACATAAATTCATCACTATATGGGGGGAACCTGCCGGGTCTGATACAGAAGATAGACATTAGGTCGACAGTACAAGGTCGACTGGGTCAAAAGGTCAATAGTCAAAAGGTTGTCAGGGTTAAAAGATCGACAGTCAACGGTTGTCATGGTCAAAAGGGCAACAGTCAAAAAGGTCGTCAGGGTAAAAAGGTCGAGATGGTCAAAAGGTCGACAAACTAAAAAATGTTGGGGTGTTTTGTGTTTTCAACATTTTTTTACATCAATTTGGAGAAATGCGTCCGCACGCCACAAAGTTACTAATGGTGATAGTTTGTGACATGGATAGTCAATAAAGTGAAATGTGGCCCCTCACAGGCTCGCTTTGCTCACCGCACTTCGGGCTCAGTGGCTCGCTCTGCTCACCACAGGGTTACTAAAGGTAATAGTTTGTGACATGGATAGTAAACGCAGCAAAAGCTGTAAAAATTAAAAAATCACTAAAAAAACATGTGTTGAGCTTTTGAACCTGTCGACCTTTTGACCCTGTCAACCTTATGGTGACGACCTTTTGACTGTCAACCTGTCTCTCTATCAACCACCTCCCCATCTTGCCGAGGGGGTCATTGCAGTATAGCACTTCAGACGTTCTAGCTACACTACCTGACAGCATGCCACAGTAGAGGCGTGGTCTTTCAGTGACAGCATGGCCCAATTTAGAAATCTTAATGTCAGGTACGCAAGATCAAAGTGTACAGGTGATAGCTTATAAATAAAGTACAAAATAAAAGTCAATCAGTAAAAAATTGTTAATTTAAGCCCATTGTCCCAAAGATCTTACACACATACATACACACTTACATACGGTGCATTAAAACATGACTCAAACCAGGAATTAAAGTTGAAGGCAGAACCAAATTTCCTGATGTTAAAGAAAGCAAGTTTAAAGCCATATAGACAGTGCAAGTATAAAATAGCTACAATTATAAATGCAAAGTACAGTAATTCAAGCTCATTTAAATAAAGTAATTAAAATAAAGGCCCTCAGAGCATATGTAGTGTTATAACATAGTATTTGAATTAAATTGTCTCTGTCTGTAACAATCCACCCATTTGCACTTGCTTTGGGCTAGCTATAAATGGAAGTAGACTGTTTTGTGAATTAACTTTAAACCAATAAACTATACATCTGCCTACAATAGCTCAAGATTCTTTACAAAGCAGTTGGCATTAAATTCTTTCCACTTATTCACACACTGCTTAGACTTGAAATCAGCCATTAAACCAGTCTGTTCATTAACTATGACATTTGTATAAAATCTCTTAAAAATTCCTAGTGTTTTTTCCAGTGCTGTGCCAAATCAGCAAAAGTGAATAACAAGCAGTACTAATTTATGTAAAATCATACTTAAAATACAGGTTACGTACAATGAAAATTATATCAAAACTGTAAACAACATTGGTTAAGTATTTCTTATGATGACAGCCCAGTACACAGAGAAACCATTTGTGTGTATACAAAAGAGCTGTCCATTGTAGCCTTTAGGAAGTACTGTATACAAAATTTGACTCACTTCAAATGTATAAAATATACCTCACAATGGCAGCTTCTACGGGACATGCTACCTCCTGGCAGTCTGATAGGCTCTCTTTTAGGGGGGAATCCGCAGCAAATTGATCCCGGGGCAGGGGTTGTAGTTCAATTATCCTCAATAGTTGGCACTGTTTGAGATTTTGTTACACCTGCCTGGAGGCAAAAGAAACAAAATCCCCAAAAAGTGCTGTTTTTTGTAGCTACAACCACAAACGCACATGGATCTATGAACTGAAACTGAAAGGGAATTTATTAAATTGCATACATTGGGAAAAAATTTGTGAAAAATACCTTTTTTTACGGAAAAGTTTACTGTGACTAATTGAAGAGCCCGCTTAGGGGAACATTTACTAAGCAGTGATAAGAGCGGAGAAGTGAGCCAGTGGAGAAATTTCCTCATCACCCAATCAGCAGCTCTGTATCATTTTATAGTATGCAAATTATAGATGTTACTTCAGTGCTGATTGGTTGCCATGGGCAACTTCTCCACTGGCTCACTTCTCCGCTCTTATCACTGCTTAGTAAATGTACCCCTATGTCTCTATTCATTATCCCTTCATTTCTACAAAAGTAGGTGAAAATTAACTTTTGTAAAAATGAAGTATTGAGGTAATTTATTACAAAGGTAATATCCTGCTTACCTTTCAGTGCCTATTTGGCCCTGCGTCCACATACAATAGTATGCGGAATGGGGACCTACACCTTTCAGTGACTATCTGGCCCGGCGTCACCATACAATAGTATGGGGAGTTGGGACCTACAGTAAATTCAGCAAGCTCCCTAGACTGAAATGTTTCTGTCTCTCATCCCTTGCTAATGGTCACTATGCACTGGTATCTTATTTATTTATTTATTACCAGTTATTTATATAGCGCACACATATTCCGCAGCGCTTTTACAGAGAATATTTGGTCATTCACATCAGTCCCTGCCCCAGTGGAGCTTACAATCTATAGTCCCTATCACATGTACACACAGACACATTCACACTAGGGTTCATTTTTGTTGGAAGTCAATTAACCTACCAGTATATTTTTGGATTGTGGGAGGAAACCGGAGTACCCGGAGGAAACCCACGCAAGTACGGGGAGAATATACAAACTCCGCACAGTTAAGGCCACGGTGGGACTGGAACCCATGACCTCATTGCTGTGAAGCAGTAATGCTAACCATTACACCATCTTATTGCTGTACTTACTATAATTTATTATCTACAATACTTGAGGCCAACAGATTTCTCTATCATTTGGAGGACCATGTCTAAAATTGTACATCAGTGTTTCTTACAGTGCTTTTAGGAGCCAATTGGTGATGATATCTGTGTAGGATCCTATCACCGAGCAGCAGCAAATATCCCATTGTTGCTTTCTGGTTTTCTGAAATTTCTATATAACGGGTTTCATGATAAGAAATCTCAACCGGCTATGGATTTTTTTATGCTGTCATTTTTATTTATGTACAGTACACATTCAACCATAGCCAGCAGTAACACAGACACTGTACATAAAAAGTCAGAAAGAAAATTAATAAAACCCCTCACACCAACGTGCTATAAAGACTGCATGTTAATAACTCAAATTAAAATTAAAGTTTAATAAAATGATGAGACATATTTGCCCCGGAAATATATCAATATACATAAATGCAACCATTAACACAGATATACAAATAATCTAACATAATTATTCAAATCGGGATACGTATATCAATAAACGGTAATAATGCAGTTACCTAATAACGAGACTGCTGTCTAATTCATATTGTAGAAATAAACTAATCATCAAGGCATTTCAATTATTTGAAATTAGATTAGTATAAGCAATCCGTTACAAGTACAGGAATAAGAGAACTGAGTGCTGCCTGTGATTAGAGACGTCTCTTGACTTCTCTATACAACAAATGTTAGCAAGTCTTAGGAACTTCTAAGTAATACCAGTTTGTATGATAGGACATGATAAAACAATTTTATCATTTTGACACCCAAGTTCTGGGACCATAATTACACAAATCTAGTTGTAACAGTATTGTTATTATATCTCATATACTGTAGCTTTCTGCAATTTGCAATCAGGTATGGCAAGCTGTGTTTTATGATCATTTGTTTACAAAACTCTGTTATGGTGCGGGAGTTTGTATATGTATACATGAAAATATACATCCTTAGTACAATGCATATACAGCCACAGGGAAAGGTCAGAGGTATTACTATGTACACACGCAGATGGCATACGATTTGCACACAATACATTGTGCCCGTTTCCATGAGAAATAAAAATGAGTAAATATTTTCAGCTATGTATTATAATAAACTCTCAATGCCATGGGACTCACAGAGTAGGTAGTAATGCAGGGGATGCACCAGTCACTATACCGACACCGGGATCCCGAACAGCTAACAGCTGGTCGGCATGCTGACCAGCAGGAACTATTCACACTCGTGGGTGTCCACGACACTCATAGAGTGGGAATAGAACCTGTGGCAAGCTCGCCACCAAACCCACAAGGGGCTTTGTTGCACTTGCCCCCCGCCGGCCACCTAACAACCGGGATCCTAGCGTCGGTATGGTGACCTGCGGTCTCCCGACCGCCAGTCAGCCAAACCCAACCCTAATGCAGCTCCTACTGTAACCGAGTAGTTAGTAGTCAGTAACCATAAAAAGCCAGGTAATACTGATTATCAACTGATGAAACCGCACTATCAATTAACGGAGAATGTTAATATGTTGTTTCTTATCCCATGAAGCTTTGTTATTATTTCTGCTATCACAGAGGGTTACTTATTTAGAAAGAATGGTGAGAAACTGATGCCTCCGCACATGAGCTGACTGACATACATACATGTATGTATATGTGAAGCTAGCATGTGCTTTTCCTGTGAAGCCATTCAGGTACAGAATGCTAAACACTGCACATATTATTTGGAGAATTAGGGGAACATGTACTAAACAGTGATAAAAGTGGAGAAGATGCCCATGGCAACCAATCAGCATTGACATAACATTTATAATTTGCATACTATAAACATATACAGAGCAGCTGATTGATTGCAATGGGCATCTTCTCCACTGGCTCACTTCTCCACTTTTATCACTGCTTAATACATGTCCCCCTTAGAGAGCTGTTATCATCCTATATCCATTGCAAATGGGCCAGTTATCGGAGGACTGCCCATGTGCTGTGACCGCATCATGCGTGCGCGAAGGCCGAAATGCGTTTGCAATGTGATCGCAAACCCAGTAAAGTGCTATCTCACAGCGACTGCCAGGAAGTGATAGTTTGTGGGAGGTTACATGGCGTTTGTGGTGAGTGGTTGGGGAAACGCAGGCATGTCATGGCTATTTTCATAGCGTGCATCCGCTACGATTGCTGCAATTATAATCAAGGCGACACAGCGACTGCAGCCGCGTATTTTTCCTGCGTATGCATGGGTCAACAGGATTTGTCGATGGTACTCAATTTGCGATGCATCGGTGGCCGTCTTTTACCTTTCTGGGTGGCTCGTCACATGTGTTTTTCTGAGAAAATCGCAATTTCTGTCTCAATAGCGATCCAAGCTGAATAAGGCCCTGTGGGCTTTATTGATTTAAAAAGGAGATTTATGGTAAACTTACCATTGTTAAATCTCTTTATCTTTGGGGTGTAGAGATGGATCTTGATCCAGGCACCAACAGGTTAAAGCTTTAGCTGTCCGAAGATGCATTGGGGCCTCCTCTATAACCCCGCCTCCAGGCACTGTGAGCTCAGTTTCGTTAACCAGTCCAATGCAGGAGCAGGTAAAAGAGAAGGCAGATGTTAGTCACATAGAACCACATTCTCACGATAGGAGAAGTGACCAGCGACTAATGCCATACAAACCCATAGAAGCTAGGTGCGTCAGGGCGGACGCCTGTGGAACCCAGTGTACCTCGCAGAAAGAGATTTAACAATGGGAAGTCTACCATATATCTCCTTTTCTGCAGCAGGGTACACTGTGTTCCAAAGGGAATACATTGGGGATGTCCCAAAGCAGTTCCTCAAGGGAGGGGACACGTCTTAGCGGGTATGAGAACTCGGCGTCCAAAGGAAGCATCCTGGGAGGCGGAAGTATCAAAGGCATAGAACCTAATGAACGTGTTTACTGAGGACCACGTAGCCGCCTTGCACAAATGTTCTGCGGACGCGCCACGGCGGGCCACCCAAGAGGGTCCAACAGACTGAGTAGAATGGGCTTTAATAGCAGCAGGAGCTGGAGGTCCAGCCTGTGCATAAGCTTGTGCAATCACCATTCTAATCCATCTGGCCAAGAATTGCTTAGTCGCAGGCCTGGTATGTTTGTGAAAACCAAAAAGTACAAAAAGGGAATCTGACCTCCTGATAGAGGCAGTCCTCTCCACGTATATACGGAGAGCCCGTACCACATTCAAAGAGTGCTCTTTGTAGGACAAACCAGAAGAAATGAAGGCTGAACCACAATCGCTTGGTTAAGGTGAAAAGATAACACCACCTTAGGCAAATAACCAGGGCGAGATCTAAGAACTGCCCGGTCACGGTGAAATAGCAGAAAGGGTGGACGACAGGACAAAGCGCCTAGGTCCGACACCCTCCTAGCAGAGGCAATAGCCAGTAGGAACAGGACCTTGACCGTGAGCCATTTAAGGTCCACTGACTCAAGAGGTTCAAATGGAGACTCTTGCAGGGCATTCAGAACAACAGACAGATCCCATGGAGCCACAGGAGGGACAAAGGGAGGATGAATCCGTAAAACACCCTGAAAGTATGAACGTCAGTAATAGACGCAATTTTTATCTGAAACCATACCAACAAGGCAGGGATATGCACCATGAGGGAGGCCAGACGAAGGCCTAAGTCAAGGCCTTGTTGCAGAAAACCCAAAAGTCTGGTAGTACTGATTTCATAAGCCTCGTAATTCTTAGCAGCACACCAGGTGAAGTAAGAATTCCAGACCCTATAATAAATTTGCGCAGATGCCGGTTTAGTTTGGATAGTTTGGATGACCACCTTGGAGAATACTTTGGCACTCAGGAGTAAAGCTTCAAGAGCCACGCCGTCAAAGCCAGCCTGGCCAGTACCGAATAAAGACAAGGGCCCTGAACGAGGAGGTCTGGGCGTTGAGGAAGTAGAAGAGGATGCTCTATCAATAGACCCTGCAAGTCTGAAAACCAATGCCGTCTGGGCCATGCTGGAGTGACTAGAAGTACTGTAGTATTCCTCCTACTTGTTTGAACTTCCATAGTACCCTGGGCAGGAGTGACACTGGAGGGAACACGTAGGGAAGCCGAAAGTTCCACGGAATTGCCAGTGCATCCACGAACGCTGCTTGAGGATCCCTGGTTCTTGATCTGAAGACCGGAACTTTGTGATTGTGTCGAGACGCCATCAGGTCTGCATCTGGTAGGCCCCACTTGTCCACTAGGAGTTGAAAGAGTTCCTGAAGACTACACTCTCCAGCGTCCACATCCTGACGACTGAGGAAATCACCTTCCCAGTTGAGGACTCCCGGAATGAACACTGACGATATTGCCGGCAGAAGGCGTTCCGCCCAACAAAGGATTTTTGACACTTCCACCATTGCCATGTGGCTACGAGTGCCGTCTTGATGATTTATGTACGCCACCGAGGTGGCGTTGTCTGACCGTACTTGAAAAAGTCTGTCGTGTATCAGAGGCAGGGCGAGAGACAAAGCATTGAACACTGCCCGCAATTCCAGAATGTTTATCAGGAGGAGTGATTCCTCCATGGTCCACCGACCCTGGAAGGAGTGTTGCTCCAACACCATGCCCCAACCCCTCAGACTGGCGTCCATAGTCAGTAGGACCCAGTTGGGGATCCAGAAGGGATTGTCCCTGCTCAACTGCTGGTCCTGTAGCCACCAAGTCAGCGACAGACGAACCTCCAAAGCCAAGGAGATCATGTGAGACCTGATCCGATGAGGCAGGTCATCCCACTTGGAAAGGATTAACCTCTGTAGAGAGTGGGAATGGATTTGAGTGTACTCTACCATGTCGAAAGCCGAAACCATGAGGCCTAGTACTTGCATCGCCGAGTGTAGCGATACTCTTGGGCGAGAAAGGAAGTATCTGATTCTGTCCTGAAGTTTCAGGACCTTCTCTGGAGACAGAAACAGCCGTTGACTGTGTGTGTCAGGTAGTGCCCCCAGGTGCACCATACTCCGAGCAGGGACCAGCGAGGACTTCTTCCAGTTGATGAGCCACCCGTGGGCTTGTAGGAAGTTTACTGTCAGTTGTAGATGACTGAGGAGAACATCGTGGGAGTTTGCCAGAATCAGCAAATTGTCCAGATATGGCAGGGTCCTGACTCCCTGGCGACGGAAATGAGCCATCATCCCGGCCATAACCTTGGTGAAGATCCGAGGGACCGTGGCCAGTCCAATCGGCAGAGCATAGAATTGATAGTGAAGGATGCCAATAGCAAACCGCAGATATTGCTGATGCGATATGGCAATAGGCATATGCAGGTAAGCATCTTGTATATCCAGGGATACCATATAGCCTCCAGGTTCCATGGCCAGTACAATTGAGCGCAGTGTTTCTATACGGAACTTGGACACTCTTACAAACTTGTTCAGTGATTTGAGGTTGAGAATAGGTCGGAAAGACCCATCAGGTTTCAGGACTAGAAACAGGGTCGAGTAGTATCCTCTGCCACTCTGGGACAGAGGTACCGGCACTACCACTCCTGTATCCAGGATGGAACGCACAATCATCTGTAGAGCTTATGCCTTTAACGGATCCGAAGGGATAACCGTTGTGCAGAACTGGCAAAGGGGGACATCTCTTGAAAGAGACTGTGTACCCGTGAGAGACAACTTCTCGCACCCATGCGTCTGAAGTGATCATTAACCAGACCTGGATGAATCGTAGAAGTCGGCCCCCCACCCTGGTATCCCCCAGGGGGAGGCCTGTCCCGTCATGCAGCAGGCTTGTCATGAGAAGCAGGCTGACGAGCAGCCCAGGATAGTGAGGCCTTGGGTTTATTGGTTGTTGGGAGCATGAGACAATCTTGGGTATGCCTGACCTTTGCTTTCCCTTAAGGCCGAAAGCAGAGAAAAGTGTGCCTTCTGTGCAGAAGGAGTAGCATTTGGGAGAAAGGCAATCATAGTAGCCGCCGATTAAGACCCAATTTTTAATTAGGTCTTCCCCAAATAAGATGTCCCCAGTAAAGGGGAATATCTCCAAGGACTTTTTCAGTCCAGATCCACCTTCCATGACCTTAACCACAAAATACGGCGAGCCTTGACAGACGTATTCGATGCCTTGGCAGCCAACACACCCGCCTCAGGGGACGCCTCCTGGTGTAGAAAAAAGGTGGCGGTGGTTTTGTGAGACAGGGAATGTCTGGCATTGTCAGATATATCCTCGGGCAGCTCTTCCTCTAATGCCTGATCCAGTCATCAATCTATTTTTCAGCCCCAAGAGGACGCAATCGTGGTCTATGTACAACACACGTAAGGGAGTAATAGACTTCAGGCATCCCTCCACACGCTTATCTGTCGGTTCCTACAGTGAGGGGACAGTGGTGAGAGGCAAAGTGGACGACACCCGATGGGTGACACATGAGTTCACTAGCAGTGAATTACCTACTTGTTATATAACTCTGCAGGGGGAGGATATCGAGCTAATGCCCGTAGTAGACAGGGGGAATGTCTTCCCTGGATTAGACCAGGGGTCTTGTCTGATGTACACTTAATGGTCAGATTGTGGTAACAGACTTTAATTTACCCTCTGGTGTGTGAACATATCAGTTTGTTTAACCACAGTAGGGGAATCCTCTTAACATCAGTGATTTGTAGGATTTGTTTCCCAGTAACCACAAGAGCAGTGGTGTCATTTAGCAATGGAAAATCCTTGTCAGGAACACCTAATATAGGGACTGACAGGACTGCATGATCCCCCTCTCTTCAGATAAAATATTAGAGAGATTATTGGATAGGGAGGAGGGAGCAGCCCGCTTAGATGGCCCAGAGACACGAGAGTGACCTGGAATAGGGTTTTGCCTGTCCTAGGAATGAGTCATACGCTACAACCCGTGAGGTAAAATTTTCCCGCTCAAAGCGGAGTAACCATGGGGACATCAGTGACTGTAATGTTACAGGTGGTCCCATAGGAGGCATAAAGCGTTCAACTACCCAGTAGGTTTGAGAACGCAGCCCAGGTTGGCTCCAGATTGATTACAGGAGCTTCGGACTGACTGGGAGATGTATGAGACATAGGGGGTAATTCCAAGTTGATCGCAGCAGGATTTTTGTTAGCAGTTGGGCAAAACCATGTGCACTGCAGGGGAGGCAGATTTAACATGTGCAGAGAGAGTTAGATTTGGGTGTGGTGTGTTCAATCTGTAATCTAAATTGCAGTGTAAAAATAAAGCAGCTAGTAGTTACCCTGCACAGAAATAAAATAACCCACCCACATCTAACTCTTTCTGCACATGTTATATCTGCCCCCCCTGCAGTGCACATGGTTTTGCCCAACTGCTAAAAAAGTTACTGCTGCGATCAACTTGGAATTACCCCCATAGTACACAGACCATCACACAAAACTTTCCCCTCAGGTAAATCCATTGCGCATGCTCTGCAGGATGCAGGAGCTTCCCCAGATTTACTGCCCTACATGTTAAACATTATACACAAATGCAACAGAGAGCGGCTTAGTACGATGAAGCCAGCCAGAGTACAATACAGGTTGAGTATCCCTTATCCAAAATGCTTGGGACCAGAGGTATTTTGGATATCGGATTTTTCCGTATTTTGGAATAATTTCATACCATAATGAGATATCATGGTGTTGGGACCTAAATCTAAGCACAGAATGCATTTATGTTACATATACACCTTATACATACAGCCTGAAGGTCATTTTAGCCAATATTTTTTGTAACTTTGTGCATTAAACAAAGTGTGTGTATATTCACACAATTCATTTATGTTTCAAATACACCTTATACACACAGCCTGAAGGTCATTTAATACAATATTTTTAATTACTTTGTATATTAAACAAAGTTTGTGTACATTGAGCCATCAAAAAACAAAGATTTCACTATCTCACTCTCACTAAAAAAAGTCTGTATTTCGGAATATTCCGTATTTCGGAATATTTGGATATGGGATACTCAACCTGTACCTGCGAATAAATCCGTTAGCATGTGACTGAGTACCCAGTACACAACACCTGCGAATAAATCCGGTATTATGTGACTGTGTACACAGTAGATTACACGTAATAAGTATATACTGTGACGCACTATATATTGACCCAGACGCACCTAGTCCCCTAAGGTACAGTATACAGTGATAGATATATCAGGAATACACCGCAGTGAAATCACATAGCAGATACAGGCACACATCGTCACGTTTGCAATGCAGATCATTATTTTCATGACAACAAAATTGCACTGGATTATTATATGAACACATATAAAAAAAAAAAAAAAAATATATATATATATATATATATATATAAAACAATGCGCGGTCTGAGACCGGACGTATATATCAGAATACTCGTACAACGTATTCTGGCACAGGCACACTTGTTCTTAACTAACGCTGTCTTAGTATCGACATATAGAATACTTAAGTGTTTGTAAAACCACGGCGCTGATTTACAGGCGGGTTTACAAAGGAGACCTTGCCCTGCCCTGGAGACCAGTCGCATCTATTTTAGAAAATGGCATCTCCGCAGGGAGCAGTGTTCGCAAAAATGCGTATTTTACCCAATATTAAGGACCAGGGACTCACTTTTTCAAAATGGGTGGGTCCCTGGGGACGCGCTGCACTGGGATTGGTTACAGGTTTAATAATTGATGTCTCCCTTGCTCGACTGCACAGTGGACTATAAAAGTGGAGGAGGAGCAGCCGGGCAAGGGAGGCGTGATTCATTAAACATGTTGCAAATCCCTGTGGAGCGCTTCCCCAGGGACCCACCCATTCCGAAAGACGTACATATGCTGTCAGCAAGGAGCCGCGCTCAGGGGTTAAAGCGTTCTGCCTCCATCCACCCACCCCTATTTCCTCCCGCGGCAAGCTGTTGGAATCCCGATTCCCGTGGTCTCGGCGCTGCTCCGCAGTTCTCCACATACCGTGCTACTGTGTGTTACCGGTGGAGGGAAGCTGGGAGAGTGGGAGTAGAGAGCGATCTGAGCCGCATACCTCATTGTAGACCGCCTGTTCACACTCTAAGGCATCTGATTCGGACCGACCAGCGGAGCCTGAGCAGTGACAGTATTGTATCAGACAGAGGCAGGTGGCTCTATGGCAGGGCTGGGCTCTGCAGTGATTGCACATAAACTACAGATCTTGATAGCCTGTGCTGCCGGGAGCCAAACAGCTGAACACACGGCACTCTGTTGGGGGGGCGGAGCCAAGCTGGGCAGCCAGCAACCAAGTGCAGAGAGCCTCAGCTGCGGGAGATTCTACTTTCAAATTGTAATATAAGGTGCCAGTGCAAGCTGTGAGCAGAGAGCAAAGAGAGCTATGAGCTGGAGGGAGGACGGGGTGTGGACATTGGAGACGGCAGAGTATGTATGGAGAAAAGCTGTAAATCCACCTTTTTGGCAAGTGGTATAATGAGGAAACATAAATCCAACTCAGGGATTGAATAAAGAGAAAAATTCTCCTTCTATGGGGGAAATTTACTAAGCTCCCGATTTTGACCGAGATGCCGTTTTTTCATCAAAGTGTCATCTCGATAATTTACTAAACACTAATCACGGCAGAGATGAGGGCATTCGTAATTTTTTGCAAGTCCAAGTAAAAAATTACGAATGAATACACCATCGGTCAAAACGCGGCTGTTTAAGTATGAATCTCGGTCATTTACTAAGAAGTGCAAAGCAAAAAACAAACAAACACTGCCGTGAAAAATTACAACTCGTAAAAAAGTGCTAAAAAAAAACAGACCTTTTTTTTTTATTCGTGATTGGATAGGCATGCACGGATCCATGAGATCCGTGCATGTATATCAGTGGGAAGGGGTGGGAAAGTGCTTATTTTTAAAAAAAAAAATTGCGTGGGGTCCCCCCTCCTAAGCATAACCAGCCTCGGGCTCTTTGAGCCGATCCTGGTTGCAGAAATATGGGGAAAAAAATGACAGGGGTTCCCCCATATTTAAGCAACCAGCATCGGGCTCTGCGCCTGGTCCTGGTCCCAAAAATACGGGGGACAAAAAGAGTAGGGTCCCCCGTATTTTTAAAACCAGCACCGGGCTCCACTAGCTGGACAGATAATGCCACAGCCGGGGGTCACTTTTATATAGTGCCCTGCGGCCGTGGCATCAAAAATCCAACTAGTCACTCCTGGCCGGGGTACCCTGGGGGAGTGGGGACCCCTTCAATCAAGGGGTCCCCCCCCCAGCCACCCAAGGGCCAGGGGTGAAGCCCGAGGCTGTCCCCCCCCCATCCAATGGGCTGCGGATGGGGAGGCTGATAGCCTTTGTTGTAAAAGAAAAGATATTGTTTTTAGTAGCAGTACTACAAGGCCCAGCAAGCCTCCCCCGCATGCTGGTACTTGGAGAACCACAAGTACCAGCATGCGACGGAAAAACGGGCCCGCTGGTACCTGTAGTACTACTACTAAAAAAATACCCAAAAAAAGACAAGACACACACACCGTGAAAGTATAATTTTATTACATACATACACATATACATACATACTTACCTTAAGTTCCCACGCAGGTCGGTCCTCTTCTCCAGTAGAATCCAAGGGGTACCTGTTGAAGAAATTATACTCACGAGATCCAGGGGTCCAGGCTCCTCTGGAAATCCAGGGGTAATCCACGTACTTGAAAAAAAAAAAAACGGTGTCCCGACCACGAACTGAAAGGGGACCCATGTTTGCACATGGGTCACCTTTCCACGAATGCCAGAAACCCACTTTGACTTCTGTCTAAGTGGGTTTCTTCAGCCAATCAGGGAGCGCCACGTTGTAGCACTCTCCTGATCAGCTGTGTGGTCCTGTCCTCACAGACAGGCAGCACACGGCAGTGTTACAATGTAGCGCCTATGCGCTACATTGTAACCAATGATG